>NC_038252.2:29023675-29641692 GCF_000004515.6 Glycine max
GATCTACTTATTCTTATATTTTCTTCCACCTTATTTTTCTTCTTTGTGCCAAACAAATCATTCAAATTAATTTGTGTAATTTAAAATTAAAGTTAATATATATATATATATATATATATATATATATATATATATATATATATATATATATATATCTTAAATACCTACCAAATAAAGTTAAATAACTTCAAAATATTTTTTTCAAAATTTATTTTATTTTAATTATAAATATATCATCGTCATATGCGTAATCTTTTGCATTTACATTGTTTCATTTTCTATTTTATTTTATGGGCAAACTTGCTATTAATATCATATAAAAAAAAAGTAAAGCACATAAATGTTTTTAAATATTAACAAACGAACTAATATATTATTGATCCAAGTGAAATTGGATTCAGATATCTTAAACAAGGCATTAGGGGCATTGAGTTTGAGTTTAAAGGATGAATAAAATGTGATTAAGAAAAAAAAATCACCAAAGATGGCTAACCACATTCCAATAGAGATTAGTGTGAACGAATACTTTACATCAACAACATAGTTACCAAAGAGAAAAAAAAAAAGTGTAAATATAATTTTAGTTCTCCTATTTTACTTAACCACAATTTTGATCTCTCCATTTTAAAATAAAAATATTTGGCCTCTATTTGAGTCTAATCTTCAAGTTTGCCTGAGTTTTATTTCTTTTTTTTTTATCCCGTATAACCTGAGACATTACATATTTAGTTAATGTACCATTAAGAAATGACTTAATTAATTAAAATGTAAGAAATAAAAAAAATAAATGTAGGCAAAATTAAGAATTGAACCAAGATTATGGATTTTCTAAAATTAGAAGACCAAATGTCTTTATCTTGAAATAAATGGGCCAAAATTGTATATTTGGAAAATTAAGGGGACTAAAGTTGTATTTAAGTAAAAAAGAAGGAGAAAAGTTCAAGGTTCACCAAATAGGAAAAAGGTATTCATCGTAGGATGAGATTCACTATAATTGGATTTTCTCACTAGGTGCAAGGCATACTTCTATTAGGGCAGTGTTAGCCTTGGTAAACATTCAGGATTTGCACTCGGAGCATATGTATTTGAAGACAACTTTTCTTCACGGTGATCTAGAGGAGCAAATTTACATGGAACAACCAGAGGGGTTTAATCAAGATGGAACGAATAGGCTAGTTTGTAAGTTGAAGACTAAGGATCACCCCCGGTTCCCCAACAATTGGTATCAAAACATGGTTCGCTCAGGTGGTCAACTCAGACAAGTATAATGGGAAGCGGCCTCAATCCAAGCATAAGGATTTCATCTATCAAAAGTCTTCTTGGTAACATCGAGTCCAGACGACATGTCTTATGGTCGTGAAATGGTGGAGCAGTGGTGCAAGCATCTAAAGCATGTTAGTGCTAGATTTGGGCATGCATGTAAGCCCGCCTCACGAAGCCTGCATTCCTAATAAGCTCATTTTATCGAGCCCACACCCGTCCAACATAGTTTGCAGGCTTAATGGGTGACCCGCATTTGACAAAAAAAAAATAGAAAATTAAATTTTAAAATGTAAAATTTGACCCATTTAAAAAACTAACTAAGAATTGTCTAATAAAAAAATATATATGTCCAAAATGGTAACATAATTTGCATCTTAAGCCACCTAAAAAACTTTTTTCTACATCATGTTTACTTAATCTATAATTCTATACTAAATCAAAATATTATTTCACCATTCACCAACCATTAAACCATATAGAAAGTACTTAAATTCTATACTTTTTTTTTTTACTTTGTTTACAACCTTTATATATTAGTATTATATTTTTTTATATTAAAATGTAAAAAGCTCATGGGGGCCACGGATAAAACCCGTTTAACCCGTAGGTTAAGCAGGTCGAGCTAAAAACCCATAATTTAAACAACTCAAAATATCAAGGTATGTATACTGTATGAGTTGCGGATTTCGCAAATGGCTCACAACCTCAGGCCCGTTTGCCCAACTCTAGTTAGTGCCAATGGCTAAGCTCTATGAGCCTAATAACAAAGAGCATATTAGTAAAGCAACCACAGATAAGCTCTAAGGGCTACCCATTGAATACTTGTGGATTAAAAAACACTTTCACTTGAGGGGGAGGTTGTTAGAGTCCAAAAGTGTGAAAGTGAAGTCCCATATTGGATAAAAATGGACAAGTAGAGCAACATATAAGTGGAAAGACCTACAAATTGAATATCTTAAGTTTTTGTGACAAAGTATGGTGTCAAGTTTACTTGTATGTTTTGCTCTTGGCCTATTGGTGAAGATCCCCTTGGTATTTTATCCCCCACCAACGAACAACAATTGATATGATTTGGTGACCGACTCAAATGAGTAAAATGAATTAGTGATGGATTCGGGCATATAGATCATTTGTATCAAAAGTGTTCCTAGCTGTGAGGCCAAATATAAATATCAAAAGTATTCCTGGTAACATGGTTGCTAGGCAGCGTGTCCCATGGCCTGAAATGGTGAAAGTATTTAGAGCGTGTTGGCTCTAAGGGCCACCATTGAATACTCACAAATGAAAAAAAAGCTTATGCTTGTGGGAGAGCTACCATGTGAAAAAGAGTCACATTTGAGAGAAAGATTGTTAGAGTATAACTGTGAAGGTGAAATCCCACATTGGATAGAAAAGAACAAGTTTAGCAACATATAAGTGAGGAAGACCCACAAACCTAAAATCTTAAGGTTTTGAGTTAAAGGTAGGATTAAGTTACTTGTGTGGTGTGCTAATGATCCACCAATGAAAATCTTCCTAGTTTTTTACCCTATCGATTTTTAATAATTGATATCAAAGCAACTAATGGGCTATAAGAACATGACACAAGTGAACTTGACACCACCTTCAACACAAAACCCTAAGACTTTAGGTTTGTGAGTCTTTCTTATTTATATGTTACTCAATTTGACCATTTTCACTTAATACATGTGAGATTTCACCTTCATACTTAAGCTCCAACAAATATTAGTGAAAGGAAAAATAAGTATTATGAAATTAATAATATATATTTTTATCATATTATCAAATTTATTTAAGCTATGTTTGGATTAGTGATAAAAGGTGGAATGGAAAAGAATGGAGTGGATGAAAAATACGTTCCATTATTTGGTTTGTGAAAATATGAATGAAACATAATGGAAGAAGATGAATCATGATCCATTCAATTCCATTGCTTAAGCCTTTTTTTCTTTCCCCAAATTTAGGGTACACTTAATGAAATACTTTTAAATTATAAAATGATTATTTTTATCTTTGAAAATTTTAAGGATAATATAAAAAAGTTATAACTCATTTTTATCATTTTCCAAAAAGTGGAATGACATTTTTGTTCTATTCTATTAAACAATATTCAAATAATGAAATAACATTTTTATTCTATTTCATTCCAATCCATCACATTTTGTTATATTACTATCTATAAAAGAAAAAAATCACAAAAGGAATTAAATTGTGATTTATAAAAAATTTCACAAACTTTTATCTGAAACAAAGTTTTGAAGGACATTTTAAAAAATTATATCGATGATGATCTAAGCCGGTTATTATCATATAAAACACTTTTCTAAAACAAAAAAGAAACACAATACACAAATCAAGGTCAGTTATTAGTTTTTCTTAGTCTATGTACAATAACATACTTCCTTCGGTCTCAAATATAAGAAGATTTTTTTTTATTCCACACTAACTAAAAAGTTAGTTAACCACATTTAATTGCACCAATCTCAATTTTTTTTTCAATTTATCCTTCATTGAAATTTGATATCAGAAATAAAAAAAATATTAGAACTAAAATCTTAATTAAATAAATGATATTTTAGATATAGAACATTAAATGAGATAAAATTAGTTCAAAAATTTATATTGAAGACTAAGAAAATGTGTTTTTTATATTTGAGACAAAAGAGAATAATATCATAATTATAATGAGGTTGAGTATTATTTTTTAACTCTTTTAGGATGTGTTGGCATAGAGAAGATAAATAATATACATCAAAATAAAAAATAAAAATAGATGAAAAATAAGTTAATAAATTTAGTTATTTGATTGAAAAAAATATATAAAAAATGATAAAAATGGATGAAGATAAATAAAATAAAAATACAAACCTATCCTACCATTTTAAAATTTATTTTCATCTTACTTTTTCTTTCCATACATTCAAATATTATTCCATCTATCAAATCAAACACAGCCCTTGGACTCTTTTTTATATTTTTCTCCATTACTAATGAAATCATTCTTCTTGGACTTGGAGTTGTGAGTGGATAGTGGGAATGACGAGGGAATGTGTGAGAGACTGAGAAGATTTCTAGGTGGGTGTGAAATATTGTTGCGGAGTCATTCATGAAAATACCAGGTCAACTCGTAGTTTGTACGGTCTCTCTATTGTAGCTTGGGGGTTTGTGTTGACAATGCTACTCCAGTCACATCAAGCCACGTCACCCAGTACCGTAGCTTTGTTTATAGTACTGTATATAATTTAGTAAATTTAAATATATTAATTATCATATATTCATATTGAATAATAAATAAATAAGTTATAAAAAATTGGGGTTTACTTATTTTTTAAAAATAGTTTTACACTTTAAAATTAATAAAATATTTTCCTTTCATGAATTTATTTGTTATTTTCTAAAAAATATGAAAAATACATTTATATTATTCAGTTTAAAAGATTGAACGTTTGTAATATAAAATATTGTTTATATGAAGTTCAAAAATAAATAATGGTGTGAGTTTAGCATGGTGGTCCCCGATAAATTACAAAATTTTCTTTGTTAGTTTTATTTATATTTTAGTATAATTTTTTAGAGTTGTCATATATTTAAATTAAGGGTGTAGAACAATATTTTAAGAGATCCATAAATAGAAATCTTTTATTGTTAAAGTTATATTAAAAATCACAAAAGAATGTATCGTTATAATTACAATTTTTAATTAAAAAAAGTTCATTTTTATTCCTTAGTGAGTACCTTATGAACCCTAGTTAGTCATTTCCTTAAATTAACTTTAATCAAAATTATTTATTAAAGCATATATATATATATTGCTGCACGATATATTATGTTCAAAAAAATATACTGAGAACTAGTTAATTTGGCATTTTGGAGAGTGCCAAAGTGGCTTAGTGTCTCTTGTCGAGAATTATTATATCTAAGAGATGAACAAAATTCTAGTAAGACATTATCACATCAGTCATTATAATCTATTAAGAGTGTCGTTTGGTATTCCAATAGACTATATATTAGTTTAACTAATTTATAAGTTTATTTAACTATTCTTAAAAAAAATTATTTAATTAAAATAAATTTGTTTAGTATATGAGTTTATTTTAATAGTTTTAAACTTATTTTTATACACTACTTAATTAATGTTTTATTTCTCCATCTTTATATATAAGATTATCATAAATAATAAGAACTAAAAAATTAGTTAATATAATTAGTAACATTAAATTTGTTAATAATTTATAATTATTTTTCTAAATCTATCTTTCACATTATTTATTCTCATCATCTCACTCTTTCTACCTAATTATTTTTAACCTAATTAATTAATGTTGCTAGTCATTTTCTCCTATCCTCACAAAAGAGAGAATGGGTTTATCTTATTATTTATTATTTGATAACTACAAAAATAATATGGTAATTCAAAATATTTAATAAAAAATAATTAATACCACAAATAATATAGGAAGAGTCAATGTGAATCATTGAGAAAATTGGGCTTGAAGTTGAAGTTAATTGTTGCCCTAACAACACTAACATAGGTGGAATTGTTTTGAGCATATCTCAACTTATAAATATCAAAATGACTTGGGACCAATGCCAAAACCTCAAGGGTGAAAATATCTACAACTTTCATGGAGATACATAAACTCAGTTTTTTTTGTAGAGCGCCCGATGGATGAAAAATCACACTTAGCATGAATAGGTTTTGTACACTAGCACCCAATGCCACATTGTTCACCATCAAATGAGTATTATTCATTGTCCATTCCTGAGGTGCATTGTTCACCAACGGTAATGTATCCATGATGATTTGATTTTCATATCTTAGTTGACCTAGGGTCTTTTGTGATTTAGAAAGCCCAAATTAGCTATTCATTTGAAGATATTACCTCATTGGGGGAATTCTTTGACTCCTTTAAGGATCAAAAGTGAGAAAGAGCTTGAGGAATCATTTTCCACCATTGAAGCATTGAAGAAATTAGGAATAATTCTTGAAGATTTAAGATCTCTTCATCTTTATCATCTTTTTATCTCCTATCAGATTAGGTTAGGAAGAACTTTGATTTTAAACTTTTGTATTCGATGTGATCTTTGTTGAATAATTTTTGTTGTTATGTAAATTAAATTATTAAATTCATGCTTAATGTTTTTTTTTTATAGTTGACTTCTTACTTTAACAAGATTTCAAATAATCAAATGATTTAAGATAAGAAGGAAAATTTGTTTCTCGACTAATGGATTCCTATGTATTTCAAGAAGAACTTAGTGTAGGTGAATAAAACATAAAAAGAAGAATAATAAGATTTGCCAAAAGGAAAAGTAAAGGATAAAAGCTATAAATAATATATAAACAATGGCCTAGGATAATTCTTAGAAAGCCGACATGGAGAAAGAAAAAAGTCCTACGCTCTCCATTTTGTTGGTTTTTAGAATTATAAGTGTATTATGATTTATGCTGATACTTGAAAATGAAAGAGCATGAGCTATTTGCCCCCACCCCAAAAGAGTTGGATGGGCATGAACTAGCAGTATAAGTCTACTTTTGGGTGTCGTCTATAGGGAAAGGAAGTTCAAATACATAGTTGGTATTCAGGTTATATAGATTATAGAATTATATGAATCATGCATTTATATATATAATATGTAACAATTCGGTAGACAATAGCTAGCTATAAGTAGGATGGTCCTGTAGCAGAGAATGACTAAGAGTGGAATGGACTACACAATGAAACCATTCGGTATCTATCGTATTCATATATATGATGGTGCAGACACATAGATGTCATACTACTGTATGCTGTACTGGCGATGAGGGCATATAGCCATTGTCTCTTTTGAGTATTATTTACTAATCATACAAGTGCTAATTACTAATTAATTGATATAGAGTCTGAGACTCTTTTCTTAATTTGCTTATCTCTTACATCAAGCTAATTTTGAAAAGGACTATCAACAGACCCAACTAGTAGGATCAAGCATCTGTTGTTAAAACATTGAGTTTGATTATTGTTCATAAATTTTTATTAGTAAATTATCTTTCGAGTATAGTGGCGTAACAACCTTCAAATGAAAAAAAAAAAATTACGTTGATTATAAATGACAAAAGTTATCTTCTAAATATTTAATACAATTCAAAAACTCAAGTTTGGACTGGACTATTGATTAAACTAAAACATTCTCATGCTAACTGATATATGTGCTCTGTGATTATAATTTTTATTTGCTTTATCACCAGGTGTAAAAATTAAAATCAACCCAGGCTGATTCAACTGAAATTCCAAAGATTTAATTACAAAAAAAAAATGAAGAGTCGTTTTTTTATTATCTTTTAATTTTTTTAAAGATAAATTATTGATTCAAAAACACTTTTTAGTAAAAAGAAAAAAACAGCTAATATCAAAGTAATAAAAGTCTACATGTGAGATTGAATGAAGAATATTAAAGGGAAGTATATGAAAAAAAAATGTTTTCTGTATATAAATAAAAGGCATTTTCTGCTTTCATTTCTTTATTCATGGATCAAGTTTGCCCCCCATACTTTTGACTAATAATTTTTCTTTCATCTGTTTAAACCAAGTCCTAAGAAAACATATGGTCTACTTATAAAATAAGCAAGGAGATTGGAAGATGCAATAAGTCATTAATGAACCTTCACGTGATTAATAAACTGCATTTTTTATAATACTATTTCCTCAATCAAATGATCAAGATCAGTCCAATCATTATTACCCTCAGTTTACATTATCCAATTCATAGTTTAGGGTGTAAGTTTACGTTTGACGCATTCTTTTATTTTAAAAAGTATTTTAAAGTTAAAACTTAACGTAAAATATTAAAAATAAACTAAAATTTGTTTTTTTTACAACAAAATAAAATTTGTTTTACAGTTTTAGTTAAAATTTTCATTTAAACTTCCAAGAATGAATGGATGAAAAAGGAAACCAAGGTATGCGTTTTTTTCTAAAAGATATATATGCTTCAATTGATTTTTTTTTTAATGAGTAGGAAAAAAAAACTTCAATTGATTTAACTTTTAAAATGTTATTTTTTCCTATTTTCATTTATAAAATCAAGGTATTTTATTTTTCATTTTTATTCTAAAATCCAAATATGTTTGGGCCAATTTCTTTGTAGTAGTAAAAGAAAGCAAAAAAAAAAAAAAGATCAAACACTACTTAATCTTTCAAAAGTCGGGAAGAAAATGGTAAAGAAAAAAAAATCTTAATATATAAAAAAAGGAAGTCTGTAGTAGATGTTTCCCGCCTGAACTGGTGGTATAATTGACATGGACAATTAGCTATAAAAGTAATAACTAATTAAATTAAAAAAGGTTAATATAAGCACTTAGGTATGTGTATACATGCATAGGAAATTGGAACCAGATATATTCTTCTCTTGAAAAATTGTGCGGTTTTTCGTTTTTCATATTACATTGAAGGTAAATTTTAATAACACCCACAATTATAGGGAATGAAAGATGGAAAGATGGAAATATCAATAATTCTTTCTTTAATCTCTGCAGCCTATTTAAATTCAATTATTGATAGTTGAAAATTACTCCTTTAAATTCCTTCGAACTTTAAATCTTTGTCTTTTCCCTTGCAAATTGGCTATGTTCACGAGTTTGTCTTCTCTCAATAGAAACTTCTTCAAAGTTTGGGATTTTGGATAATGGTCATAAGGCATCTTTTTATTGGCTTTTGATTCATCTTATGTTTAGATTATTTAATAGGGCTTATTTTTAATTTGGGGTTAAAGGGTTTTTGAATGTATTTTTTTTAGCTCCTGGATTAGGGGTTTAATTACTGTGTTAAGATTTATTATATAATTTTTTATTATTCTAAACATTCCAGGCAAAAAATAATCACTGACTTATAGGATTGCAAGTGCTGCCATGTTCACTGCACCCTTTGCCGACAGGGATATATAGGTAGACTATATGCATAATTGCAAATTTCTTCTTTCTTCTCCCCCCCTTATTCGGGGTCTTTAATATGATTATGATGGGAAAAAAATACCAATGTTAGACTGATATTAAGGTTGACTCTAATAAAAAGAGTAAATTTGGAGTATTTATATTAATTAACAGTTGTTTGAGATTTTTATATTTAAGAATTACAAATATAGTATGTTAGAAATATTGTTTTATGCAGTAAAAAAAGAAAAATTGTTTTATAGAGTGTATCTAAAGTTCTACCTGACAACATGACTTGTATTTGGAAATGTTCTAACAGGAAATTTTGTTGAGAGTATGCATTCTACTTTTTGAATGATTAAAAACTATTCAATATTTTATTAAATGTTTTCTACCTAATGTCTTTGGATCATTCATCTAATGTCTTTGGATCATTCATTTTCCTCTAATTTTTTACTGTTTATGACAAATTTTAAAACTTTTAACACTTTTCTTTTAATAACAGGGAACAATGTCCGACGGATGAATATGAATATATGATGTGTATGATTCTCCTTCACTATATAGGTGAAGTAAAAGTTTAATTTACTTCATACCTTTCATTTCTAGCTTTTTAGAATTGTTTTTTGTAGAGTAGCAAAACTAAATACTATGTCCTCATCTCCCCCAATGTAATAAATAATTGTTAACTATTTTTTATGTTCTAGCAGTAGGCTATGTTTTGAGTATGCTTTGGAAGCAACAAGTTAAAAGTTATCCATTATTCCATATATAATTTCAAACCCATATATCACACTCATTATATGTCATCAAATTGTATATGAGTACATTAAAATGCTTTATAATTTATCTTTACATTTTAGTTAAATACACTTTTTTAAATCAGTTCAGATAGTTAAATTAAGTTGTACTCCTATATGCATTTTGCTTTTTAGATTTTTATATTTAAAACTAAATTATATTTTTTTTATACTTTAGCCTTTATACATTTTCTTATCCCTTCGATAATTTGAAATTTACTAAATATAACTATTAAAAATTATAATAGAAAATATTTGCTTGAAAATTAAAAACATTTTATTAAAAAATGTATTAAATGCTTTCTTAAAACTGAGTACATGTGTTGCTAGTAGTTAAGTTAAATTTGTTAATGTTAACTGTTTAAATAATTGATATGAATATAAAACTGTTATAAGTGCTTTTTTTTTTTACAAAAAAAATTAAAAATGATGCTATAATTTTATTCTTGAAATTAGGAATAGTAGTTGGTTAAAAAAATAATTGAGAATTTATTTATTTTAATTATTTAAAAATTGGTATAAATTTTTTCTTTGAATATTAAGTTATGAAAAAAATTTATAAATGCTTTCTTGAAACAAGAAAAAATTGATGTTAAATAATTAAATTCAAAATTTTTTAATTTTATGTTTTTGAAAACTTTTGAATTCCTTATTAAAGTTTTAAACTTCAAAAAAATGTTAAATTTTTTATTGAAACTAAAATAGTTGGGAATTAAATTAGTAGTTTCAAATGAAAGGCTTAAAATATTTTAAATTTTCTCCGGTTTAAAACATTTAATGGTAATTATATTTAGCATTTTTATTACTTCTATGTTAGTTGACATGAGTTAACCACATTTTTACATCATTTGTTTAATTGTGGTGTGGTTAATTTTCAGGCCAAAAGGAGGTTTCAAATTAGGGAACCAAGTTGTTGTTAAATCAAAATTGAAATCTTCACCGAAAATAAAATCAAAATTGAAAGAATATTACAACTATAAAGCACAAGTTGATGTTATGTTAATCAGGAAGTAGAAGTTGTATAAAATTATAGGCAAAAACGGAGTAGAATCTGAATCAATTGTCCAAAAGTAGATTGCTGATTATAACTTCAATTTCTTTTCTGGAATAATTTTAATCTTTTCTTAATTGTTACATTTATTATTAGATTATATATTGTCATTATTTAACTACGCAAGTCACCTATTCAGTTTTTTTTACTGGGTTACCTATTCAGTTGAGTCTCGTTACTTTAAAGATTTACAAACTTGTGAAGAAGTATCAAGTTTAATGTTGCTTTGTCTTATTCATTTCTCTTAAAATTAAATAATTAACCACAAAAAACTTTAGATTTCAAAAGTATTACTTTATAAAGATATAAAATTATATTTCCATAAAATTTGTTCTGAAAATCGTACGGGTCCATAATCCAGTACGTAAGAGTTAATAAAGTATAATTTAAATAGTTATTCATCAAAATGCAATTAACATACGATTTATTTTCAATGTTTGAGGAATTAATTGAAGCAAATGACAAGAACATAGGCTTCACAGGAGTGGTTTGGTCCAAGAACCTGCAATAGTGTAGGGCTCGAGTTCTAATACAATTACCTACTTAAAAGAAATTATTGAAATAATTAATTCCAGATTTGAGATAGCTTGGTCCTCTAAACAGATTTGTTTAATTAAGGAGCTAGCCAAACATGTGCAAAGTCCACTTTGAACCTTAGATTCTTTGAGGGTAATTTACAACCCATTTAATTAGATTTTGACAGATTTTATTTTCAACTTGAGAAGTGGACAAAGTACGAAATTCCCTTTCTAAACGGGCATATGTCTTCAAGACTACAACTGTAAACCACCAAAAATTTTAAAGACAGGCGAAGACATATCGTAGAGCGACCCAGGGAAAAGAAAAAAGGACGGGACGTCATTTTGCTGTTAAATTGTTGTCACACGCATTATTAGTATAAAATTTTCTGTTATATCATTTAGCAATAGAGAAAATAAGTTAACACCAATGTGCTAAAACATTTTAGCATTGTTATGTAATAAAAAATCACATCACTGGTTGTGTAAACAGAAAAAACTTTCACTTGTCCTTTTGAATTATTATTTTTTTTACTTATAGGAGGATGTTATTCAAGTATGTCCCTCTAGCCTCTAACAATTTATGATAGGATAGAAAGATAAAAATATAAAAAAAAAATATAATAAAATTTATGATATAATAAAAAAAATATTAATAAAATATTTAAAATAAATAAATGTTTGTGTTTTATTATTCAATTGCATACCAATGAATGTCTGTGCAAACTCACAACAATCTCATTCACTTTTCATCACAGCGTCCATATGACATAACTTGTTATTTTATGGAGTAGTTGCTTAAGTAATTTAATTAGTAAATAAAAATATCTTAAAAATAATTCAATTACAAATATATAAAAAAATCATAAAATAAATATAGGAAAAAATAATCAATGTAAAAACACTCATTTCTTTATTTCCTTTTTGTGACTTTCATATCTTCTAATATTTTGTGAAATATTTATCATTTGCTTAGAATGACTTCTTAGATGTCATTCGGTTGTGTAATATTCTATAAATATTTTTTTAATTATTTATTTAATCTCTATAATTTCATAATTTATACATTTTAATTTTTATAGTTTGAAAGTAATTTTTTTAGTCTCTATAATTTATATTTTAATTCTCTTTTAATTTATGTAATTTTGAAAGTGATATTTTTAGTCCTTATAATTTATATTTTAATTCTCTTTTAGTCCTTATAATTTAAAAGTAGTTTTTTAATCTTATACTTTATATTTTAATTTTCTTTTAGTTCTTATCATCAAAATATGAGTAATATTATTAATTACAATTAACTAAAAAAACATTAGCAAGTAATTCATAACTAATTTTTCAGAAGATCATTTATAATAAATAATTAATAATTTATAACTAATTTATAAATAATTATTTATATATATATTTTTGATAAAAAAAGACTAAAAAATAATTAAAATACAAATTATGAAAAATAAAAATATCACTTAAAGGGACTAAAAAAGAATTAAAAAATAAATTATAATGACTAAAAATATCACTTTTAAACTATAAAAATTAAAAAAAATAAAATATAAATTATAAAAGCTAAATAAATCACTTAAAAAATATAAATAATGAAACTATAAAAATGAGTAATTCAACTTTTTTTTTTCTCTTCCTGATTATGTTCCGGTATAATGGATATTCATCAAACATCATTATATACAATTAGCCTTAGAGATAGTGATGACCTTTATTTGACATATTCCTTTCCCTGTCCGTCCTTTGAATGATTCTTGGTGTCAATTATGTTATGTCCATCCATCATCAAGGCAACCCTTTTGGCACATCACAGAAGAAGTTGTCTCTGAAATTCTAATTTCTATGACCAATTTGACCCTTTTCTGATTCATATACCTTCATTAGTCGTGAGTGAATAGAAAACAATCAGTCAGGGTAATATGTCACTGTCTACTGTTTTTCTTTGAATATAAATTATTTATACTTTATATATAATATCACATCTGGATAGCTACAGCAGGTAAACACTTAACAGTATTTCAACTCTATAACGGGAGATGGATCTGTAAAAATTTAAATTTACAGGGTGGTATATATTTTTCACACCCCCTGGTAAGAGGTGAAATAGATGAAATATAGAAAATGAAAAAGCAGAATTATATTTTAGTAGTCATATTCAAATTTTTTTATAATTATTGATAATTTAAAGCTTAAATTTTTATACAGACGTAGAGTATTTTAAAATTAAATTCATCTTTATTTTAATTAGAAATTTTGGAAAAATATATAACAAACTCCATCTGGTTACAAAATCATTGATTAAAAAATTATTTGAAATAATCAATATATAAACATAACTATATCTTGTAATGTATAACAAATAAACTCATATCTAAATTTTAATAATTATTTTAATTTCATTTTTAATTGTTTCTTCTCATATTATTTTGTGTTTTTTATTTTATATATATATATATATATATATATATATATATATATAATTATTCTAAAAGTAACTCTTCATGTTCATTATTTATTTTTTTGAAATCTAATAATTATAATAAATAATTATTTTTATTCACTAGATTTCAAGAAAATGAATAATAAAGATAATTTTTTTTTAAGAAAGATGAGTTTTGTATTACCACCAACAAATACTGTACATGAAAAATTATGAGGGCATACCTTCTACCTACAATTCAAAAATAATCTAAAAAGTTATCCTATATACTTGCGACTTGCAAGTCATATAGAAGTGTTTGAATAATTTTATAACTACATGACTAAAGTGAATATGTCTTACTGCAACACAATTGTATATAGAAAATTGTGTATATTGTCTTTTGACATTAAGACCAGCTTTCAGTGTTTGAATAATTTTAAAACTACACAAGCCAGGTGATGATATTCTTCTTTTCTTAATACAACACAATTTCTAACATGCCAATAAAATATATAGAAGTGCAAAAAGCAACAACTCTTATATACAAAACAGTGGAATTTTCTTCCTTCAACCAATTATATACAAACTGTTGCGCCATGCAATGAAATCCA
This sequence comes from Glycine max, assembly GCF_000004515.6. NCBI lineage: Eukaryota > Viridiplantae > Streptophyta > Magnoliopsida > Fabales > Fabaceae > Glycine > Glycine max. The sequence continues at coordinate 29,038,253 of NC_038252.2, forward strand.
AGAAATGAAATATCATACCTATTCGCTGCATTACTGTGCTATCCAAGAAATCCAAGAACATAACTAAACTTTTGGTTCTCCTCGACCTGCAAGCATAGAGAAAACTTCCAACAATAACCCCAGGTATTGAGATTTTAAATAGATTATATCAGTTCCAACCTAAGCAACTCCAATAAATTATCCGTGTGTTAGGTTCAAAAACTGTATAAACTACACCAGTTTACATTTCTCCCTTACCATGAACCATATTTGCAATTATACCTCTCGTTAATCGTAAAAATTCATTTCTAATATCAAGAAGTCTTTTCGATCTAGTGATATTTAATGGCTATGCATTAATAATACGTTGTCTAAACTATACTTTGCCTAAAGTAATCTCCCAATGTAGAGAAAGTGATAGGAATTATTCTTTGAAATCTAGACTTCTTAATGGAGCATATTTAGTTCTCCAAGCAGTAACATTTCTCCTACCAACCATAAAAGGTTGTCGCAAATATCCTCCACCTTTACTAAAACCATCTAAGGTATACGAAAGACAACCCAAAATCTTACTATACTAGACAACTACAGCTCAATTTTGAACCCGCCCATTGTTGGATATGGTTCATCATCTTGGCGCCTATTTGTATTGAAATTGTAATTTGTAAGTGTGGGAAAGATAACAAAGGGCATCTTAGGGCATGTTTTAAGTGTGTTGTTGTTAACAAAGTTTATATTTGGATTTTTTATTTTAAAATAAATTATTAGTAAAACACGATATAAAATTTTTAATTCAATAAAAAAAGGTATATATTTAAAAGATTCTTTTAAGTCAAAACTTAATTATAAATTCAGAATCAATTCTTTAATATATAATCAAGCATGTCAACACCAAAATTATGTTAACTAATATTTTAATGTAGTTTTAAATTATTTAATGTGATACTAATAATATCATGCACTAAATTTTAGCGCATAGGTAATATAAAATGGATGATTTATATAAAACTTTTACTAATACATTTTTATTGTAGATTTATTAAAAATCTTTAATTTATAATTTTCTACTACTAATTTTTTAATGAATGTAGCTCATCTTATCCAGGCATGTAGCTGTGTGGTTTTGCCCAACAATGAATGAGGAGAGAAGGGAATGATAAGTGCGAGTCCCAATACTCGTTTTACTTTGTCATTCTCGAGCCCTGTGTTTGTTCCCGCGATTGACTACCTCTCCTCTGCAACTTTATGCACATGGTATATACGATGTACTAAAATACTATACCCATCGTATGCATTTTATACTTACAAGTCACACCATCAGAACTCGGAAACAAAAAAGACAGAGATTTGATAGTTACCTTACCTCTCCAAACTTGGTTCTTTTTGCATTAAAAAATAAAAATAAAACAAACTACATAAATTATAATAAAATTACTTTACATTTTTATGATAAAAAAACAACTTGAATGAATTAATATTCATCAAGTGAATAGTTTATTGGCATTTATTTTTATTCTTGAATTTGTTTTTTTTCTTCTTCTGAAAATTGTCGGATTTTGTAATTACTCCTTGGTAAATTTTTCTTTACGTTTAAGTGTTTGACTCTAAAAAAATATTTTGTATTTTATCCTGTCATTACATTCAATACATTGGTTCTGTTAACAAAAGAAAATTTTTGGAAAAATTATACTGACAGTTGTAGTAAAAAAAATCAGAGACCAAAAGAGAAATTTGCAATATTTCAAGGACCAAAAGAAAAATCCAAAAATATTTTTTTGTTAACAAAGTCAGCGAAAATATTTTTTTTGTTAACAAAGTCAACGTAATTACGAGGATAAAGACAAAATATTTATTTTTCACAAACTAAATGCAATTTTTTTATTAAGAACAAAATACAAAATTCAACAATTTTTCAAAAAACAAAAACATATTCAAACCTTTATTTTATAATAACTTTCTAAGTAGCATATATATTTATTTTCTAGCATGTATTTTCATGTTTAGGAAAAAAATATATAGTATATATACTTACAAATGTAAAATAAATTTTATATTGTTAAACAATATAAATTATCATATAAAATAATTTTTTAACTTTTATAATTACTATTAGATTTACTTTTTATACATAGACAATTATTTAAAAATTATGCTTAGTAAAATTTTAAATTTATTATTAAAAAATTAATAAATTTATCATATATATTAAATTATGATTAAATGTTGAGTTTTTTTTAAGGCGATCAGATCAAATGATAATATAAAAAACTCTTTACACCTTGAGTATACATGAAAATAGATCCTCTCAGGTCTCATTTCTGAAAAATACTGGGATCTTCTCAATTGTTAAAATCTCACCTTTTATTCTTCTAAATCTAAGTTTTAGAATTAAATATATTACGTTATGATTATTTTGAATTGCCAGGATCTCGTGCAGTGATAATGTCACTATAGAGAATTCTTTTTCAGTATATAGACTATTTTCTCACTACTATTTTAAAATTAAATTCTAATTAAATTTCTAGCTAATGGATTTTATACTATTAAGATATAAAAATTAAACTCCATTTTAAATATAATGATGTTATATTTTCTTATTCTTTCTACTAGGGATGTTTGTGGAACGTGTAACCTATATTCCTATCGGCCGATACTTTATTAGGATTAATTTAATAATTCTGAATAATATTTGGGATAAAAATTAGGTCAACCTAATTTATTGGCACAATATATTAATTTTAATCTTATATGTAACTAAAATATAAAATTAAAAAAAAATAATTTATTTTTCATTTAATACTTATTATAAACGATAATAGTAATAAAATTTGTAAGAGGATAAAGTAAAATAATTTAGAAATATTCTCGTAAATAACTTAAAAAAACGAAAAGTTGTACTGAATATCTCCTTTTTAGGTTGTTACAGTGAACATTTGTGAATTTCTTTAATTTACACATTATAACATTTCACAGTATTATTATGTTATATAAATAATATCAATTAATTTATTTAACTCATCATCAATTATATATAATCTCTTAATTTCTCTTATTTTATGTAATTCAATCGGATGTTACACGATGCACGCATGCCTTTTCCAAGACGCTGGTTACTCTCTAGTCTCCACCGTAGGTAAAAATTTCCAAATGGTGCTCTTTTAGAAACTTATTCCCCAAATGGGGTTGTTTTCAAACATATTCCTAAGGGGTACTCTTTTTTCACGTAAATCCCATGCATGGCACCACCACCATTGGCGCTTTCGGGGAGGAGGTGACACGTGGCGTTGGTGTCGTCATTCCCACCAGCGCCTTGCGTTTTGGCTACATGGCGTTGGAGACGCCAGCAGCAATGGCGCATTCAGCATGGCGCCAGTCAAACTGGCGACTTACGCGTTTGGCAGGGAGAGCAGCTTTGGCGGCAGGGAGAGCAGCAGCTTTTCAGTGAGAGCAGCATCAGCAGGGAAGCGCAAATGAGGTTGGTGACATTGGCCAGAATATCGAAAATGCCAACCGCTTTGGCGTTTTAGGGTGTTTAAATACACCATCTCCTTCATCATTTTTTTTTCAGCTGTTTTCCCTTGCAGTTTTGCTTTCGTTGCTTTCGTTTTCGTGGCTTTGGAAATTTTTGTGTATCAAATATTTTTTGTAAGTTATTTTGTTAGGTGACTTTGGAAATTTATGTGGTATCAAATATTTTTTGTAAGTTATTTTGTTAGGTTGGAATAAAGATTTATTTTGAAGTATTTTTTTTTAAAATTAAATTAGTTTTCATATTTGATAGGCTTGTTAGTGTGTGTTTAAATGTCTAAAATAAAAGAAAAATTATGTAATAATGTTTATTTGAAGAAAATTTTATCAATGAAAATAAAATATTTTGAATATGAAATTTGTAGTATTTTTTTAATTAGATTAGGTTGGTGTTAATGATTTATTAGTGTGTTAATAATTGATGAACGTTTGAACTTTCATTTAAAAGAATTTGTAGATCATATTTATTTGAAGTAAGTATTTTGAGTACGAAATTTATTTTAATAAGAAGTTGTAGTATTTTTTTTTAATTAGATTAGGTTCATTTTTTGGTGTTAAAAATTTATAAGCGTTCAAGTTGAAAGTGTTATTTGATGATGTTTTGTTGTTTCTCGTATCATATTTATTTTAATATATTTGTAGTAATTTTGTAATTACCTATTTTCATTTTGAAATTATTATTGTTAAGATGAATTATTTATACTACTAACTTCGTTCATGAATTATTTTATTTTGTGTTAAAAATTACTATCTTGAAATTGTTCATTTTTTTAAGTGTGTCCCATGAAATTAATTTGAAGTTAATTAAATTTTTTTAAAAGAGAAATTGAATGTGAAGTTCCAATAAAGGGACCTTTTGTGATTACATTTTATTAGTTTGGATTTAAAGTTTTATAAAATCGTTCGTGTTATTTAAGTGTGTTGATGTGAAATTTATTTAAAGTTAATAATTTTGATTACATCTTAATTAGTTCAAAATTACTACATTGAAATCGTTAATGTTTTTAAAGTGTCTTAATGTGATATTGATTTGAAGTTAATTTTTTTTTAAAATAAAGTTTTATTTTGAAGTTGCAATAATGATTTTTTGTGATACCCATTTTATAATTTATTTGACGTGTTAAAATATTGTTTTTGTAGGTACACGATGAATTCGGTTATAACAGTGTTGTATTTCAATGGAAGGGTATATGAAGATAATGATGGTGTAATATTTGAAGGCAATAAAAAAACGATTCAGATTAAACATGGAATTAGTTTCAATGCTTTGAAGAAAAAAATTGGAGATAATGTAAAGTTACAAAATAATGAAATTATTTCTGCTATCAGCTGTAGATTTTTAGTGTCTGGAAAATATATTGCCTTGCAAATTTGTGATGACGAAGACGTTGAAACGATGCTGGAAAGTTTTAAACAACAAGAACAAATGTCAGTTCTGGAATTGTACATAGAAAAGGATGTGACTGGTGGTTCAATGTTTCATTCTGCTGATAACTGCTAAATAATTATATTTTGATAGTAGAAAATTAGTCAAATATTAGCCTGAAATTAATTATTTAATAGTTATTTGTGATTAAAAGTTAGAAAATTAATTAAATTGAATTTTTGATTGCAGATATAAAAATTGGAGGTGTAACAAGCAAAAAGGACAGAAAATTGAAGAAAAGAGGAAAATTTGAAGAAGGCCCAGCCCAATACGTGCGCTCAATGTGCGTCACGAGCTAAGCGGGCTAGGAAGTACACGCGCTAAGCACGGGGTGTCGCGCTAAGCGTGCCTACGAAGGCCCAAAGCCCACTTCAGCAGCTATAAATAGAGAGTCAGTCCTAGGAAAGACACCACGACAGAACTCCCTCCCCTAGGGGTTTCATTTACTCCGTTTCTTTCTTTCACCCCCTTTTTATTGTAAAGCCCTCATGACCATGAGTGGCTAATTCCCTAACTAGGGCCTGGCAGGCCTAAAAAGCCAATGATGTATGGAGCATTTTAAGAGTTATCAATAAAAAGAGGATTTCCTTCCAGGTTCTTTTATTTATTTACCGTTCTTTCTTTTTCATCCTGTATCTCGGACCTTACTTTCTGTTAGGGTTTAGTCCACTCGGGAGAGGGTAAAGCTTAATCAGGGGTAAGGAATGAATACTTGAATCTGTTTTAAGGGTTAGGCCACTCGGGAGAGGGTAACGCTTAATAGAACACTAAAAGGAAGAAATTATCAGGTTATCTTTTAGAGGGTTTTCCTTCCAGGTTCTTTTATCTGCTTTTCTTTCTTGTTTATTCTGCATCTCGGACTTTATTTTCTGTTAGTCTTTAGGCCACTCGGGAGAGGGTAAAGCCTAATTAGGGATAAGGAATGAATGCGTGAATCAGTTTTAAGGGTTAGGCCACTCGGGAGAGGGTAACGCTTAATAGAACAATAAAAGAAAGAAATCATAGGGCTCACATTGACCCAATGCCCATGCTTTAGCAAACATCTAGAATGTAATCTTAATGCATCTTAGTTATTAAGTCTTTGCAAAGAGCATTTGGAAGATAGGTAATTAAGGTAGGCTTGTCATCATGAGGCATCAGGGGCAAGTAGATGGATAGATGTGGGGCAGAATTAGTTCACTGGTATTGATAACAAACAAATCCTGAATCCATATATCTAGGCTGATTAGATTTGTTAGGTTTTAGCGATTTTAATATATAGATTTTATTCCCTATTTTTATTGTTGGTTTTTCTTAGAAGTAGTTATTCCTTATTTTATTGTTGGGTTTCATTAGGAGTAAGTATTTAGGCTTAGTAGATATAAACTTTATTTTTTCTTTATTTGAATTTCGTAGAAGTAGTTATCTTTATCATATCGCAATTTAAATATTTTATCTCCTATTTTGATCTTTCAATCTTTTATCTTCTAATTTTATCTTTAAATATCTTATCTTTTCTTTTATCCTCTAATTTTATCTTTAAATATCTTATCTTTTCTTTACCTTATCTTCTATCTTTCTTTATCTTTTATTTTAAATTCTTATCTCTTGCTTTTAAATTGGATTTGCATTAATCTAAGTACAAACAAAGTCCATGTGGATTCGACACTCGGACTTCCGAGAACTTTACTACTTGTGACGATTTGGTACACTTGCCAACGAGTTAACATCTGCAAATTCGCTTACATCATGTGGAAATTATTTCTAATGATGAGACAGAACCGTCAACAAATATGAGCAATTTACATGTTGACGATGATGATGATGATGATGATGATTATCTTGTGTCTAACTCATACATTGAAGAGGCTTTAGACGAAGATGACAGTGTTGACGGTATATCTGATACAGACGATGAAGTCACCGACATGATTCAACTAGTAAGAATTGTTCACCCAGCAGAAGGTATAATTTGCTGTATAAAAAAATTAGACAATACATTTATTATTTGATGACAATTGTATTTAATGCTAAATAAGTATGATTTGAATTTTTATTTTGAACTGTTAGGTGCACAACGAATTGAAAATCCATTTTGGAATGATGCTTTGCATTATAACAATATCAACTGGAGTTATCCTGATGAGGAGGACATTTGTGGTTTGGAGATGCCGTCGACCTTTAATGTTGGCCAAGAATTATATGTTGGCATGGAATTTGATAGTAAAGATGCGGTCAAAAATGCAGTCAAACAATATGTTATGAAGGTGCATCAAAGTTTCAAAGTTGTTGAAAGCAAATCGAACAAGTGTGTGGTTTGTTGCTTGAATAAAAGTGCAGAGTGTCCTTGCCCTTTCTATATGAGGGAAATTTTATCTAAAAAAACAAATACGTGGAAAGTCACAAAATGGGGTGGACCACACACATGTCTGAATATGACCATGACACAAGATCACGAGAAACTTGATTCAGATTTAATTGCCACTTGTGTAGTAGATACGTATTTTATGTTCATATTATGTTAATTTTTTGTTAATTGTCATTTAAATTTTGTTATGTTATTGACAGGCATGATCAAAGAAGATCCATCAATAAAAGTTTCTTTGATTCAAGAGAGGATTAACAGTGAATTTGCGTACAAGGTGTCGTACAAAAAAGCTTGGTTGGCGAAACAGAAAGTCATTGCAATTGAATATGGTGATTGGGATGAGTCATATGCTAAACTTTTGTCGTGGTTAACACACATGCAAAATCATTCTCCTTGATCATATTTTCAAATACTACATGACGATTTTATCATTGGGAATACGGTTAGTCGTGAACACCGTCAATTTCAGAGTTTTTTGGACTTTTGGCCAATGTAAAGAGGCTTTCAAGTACTGTAAACCAATCATACAAGTTGACGGCACATATTTGTACGGCAAATACCGTGAGACCCTCTTAATGGCCACATCATAAGATGGAAATGGTTTAGCATACAAAATTAATTATTTAAAATGTGTTAAACTATTCTAATTTAAACATACTATATGAAACTAATAATAACTAAACTAACGTAATATAAATAATTTAATTGTTACCTAATTTAAAATTTATAATTTACGGTACCTAAAACTATTCCTAATTTATCATATCAAATATTTAAACTAAATGTAATGTATCATATAAAAAATTTAAACTAAACCTAATCTAAAATTAATAAGTTACGGAACCTAAAACTATTTTTAATCTATTATATAAATTTTTTTAACTAAACTTAATCTACCATATAAAAATTTAAACTATTCCTAATTTATCATATCAAATATTTAAACTAAATGTAATGTACCATATAAAAAATTTAAACTAAACCTAATCTAAAATTAATAAGTTACGGAACCTAAAACTATTTTTAATCTACTATATAATTTTTTTTAACTAAACCTAATCTACCATATAAAAATTTAAACTATTCCTAATTTATCATATCAAATATTTAAACTAAATGTAATGTACCATATAAAAAATTTAAAGTAAACCTAGTCTAAAATTAATAAGTTGCGGAACCTAAAACTATTTTTAATCTACTATATAAAAAAATTTAACTAAACCTAATCTACCATATAAAAATTTAAACTATTCCTAATTTATCATATCAAATATTTAAACTAAATGTAATGTACCATATAAAAAATTTAAACTAAACCTAGTCTAAAATTAATAAGTTGCGGAACCTAAAACTATTTTTAATCTACTATATAAAAAAATTTAACTAAACCTAATCTACCATATAAAAATTTAAACTATTCCTAATTTATCGTATCAAATATTTAAACTAAATGTAATGTACCATATAAAAAATTTAAACTAAACCTAATCTAAAATTAATAAGTTACGGAACCTAAAACTATTTTTAATCTACTATATAAAAAAATTTAACTAAACCTAATCTACCATATAAAAATTTAAACTATTCCTAATCTACCATATAAAAAATTTAAACTAAATCTAATCTACTATATAAAATTAAGAACTCAAACTAATAATATTAACAAATCAACTAAATCTAATATATCCTATAATACAAATAATAACATACTAACTAAAATTATAACATATACATATAACACAAATAATATTAATATTTCAAATTACTACTTAAAATTTATAACTACCACCTAAACATACATAAGATATAACATATAAAACAAACCTAACCTAAACATACGTAACATATAACACCTAAAATTTATAATCTAAACACACCTAAAATTTATTATCAGTTAAAAAATACTTACCAAGAAATCCAAGTAACAGCAATGAATCAAAGAAGCACCATGAACCAAACGAACCAAGCTTTCTGAATAAGAAGATGAAAGTGGAAGTATGAGGAGTGAGGAGTGACGGAGCAATGGAGAAGCAAATTTATATAGCAAATTATTTTAAAGCAAATTGCTGGAGGGAATGGCGCCTCCTTTATGAAACTCGCAATACCCAATGACGCGTCCCTCACCCCTGACCTGCTGCCCCTGCATCGCTGCAACCCTGACCTGCTGCACTCTGCAACACTGCAACCCTAGGGCCTTGCGTTTGACTGGCTCCATGAGCAACTTGCCATTAGTGTTGGCGTCTTCAACGCCTCGTAGACAAAAGGGAAGGCGCTGGTGGGAATGGCGACACTAGCACCACGTGGCACATCCCTAATGAAAGCGCCAATGGTGGTGGCGCCATGCATGGAGGTTATGTCGAAAAACAACACCCCTCAGGAATATGTTTAGAAACAATCCCATTTGGAGAATAAGTTTCTAAAAGAACCCCATTTTGGGGAATTTGCCCTCCACCGTAAACGCATGCTATAATTGGATAGTGGTTACTGTAACAAATTAACAACTGCCAAGTATTAGCACACTAACACGTATCTTTTTTTTTTGGCACAAACACTAGCACTTATTTCTTATTTTTATATATATACAAGCCAAAATTTAGATACATTTTTTAGGTATTTTTAATGTCATTCCTTAAACTCTTTAATTAAAATTTAAATTTATTTAATTTTGAGCGAAATATGTTTGGAATCTATGTAAAATTTTTAAAAAATATTAATTATATCCTCATAAAATTTTTGTATTAATTTGATCTTATAAAATTAAAAAATATTTCTGTTGGTCCTTAGTTAACTAAGTTAGATGGTTCCTTACACGGCTATCTAATTTTTCTTTATTTTTTCAAATACACCTAAAAAACACTAGAACTTACTATTATTTTATCTTTCCCCCTAATTTAATCTAATAAGAAAGTACGAGAAAATCATTCGAAAAATGATGCAAAATTGTAATTTTGGAAGATTTTAGCCATCAGAAATTGTTTAATTTATTTTTAATCAAATTACATGTATAAATCTATTACTCATGCCAAATTGTCATTGAATAGAGTTATTAATAAGGACTAGCAAAAATATTTTTTTTTTACTTAGACCAAATTAATACAACAAAAATTATGATGACTAAATTAATATTTTTCAAAATTTTCAAGGATCCAAACATATTTTTACCCTTTACTTTTTGATAAACACTAAAACACATAAAAACATATGCTAATCGTGAAATTTTGGTTTCACGTTTGTAGAATTCATTTTGAATCTAGAATTATTTTTAGATATATTTTCACATGCTTAATTTTACATTAGAGAAGAAATAAAAATTAATTTAAAATTAAAGTAACTTTAAATAATTTTTGTATTAAATTCAAAATTTTATATTAAATTTTACTCTTAATTTAATTTTATAATAAAAAAATCTAAAAACATAGTTATATCACTTTAAAATAAATTTTAACTAAAATTAATTTTATGAATACCAATCCAAAAATAATAATAGTAATAAGAAAATAGAACTTGTTAAAATCCAGAAAAGATATTCCACTAATCCCAAAGTTACCGAACTCTCTTGTTGGCAAGGTAACCATGTCAATTCCAGCAAAGAGTGATGGTATTGCATGGCCTTGTTTGTATCGCAAAAGAAATTCCATTTGTGGCAACCTGTCCTCTGCTATCTCATTATCCTATGCACCCAAACAAAACAAAGCGGCTATGTGTAACACAACACACACATATGTCCAGTAGTTTTCTTTCTCCCTTCCTTTCACTGGGGTAAGAATCAACCCAAAGGAATGAACTGAATGAATGCTTCTGTTTCTGTTTCTGTTTCTGTTTAGAGTTTCTCCCCCAAATTTTTGCAGAGAGAAAAAGGGTAATGCTAAGGGTAACTGTGGCACAAGGTCACTGTCAGACAGCACCATAAATGAAGGGAGGGTGGCTTTGGCTTTGCTAGCTTTTCATTGGAACAGAACCAACAGGCACGTGAAATGGTAACAAACAAGTCAATAATAATAATAATAATAATGTGCCCAAAAGATTTGGTTCCTTCTTCCCACTCTCTTTCTCTGGTCACTTTCTCACTCTACCACTCAGTCCCATCAAAATTGAATGAATGCTTCTTTTTTCTTTCAAAAAACAAACAAAAATTTACCACATTCCCTTCCAATTCGATTCTGCAATTCGGAGCAGAATGCCCCCTTTTTTGGGTGCCTGAAATTCTGATTAAACCCAACTCGGACAAGTAATCCAAAGCCTGCTCCTCAGTAACAACCATCACATGCCACTCTGCCTCTGGGCCCCATCCTTCCTCACTTTTCAACTTCCCATTTTCAGTAATATTATTTTTTTTATTAATAAAAAATTTAAGTAAATTAAATTTCGTAAGAGTTAGAATCCATCTCAAAGATCAAAAAATGTTTTAATTGATACTTATAGGTTATTATCAAATTCTTGTTCTTTTGATATATGAGTTGTTTTTTACCAATTAAACTAACTTTGTTCATTCATTGACAGTAATATTACGGATAACGTGTTTAAAATCATTTTTATTTTAAAATTCGTTACGTTAACCTTACGTTCACGATTTAATTTAATTGATTCGCTCAAATTTAACCATTTAAGGTTACTTGTATTATAAACAAACTCATTCATTTCTTTAAAGTAGCCCCATTATCCGTGTTATTAGCAGCCTCGTGATAAAAGTAATGTGAAGCAATGTTAGTGGTATTAATCTTCACAAGTGTTTTTCGTCTTAAATTCTTAATTAAGCTTTAACTTTTTTCCTTTATTCCCTGCCTCATCTCTCAAGTTTCGTTAGTTTGTCACGTAATAACTCCACTGATGGTTTCACTTAATTACTTACTACTTAAGTTATTGCTTCCAAAAAGATGAAATTTTTTTTTTGCATATTATATGCAACCGATGTTGCCAGGAAAATCCACGCGCGTTTTATCATTTAAAAATTATTTCTATGTTTAGAGATTTTCAAAATGTCCGAATGCTATCTAAAACCAAATTAGGTGTGTGAGCACAAAAGGATAATAATGCATGGACATCTCTATCTATTAGACATCTTAGAAAAAGAAAGAGGATTATAGATATAGATATGATAGATAATATGATTTAGTGAAAAAGAGATAGAAAAAAAAAGGAAAGGGTATTAATTAAACATGAGTGTCTATGTATCATTACTTTTTTGAGATATAAGATTGATTGAGTGATAAAAAAAAGAAAAAATTATTATATTATTTTTATAAATTAATATATAATGTGATTTTTATTAATCTAACCATTGAATTATATTTACATATTATCAAGATAGTATATATCAAATTTTGTCAAAATTAAAAACAACAAGAAAATAATTAAATGATTCAAATTTTAGTATATTTTAAAATATTTATATTATATCGATTTTAATTTATATAAACAAGGTAACAAATGAATTTGAATTAATATGAAATTTTGTATGTGAAATTTATGGAAAAGAAATTTTCAATTTAACGGTGGATTTTAAAAAAACATTCAGTTGAAAGTTATAGAATGATATAATAGTTATTAAACTATAATGGTGTAATTTGATCTATTCTCTATATATACATACATCATTATTCTTTGGTTAAACTAATTTTGAATTGATTAATGATTGAAATTTTTTATTATAAAAGCAAGTTAATAGTAAAATTGAATATAATTTTTTTTATTTAACATAAAAATTAAATAAAGTTGTTTCAACTCAAAGTTGATTTTAGACTTAAAATCAATTTATCAAAGATGTGAAAAATTACCTAAAATTAGGTTAAGTGATATTTTAGCGTGATTATATAGAATCCATCATAAAATCAAACATGCACTTATGTTTATGTTTTATATTTAAAGAATTATCTAACTTAGTCCAGATAAAAATGAAATTAAACAATTCCTAATAGATGATTGGTGTAATTCTCTATGTACTTAATAATGATTAGTGCAATTTTTTTTACACCAATTTATTATTAGATTGTTTAATCTCATTTTTATTTAGGATATTTAATCACCCTTATATTTAAAATTAATTTATTGTGACAAAATTTATAGTTAAGATAAATATAGTCACATATTTCAATTATATTTAATAATTCAAAATTAATTATACCAAAATCAATTTTATTTAACTTTAATATTTTTATAGGTTTATATACGCAATCAATACTGCTGGATGTCTGTTTTAGTTATGCTAATTTGCTATTGTGATTTTAGATGAGCATATACCCATTAAATATCCAGTCAATTTGTAGGACGTAACCGAAGTTAGTCTCACATCTCAATTTGTACCATTCTAAAGTCCCCATCAAATTATTTTTTTCCGTTAATTAAAATTAATTTTATAGTACGTCCCATTTTTCTTCGTTTTAAATTTGCTGCCACAATAATATTTTTTTTCCTACAAATGTGTCAAATTTTAATTAATTCAAATACAATTTGACCTCTCTTCATGGTATGGTAAAAACTACACTACAAGATAATTATGAGTTCAAAAGTAGTTTTTAAGAACCAAACCTGAAGCTGCATTAATGTGCATTACAGCTTTTGATACAGTAAAAAGTTATCTGTCCGACCCTGGCATTTTCTGTGATCTGTTAAAAGTTAGGATTGCAATATACATCATATAACGAAATGCTAAAGCAATTTATATATATATATATATAACAAATTATTTTTCACAAATTTTATGTGTTGTCGTTATACCATTTACGTTTATCTTTTATGAATAATAAAAATTAGTTTTTATCTTTTATTTCTCTAACTTTTCCCGTATATATATGATTTTAGAGTTAACTCCTGTGATCTCAGATCTGTGAAGTTTGCACATGTCTGAGCAAGTAACATTTCTAGAGTTGCTTAGATTTTACCAGTGGCATGTCTGTGTGTACTGCTCCGATTGAATATTGAGGTCAGTATCCTTCTTATAGAAATTCACCTTGTGTAATTAATACATATATTATTGAGATTCAAACAGTACAATATTTTAAGTAATTAATGGTCGGTTACTTAGGTCATGTTATACATGTAAGATTTTCATTAAGCAAATGCTTGAGTATGAATTTTTGTCTGAAAAAAAATTAAAGTGTGAAGAGAATTAGTCCTATCTTGTTATAAAAGGAATATAATATAGAGTTTAGATGGCCTTATAATTAATTTTCGAATTAAACCAAATTGAGAAAATTGCACACACACACATTTGTGGTAATCTCTTTTTTGATTCAACAACTCCAAGTTATAAATGTTAAATACATAGTCAGAATAACCGAACGTAGGACCCCGGGAATATTAATTTCACCTAAATATGGGACTGATTTGATTTACTTCATTACTTTGCTCAGACTGGTCCATGATCGTATGTGTAGCGTGGGGTGAAGGAGCATCACTTATCTTTCCTGGATCTATTTGTTGAGAAGAGTGGAAGTACTAGATTTTCATCAAACAAATGTTATAATATACTTTGCAAAAAACTTATGATAATAAGGTGGTTAATTTTCAAACCGAGAATGCATTATTCATATAAAACTATTACGCTTATTTAATTTCAAGTGTACTGCTCATATGGTGTATCAATCAATCATAATCCCAATATATTAAAAAAAATGAGTTTCATATTTTTATTTGGTTTTTCACAGGTATTTTCTTTCAAATAGAATTCTATCTGAGACATGATTAAACATTAAACTTACATCTTGGTATATCATGTTAGCATAGAGTAATTCCTTCATCTAAACTTGTTAATGCAAGTTTCATATATATTTCTGAAAACAAATATTTCCATAGTCAGAACTTTGAAGTTACAAGACAAACCTTCAAAAGAAATAAACTTGTATAAGTAGATTTTATTTTTTTCAACGAATTTTTTTTGTATGCGTGTATGACCAAGAAATCAAATCTCAATCAGTATGATTAAAAAATTCAGTCATTTATTAATTATGGTGGATTTTGTAGTATGTAGTTTCATGTATATTATAAATTTATATAAAACCTGATGAATGAATGAAATAATATATATTTTGGGTAGGCACAAGTGACAAGCTTTTCCATGTGTTCTGTATATATTGAAAGGTGACTAGTCAAAGGACGCCATGTGTGCTACAGAAATTTCCTTGACTGTAGGGTTCCTGTATATGATGTTAATTAACCAAGCTTTGCCATCATCAGAATGCTTTAGGAACCAGAAAGTGGCCCTTTTTGCTGACTTCACTTCTCTATCTAGCTAGGTAAAGACCAAATCCAAATGCCTAAAGCAACAGATACCACTTGACTTTGTCTTCTAATAATGGATATATAACCAAAGAGAAAATAGAAGATAATTCTTTCTATTCAAAGGAAATTAATACCAATAAGTATAGTTAATAACACAAACTAATGAAGGAAGAAAACTTTGTGAAAACAATAGCGCACTCGAGAATCTTACAGGTAGTTCTAGTAATTAACTTTCATTTCAAGACCAATTATCAGCACCTTTGTATTGAAAGCTTACCTAAAATTCTACAACTTTAATGGCTGGTTTTGAAAATTGCAATTACATTATGCATGCATGACTGGTAGTGTCATAAAACGTCATAATTAAATACTGGTGTGGTGGGTTAGTCATTTGTCAATGCCCCCATTATAAATCAAGCTTAAAGGCCTCTGTTCGGAACTTTGACTTGCTAAAGTTTATGCCAACTTAACTAAAATACAACTAATTAGTTAGTGCCTTGTCGATTAGTTATTTAGTCTGTAATCTCTTCTTTAAAGTTAAGGGTCGCTTGATAACGAGTACTCAAGGATACTCGTTAGAAAAGTAGAGTAAAAAGTATTTGGTTAAAAATATAGAAATTGTTCAGCTATTACTTTTGTTAAAAAAATTAGAAATTATAACACTTAGGTATAAAGAGAAAAGAACGATCTAAGACGTATATAAAAACACCATACTTTAGTATACTCTTATATACTATTATTTTATGAAATCCAGCTTATTACATGACTAATCATATATGTGGATAAAACAAAGAGAAGAACTTGAACTCATGCCTTAATATCCATAGTTCTTCTTACTTTGAAACGCTGTTTCCCTATGATAATCTTCCAAAGGTGCCCCAAAAAATACTGATGGGAAGTTGTTATCTGAACTTCAACTCCAATATAACCTAGAAAATCTTCAACAGCATTTGAATCTCCCCCCACACACACAAAAAAAAAAGTCAAATAAATTAATGTTGCCTGTGACCATGTTTCCTGAAAACATTTTATAACGAATAAGTTTAGGAGGCCAGACTATAAATATAGATATATAAACCTTATTCAAATGCATTTTATCGACATTAATGAACAGTACAAATGCTGTGTAATGAATATATATTTGTGTCATACCTATATACACTCTCTGATATAGTGTTGTCCTGCTACTCTTGTCATCCACATTCATTCCATAATAATGTAATTTAATTTTTCTCACCACAAAACTTGTAGGTCATGCGTGAGGTACAATAATGCCCCAGTTAGTTTGGATCATTCTGTGAAGTACAATAATGCACCAATTAAATGAGTAAGCATGAACCATCTCCTAGCTTGTGTAATCTAATTGATCAAGGGTAAGATGATTATAAAAAAGATATAAAATCAACAACAGAAAAAGAAGTTGGAATAAACAAGTTGTGACAATCTCCGGGCCCAATGTTTGTTAAGATTAGAACTGCAATCGAACCAAACCCTTAAAAAAGAGGTTTCCAAAAAGAACATATGTATGACCTATGGTTGTGTCCCATACATACCATTCCTAGTGTCCTTCCCCACGACTTGCAGATTTGTGAAGCCATGGTCAGGTTGTGTGTGTAAGGAAGAATACACTAATTGAATCATATGCATATAATTTTGATCAAGTTCCTGATCTATATATATTCAGTACCTAAACCTGTTTAGGAACAATACACATACTTCATTTAATTTAATTAAGTAGGTATTTATATGTTGTAATAGTAACATGTCCATATCCTATGCACTAAGGGGGAGAGAATCTTTCTAGGTCTTCAAACTGATTGTTGTGGTTTTCAAAAGTATATGGTATCATTTTTGTTATCAAATGTGTTAATGATTATCTCCAAACTTAATGTAGGGTCTCTTTTATATCTAGAATCAGCAGCATGCATGTCGCCACACGAGCTTGTCCCCAACAAAGAAATTCCAAACCCTCCAATCATGAAGTTGATTACGTTGCTCACACAAGTATCTTTTTCTTCTCTTTTTTTTTTTTTTTTAAATAAAAGGCTTAATTAAATAATGAGAAATAAAAAAAGTTCAGTACATTACGTTAGAAACGACTATATGTATTACATTTTATTTTATTATGAGTAGCATTGGAATTTCCATTGATTTGAAACTGCTTCGATTGGACAGGCAGCTAATTAGTACCATCCATATATACTATGGTCTCAGTAAATGCTGAAAGTGATGCACCGCCCAAAATAGTAAGATGGCAACATCAACTTTTGCATGAACCACCTCACCCTTCTTTTGATTATTTTATTTTTGTGCAAGTTCGTCAATGCCAATATGAATTTCTTTGTCTCCATCAATGATAGTTGCTTATTCTCAACTAGACACTTTTTAAAAAATTTATATGCATATTCTAAACTTTAATTGTCCCTAAACCTAAACCTACATATATATGATGAGTACACAATTGTACATGTTCAGATATGGATCAAAGTTAAGCTATATATATCCCACTAATTGCTTCTTTGGACTGGTATCAACTGCCTGAATAGAGAAATAGAGGCTAGCCACAGAAAACCTAATAATAATAAGTTGATAACTGATCTATGATGATATTAAGAATTAGTGTAGCTATGTATTTCTATTATTAGTTATCCTTTTTCTTCTTTCAAAATGTTTGACCTACACTAAAGTAATATGGGGATTCGAACACATTTAAAAGAAGATGCTTTCTTAAGTTGTGCTCCCAGTAAATACTTTATTTTCACAGTAACCTTTCAGTTTCTGTGACGAGTAATGTCCCCAGCTAATGTCTTATGTAGGTCTCCCTTGATTACCATCAGCTCCTATTATTATATGCTAGACAAAAAACAAAGAAAGCAAAGATGTTAGAGAAGAATCTAATCAACTTTTTCATTGGATCAAGCTAGGTTGGAAACCAATGCACCAAAGACCATTAAATTAGACATGGCTGTGTCACAAATTCACAACACCACAGTGAATTAATCTCCCTCTATATTGGATGTGGGCCATAAGACAGGAACCTTTCTTTTCATTAATCATAGGAAATGACCCATGAAATGAATAGTGACCTCACCAACAAGGCCTTTATATATGCCCACCCATTCAATTGAAAGTTCAACTCTTTTAATTTAAAACAAAAAATGCAGACCAAAATAACAAAATTTAAAACTGAAATGTGAAATGTCAACGTATGTGTAATTAAAAAAACTTTTTATTTCTCCACAATTACATAAAATTTCACATTATCTTATTAATGATTTTTTTAATCAAACTCTCTTACAGAAAAATAGTAAAATAATAAAATATTTTTTTATCCATCTCTTATATAAGTATTTAAAATATAAGTAACTTAAAAAATGAAAAAAAAACTTTAAATATTAAATTTCATAAATATTACTTACAGTATATTTGGGCATATCTTGTTGATGTGACTGAATATATAATATTAAAAACAAAACAATTAACGCAATAGTTAGTAAGAGTACAGCGAATGCAGTCAGCTCTTGCAAATAATTTTGGGGTTTTAATACGCTTCTTTTTTTAAAAAATATATATTGAATTTAGGTTCTAACTCAGTGAAGTTTGAGTTTTGATTTGTATTTTTTATTCTTAAGAATGAATCAGAATTTTGTTTGATTCTGAAGTATAATATATAAAATGAATTGTCTATTTTAAGTGGTAAAAAATTTAGTATTCTTTGAATAAAATATTGGATTCAAAAGTATTGTGAATAAAAATTGGCACGCTTAATTTACCACTTTAAGTAAGTCTACTCATTTCAGTTTTAATTTATCAGATATCAAAATAACTTTTGAATAAAAATTTCGGATAAAAGTAACAATGTCTTGTTGTAAAAGCGAAGCATCATTGTTCTTAACAAAAATCTATGATAAACACAAGAATCAAAAGCATCAACTTTAAAATAAAGGTTACAAAACAAATGTGAACACTATAAAGTTTTTATTATAGAAAATATTAAATTATTCAGGAATAACTCTTTATAAATTAAATTTTATTAATCTAACTATTAATTAAAAGCTCTTATTGAGTAAATTCGGTTTACAAATTTTTATGAATATTATAAATCTCTTATTTGATACCTCGTTAAATAAAGTTAATTTAATATATAATATACTTTTTGAAAAGGATGGTAGTTTTTTTGAACCACCATAATTAGGATCTTTAGTTCTTCTGTGGATCTTCAAGGTGTTCCTACAAGCTTCCATCCTTTGAGTCAATTATAAAATTAATCTTTTTATTTAAGATTTAGTTACACTTAAAATTCATCTCTTTTTTCTAAGAGTGTATTTTGTGAAAATTGAACTTAGATTTTTTCCTACAAATTCAACATGTATTGTCAACTGAATTTATAAGATTAAAATTAATTTGTGAATGTGTGAAATGCACTTTCAAAGAAAAGAAAAAAGAAGAGAATATTATGGAAATTTTTTAACAGAGAGATTGAGCATTTTAAATTTACAACTAGTATTTTAATTTGTGCATCGCATGAAAAAATGTTTATTTATATAATTACAATTTATAATAAATAAATATTATTGAATGTATAAATTATATTTTTTTATTTATAAAGAACAATTTAAATTATTGTATAAAGTTATTTTTAACCTTTGATAATATTTAAAAAAATAATTGAAAATCAATTTAAGGTAGAGATAAAATATGATAAGTTGGGAGAGTTAGGCAGTTAAAGAGCATTTTATAACTAATTGTGAGAATAATACATCGTCAATGTAGAGAAAAGAAAAAATATTAATAATATTTAATTGAGAAAATAATGAAAGTGAGAGCTGAGCTTCAATTTCTAATTTATGTATTTTAATATATAATATAAAAATTGATATAAGTGTATATTAATTTATTAGGTGATAGTTGAGAAACATTAAATTTACTTACTAAATATTTTTAATTAATTAGAAAATATGTATTTTTTTATTATTTTAAATATAATGAGTACTTTCTTTTTATTGAGTTTGTACCCTGTTTGTTTGCACAGAAAGAGAGTTAAAAATGAGTCAAATAAACAGTAAAATAAAATGGGACACGACTTTACACTCGACTTTAATTCAAAACATTTATCTTCCATTACTTTCATTTCATTTTATAAAATTTTCTTATTAGTTTTTCCTTAAACAATATCCTTCGGATATTGATTAGTATTTGCTTATTTTACTAAAAGAGTGTATAATATATATATATATATATATATATATATATATATATATATATATATATATATATATATATATTTAAGATATTAAATATATTTATATTTATTTAAGCTTCTTTTTAGAGAATATTAAAAAATCAAAATATTGTACAAACATATGACACTGCTTTCTAAAATACGGCCCATTAAAAGGAAGGGGGAAGAAGCTAATGCATGTGAGACTGCAAGATCTAGTACATCGTTTCGGATCCTTGTTATTTAATGATTCCATGATTTCTGACATTATAATTGAATGCATCATGTATGAAACTACTGTGCATAATTTAGTATGTCTTAACAATATTGCGTTTAATCCTTTTAAGAAATCAATATTGTATTTAGTTTAGATAAAAAAAATTTTTTACTAAGATTTTAATTTTCATACACTTACATTAAAGATTTTTCCACTATCAACTAATAAAACATATCTTAAATATAATTTTTGAAGTAACTATTACAAAAATTAAAAATTATACCATGCATACCATCAATTTTATAATTGAATGACGATAAAAAAAAAAAGGTTTACTCTATGAGTACATTTTAATTAAATTAGTCAGAAAATTCATAGTGATAATCAAAATAACATGATAAAATAGTCTAATCTTATTAAATGTTTAGGTCAATACAAAGATTTTCACACTATTAATCAATATAAAATTATTACTCCTATAAGTATGATTTTTAAAGTACTACCTTCCTTCCATATAATATGAAAGATGGACAACCAACCATGACATGAACCTTGTTGGTTTGGTAACAGAAACTTGGGAATGGCTTGTATTTATTATTCAACGGCACCTGAAAAGTTAGATTAAGAAAGATCACTTGTTTGCCATTTTGTTTTGTGAATTAACTAGTATAGCTAAGAGTCGTCATTAATCATATTCTTGTCTGGAACATATTTGATCATCTTTGTCTCTTTTTGTGCACATCCTTGTGTCCTCACTTCAGTATTCCAGATTCAGTTTGTCCATTGCTTGAAAATTTCGTTTGGTATCTGATTAATTAAGGTCCTTTCGTTGTTAATAGCCAGACGTACAATCCCTTTTAGAAATATCAACAACACTCAATGCATTTTGAAATTTTGTCACACCTCATTTGATTCTATTAACTACTTCTAATAATAAGAATAATGTGTCCTTGAAGCCACCTTTTGGAGTGAAGTATACCCATCATCCAAGTCTGCAATAATTTAAATGTCAGTGTTAATTATCATGTTTTTCTTACTACTACTTGTCTAATTTTTTGGTAAAATTATTATTATTTCTCTGTATGAACATTTGTCAATAAAGTTGTGATATTTCTCTAGCTTCCTATCCATAAATGTTAATCAGGCCTTTACGGTATATTATTTCAGTCCATTAAGATGTAACAAATTGCTTATGGGCCTGCACTATATTATTACTTTAATAGGGGGTTTTCTTTTTTGTCTATTTTCCTTTTAACTACGCCCCTCGCATCTTTTGTTTTGTTTTCTCCTTCAGAAATATCCCAAATAAGTAAAGTTACAAGGGTACAAGGCTGGAATCAACATTTCAGAAATTACATTCCAGAAGTAAGTAAAATTTTCATAATTTTAGAACTGAATTTCCAAAAGACCAAAACGATGAAACCAAACAAGTTTACAAGGGCACTGTTGGAATAAAAAATGAAAAGAAAAAGAGGGGATCAGTTAGAGAATTTTGGTGCATAAAGTAACTTCGTTTTATTAGTTCACCCGCCTCCCTCTTATTGGACCTTGAAGAGTGTGTTCGAAAGAAAAGGAAAATAATTTTGGAAAATTTTTTTGGTACTTTTTAGAGAGATTCACGTCTTTTACATCGTACTTTAATTTTAAATTTTCTTCATGTATTTTTATCGTCTCTATTTTTATCATGTAAACCAAGCACACAAGAAATGAAATACAAATTGTGTAAAGTTAAATAATGAGAAACATAAAAGGAAATAACTATTTTCACTACCATATTTGTTACTCATGTATGCTTTAAATTCTTTTTTCTTTTGAAAAAGTTCTTTTCATATAAACATGATTTTGTTGATAAAATATACAATCAAATTATATTTTCATCATGTAATCATGTAAGAGGGAGTGCAAAAAAATACAAAATAAAAACGTGATTTCATTGTGTATTTTGCCAACGAAATCATGTTTTCATTGTGTATTTTTTTTTACACTCCCTTTATATAACAAAAATATGTTTTTGTCAGCTACTTTTTATGTTTTTTAATTAATTATAAATGCAAGTTTCTTTTTTTTTAAAAAAAAGCAATCAAATTAATTATGATATAATCATCTTTTTAAAAAAATTGAAATTAAATTAATTAAGAGAAAATTTATCATTTTTAATAGTAGTTAGTATCTTTTAATTAAAATTGAATTAATTAGATAAAATTTGCCATTTTTAAAGGTAATTGATTTATATGAAATATGAATTACTTTTATTAATAGTAATTAAATTAATTCAATTACTATTAGAAAAGATAATGTGTGTCATCATTAATATAATTTATATCATAATTAATTCAAATAAAAAAGGTACTCCCTAACTTTCAAAATAATCATGTAAGAAAAGAAAATTTTCATTTTAACTTTTTAATGTAATAATTATTTTTTCCACTTATATCTCTTATATATTAATGATATGGGTTACAAAATAAAAAATAATTTAATGATGATTTTAAGATTGATTTTATAAAATTATTATTCTCTTATTCATCTATTTATTAGTTTGTAGTAGTTTGTATAAAATAATCAATGATGACAATTATAATGGAATGAAGGAAGTAACTTATATCTAAATTAATTATATTTTTCCATAAAAATTTAACAAAATATAAATATGTTTTCATTGAGTAAAAGGGAGTGAAAGAAAAATTACACAACAAAAATATAATTTTGTTGAGAAAATATATAACAAAATTATGTTTTTATTGTATATTATTTTGTACTCCTTGTTATGGAAGAGAGACGTGATTTCATTGAGGATTTTTTAAAACATGTGAGCAAATATAAATAGCAAATCTGTCCGTCGTGAGAATAGCTAAACCAACATATAATAACGCAATAACACATCGAAAAAAATCATGTAATAACACTTTCAATGTGATGAAAGTCTTAACTCTTAACAGTTAACACACACACAATAACACACCAAATTACTTTTTACCACGGTTAAAGAGAAGAAAGTAATCAAAAAAGGTTTAACTGCTTTAGTGTAGATCTATTAATTTTGAGTTTTGACTATATTAAGATAAAAGTGCAAGTTCAGCCCAAGCCAAAGATGATGACTTGAGCTCGACGCTTACTTATGTGTCAATTCTGCTCTCCTGAGGTCTTCATATCTAAAAATTTTCAGTTCAGATCCACCACACGTGACATTTCAAGGTAGTCCTTGGCCTGCAGCATATATATATATATATATATATATATATATATATAGACGTTACAGCTTAGTAAAAAGAGTTCACTCTTTTTAAACATCCAATTTCGGAATACAACCATCCTCAAGAAATTGATATGTATCATTATCTCTAGCAGTTTTCCCCAAGAAATTGATACGTGTCATTATCTCTAGTAGTTTTCCCCAAAATATTGATACGTATCATTATCTCTAGTAGTTTTTCCCAAGAAATTGAATACGGGTTCTTCTGCTTTTTTCTCTCACCTCCTGTTGAGATATAATCAAGTAACTAGTCAGTCTCAACTAGTGCCACTTGTTTTATTTTTTCCACTTTGAACAAAAGTATTTCTACTAATGACTAGCAATGTTTCTCAACTAACAAACTTATAAAAAATAAACTTTGCAATAGTATTGCAACATTAAGAAATTAGAATTTTTAATTTTTAACATAAAAAATTTAATATTTAAATAAAATTTGAAAATTGTAGTATTAATTTTTATTTAAAAAATTAAAATATTAAATATGAGCATGAGATAGGTTGAATAGTAAAATACCCAATCTTATATCCATGTTTTTTTTATAAACAAACAACTCAAGCTCAAATTATGTATCCACTACTAAGAAGTTGTTAGTTCGAGTAGGATTGGATTCAGTCTTTTCCAATAAGGTTTTAAATTTGAGATTTATAGATGAAAATAACGTAATTAAAAAAAAAATAATATTAAATTTTTCAATAAAGATTAATTATCTGTAAAGTTTGTGGATACTTTTTACATCAACGTCATAATTATCCATTATTAGATAAAATACCAAGAAATGTTTAAATTATGTGAAATTAAATATTAAAACAGTTCAAAGGATTAATTTATTAGAAAAAGTTGTTAAGTGATAAAAATACAAAAGCTTAACATTCAACATCAATTGTATAATATATATATATTATATGAAGTTTGTGGATACTTTTTACATCAAGGGGAAGTAGCTTTGATGGGGAAGTAGGAATAAGGGATCAAACATCAAGGGTAGATCTCTGATATCAGAGCCAGATGAGATCAGCGGAGAGGGATTAGAGCCAGATGAGATTTGGCTCTGATATCAATATATGGACCTTATCCCTCTCCTATAAATCAAAGCTACTTGGGTCCATATATTGATATCAGAGTCAGATGAGATCATACTGCATTCTTACTTCCTATTATTCCTTTTATATATATATATATAATAACATTAAACCCAAGAATAATGGACCTTATCCCTCTCCTATAAATCAAAGTTGCTGGTAATATTTTTCCCTTCAGTGCCCTTTATTTTTCTTGAATCTCTGGTATCAGAGCCTGATGGGGAAGTAGGAATAAGGTCCGTAAGGACATATGTAAACTGATTTTATGGATCTGAAACCTTGTACAGTATGCGTAATGTTTTATTTTGATTTGTACAGTATATGTTTGAACAGTACTTTCTGGAAGTACAATAGTCTAATATTTTAGTTGAATATCACTGTAGCAGTAAGACCCGTGATGGATAAAGGACAGTAAGGCTAAGGTGTATTGTTGAACTAAAATATTAGGACATAACAAACTGGTGGCTATAGATATACCGTTCAAACTATACATGTGAAAAAAAAACGTGTTTTTCTTTTAAAAAAATTTCAGATCCAAGAAATTTTGCTACATATTTACTTACGGAAATATTTCTATGGAACCATATGAAGGCAAAGATATTAGAGAATGTTATAATCATGTCTAGACTTTTACGCTCTTTTTCCCGTATCTCTTTTCGATCCAATTCTTTCTCATCATCTTCTTCAAGAAATACAAACTTATTAAATGAACAAGAAAACCAGACCCACGAGGTCGCCCCCAAACACAATCTCTTCGATGAGGAAGTCCGATTCGAGGATATCAATCAAAACATGGATGACTGGAACATTCCAGAAATCCCTCAAGATCAACTATACGTTCCTGAAACAATTAAAGATAAACACAACTTTGATTACATAATCAAAACAGTAGATAACAATATTCCTCTAGAACAGGATATAGGGGAAGAATTTCATTTACTTTCAAAAAATTCAATTTATGAACATAGCCGTAAGTATAAATATCTACACATCGGTTGTGTACAAGTAGCTATCAAGCCCTTAATTGACATGGGCATAGATGCAGCAGTTTTAATGTGTCTAAGAGATATTAGGCATAATAAAATTGAAGACTTCTTAATTGGAACGGTCGAAACCAGTTTAGGACAAGGTCCAATATATTTTAATTGTTATCCAAATAAGACAGTGAGTTTAATGGACAAAAATATTCTTGACTCTCTGTTCTTAAATATCCACTTTCATGGCCTTAACATGAAAGAAAGATCAATCCCAGCAGCTTTGATTTATAGGATCCAGTACAGGGTCATCACTACTTGTGTGTCTAGAGTCCTATTGCAACCACAAAAGGGAGAAACAACCTTATTTATCACTGATATGACAAAAGCCAATGTTTCTTTACCAAGAGTAATAAAATGGGATGAAGTAACTCTCCCTGAAAAAATGGGTCATGGAGAAGGCCACACTGTCTGATCCCCGACCTGCTCCAATTATTGAAAAAATTAAACAAGATAACTCCGGAAAGGTAGAAATAACCTTTAATAGAAGAAATTCATTTTCATCAAAGATAGAAGCCTCTAGGTCTGAGTATGAATAGGCTAGAAGGTCTTTTTCAGTAAGAACTCGTTCAATCCCTGTAGGATTAACTAGATCTGAGTCACATAACCAGTTCCCTACGGTTAATCTCCATGGTCTAGATACTACTTCTAGATAACCTAGAACAACCTACAATCAAGAGCAGGAGGATGACCAAAAGCCTATCCAATCCCCAACTTACTCTTCTATGGAACCTTATGATGTTATCTGACAACTTTAGCATTGATAAGGAAACCCTTAGGAAAGACTTTTATTCTCCAGATAATGAACCACAACGGAGATGGTTTTTCCAAAATTTTAAGGGAACAAATAGACAACAGATCCAAGACAAGTTCTATGAATGTGTCGAAAGAGTAAAAATCAATATCCTTTTCTTTGATTGGTTCCATGCTTACACCATCATAGAAGATATAGATTACCCATGGAAACAAGATATCATAGGTGACCCAACAACAAATGTCATAACAAACTGGCAATTGAAAGATGGCGAGTTAATCCAATCAGATTTACCCCCTGCAACTCAGTATCAACTCCCCAATATCAAAGATAGTAGTAATAAACCTGTCATGGCAATTCCTTTCAAAACGAAAGACATCAATGAGGAAGTAACCTCTAGGGATATTAGGAGCCTAATGGAACAGGCTAACTATACAAACAAATACTTACAAGTCCTAGGAGAAACTCTCAAAACAAAAATTTCTAAACAAAAAACAATTGAAGAAGCTTCAACAAGTATTCCCATTGAAAACCCATTATTCAAACCTTTCAAAATTAGCGACAAAGCTAAAAAAAATAAGAGAGCTTAGGAAAAACAAATCACTAATTGAAGGAGTAGGAGACAATAATAGTGAAATACTACACAAAATTAGTAGTTTACTTAAGGTCGTCCCAGAAACTCCCCAAACCTCAAATAATACATCAAAAATAGTAACAAGAAGTTCATCAAGATTAGTCAATGTTATTAATGAGGATAGTGATCAAAATTCTGATAATACAACTGAAACAGAAAATTCAAATACAGTTCCAGAAGCAATTATAAACCCAATTAATTCTAAACACTGGAAAACCCCATCTAAATTATACTATCAACGTCCAACTTCCCTTGACCTTCTACTAGAAGAAAGAGGAGAAAATAATTTCAAGAGTTTTTCTGCAAATAACATCTATGAGTGGAATATAGATGCTCAAACAAAATACAATATCATGAATACACTCCAACATATGACAATGGTAGCCACAACTTACCAAACCTCCCATGAATGTTCGGAAGAAATCATTATAGACATTTTAGTGACAGGATTTTCTGGACAACTAAAAGGTTGGTGGGATAATTATCTCACTAACGAAGAAAAGTAAAAAATTTACAGCGCAGTCAAGACTGATCTCAATGGTAAAGTCATTACTAATGACGATGATAAAGAGATTCTTGACGCTGTTAACACCTTAATCTTTACAATAGCACAACATTTTATTGGAGACCCATCTCACTACTAAAAAAAAGGCTTTTTATGACACTGAATCTACGACGGTTGTACAGGGACCACTTTAGAAAGTGGAATGATGGCATTTTTGTAATTATTGTAAGGTAAATCGCATTTTATGACGCGTAATCTAAGGCGGTTATTAATAACCGCCTTAGAATGTTATGTGCTATAACATTTATGCCGGTTTTTATTAAAAACCGTCATAATTGTAAACAAAAAAAACCAAATAAGTCTTGACCTTCTGCATTCTCGTTTCTTATTAGAGAGTAGAGAGAAGCTGCAATATTTAGGGTTTATGCTAGAGAAACAGAGGACAAAGAGTCCGGGAGCAAGCCCATCGTGCAGTACACGGAGGATGTGTGGCTCCATGCCGTCTTCGAGCAGTCGGTCGAGTCTGGGAGGTCCTTCTGCATCACATTGGAATCTGTCCCCGAGTAGCAGATAATGGCTTACCTTGTCAAAATCCAGCGCGGCGGCTTCATCCAGCCCTTTGGCTCCATGATCGCCGTCGACGAGCCCTCCTTCCGCATCCTCGGTTACTCCGACAATGACCGCGACATGCTTTGCATTACTCCGCAGTCCGTCCCTTCGCTCGACGACAAGAACGACACCACCTTCGCTCTCAGCACCGATGTCCGAGCCCTCTTCACTCACTCCAGTGCCTTACTCCTCAAAAAGGCCTTTTCAGTTATCAGCTTTCCACATTTTCAAGGTGAATTTTCCTTCTTCATGCTTTTAAGTTATACAATGAGCTTATCCTTTTGTGGATGTAAGATTCGAACCAGATCGTGCGTGCTAATATTTTGTAAACAGGGGTATCCAATCCTCTTTGTAAAGTTTGGCATCCGTTGAGAACTGGAGAAGTCTTGTATTTACCATGTTAGTAGCAATGACTTGGGAATTTGGTTAATGGCAGATTACATATACAAATTGTTTTAATGCATTTAATCTAATTGACAAAGGTTTTTATTTTCTGAAGAAATATACCCTACAACATAGCATTTTGTTGTGGAGATGATCATATATTTGTTTTGATCTTTTCTCACGTATTTATTTAGGTTTTCGTTGCTAATCCTAATAAGCCTCGAGAAGTAAAAATTATTTTGTTGAAGAACCAGGAGAAGCTACTAGATTTGCTTCATAATCTGTCCCCAGGAAAAGGTTATAACACGTTTAGTAATTACTTAATTTGAAGCCTACGATTACATAATGTTG
Organism: Glycine max; assembly: GCF_000004515.6. NCBI lineage: Eukaryota > Viridiplantae > Streptophyta > Magnoliopsida > Fabales > Fabaceae > Glycine > Glycine max. The sequence continues at coordinate 29,067,791 of NC_038252.2, forward strand.
TTCTGAATTTCCATTTAGTTTCTGAACCCTTAAATAAAAGTGTTCTCCTATAAGTCATGGGTATGAGCTCTTTCACCTTTTTTTCAGGTTCAGAAGATGAACAATTTTAGGAGGAAAAGGAGTTTATCATCAAGGAAATTGAAAGACTATTGATCTAAGTTAATTTTTTTTTCTACTGCAGCTGTGTGTGATTTTGTAACAAGTCCTTTTGTGACTTGTATATCCAAAGCTAATTTGCTGCAAGGATTTCATGTTGCTATTTATAAGAAATTATTATGGAAAAGTTTGGAGCTTGTTCTATGAATTATTTGAGAATTCCTTGGGCTAATTCTTTGTAGGGAGACCAGTGTTCTAAAATTTCATATAGTTTTGTTATTTTTACTTTCATTGTGCATCATACACAAAATGGTATGTTGGTACTTTGATGTCACAAGTGTTTATTATTTTTATGATATTGGCGTAGCTTAGTTTTGTTTGGTGTGTCACAGTTGCAGTCATTTCTTTTGTAGAAATCAACAGTTTAGTAACTTGAAAAGTCTCAACCACACAAAAAAAGTACAGCAGAAGGAAGTATTAGAATTTATTAAGTTATTGAATTATTAAGTTACTTGTTACTTGTGGATTACCTCTTAGTGCATAGCCCCTTTTTACATTTATTAAGTTTCTGAATTATTAAGTTAAATGTTAGTCACCATTTTTGTTTTTTCATTATTAAGGAACTCTTGCCCTCATATTCCCTAGTAGTTTTCTTAACTTGAACTCTTGTATTTGTTGACATTGTGCCATAATTTTTGAAATCATAGAAGTTGCGGGGTTGTTTTGATTGCGTGATCAGTGTTGCGATTTTCTTGTTTGCTGACCTGATTAATTTTTTATCAGTGGCTAAGGGAAAAACACAAGAAGGCTTTGCTTGAGGCTTTGGAAAAGGTCAAAGCTGGTAGGGGTTCTTCATTAAAGTCATTAGTTGTTATGAACTCATGCTTATCTGGTGGAGCCAAATCAGTTCGACTCTTCTTCTTGACTAAAATTTATTTTTTATTGTAATGTATGTCAATAATAATAATAATAATAAATAATAGTTATATTAATTATTTCTTGCACGTTTTATGTTGTTAATTTTGTTTTTGCAGAGTTGATGGTTCTTGGTTTCCTTTCACTGCTTCTGACTTTTAGGCAGAGTTACATTGTTAGAATACGCATTCCTGTCGGTGTGGCAGACAAATTTTTTCCAATATTGGGAATTTACTATGCCTGCAAATCCTTCAAGATTCCGGCTTACACATGAAACATCATTTGTGAGAGCTCTTGCTTCTTTTTGGACAAGATATTCAATCTTCTTCTATATAGTAAGCCTCATTTTACTAATCTGCTATGTTTTCATTTTATATTTGCCTGAGGTTGCAGACTTGACTTAATCAACAAGTTATAGGTGCAAGTGCCCATGGATTTTTTGGAACCATCATAGACATGTAAATTTGTTAAAGAAAACAAACAGTGGGACTTTAGAGACATTGTTTTAGGTATAGCTCAGAAAAAATTGGGCAATAAAGTAGTAGAACTAGTAGAGTCTGTAACACCCTCTACCCCACACATATATGTACTAATAATAAAAGAAATAATTAAAAAAAATTAAACTTAATTCAAGTTTTTAAAACATAATTAAATACAAGCCTTTCAAGAGGGTAGCAGGCTCACATTCACCTTTCTAACATCATCATAAAACTTTTCTAAATAAATAATAAATTCACTTCGGCTCCAACAAGGCCGTCTATAAAACCCTATACCCCAATGTAACATCCTATCAGAGCGTTGTGTCCCGACATCCTTTAGCACATGGTTCCTTAAAGCAATTCACCTAGTCATCTGCTCCCCCGAACACAAAGTTCAAGATCATCACAGGATCCAAACACAAACAACACACGGGGAGTGAGTTATCACATTCCTAACTAATAGAGAAACAAAACAACTAGATATACATATCATAAAAACCAAATAAAACTTAGTTACACGTAATTCATGTAATTCCACCACTTTGTCATTCAAAGTTCACTTTTCAATCATCAATCACATTACACAAGAATCACACACTCTGATCAAGACATAATAACACATCAATTTCATAATAAACAATTAGCAAACGCATGAGACAGTTATGCTAAGACTCAAACCTATATGCAATGTGGTACCATGTCAGTGAATGAATTAAATATATATTAGTGATGATGATTGATAGTGTTAGATGTATTTAGCATAAACATAGGTTATTTTAGAGGAACTAGCCTAGTTTGTGCTCTGGTAATCGATTACTACTCAGTGTAATCGATTACACAAGAACAGGTAGCCTGTAATCGATTACAACATCTTGTAATCGATTACCAGAAGGCTTATTACTCCTGTAATCGATTACCAATCATTGTAATCGATTACAACTCGTCCTCGTCTATAAATACCTACGAAACCAGTGTTGCTGCGTAGCCAAAGCTTCTCCTCGTGCCTCCTTCATCCCTAAATCTTCAAACCTTCATATCTTCCTCAAATCTTCACCAAAATACGTCCCGTAAAGCCCAATCTTCCTCTTTTTCACTCCTCTTTCACTTCCACCGATTGAAATTCACTAAAACTTCATCAAATGGCAGAACCATTGAAGGAGAGAAAGGGATCATCCTCCACCGCCACTGCTGCTGCCCATCGCCGCCACGAACCATCCGAAGCACCCATAGCACCTATTCATCCCTCTTTGTCATCTCCAAGATCATCCACGTTGTTTTCATCCGATGATCAGCGTCTACGATACCTTTCTCAATTTTCTTCTAGGATCATCTTAGACCCTAAGTACCTAGACGTAGATTTCTTTAATGATGAAACGTTTGATTGCTATCAAGCGTTTCAAAATTCTGGCCTGGTTGATTTCATGTCCTTAAAATTGCCACATTATCCTGAACATGTAAAGGTCTTCTACTGCAATTTAAAAATTCAGGATGACATTATTTCTTCTGAGGTGCATGGTATTCCTATGATCATTGATCAGTCATTGTTCTTTTCTTTAACTCATTTACCCAGTCAAGGTGCACCTTTTGAGGACACCATTGTTGATGACTGGTAATTTGATTATTCTAGTCATGATGCTCGCCGTATGGTCTGCAATGACCAGACAGAAATGATCGGTAGATTGCTGGCCGGGTCATTAACATTTGATAATCGCATCATGCACTATATAATTGTTAGAATTTTGCTTCCCCGGTCTTCAAATTTGGCCCAAGCCTCTGAGGAGGATTTGATTCTGATGTGGGCTTTCCTTACCGGTCGTCAGATCGACTGGGCTCACTTGGTTCGGTACCGAATGCTTAAGGCATTACGGGCCAATGCACCTCTCCCTTACCCTCAATTGATAACTTTGTTTCTGCATCATTTTCAAATTCCGCTTGATGATGAACCATTTGTTCAAGTCAAGCGTTCCTTTGCAATTGGTGCTGGTGCAATGACTTCCTTTGGATACCGTAAGGATCGGAATGGTCAATGGCTGAAGAAAGACGCACTCCCTCCTCAAGATGAGCGTACTCCTTCACCTCCTCCACAACGAGATGATTTAGCACTCATGACTAAAGTTCTTTCCGAATTACGGGGTCTTCGTTCTTATGTTGGTGAACGTTTCGACTCACTGGATACACGTTTTGCCGGAATGGATATTCGTCTCACACAGCTTGAAGAGGATGTGTGTTACATTCGTTAGAGTTTCGATCTTCCACCACCAGCTCTACCTTCTTAGAATTTAGTTTCTAATTCTATGTCTCTTATAAGCCGTGTATTTTGGCTATGCTACTTAGATTATTATTTTCAGTACTTTATTTATCTTGTAGTATTTGGATTTCAGACTTTTATGCTTTGATACTATGTGTTTTTGAATTTTGAACTGTTTGGATTCTGGTTTGGTTATGTCTTATTTATGATTTTGGTTGGTTATGACTTATACTTTGTAATTGATCTGTTTTCACTTCATTATTATATCTGTTTTGATTCCCAAGTACTTTGGCTTTTTGATGTTGCCAAAGGGGGAGAAAAATGGGGTGTAGAAAGGCTTAATAGGGTGTAGAAAGGCTTAGAAAAAGCTTAGAAATCAAGTGATCATCAATTCCAAAACATAGGGGGAGTGAACCCCAATCTTATACATATACATTGTTTGCTTGTATCTTGATTTCAGGACTTATATTGTCATCATAAAAAAGGGGGAGATTGAAGAAGCAAATGACTTTGGTGTTTTGATGATGATCATGATGATTTGATGCAAATGGGTTTTTTCAAGTTTAAATTCAAGACAATGATTCAAGAATACAAGCCACAACATTAAGATGATCACTAGTATTTTAGGAAGGGAATTCCTAATTGATATAACAAAAGGTTTGGCCAAGTAATGCATGTTAAAAATTGTTTTTCAAGAGATTTACTCTCTGGTAATCGATTACCAAAGGATGTAATCGATTACCAGTGGCAAAAAATGATTTACAACAACTACTAAATATTTGAATTCAAATTTTAGATTGTGTAATCGATTACACCATATTGGTAATCGATTACCAACACTTAATAAGCGTTCTAATTCAAATTATAAAAGCTGTAATCAATTACACAAATCCTGTAATCGATTACCATAGAAGGTTTTCAGAAAATAACTTCCAAGAGTCACATCTATTCAAATGGTTTATGAATGGCCATCAAAGGGCTATTTATATGTGACTTGGAAACACGAATTGTGATAGAGTTTACATTGCCCAAAAAGTTTTATCCTCTCAAAAGATTAAGAGAGTTTTTCTGAATTGAAATGTCTTATCCTCTCAAAGATTCCTTGGTCAAACACTTGCATATTCAATAAGGAATTGTGATTGATCTTCATTTTACAATCTATCTCTTTCAAGAGAGATTTCTTCTTCTCTTCTTCTTACTTCTGAAAAGGCATTAAGAGACCGAGGGTCTCTTGTTGTAAAAGAATTCTGAACACAAAGAAAGGATTGTCCTTGTGTGTTCAGAACTTGTAAAAGGATTTTATAAGAGAGTGGAAAATCTCAAGTAGGTTGCTTGAGGACTGGACGTAGGCACGGGAAGTGGCCGAACTAATATAAATCAGTTTACATTTCTCTCTTCCCTTAAACCTCTTTTATTTATTGTCATTTATCTTTTGCTTTAAAGAATTTTATTCTGAATTGTCTTTTGAGTAATTCATGTTAAGGGTGTAATGTTAATCTAAAAAGAGAGAGCGGAATTTTAATTGGGGAATAGTTCTTGTTATCTTAATTCAACCCCCCTTCCTAAAGATCTTGGAAGACTGGCTAGAAATTTTTCTTTCCAGAAAGGTTGTTGACTATCTTTTCTGGTATAGACCTTAGTCAAGAAAGTATCCTTGTACCATGTAAAATCTGCTAAGGTTTTACACTTAAGATTTGATAATAATTCTGTAGACCTATTTTTCTATAAAGATGGGTCTCCAATAAAATGTTGTGCTATTGTAAAGATTAAGGTGTTAACAGCGTCAGGAATCTCTTTATCATCGTCATTAGTAATGACTTTACCATTGAGATTAGTCTTGACTGCGCTGTAAATTTTTTACTTTTCTTCGTTAGTAAGATAATTATCCCACCAACCTTTTAGTTGTCCGGAAAATCCTGTCACTAAAATGTCTATAATGGTTTCTTCCGAACATTCATGGGAGGTTTGGTAAACTGTGGCTACCATTGTCATATGTTGGAGTGTATTCATGATATTGTATTATGTTTGAGCATCTATATTCGACTCATAGATGTTATTTGCAGAAAAACTCTTGAAATTATTTTCTCCTCTTTCTTCAAGTTGAAGGTCAGGGGCAGTTGGACGTTGATAGTATAATTTAGATGGCCTTCTTTGAATTTTCTGTTTCAGTTGTATTATTAGAATTTTGATCACTATCCTCATTAATAACATTGACTAATCTTGATGAACTTCTTGTTACTATTTTTGATGTATTATCTGAGGTTTGGGGAGTTTCTGGGATGACCTTAAGTAAACTACTAATTTTGTGTAGTATTTCACTATTATTGTCTCCTACTCCTTCAATTAGTGATTTGTTTTTCCTAAGCTCTCTTATTTTTTTTTTAGCTTTGTCGCTAATTTTGAAAGGTTTGAATAATGGTTTTTCAATGGGAATACTTGTTGAAGCTTCTTCAATTGTTTTTTGTTTAGAAATTTTTGTCTTGAGAGTTTTTCCTAGGACTTGTAAGTACTTGTTTGTATAGTTAGCCTGTTCCATTAGGCTCCTAATATCCCTATAGGTTACTTCCTCATTGATGTCTTTCATTTTGAATGGAATTGCCATGACAGGTTTATTACTACTATCTTTGATATTGGGAAGTTGATACTGAGTTGCAGGGGGTAAATCTGCTTGGATTAACTCGTCGTCTTTCAATTGCCAGTTTGTTATGACATTTGTTGTTGGATCACCTATGATATCTTGTTTCCATGGGTAATCTATATCTTCTATGATGGTGTAAGCATGGAACCAATCAAAGAAAAGAATATTGATTTTTACTCTTTCGACAAATTCATAGAACTTGTCTTGGATCTGTTGTCTATTTGTTCCCTTAAAATTTTGGAAAAACCATCTCTGTTGTGGTTCCTTATCAATGCTAAAGTTGTCAGATAACATCATAAAGTTCCATAGAAGAGTAAGTTGGGGATTGGATAGACTTTTGGTCATCCTCCTGTTCTTGATTGTAGGTTGCTCTAGGTATACTAGAAGTAGTATCTAGACCTTGGAGATTAACCGTAGGGAACTGGTTATGTGACTCAGATCTAGTTAATCCTACAGGGATTGAACGAGTTCTTACTGAAAAAGACCTTCTAGCCGATTCATATTCAGACCTAGAGGCTTCTATCCTTGATGAAAATGAATTTCTTCTATTGAAGGTTATTTCTACCTTTCTGGAGTTATCATGTTTAATTTTTTCAATAATTGGAGCAGGTCGGGGATCAGACGGTGTGACCTTCTCCATGACCCCTTTTTTCAGGGAGAGTTACTTCATCCCATTTTATTACTCTTGGTAAAGAAACATTGACTTTTGTTATATCAGTGATAAATAAGGTTGTTTCTCCCTTTTGTGGTTGCAATAGGACTCTAGACGCACAAGTATTCATGACCTTGTACTAGATCCTATAAATCAAAGCTGTTGGGATTGATCCTTCTTTCATGTCAAGGCCATGAAAGTGCATATTTAAGAACAGAGAGTCAAGAATATTTCTGTCCATTAAACTCATTGTCTTATTTGGATAACAATTAAAATATACTGGACCTTGTCCTAAACTGGTTTCGACCGTTCCAATTAAGGAGTCTTCAAATTTATTATGCCTAATATCTCTTAGACACATTAAAATTGCTGCATCTATGCCCATGTCAATTAAGGGCTTGATGGCTACTTGTACACAACCGATGTATAGATATTGAAACTTACGGCTATGTTCATAAATTGAATTTTTTGAAAGTAAATGAAATTCTTCCCCTATATCCTGTCCTAGAGGAATATTATTCTCTACTGTTTTGATTATGTAATCAAAGTTGTGTTTATCTTTAATTGTTTCAGGAACGTATAGTTGATCTTAAGGGATTTCTTGAATGTTCCAGTCATTCATGTTTTGATTGATATCCTCAAATCGGACTTCCTCATTGAAGAGATTGTGTTTGGGGGCGACCTCGTGGGTATGGTTTTCTTGTTCATTTAATAAGTTTGTATTTCTTGAAGAAGATAATGAGAAAGAATTGGATTGAAAAGAGATACGGGAAAAAGAGCGTAAAAGTCTAGACATGATTATAACATTCTCTAATATCTTTTCCTTCATCTGGTTCCATAGAAATATTTTCGTAAGTAAATATGTAGCAAAATTTCTTGGATCTGAAATTTTTTTTAAAGAAAAACTTTTTTTTTCTTTTTTTCACATGTACAGTTTGAACGGTATTTCTATAGCCACTAGCTTATTATGTCCTGATACTTTAGTTCAACAATACATCTTAGCCTTATTGCCCTTTATCCATCACAGGTCTTACTGCTACAATACTATTCAACTAAAATATTAGACTGCTGTACTTCTAGAAAGTATTGTTCAAACATATACTGTACAAATCAAAATAAAACATTACGCATACTGTACAAGGTTTCAGATCCATGAAATCAGTTTACATATGTCCTTACGAACCTTATTCCTACTTCCCCATCAGGCTCTGATACCAGAGATCAAGGGCACTTTCATGACTCTCTGGATCACTATCCTTGAAGGAGAGGGATGTATGACGTATGATCTACCCTTGATGTTTGATCCCTCTCCGCTGATCTCATCTGACTCTGATATCAATACATGGGCTCTGATATCAATATATGTGCCCTAATAAAGGGTATATATATATAATAACATTAAACCCAAGAATAATGGGCTAGCTACTGAAGGGAGATGGGCTAAACAAATCTTTTTTGGGGAAAAATGTAAATTATATTAAACCCAAAATGATACAACAATAAACAGGGCATGCCCCGCAGCTAGAGAAAATCAAAAGCCTCCCTAATACAAGAAGGCCTATATTAAGATTTTAAAAGAAATGCAACATGTGTGTTTGTCTATACATAAGAAACGTAATCTTGCTAATAACCTCTATTACAGAAAATTGATAATCTTCAAAAATTAGCTTGTTCCTAGACAACCAGATGTAGTAGACTGTAATTGCTATAGCCAGACAACGAAATTATCCTTGAACACCTGATGTGGATCTGCCCCTAATTTAATAGTCAGTAATGCACTGCAAAGAAGTGAAACGCCTGCGAAAAGGAGCTAAATCACGAATGTGAGCCCAAACTTTGAGAGATTTCCTCCAAGAAAAGAACAAATGAGCATTTGACTCGACCTCATTTGAACATAAAGGGCAGAGGGAACCCTTGTTAAAAAAAGCAGCTTTGTCAAGAGTAAGCAGTCGGTTCCTTTTAGCAAGTCATAGAATGAAAGACATCTTATGGGGGATTGTTGGGTTCCATATAACAGAACACCAACTAACAGTAGGCTTGACACCTCTAATGTATTCATAGACTTTGCCAACAAGCAATTGTTCATTGGTGCTCCAAGATTGAATCCTCTTTTTGGCCTCTTCCGTACTTAGCTCTTTGGAGATAATAAAGTCCCTTATTTGAATGATTTTCTTTATCAAAACTGAATATGATGAAGAAGTATTGTAATTCCACACATTGCTCCCTCTGAAATAGTAATGGCGAACCCACCGAACCCATAGAGAATATTTCTTATAATGAAAGTCCCACAGAATACGAGAAAGAAGCACAAGGTTCTAGTCCTTGAGATTAAAAAGGCCTAAACCCCCTTCTTTTTTCGGAGAACAAACTACTGACCAAGCAACCAAGGGCTTGTTTTTGCCAATATCTGTTTTGCCCCACAGAAAATTACGGCACGAAGCGTTGATCCGATCCAGAACAGATTGAGGCAAAGGAAAAATCCCCATCCAAAAATTCACAATTCCTTGAATAACTGCTCTGATCAACTCTAGCTTACCTGCATAAGATAAAAACTTCCTACTCCATCCCTGAATCAGGCCAGTAATCTTGGAAAGCAAGGGAGCATAGTGGCATACATTTAATCTAGATGATAAAAGGGGAACACCCAAGCTAAATTCAGTAAGCTGCTGAATATGAGAAAGCTCATGAGGCCTAATACGGACTGAGTATATGACAGATTTATCAAAGCTGATGGAAAGCCCTAAAACCCTACAGAAGTGCTGAAGCTTGGCAAACATAGTTGATCCAGAAGGGATATCTCCTCTAGATAGATGCATAATATCATCTGCAAAAGCCAAATGAGATTGAATACTTGCACAGTTGGGATGAAATTTAAAATTGACATCATCCTTGAGGCTGCTCATATCTCTGGAAAAGTACTCCAAACAAAGCACAAACAGATAAAGGGAGAGAGGATCCCCTTGTCTAAGACCCTGCTGCCCTTTGAAGTGGCCATAAATGGATCCATTGACTGCCACACTAAAGAAAGTGGAAGAAACATTCCATGATCCAAGTACAGAACTGGGCTGGGAAGCCAATGGACTTAAGCATCCTATCCAAGAATTCCTAGGAAATGGAATCATAAGCTTTATGCAAGTCAATTTTCAGGAGGCATCTCAAAGAGGATCTTTTCTGTGCATATTTACGCAAAATCTCTTGAACTAAGAAGATGTTGTCCATCATCTTTTTGTTCTTAATGAAGGCAGTTTGAGTTTCCCCAATAATAGTCTCAAGCACTGGGGCTATGCGGTTGGCCAAAATTTTAGACATAATCTTGTATAACAAATTACAGCAAGATATAGGTCTGAAATGGTTAACCTGAGAGGCCTGATCATGCTTATGAATAAGCGCAAAAATAACATGGTTGATCAACTTTAAAATTTTTCCAGTTGTAAAGAATTCATTAACCGCCTCAAAGATAGATATCATCACCAATGATATTCCAAGCCTTCTTGAAGAATAAAGCATTGAAACCATCTGACCCTGGAGCTTTATTGTTATCCATCACAGAAATAACGTTCCAAACCTCTTGCTTAGAAGTAGGACAAAGTAAGGCAGCAAAGCAATCGGTGGGAACCTTAGGACCCCTGTTGCAAATCGAAATGGAAGGAGTTTGGGTCAGCTCATGAGTACTAAACAAATTCCTAAAGTGATTCACAAAAGCAAGGGCAATTTCATCTTGGGAGGAAGTGTTATGCACATCCTCTAGCCTTATGGCAGCAATAAACCGGCTGTGTCTATTGCGCTTGATTAAAGCATGAAAAAATTTGGAGCATTTATCAGCCTGTAGGAGATATCTGTTTTTGATGAGCTGAGCGAACTTCATAGACTCCGCTTTTCTAAGCATAATGGTCTGCCCTCTAATGCAGTTTGCCAGAGCAAGAAGGGAATGGTCCTAAGGATTTTGCTTTAGAGAATTAAGCACACTGTTATATTCAGCCTAAGCTAGCTCCACTCGGTTGGAGATGTTTTGCTTCCAGCCTTGAATATTTTGCTTCCAGCCATCTGCAATGATTCTTGAGAAATTTGGATGATCCACAATAGCATTGTTGAATTTAAATGGAGAATTACCTCTAGGCACTACCAACTCAGTGGTGACAACTAGAGGAGTATGGTCTGAAATAGAAATAAACTCCATAACTTCACAAGCAGAATTTCCAAAGGAATTGAACCAGGACTGATTACATAAAGCTCTGTCCAGTTTGCTCCACATCTTGCCATTAGTCCACGTGTACAAGGGGCCATGAGAGTTGATGCTCCCCAGCCCCAGGTCAGAACAACAATCAACAAAATCTTGCAACTCATAAGCATTGGGCTCAGCTCCATTGAAACGATCGGTGGGAGACAAAATGGAGTTGAAGTCACCAATGAGGAGCCAGAGGCAATTCATATTAGCATTGATACTATTTAGATTTATCCAAAGAGATCTTCTTGCCACAATGGAGTGAAGACCGTAGATGAATGAAACCTGAAAGCGCTTAGCAGTGGTTTTACAATCAATAGCACAGTGAATCAATTGGGCATTTGACTCTAAAACAGAAAAATGGATCTTATCCTGCTACCAGAGGATAAGAATTCTGCTAGCATTATGAGAATCGAAGTTATAGGTGAAGTGCCAGTCACCAAACTTTCTTCTCATGATTTCCTCAACTGAAACCTTATTCAACTTAGTTTCCAACACAGCCATGACGTTAACTTCCTTGCAGCGAAGGAAGCTCTGCATCACATGATGCTTCAGAGGCAAATTAAAGCCTCTAATGTTCCAAGAGGCAATGATCATGGATTCGAACGGGAGGAAGCCTCCCTGACCCTAGTTATAGCTTTATGATTTCTTCCTCTTTGGACATTAGCGTGCATATCCTCAGTACGGGTTGTCTTTATGAGTTGCACTTTTTTACCTTTTTTCTGGTGTTTTGTTTTCACCTGAACAAACCCCTCTTCTATAGGATCACCAAACTCAGTGTTCCCTGTTTCTTTGAGGTCAGAAGAATTATGAAGGACAGGAACATGATTTGCAATCAAGACATGTTTTCTATGAGGAGAGACAGACAAATTAGCCTGAACAGTCTTTGGATTATCGGAGGGGCCTCCTGTATTGGTATGTGGGAGCATTGTTCTTCCCCATCAGGAGTAGTTCAAGCTGGTTATTGCAGGTAGTAACAAACTACTTTATAGCCCAAGATGAGAAAAAGTGATAGGGCACGCGATTGGAAAAAATAAGGAAAAGCTTTGGAGACCGAGGCAGTCAGAACTCCCAAGGATCGAAGAAGGAACCCTAGCGTTTGTAGAGAACAAAGATCCACTCCGTCGGTGGCGAAGCCACTGGGCAGCACCCAAGGAGAGAAGGAACCTATGGGTTAAACAGATCTTGACCAGCCCATTTCACGTTGGTACTGAGCTATTAAAAAAAACATTGGTACATTTATTCACTAATGCACACTGTAAAATCTAAAATCTAAAACTGTTGCAAATGAGCTATGACTAGTGATAACTAAATAAATAATTGAATTAGAAGCATCAAAGAAACTTTGAGTCAAATTGGAATTCCTTTGATTTAGATTTTGAATTAAATTTGAAAGACTTGGGTGTTGAAGGAATTCAAGTTACAAATTTAATATGTATTTTATTTGTAAATGATATTTTAAAAGTAACTTTATAAGAATTAGAGTCTTGTGAAGATAAAATTATTTTTAAAATGTAAGTATAGGTAAAATTTAAAAATTTAGTGGGGGCCTCAAAATATTATTGTGAGCTAAGAGAACAAGTTAGGGAAAAATAAATCTATGCACGAAAGTTTTTCACGTATGGAAGATAAAGGTAAACATATTAATTAAGTTTCACATGATAGATAATATATATGAGAAACACACACAAAACTGTTCATGTGTGGAGGCATACGTCTGAAATGATTATTTTTGAGTTATTAATTTGTCTCACCCAATTATATTTGAGAATGATTGAAATTTGAGGTTATGTGTTCACTTATAACATATATAATATGATTTACAAGTGAATATTATTTTAGGTGAGAATCTGAGAACAACTAGCATATTAAGATTAAAAACAATAAACTATTAAAATTAAAATATTCAAAATTGATTTTTAGTCATTAAAATTTATATTTTAAAATTGTCACAAAATATCAATTTATTATTTGAGAAACTAAAAAGTTAAAAATCAAACCTAATTATAAACTACTAAAATGACTTCTCAAACATATAAATATTTGATAACATTTTAAGAAAAATCAAATAAGTACTTGTATAAACACTTCTCTAGGAAGCATGGTACAACAATTTTCAATTAATTTAAATAAAGATATAGATAAACTCACAAAAACAATAATACGACCACATTTTTTTCAAATGCAGCTTCTCATATCTCTGGGTAGCTAGTTATTCATTCTCTGCTTTCAAAGTAGTATCTCATAAGGGTGGGTGACTGTACGACAACAAATGACGGCAAAAAGAATCATCAACACCATGTTCATCCACCCAGCTTCTTTCAATGTATACGGTGTTGATAGAATGTCAACTCAAGCCATCACATTAGTCGTTGCCAAAGTAAAGCATTATCATCTCATAAATTAACTAGGTAGTAATAAAAATTGAGGAAGTGTGGTTAGACATTTTTAGATAGAATATTACTTCCATAACAAAGATAAAAAAAAATCATATGCAACTTAATAAGTAAATAACATATCAGTGAAAACTGTTTGAGCGAAACTGCAATCACAAGGCAATTCAGCAGATTGCACCGAACCTTCTGTTGATTGGGTAATCCTGGATGCCATGATGCAAGTTGTAGTTACTACACTCTTCTTTCTCTAATTATCTATCGTGCTGCCAAGAAGCAAGGTTACACAGTCCTCTACCTATACGTACCTCTAACAAATGGTGAAGCCTAACAGAAAAGCAAAGCCTATATATGTATACAGGAGATGAGAGAAAAGAACAGAAGAATCCATTTTTAATTTCTTGGAAAAAAATACTTGCTTTTGGGATACTTCTGCTAGAGATAATGATACATATCATCAATTTCTTGGGAGTGGCTGTATTCGAGATGATGTAACCAGCAAGCTTTCGATCGTCGCTCTTACAAGCATCATTCAAATGATCATACATATGCACTAGAGCAACAACTACTCATGCATAACTTCCACTCTGACTCAAGTCTCGGAAAGCGTCTAAGAAAATAACATAAACATGTGTTGCACTCTTGTTAGCAAAAAGAGTGCAACCTAATAGATGTAAGAGATAGGCACGAGCTGCAACAGTCCAATGTTCGACCTCACATCTGTTCTGGTAAATATCTCGTAGCCACGATAAGCATATGTATGCCCCATCACACTGTGTTGTCTTAGCTCTAGTTTCTTCTTTGGAGACTTCAAGTAACTCCACCAACATCAAGACGACTTCGTTGACATGCATTGGCACGAAGTTAATATGTTTTTAATAAGTTAATTTGGACTATTTTTAAATATATTTTTAATATGTTCATTTTACAAGTGTTTGACTTATCCATACTATAATGACATCTTACCACGTGCATTGTATATTTGTCTGATTGTTGTACAACCATTGGCATTGTACTCTTTCAACATTAGTAAAATGTTTCTTGGTCATATTAACAATAATTGTCTTTTCATCCTTAGTCAATCGTCCAACGTATGGATGTTCAACTAATGACTTGGTCAATTCATGATTATGACTCCCACACAACAACTTCACCATCCAACCCTTGCCCTCTAAGCACTAATTTCCTATGAAGCTTGAAAGGACACTCACATTTCCTACTCCTAGCATCTCTTCTAACAGAATCTTTATTCCTAGACCTATCCTGAACACTCCTTTCACAACCAATTAACACAAATGAAGTTCTTCCTTTATTATCAGTGTTTGTGTCAGATCTCATAATGACCGTCACAAATCTGTTTTCATGAGCAACTGATCGAGTCCACTATAAAACATCATCTCGAATATCAAGCACTTACAATGCAACCCAAACAATTTTAATCTTCCAAGGGACACTGATTTTATAAAATTAATAATTAATAACAATAATAAACATTATTACCTGAAAAGTATTGAACGCATCCGAACAATCAACATGTTGTTCATTCATATTAACCTATTCAAACATTATACTGTCATACATCGACAAATTGACCCAAAGGGATTAGTTTTACAAACTAATTCTCCATATGGGTCCCTTTCCAAACTACTTACGGAGGGGGTCACTTTTTACAACAAATTGACACAAAGGGGTTAGTTTTATAAACTAATTCCTGATATGGGTCCATTTCCAAACAATTTACGAAGTGGGTCTCTTTTTACACATACATGCACGTATATCGCCAGCATGCATGGCGATATAGGGCTTGGGACGACACGTGACTGGGTTTCCGTGTGAATGGGTCATCATTAATTGGTTCAACAAACCTTAATTGGGCTGATTTATGCGAAGAATTGTTAGAAGTCAGATCACAAGGTGAACTTCAAGGTAATATGATTAAATTAAGTTGATTGACTCACCATTTTTTCACAATTAAATAATCATGACGGTAATCTACAACAAGTAGAAAGGTTTACCCGTGTATGGATCCTAAGATTCATTGGAAGTGTCTTATTTGTTAACGGCAGTAACAAAGTTTCCCTAAGGTATCTGCAATTTTTACGTGACTTGAGAGAGTGCAACACATATGCATGGGGACCTGCCGTACTTGCTTATTCATATAGAGAAATGTGTAGCACCATCGATTATAAAACTAAATCAATCGAATGTATGTGCATCTTATTACAGATGTGGGCATGAGAACGATGTAAAGTTTGGCTCCAAAGAGGACTCCTCCCCTTATAGAATGTTTTGGAACTTATTCCTGCATGGGGTTGTTTTTAACGTAAACTGCATGCAAATTGCCAGCCCCATTAGCGACTTTGGCATGGCGACACTGGCAATTTCAGCATGCATGGGACTTGCTTGCCAATTTGACTGGCGAGTTGCGCTAGGGGAGCCAGGCTAGGTTGCAGGTTACGCTGGGAACAGAAGAAGAACTGCAGCTTGCACGTACCCGCCAGTTTGACTGGCGATTTGGTTGCAGGGAAAATCGCTAGCTTGAGTAGCGATTTGAGCTCCATAAATCCCCCTCCCCGTAAATGAAAACGCACTTAAACGTAAGAAAGAGCTGTTGGTGTTGGAGTGAAGCTTTGCAAGAAGGAGAACGTGTTCTTCCACTCTAGTTTTCAAAGTTGGTAAGTTTGTTTCATTTTTTATTTTATTTGTTTAATTGTCTGTATTCTGATAATTAAATTAGTTATTTTAGATATTATAAAATTTGTAGAGTTTTAGGTATAGTAAATTAGTAGTGTATTAGTTTTCTATCTTACCTTAGTTTTAGTTTTAAATGATAAATTAAGTTTACTTTGATAATTTAAGTTTTGTACGATAGGTTTAATTTTAGTTATAGTTTTAAATAATATTAGTTTTAGTTTTAGTTTGAAACGATATTAGTTTTAATTTAAAATGATATTAGTTTTGTACGTTAGACTTACTTTTAGTCAAATATATTTAAATTTTTTATGGTAGGTTAGTTATATGATACATTGTATTAATTTTGTATATATATTATATTAATTTTTGTCCATAAATATATATATTATGTTTACTTAGTTGTAGTTTTAAATGATAAATTAGGTTTAGTTTGATAATTTAAGTTATTTACGGTAGGTTTAGGTTTAGTTTTTAATGATATTAATTTTGTACGTTAGGTTTAGTTTTAGTTAAAAATATTTGAATTTTCTATACTAGGTTAGTTATATGATACCTTATATTAATTTTGTATATATATGTTATTAATTATTTGCCGCAAATATATATTATGTTATTTATTTAAATTTGTATTTGCATGTAATTGAATATATTTAAATAATGTTTTATATATTTAAATAATTTTTTATATTTAAATTTTGTGATTGGCAGGTGTCTAAAATAGTTTTACTTTATAAGTAGTGTAAGTTATTATTTAAAATTTTATATGACACCTTAGTTTGTAGTAATTTTGTATATATATTGTTTTAATTTTTGGCCAGAAATATATATATTATGTTATTTAATTAAATTTATGTTTGCGTGTAATTTAATTTATTTATAAAATATATTTAAATTTTGTTATTTAAATATATATTTTTTGTTATTTATTCAAATTTTAATTATGTGGTATATATATTTAATTAATTTTTTGTAAATGTAGTTAATTTTTTTTTCTTTACAAGTAATGTATAAATTATTTTGTGAATTTATTGTATTATATTTTGTAGTATCAATGGCATCTTCGTCGTCATGTTCATCAAATATTAAAATTAAGTTTGGTTTGATCGATTGTGACGTATTATGAATGCAAGTTAAGCATGTTTCAGAACATGTTTGGAATGGGGAAGAAAATCGAAAATTACACATAAGACGAGCTGTCCTTAGGAGAAGAAGAAATATCAGAGGAAATATTCCTCTACTTCGACAATGTAGTTTTTATTAGATAATGAAGATGGGCTACCTAAAAATAAATGCATCATTAATGACTGTCTTGATTGAAAGATGGAGGCCCGAAACACATACGTTTCACATGAGATGAGATGCGAAGAGTGTACAATTACTCTTCAAGATGTCTCTGTATTATTAGGTCTGCGTGTTGATGGGACACCATTAATTGGTCAAACTAATCTTGATTGGGCTGAATTATGTGAAGAATTGTTGGGAGTCAGACCACAGGAAGGTGAACTTCAAGGCAGTGTGGTTAAATTAAGTTGGATGGCTCACCATTTTTCACAAATAAATAACCATGACGGCAACGTAGAACAACTACAAAGGTTTACCCGTGCATGAATCCTTAGATTTCATAGGAGGTGTCCTATTTGCTGACAAAAGCAGCAGCAAAGTTTCCCTAAGGTACCTGCAACTTTTACGTGACTTTGAACAGTGCAACACGTATGCATGAGGACCTGTCGTGCTTGCTTTTTCACATAGAGAGATGTGCAGCGCCACCGATTACAAAATTAAATCAATCAGAGGTATGTGCATCTTAATCCAAATGTGGGCATGGGAACAATGCACGACTTTGGCTCCAAAGAGAACTACTCCCGTAATAGAAAATAAACCACTCGGACACAGGTTAGTTGTTTAAAAAATAAAATTTCTTTTAAAAATAATTAATAATGTAACGTGTCGCCACTGATGATTTCATATTTTTTGTAGGTGGCTGCGACGTGAAAATCAACATATTGGCAATGATGATCTGATAGTTTTTCGTCACAAATTGAATATCATGAAACGACATGAGGTAAGAAGATCGTAATGTATTCGTTAAATAATAAATAAAATGTCATGTTTAAGTGAAAATTAACAACTATGTTATTGTATACAGTTTCCGTGGGAGCCTTACACAACAACTATTATGTCAATGTTGTCTCCAATTTGTTTGGTTGGTAGTGTAGCGTGGTGCGTGGTGGTGTCACTCATTTGTTTCCATGTTGTTGAGTGGCACCAACCCGATAGAGTGCTGCGACAATTTGGAATGCAACAACCTATTCCCGAATGTCATTCGCAACCACTGAATATCCATGGTCTAACGCTAAAAGGCAAGCAAGATGAAAATTGGTTTCAGCTGTTGGCCCCAATGATCAGTCAATGGACCAATCGAGCTGAGTTTAGGGTCGACGTTTATCCTCGACAGGATGACCTATTGAGTTTTAACTCCGACTACATGGTCTGATATAGGCGAAAAACGAAGATGTTTGTCGACCCAAAGAATGCAAACACAACTACATTGGTATTTATATCTTTTTAAATATTTAACTTCAATTTATTTTTTAAAGCATGTGCATTAATTTCCTGACCCTAATAACTGCAGGCTGAAGTTGCGGAGACATTACAGTATATGGTGTCACCACAAGGTATATGGTGTCACCACAAGAGAGGAACACATGAACAGTTGATGATCCCGTGCCTTATGTAGAGAAGATAATGATTTTATCTGAAGAGCAAGAGAGAATCACTAAGCTTGTGGCACATGGTCCAGCATCTCCACCAGAAGAGTTTCACATGCTTCAGTCAAGTGTTGAAACTCGGGGTGTTGACAGACGAATGGAGGTTGTTGAAGCGCAAGAATTTTCCCAACAAATTGAGGAGCATGGCCATGAAATGTATTACACGCCACCAACATTTTCTTAGTATCCTTCACAGATGTA
The DNA here is from genome assembly GCF_000004515.6 of Glycine max. Classification (NCBI taxonomy): domain Eukaryota; kingdom Viridiplantae; phylum Streptophyta; class Magnoliopsida; order Fabales; family Fabaceae; genus Glycine; species Glycine max. The sequence continues at coordinate 29,087,097 of NC_038252.2, forward strand.
TCAGTATCCATTCGAAGGTCATCACACTGATATGTTTGCAAGCGAACATTCATTCGGTGATGTTACAAAAACACATCCTCATTTTTTCATGACCGACTATGACCCCTTCACAACAACATGATGCCCCAATGGCAACACCTAACTCCCCATTAGCTCCACAATGGAATGTATCCGAAGCAATACCTGATATGGGTGACTTATTAGGTGTTGATTTGCGTTAGGAGTTTTTCGCTGAGGTTGAGCAAGTAGAAGCGGGGAGACATCGCAGCAGAATAAATTCTGATCGTCAGGCGCGAAGATGGGATCGACCATGTGACATATCCTCACGTCATCACGGATATCATAATGAATGATTTTCATGTCTCTGTTTAAATTTGTTGTATGTATGTTTAAATTTGAACAAATTAAGTGTCAAATTCAAATGACAAACATATAACAACTAATTTAAATATAAACATGAAAATCATTCATTATGATGTCTGTGATGACGTGAGAATGTGTCACATGGTCGACCTCATCTTCGCGCTTGACGATCAGGATTTCTTCTGCCGCGATGTCTCCCCGCTTCTACTTGCTCAATCTCAGCAGAAAACTCCTCACGTAAATCAACACCTAATAAGTCACTCATATAAGGTATTGTTACGGGTACATTCCATTGCGGAGCTAATGAGACGTTAGGTGTTGCCATTAGGACATCATGTTGCTGTGAAGGGGTCATAGTCGGCTATAAAAAATGAGGATGTGTTTTCGCAACATCACCGAACGAATGTTCGCTTGCAAACATATCAGTGTGATGACCTTCGAACCGATATTGATACATCTGTGAAGGATACAAAGAAAATGTTGCTGGCTTGTAATACATTCCATGGCCACGCTCCTCAATTTGTTGGGAAAATTCTTGCGGTTCAACAGCCTCCCTTCGCCTGTCAAAACCCCGAGTTTTAACACTTAACTGAAGCATGTGAAACTCTTGTGGTAGGAATCAACGCATGCTGGTTCATGTGCCATAAGCTCAGTGATTCTCTCTTGCTTTTCGAATAAAATCATTATCTTCTTCACATAAGACACGAGATCATCAACTGTCCATGTGTTCCTCCCTTATAATAGTGACACCATATACTATAATGTCTCTGCAACTTCAGTCTATAATTATTAGGGTCAGGAAATTAATGCTCATGCTTTAAAAAATAAATTGAAGTTAAATAATAAAAAAGAAATAAATATCAATGTAGCTATGTTTGCATTCTTTGGGTCGACAAACATCTTCGTTTTTCGCCTATATCAGACTATGTAGTCTAAGTTAAAACTTAATAGGTCCTCTTGTCGAGGATAAACATTGACCATAAACTCAGCTCAATTGTTTCATTGACTGATCATTGAGGCCAACAGCAGGAACCAATTTTCATCTTGTTTGCCTTTCAACATTAAGCCAATAGATATTCAGTGGTTGCGAAGGACACTGGGGAATAGGTTGTTGCATTCCAAATTGTCGCAACACTCTATCGGGTTGATGTCACTCAACAACATGGAAACAAATGAGTGACACCACCACGCACCATTATACACTACCAACCAAACAAATTGGAGGCAACGCTGACATAACAGTTGTTGTGTAAGGCTCCGACAAAAATTGCATACAATAATACAATTGTTAATTTTCACTTAAACATGACATTTTATTTATTAAATACATTACGATCTTCTTACCTCATATCGTTTCATGATATCCAATTTGCGACGAAAAACTATCAGATCATCATTGCTAATATGCTGATTTCCACGTCGCAACCACTTATAAAAAAATATGAAATCACCAGTGGCGACGCGTTATATTATTAATTATTTTCAAATGAAATTTTATTTTTTAAACAACTAACCTGTGTCCAAGTGGTTTATTTTCTATTACGGGAGGAATCCTCCTCGGAGCCAAGGTCGTGCATCGTTCTCATGTCAACATTTGGATTAAGATGCACATACCTCCGATTGATTTAAGTTTGTAATCGGTGACGGTGTACATCTCTCTATATAAAAAAGCAAGCACGACATGTTCCCATACATACATGCTGCACTGTTCAAAGTCACGTAAAAATTGTATGTACCTTGAGAAAACTTTGTTGCTGCTTTTGTCAACAAATAGAACACCTCCTATGAATCTAAGAATTCATGCACGGGTAAACATTTATAGTTGTTCTACGTTACCGTCATGATTAATTATTTGTGAAAAATGGTGAGTCAGCCAACTTAATTTAACCACATTGCCTTGAAGTTCACCTTCCTGTGGTCTGACTCTCAACAATTCTTCACATAATTCAGCCCAATCAAGATTAGTTTGACCAATTAATGGTGCCCCATCAACACATAGACCTAATAATACAGAGACATCTTAAAGAGTAATCATACACTCTCCGCATCTCATGTGAAGCGTATGTGTTTCGGGCCTCCATCTTTCAATCAAGGCAGTAATTAATCACGCATACACTTTTAGGTAGTTCAATCATGGTCACGCTCTTCCATATGTGAGTAACAACCTCCCTTTGTCTGCCTGCCTATACCTTGAATTTCAACACTTAATGGAAGAATATGAAACTTTTGTGCTACAAATTAATGCTTTGTTGCTAGAACATGTGACACAGGCTCAATAATTCTCTCTTGCTCTTCGGATAAAATTGGTTATTTTCTTCACTACAACACGAGATACAACACGAGATCATCAACTGTCCATGTATTCCTCCCTTGTGAAGACACCATGCAATTTCAGCATGCAATTATTAGGGTTGGCAAATTAATGGTGACAATTTAAAAAATAATATGAAGTTAAATATTAAAAAAACAAAAAAAATATATCAATGTAGCTATGTTTGTATTTTAAGATCAACAAACATCTTCGTTTTTCGCCTAATACCAGACCATATAGTCAGAATTAAAGCTCAGTAAGCCATCTTGTTGGGAATAAGAACCGTCGACCCTACAATCTGTTCGATTGTTCCAATGATTGATCAACAAACAGTTGCCCCCATTTTTCATCATGTTTGTCTTTCAGTATTATACCATGAATATTCAAGGATTGCGAATGACATCTTAGAATTAGTTGTTGCATTCCAAATTGTCTCAATACTCTATTCGTTGGTGTCACTCAATAACTTAAAAAAAAGTTAGTGGCACAATCGTGCACCGCGCTACACTTTCAACTAAACAAATTGAAAATAACACCGACATAATATTTGTTGTGTAAGACTCCCACAGAAACTGCATATAATAACATATTTGTGATGATTTTAGTGAAATATGACATTATTTATTACTTAACCAATAAATTAACATGTTCTTACCTTATGTCGTTTCATAATATCTAATTTGCAACGAAAAACTATCAAATCATCATTTCCGATATGTTGATTTACACGTCACAACCACCTAAAAAACATTAAAAAATAATATATTTTACCTTATTAATTCTTTTGAAATGAAATCTAATTTTTTAAACGACTAAGATGTGTCCGAGTGGTTTATTTTCTATTAAGAGAGAAGTCCTCTTTGGAGTCAAACTTATATATCGTTATCATGTCCACATTTGTATTAAGATGCACATACATCCGATCAATTTTAGTTTTATAATTGCCGACCCTGCATATCTCTCTATAAATAAGCAAGCAAGGCAGATCTCCATACATACATGGTGTACTCTCTCGAGTCCCGTAGTTGCAGATACCTTAGGAAACTTTGCTACTACCTCTGTCAACAAATAAAACACCTCTAATGAATCTTAGGATTCATGCACGGGTAAAACCTTTCGACTTGTTGTAGATTACGGTCTAATTAAGGTTTGTTGGAGCAATTAATGATGACGACTTGTTGTAGATTACCGTCTAATTAAGGTTTGTTGGAGCAATTAATGGTGACCCACACGGAGACCTAATAAACAAAGACATCTTAGAGAATAATAATGCACTCTCTACATCTCATGTAAAATGTTTTCGATCTCCATCTTTCTATAAAGGCACTAATTAATGGCACATTTATTTTTAAATATCCTATCTTCACAATCTATCTAGTAAAAACTCAATTGTCGAAATAGAGGAATAACTTTCTCTGGTGTTCTTGAGAACAGCTCGTCTAATGTGTAATTTTTCTATCTTCTTCTCCATCTCAAATATGTCCTGAAACATGTTTATTTTGTATTCATAAAATATCACCATTAATTAGACCAGACTTAATTTTTATATTTGATGAACATGATAAGAAAGATGTCATTAATACTACAAAATAAAATATAATACAATAAATTAACAAAAACATTTATACATTATTTGTACATAAAATAAAAAAATTAAGTAAATTTATAAAAATTTAATTAAATATATATATATATATATATATATATACAAAATAAATTATGTAACAAAAATTACTATGTAAAGAATATGTTAAACAAATAATATATATATATATATATATATATATGAATAACAAAATTTAAATATATTCTACAAATAAATTAAAATACATGCAAATATAACTTTAAATAAATACCAAAATATATACATTTGAATAACAAAATATATTCTACCAATAAAAAAATTTAAATATATTCTATAAATAATTTAAAATATATACAAACACAAATTTAAATAAATAAAAATATATATTTGAATATCAAAATATATTATTCAAATAACAAAATTAAATTAAATAAAATATTTTATACACATCAATTAAAATACATGAAAAGATAAATTTAAATAAATAACACAATATATATTTGAATAACATAAATTAATATGCAAAAAGAAAATTAAATAATATATATATATATATATATTAAATTAATACAAACTAACATATCATATATTTGAATAATAACTTACAATACCTAAAACAAATATAACATACAAATTTTATAATACCTAAAATAAATAATTTAATTTTATAATACCTAAAATAAATAATTTAATTATCAACAACAGAAACAACTGATTAAATGGAATACAAAAAATAAGTTACCAAGTTTGAGTCAACCAAATATGGACTAAATAACACAACATCACACACAAAAACTTTTTGTCACCACATGCGTGACAGCAAGAATGAAGAGATGAATGTGTTCATTCATTCGTTCAGGATAGCGTTTTTATAAGGGGAACCAAATACCAAACTTACCTTATTTTGCCACTCCTAGTGGCAATAACCTTTGGGTCAAAAGTTGTTGCTCCCTAACCTGCATGCCTGCATCTAGCCTACTCTCCCCTCTACGCGCCTAGCCTGCTGCACCTGTACGACACCACCTAAGGTGTTTTGCCATTGACACTGGCGAGATCCTTTCCACGTCATTGCATGTATCGCCAGTCAAAGGGCTAATACCCTACGCCACTGTTTTTAACCATGTGTCGTCCCAAACCCTATATCGCCATGCATGCTGACAATATACGTGCATGTATGTGTAAAAAGAGATCCCTCCATAAATTGTTTGGAAAGGAACCCATATCAAAAATTAATTTGTAAAACTAAACCCTTTGTGTCAATTTGCCTCATACATCCATTAATCTTCGTTCATCTTAACAACAAATCAAAAAATTTCACATGACAAACATACAACTTTTAACTGCATACAAAATTCTACATAATCTTTTAGTGTTCACAATTTTATAAACACTACAATTTATAATCATATGTATGAACAAACAAAAATCCTATATTTACATACCAATTATTTCAAATACATATGTAAACAAATAATTTTTATAAGAAAATGTACACAAAAAGATATTAATAATTAAAAAAATAAAATTTTAAGAAATTTTTAAAAAATCAAAATCTGTAATCAATACAAATCAACATGATCCGTTAGTTTATTATCAACTTACGAATCAACTTCATCCATATAATTCAAGTTGATCTATATGTTAAAATTTGCCTTACGAATCACTTAACACACTCACCCAGTAACAACATACCTGGTGTATTGACGACGACAATAACCCAACAATCATCGACCCATAACACTTCCACCTACACCAAAGCGACAAACTGCTCTCAACAATGAAAAACCAACACGAAGGAGAGAAAAGAAAGCAAAAACCATACACGCGTAAACGAAAAAAGCAGAGAAAGCAACTTAAAAAGGAAGGAGACACAGAAGCATTTATGGAATTAATTAAAATTGTTGGATGCACAAACAATAATGCTGGTACACCTAACATCACCCAATATTTTTTAGTCCAAACTAGATGCACATTTTAGTTTGATTCAATCATGGCTTAATGCGGGTTAAGCCTGCAAAAAATCCATTAAAAGCCCACAAAACCAGACTTAGACTTGAACTTCATTTGGTAGTCTCAAACTAAACTCGAACTTTTTTGGCCCAACTCATTATGGCCTGCAACCCACACCAGCTCAGCTCACATTGGGCTGATAACCCATTTTGTCACCTACATGGCATCTCAAATGGAACAACTCACGTGAGGTGAGGTATAATTTTAAAAATTTATAATATTTTACATATTTCTATTAAAATGTATAATTCTTCTTACATCAAACAACTAAATAATTTTTCTTTTAGAAAATAAATTTATCAAAGCTTCTTAACTGACTCCACCATGTATCCTACCTTTTTATATTTTACTATTTATCTTAATTTCAACCATATAAGTTAAAGTTGGAACCAAATTCCCATATGAAAGCATAAAAAAGAAAGAGCATGATGCCAACATTGAAATTCCCAAATGGAAGTTGTGAAATTGCAATGTGAAACGGTATATAAAAATATTGGGCAGAAACTCCGTTAAAGATACTCGGTTAAATCTTTCATATAAAATAGGGATGTCTAGTGAATTGAATATATTTTTGCATCATATTTAGATATTCAAGAGGAAGAGAATAGTAAGAGTTTCCAAATCCAAAAAACTATGATAATCCTCAAGAATGAACAAATTCTTCATAGAATCTTTGAAGACACCCATTGAACTAAACAGAGTTTGGGCATAATCTAATAAGTCAATCTACGTATTCTATAATTTTGTAGATAAGAGAATTGTAGGAGTTCCCGAACCCCAAGAACTACACAAGTTCCCGGGAACTAAAACTCCCAAATATTTATATAAGCATTAACATGTTATTCCATTTACCCATAAGTATTGAGCAAGAGAAGTAATGCTAAAATAGAATGCCAATGACATCTCAAATAAGCATTAGCAATGTTATAATATTTCAAACATTTCTATAATAATTTATAATTCTTGTTACATTAAACGATTCAATAATTTTTCTTTTAGAAAAGAAATTTATCAAACCTTCTTAATTGACTCCCCAGTGTATCGTACTCTTCCATATTATTATTTACTTTAATTTCAATTTAATATATTTATGCTAATTGTTAAATACAAAAATTACTTTAATTTTTTTTTAAAAAAAAAGAGCAATGTTTGAAGTTTGAATCAAATTCCCATCATATGAAAGCATAACAAAGAAAGAACATGATGCCAAATTTAAAAAAAAAAAAAATCAGTTTCTATATAAATATCCGAATTAATCTTCGGGATTATATAAATCGTACATTTTATCCCTGATATTTAAAAAAAAAAATCAGTTTCTACATTTGCAATTCGGCATGTAACACTTCGTTCCTTTTTGATAAAAATAAAAGGACAATTCACGAAATCGAGAAATATGGAAAGCTTTTCAAGATTCAGAAGATATAATATAATAATATAAATACATTAATAATGCTAACCCATGCGATGATGAAGACTATGAAGAAGCTTTGGGGCTGGGATCGTCTTGTTTGTATAGCTTATTGTATCTTCGAGTTCGTCGTAGTAAACGTCCCGGACGCATCCGCTGCCGCAGCAATCGCCGGGCTCCGGTTTCTCCGGCGGCGGCGGAGTCTCCTTCACCGGATTCGGGGTTTTATCGTCGGGTTTGGGTTGGATCGGGTGCGGGGCGGGTGCATGCGCGGTTCGTGCACCCTCGGCCATTCGATTGGGATGGAGAAAGAAGAAGAGTAGGGCTCGTTGAAGAGGGGTTTTGGTGAGGGTGATGTTGAAAGCGAGAAGCTTTTGGGTGAAAATGAAATCGGAAGAAGGAGATGTTCTCAAGATCTACGCCGCCGCCGCCACCACCACATTCTCTCTCTTTCTTTGGGTTGGGAAACGGATCAATTGAATTTGAAGTCCAAGACAAGAGGTGTATGGTGTGCCGTTTTATACAACCCTACCGCGTTTCGCTCGCTGTTGGTATGTTGTTGTGTTGTGCTGACTTGGTTTTTTTGTTTTAATAAATAAAATCGGGAATTATTATATATTGTAAAAATAGAAAAGTAAGATAAGAGGCTAATTAAATATAAAAAGTCTTGCAAACCAATAACCTAACATAGTAACAAAAAGGAAATTTTGTTAATCTAATATATTATCTCCATTTCGGATTATATTTTTTTGAGAAAAAATTATTTTAAAATATATGTTGTTTTACAAAATAATAGTGCATTAAATATTTTTTTTCAATATTACTCTTAATCAATATTTCATCCGTTTTCTTTCATAAGCAAAAAAAATGATTTTAAATTTATTAAGAAAATTAGTTAATTTTATTAAATGTACTATTTTCAATTAAAAAACAAACATTTTTTCTAAGTATTCCTTCATTTAAACTTGATATTAAATATAAATCCCCTATTAAATGAAGGGTTTCATTAAATAAAACAAAAATAGTCAAAATTTACTTATAAAAGAGAATAAAAAACTTGTGTTTTTTTTACTATGAAAGAGAAGTGAGGGAGTACTTACTAGGAATAGTATATAGAAAGAGTAAATGAGTCATTAAATTAGATAGATAAAATGTATATTATGATGTTATTAAATATTTTCTTTTAAAATTTAACAAATTAATTGTAATCCTTAATATTTGTGTCAAAAACTTAAATGTCATATAATTTGAAACAAAGGAAGTAATAGCCTTCACATATTTCTTGTTGCTTCTTTGATTATGTCGGTGTGTGTATATGTTGTTATTTGTTATTAGAATTTCAAACTTGTGAGGCGTGAGATTATGTTTAATATTATTCCTAATGTTATATTTATTATGAGAATATTCTATATCCTATTAATCAATAATTGATTGGTATGTAATCAATACTGATTCTAATTTCTACATTATAAATAAAGATGAGATGTGGTCATCTAAGACACTCAATGCTACTATAAATCACTATTATATGATGTCAGAACACAGATTATTCTTCATAGAGAAATAATGAAAATCATCCCCATTAGAGACTTATTATCCTCGGATGATCTTTCTAGTCGTTGCACTTATTCCAAGAATCATTTATCCTTTCCCAACAACTTTTTTGGTCACCATTAGTCGCTATCACTTTTTCAATGAACTACTGTCTTTGTGGACCTTTCTATTTGTCTCCCGTCTTTTGATGAATGTTTCCGCATCCCAATGGACTTTTTTGCTTGTTGTCCCACTTTTCGTTGATTTTTCTCCTTTCCCGAATTATTTTCTAGCAGTCATCGTCCACCCGCTGTCGGAGCTCCAATGACCTTTTAATCTGGTGACCTCATCATCAGCATTATCGTCCACTGATCTACACGATGGTGGTGACGATGATCTCATTGGAACTTCAATGCTCTCTCATGTGCCTTTCCTTTGGGCCCTTAATAATATTTGAGTGCCCAACTGTTTCGGTGCATGGCGGTCCATGCATCCATATTTTTGTCCTTCATTTTCGGTGGCATGATTCCTGATCTAAGGCACACAAAGCCCAATTAGTTTAGGGCCATTCCAAGACTATTTCTTTTGTCGGGCCTTATCTTTCACACTTTGTTTTAGTTGCATTTTGTTTGTTTGGTTTTCATTTATCATGGCTTTCCTACCCTCTTTTGTCAAACTTCTTGATGCCTTTTCATTGGAGCTCACCTTCAACCACTGTCGCTCGCCGAAGACCACCACACTGTCCACATGTGCAACCAACTCAAAATACCACCGCACACGACCCCATATAGGGCCCTGGCGCGGGAAGTTCACACGCACGACGTGTGACGCATCTCCAGTTAGCGTCACATTGGTCTTCATCGTCCTTGCAAGTCTTCATTAGCTACCACCAAGCCATGTTTATCCGGTGTAACCACACAACTCGAAATGCCATTAGTTTCTATTGAGTTTACCACATTTGTAACAAGCTTGGTTCATATCACACATATGCTCCAACTTGAGGGGGAGTGTGAGATTTTGTTTTGATATTATTCTTGATATTATATTTATTACAAGAATATTCCATTTCCTATTATTTAGTAATTGATTGATATGTAATCAATACTGATTTTGATTTCTCCATTATAAATAAAGATGGGATGTTGTCATTTAAGACACACAACAACACAATGTTATATGAGGAGTGGGATATTGGGTTAGGTTATTTTTTTAACAGAGGTGCTTCAACTTGCAAGCCAATCCAACTCGCCATGGATCCAACACAGGTGAATTGGGGCTCTAGGTGGCTTGAGTTTGATTTTAAATATAACTAGAAAAAGAAAAAATATTACAACCCAGCTCGATCCAAACTCGTGGTGGGTCAGATTAACTTGTGAGCTCTGACTCTTTTAACAATTGTATCCATGACCCATGCAAATTTTACCGAGAAAAGGGGTTGACAAATTTTATTGGAACGAGAATCAATTAAAATCTCAACACCTACCCTTTTGAATATTTTATTGAAACCAACATTACACTTTTTTTAAAAAGTAAACAAAAATCTTTCATCTTCTTCTTGTTGTTATCTTAGTTTCCAATCTTTTCTTTTCAGTCATCATAGACAACACTGAGGATAACCATATTGGTTGGTGACAATATGACAGCAATGGTGAAAATAGTTGTGGTGGTGATAATGGTGATGATGACATCAAGAAGGTTATTATCAAATCTAATAAATACTTAGATATTTAAAACTATATCAAATTCACAATCTTTTTTATTAGTCTTGAAAATGAATATAAAATAATTTTAAAATAAATTAAAAATGATTGAACTCCATTTTTTTTCAAGCATGTCTTATTTTAGAAATTACATTTGAAAACTAAAATAAATAAAAACTTGCTACTACCCCCAAACAGCCGTAATCCAAATTACAAAAGTTCATATTGCATTGGTTTAGATTTGATATTATTTTCCAAACAATCCAAATGCAATTATAATATTTTTATGAATAAATTAGAAATTTAGTCTCAAAATCAATTGAAATCAAATTTCGAATAACCAAGCCTGACCTTATAAATGTTGTTAAAAATATATTAATAGCTGTATAACCGTAATAGTTCACAATAAATGGTACACAACTAACTTCTCTAGCTATGACTACCCGGAAAATTTCTCTTTATGTATCAGTCTACAAACACAATTTATGAGTGTGATTTCATTTAGATTATGTTTGGACACTTTTTTTTATACAAATACTTATAAGTATAGAAAATAAAAAATGAGATGAATTTTTTTAGTTAAAATCAACTTATGCATTAAACTTTAATAAAATCTCTCTCATTTAACTTCTCTAAAAGTTGGAGTGTATAAATTGATTTTAATTTATAGAAAAAATTGAATTAATCTTACTTTTTCATTTCTTCTCTTTTAAATATTTATAACGAGTTTATTATTTTATTCATGTAGTCCAACTTACTTAATAAGAAAAGGTTGTTAACCATTGTCGCATTTGATTTATTTGGCTGTATGTTCGGTAGATAGCTCTAACTTTCTTAACAAGAAAAGGTTTTTAATAATTGTTGCATTTGATTTCTTCCGGTGTGTGTTCAGTAGATTACTCATCTGTTATGTTTTGTGCACAGTAGTACGGAATTTCCTGTCCTATTATCTAGAATAAACAAAAATGTTTCGGGGTTAGCAAGTCAAAGTTGTGCTCTGACCATACACCTTTGACATTAATAATCTTACAACCTGTTCCATCTTCGCTGTCCATCATTCTTAAGGAACATAACATCATCTGCTTCCACCTTCAACTTTGGTTAATTTGAACCATGGAGCACTTAGACATTGTGAGTGAAGTGAAGCATCAAAGAATCAAAACCAACGGGATATGGCTACACGTGGCAGAGAAAGGAACAGGTCCACTAGTTCTGCTGCTTCATGGCTTCCCAGAAACATGGTATGCCTGGCGCCACCAGATCAATTTCTTGGCCCATCATGGCTACCATGTGGTTGCACCTGATCTTAGAGGATATGGTGACTCTGATTCTCCTATTGACCCCAGTTCCTACACTATTCACCACCTTGTAGGTGACATCATAGGTTTCCTTGATCATTTTGGTCAACATCAGGTAACACAATTGTTCTCTAGTTCATTTTGTGTGGCCAAGTCTCAGAATTTGATTGAGCAACAATAAACCTACACCAATTTTTATGACACTTCTTATAATTCATTTTGCTTGACATTTTTTTTCTTTTCTTCGTGTCTCTTTTCTAATGGGATAAACTATGTTTTTCGGTTCCTATAATTTTGGTGAAACTTGATTGTAGTCTCCGAACTTCAACTTTAATCAATTTAGTAAGTGAACTTTATAAAAGCAGTGATTTTTGTTCCTTCTCAAAGTGAAAACCGTATGTGAGGAGGGAGGAAAATAACTTCTTTTAAAAAGATCAGGAACCAAATTGTTCAAAGTTAGAGCATAGGGAGTTTTTACTGAAAATACAGAGAATAAAAAAATATTTTACTCTATATTTTGTTGTATTTTTTTTTTGTTTGAGTATGATTGTGCTTTCTTTCTTTTTTATTTTTTTTCTTTCTTTTTCTTTAACCACATTGAATAATATAGGCATTTATTGTTGGATCTGATTGGGGAGCAGTCATTGGATGGCATCTGAGTCTGTTTAGGCCTGAAAGAGTCAAAGGATTTGTTTGTCTGGGTTTTCCTTACTACCCAAGATCTCCAACTGCTAAAACGGTTGAAACTATCAGGAAATTAATTGGAGATGAGAGTCATGTTTGCCAGTTCCAGGTTCCTTGTACTTACTGCTTGTTTAAATGGATTGACATTTACATGCATTTCAAAATGTTTTCATGGCAAAACATAGATATAGTTTTTCCTGTGTTTTTAGTATTGTTCTCTAGTCAGAATCAGAGTTTCACTATTAAAGTATGTTATGTTGACCTATCGAAGTGAAACTCATTCTATTAACACCAAAAGCACCTAATCAGTTACATTTAACTTTTGTCCTTGCCTAAATTGGTTTTACTAATATATATATGATGTGGTTTGTGTTTATGGGGTTGGGTGTGCTTTCAACACTAATCTCTAATTAGAATTGGAGTATTATAATAACCTATGTTATGGTGACTTTTAGAGATGAAACTTCAATTTTAATCAGAGATTAAAGTAGTAATTTTTGGACACTCCATATTTCTAAATACCTCATTAATATTTTTTTTTTCTTCTTATCAAATCATATCACGTATCATACTTATAATTTTTTCTCTTTTATCTTTCTCTCACTAGGTGTAAAGTAGATTGATGGGTGTTCAAAAATCATTTTTGTAGAGATTACCACTAAAAGCACCTAATCAACTACATCTAAGATTTGCTCTTGCCTAATTTTGTTTTACTAATGTGAGTGATGATGTGGTCTGTGTTTGTGGGGTTGGGTGTGCAGGAACCTGGTAGAGCAGAGAGGGCTTTTGCTAGATATGATTATTTGACAGTGATGAAGAAGTTTTTGCTGATAACACGGACAGATTTTCTAGCATCTCCACCGGGCATGGAGCTTGTTGATTTCTTGCCAACACCTTCGGTTGTGCCATCATGGATAACCGAGGAAGAACTCATGGTCTTTGCAGACAAATTCCAAGAGTCTGGTTTCACTGGTCCACTCAATTATTACCGTGCAATGGACTTGTAAGTATTTTCATTAGTACTTTTCTAGTTTAATTTTATTTAGAAGACAATTCAATTTCTTGCATGGTACATGCACAATTCAACTTTGAATTCTCTACTATAGTCAAACTCAGAAAAACCAATTCAAGTTTTAGTGGCAGACATGTTGTATACATTCAAAGGCTGTAGGGTACACCCAATGGGTAAGTTCAGTTGGCAAATAAATGTTAAGTTTAACGGAAAAAACTTGAGTTTAATTTCCACATAATATATCTTTAGAGATGAGTGAAAATGTTAATTAAGATTTCAGAGAATTAGTTCCATAGTCGATCCCTAATTATGGTGATTATATATAAAAAAAGATTATACACTTGCTAGCAAATTGGACTTCGTAAAATCCGACATGTTTTCTATGAAAGAATTATTTTCTTACGTTGATGCTCAATGGATACAGAAACTGGGAGCTTCTTGCACCATGGCAAGGATCAAAGCTAACAGTTCCAACGAAGTTCGTAGCAGGAGACAAAGACATCGGTTTTGAAACAGCGGGTACAAAGGCTTTTGTGGAAAGTGATATTTTCAAGAGCCTAGTTCCCAACCTTGAAGTGGTTATACTAGACGGCCACCATTTTATTCATCAAGAAAAAGCCCAACAAGTTTCACATGAAATCCTTTCCTTCATCCGTAAATTATCCCCCAATGCTTCCATATAATATTAGCTATTTATAGAGAATTGTTGATTGTTAATGTAAACCCCTTTGTCTAGGTTGTGACAAGGCAGTGTAGTTTTTACTTACTAGTCTGATTTTCACAAATTATTTAAATTAGTGATTCTTCATTTGCTTTTATTGATATTATAATTTAAAGATTCAATGAACACAAGCTATTCTGTACAAAAATCCTGTCACGAAAAGCATAAGAAATACAGGTGGCACTATAAAACAATACAAAAACTGAAATCACAGCAGAAGGAAATGTGAAAGAAGCATACTTTTAAAGGAAACCGGTATATAATGCCTGCTTTTGTTTTGTAATAATAAGCGTTTCTGTTCAATGGAAACGGAATATTTTCTCCTACGAAGGTTCAATAGACCTACGATCTTTTGGCTATAAATGGTAATTTCAAGCCCTAGAACACACTCTGGGAGGAAAAGAACAGAAAACTTGGTTAGCATGAAGGAGATGGAACACGGATATAAAAAAAACCATGATTTTTATCTCCAGAAATTGCTGCATCCACGTTGTTAGATTGTGTAGAATCCCATCATTAAAAAGTGATGGGAAAAATGAGCAATTTTTCAATGCTACAAAAAATATCAAATAAGAAAGGAGATTAAACACAAGGAGAAAGGAAAGAATCATGAAGGAAAATGAAATACTCAGTCATTCCTTCTTGCTGGTTTAAGCAATTTTAGGACATTTTCATAAACAATAAATGTTATTGAAGAAGCGGGAGCATTCTTCAAGAGGTTTGCGGTAATTCCTTTGTAAAAACCTCGGATACCTTCAAATCTGCAAGAACAGAACAAAATCTATAATGGCTTATATCTCAATTTGAAATGATCCAGAGAATATTAATTTGGATACACACAAGAGTAACTATTATAATTCATTGGCAGCATTTCACTAAGAGTCAACCTATTGTGTTGCCATTTGCAAAGGTATAAGCAATTGAATAATCTTAATCACCAATAATATTTATGATTCTTGTCCAGTTTCAACTTTGATTATTTGCCAATAGAAAGATGTAAACTAAATCTGGATGGGTTTTAATATGTACCGTGCAGTTTCTTTCACAACATGCAACGTGTCCATATATCTTGGAACCCCATCACCACTGGGTCTTTGCTGCAGAGACAAGGAAACTTCAGTCCAGCTCAGAGAAAAATGCACAGTTAAAAGAAAAGCAATATGTAATGTCTCTATCTTTGTAATGACATCCTCGTACCTGCAATCGAGCCCGTATAACCTGAAAAAGGGGGAGAAAAGTATGCCTCATGAGAAAGCAACTTCTTCAATGATTGATTTATATCATACTTAATGACTGTAGAAGCTAGAATCCTCCATCAAAAGAGAGGGGACAAACAGTTGTACCTGAAATGGATAGGTTAGAAGTACTGCAGCCAGTTTTGATGTTGCTCCAAGAACGGCATAATCAACAGAATTCTGGGGAAAAGAATACAATATGAAAACATTACAACAGTAAGTTTTGGATATAAAGATTGATTGGTTTCTTATAACACAAAATCAATTGAAATCATTTGTTAACATCTGATAGAGGGAAGCTAAGAGTACCAGGCTAACATGTCTTAAAAAGCTACAAGCTTGTAACAAATAAAATGTAGGATATGCATAAAGCTACATCTCAACCATTTGACAAGTCCCTGAATTCAACATAGCCATTTGAAAACAGTGAATAAAATCCGAGGTAACTAATATCAACTTAAATATACCAAGACCAAGCCAGTATACAATCAAGTCAAAACTATAGGCATCCACTATCCACATGCGTGCAACAACCAGAGTTGTGATTCTTGAGATACGTCATTTGGCTCTACCAAACTAGAGCAATGATTTATAGGAGCAAGACTAGCAGAACAATACAATTGACCAAAAAGGTCAATCATCAAAAAATCATTTGAGAAATGTAAATAGTCCAATACAAGTGAATTTCAGAGTTCAATGGATCCAAGGTCCTCTCACTTACCAGCAATTTATCAGGGTTTTGATTATGCACTGTACTTCCCTTACTCTTAAAATCAACAATAACCTTGCGTAGCTCCTCATATGCTGTGAACTGAATAGCACCATGAGAGACCTGCTGAAAGATCAATTTAGTTAAGCTCATTATAAAGCATAGAATGGCAATGATGACTATTATTTTGTGAGTTTTGCCAATACTTGATAATTGATATAGCCATCGGAGGTCAAAATTGCCCATTCCACACCGTAGAGAAAAGTAGCAACCTAATAATGGCTTTAGTAAATTTAGACTATAGCTTCATCAATAACTAAAAAGCTTCGGCAAAAAGTATTCATAAGCTAAAGGTTTAATATAACTAACTTTCAGATATAAACTCAGGAAACCTTACTAATACCCTAATTTTGTGAAAGAAAGACCTCTATTTTTAATCAAGCACACTACCACACATTATATTTAATCAATAATTAAAATATTAAGTGCCAAATTGACGGGCATAATAACAAAAGCCAGCAAACGTACCAGAAATAGACCAGGAACAATCCCTCTGTAAAGTGCACTAAATCCTTCTTCCCTCATTATGGTCCTAAATGCATCTGATATTTTAACAGAATAAAATTTCACAAGTAGTTTGCAAATCATATATTGATGAATAAAACTACAACATATAATGCCAACATATGTTAGTGATCATGTGACATCACATGGCAAACACATTCTGTTAGTCAATTAACAGTTATTAAAAGGAAGGATCAATTATGAAATTTCTGATAGTCTTTGGGTTTAATTGGCAGATCAGAGTTCATAGTGGCTAGTTGCAAATGATACAATGTTCATTATTATAGATTGGAAAAGAATGACCTAGAATTTTTTTGGGGGGGTGTATAAGATCTTTTATCTTAAAGCATAATTGTGTGCATTATATTTAATTTGATTAAAATTTTAAGTGCTAAGATTGATAGGTAAAATAACAAGAACCAGCAACATACCAGAAATAGACCAGGAACAATCCCTTTGTAAAGTGCACTAAATCCTTCCTCCCTCATTATGGTTCTAAATGCATCTGATATTTAATTTTTACAGATAAATTTTTTCATGATTGGTTAGCAATTCATATGATGAAGATAACCACGATAAACAAGATATAGTGACCATGTTTTAAGTAATTGAGTGAAACAAAACCACCTCCCAAAATCACAAAAGAAAAAGAAAAGTCAACTTATGTACCTAACTCTTACATCTTGATCATTTCTTTCTCTAAACAACTGAAATCATTTATATATAAATTAAAGTTTTTTTAACCAGTCTGAAAATTAACATCAAACAAGACAATGCAATGGAACAAATAGGATGAATGCATGTGCTTAATACTGGTTAGTAATGAATCACTGAATACAAATATAGTGGTTATATATAATCTGCCATGAACCCATAACCATTTTGGGTGAGAGAATAAATGCTCTGTCAAATACCATGACTCAAATTGAACCAATTGCTGAAATTGACCTATTTTCAACTTTTGCATACTAATTTCAAATTCAATGTAGGGCAAGGTAACTTAGATTAATAATATTCTTGTGTAAAAGACAATAATTAACCGATGCTATTATAGCTAACATCTAGATCTAAACCACAAATAATATGAATGCTTAAAAGTAAAATCCCAACGTACACAATTTAAAATAAAGTTAATTTAAGATGGAGAGCAGACCATAAACCCCAGAGTATGGTCGTGTCTGATGAAGAGGAGTTTG
Source organism: Glycine max (assembly GCF_000004515.6). Lineage (NCBI taxonomy): Eukaryota > Viridiplantae > Streptophyta > Magnoliopsida > Fabales > Fabaceae > Glycine > Glycine max. The sequence continues at coordinate 29,105,426 of NC_038252.2, forward strand.
AAGCTGCAATCTTGTCTTTACTAGCCATACAGGATTTGTGAAGAAGGAAACCTGATGAAAGGCAATGGAAACCATAATAACTGAAGGTTCAATTTAGACCAGGTATGTGCCACAATATGTTTGGAAGGCTTTGGAATCCTAAGCATCCAACTATGAAAGCAAAGCAAGATCTCAAAGATAAGCACAGAGATAAGGAAATAGTAAACAGTATATTAGTTCCATTCTCACAAACAGTTCAAACAATTATTTTCATTGGCAAATTCATCAACACAGCTCACCTAAAGTACTTCGTTGTGCATTTGATTCCTCTAAAGTGAATCTAAACTGAGGGATTCACTTTAGAGAGAAAAGCACGGTGTTATATCCATCAATGAGAAAGAAAATAAAGGGAATAGATTTCAATTATTTTATTTTTTATTATACATTTACATGTAATTTATCACAATCTAAATTGTTGATTTTCAAATCAATGGCCTTGACATCACCGTTTTCCCTCTAAAGTGAATCACTCACTTTGGATGAGTCATATCCCTTCATTTTATTGCCTTTCATCTCTCCTGCAGCCCAATAGTGCCAAATTTAAAAATGCAAAACCTCAGGGGCGGCAGAAACTCAACTCCAACAAAATTCCAGCAGGGTTGTACAACATACTAAGAATCAATTATATCAATGGCAGATGGCGGAAGCCCTAAATTCTACCATATAAACACATCATTGTGGACTATGGTGATGCCATAGCGGGCATCCCTTCACATTTTTCCTATGGCGGTTGGCAAAAAATCTGCCACGCCATTCCACCATGGTGACATGGTGCCACCATTTAACAACACTGCTAAGAATTATATATGTGGCTTTCTATTCATAATATTGAGATTTTGCGCACTTACCAAAGCTCCTGCTTCAGCAGCTGAGGCAAGGTGCAGACCTGGGCTCAACTTCTCCTCCCTGTTCCTTGCATATCTCTGTTTGGCTCTGTCATAGCTGCAATTGAAAAAAAAAAGTTCGGTATGATGAGTTTGGTCTTCTACAAAAGCAAGCAGCTGGACCAGTAACTACTCTAACAGTAATAATTAATCAGTCAAGTCTGGAAGGAAAAAATAAATAAATATGGAGGGGGGGGAGATCCTTTGACATGATAAAGAAGAGTGATTTTGAAGTAGTTGTTTGGTGTTAAATGAAACTACTATGTACTGGAGACTAGGAGATATTAACATATTGATTTGGTCCTGACTAAGAAAAAGAATTTCGATATGTATTTTCTCCTGTGTGCATGAGGGTGAGTGAGTAGGAGTGAGAGAAGATTTTCAAACTCATTAAACAAGTTAAAATTTTACTGGACAGGATGCATATATGCACAGAAACCAGGATGCAAACATCAAAGAGTCAGCCATTCTATATAATATCACTCTCTCCTAGTAAGCATCAGATATGAAAAAGATAGGTTAAAAGTAGACTTCAATTAAATTCTCATTCTCATTCTCATTCTCACTGATAGAAGTTAGTACTTACAAGAAGAAATATAAACCCCATGAAATAGTTGACCCAAGAACCCCAGGAAGAAAGCCTGCATATAACCCTCTTAATCCCTGCAGGATAAAGCATGGCATATAAGTAGGACATTCATAGAGTGCGACATACGCAAAGTAGCTAAAGCAAAACTTTCTCTCCCATTGCAATTTGCAACAGATGTTAATTTGTCAAACACCAACCAAACACAAACACTCCAAAATGGTTTGTTTTACCAGTGTTGGACACATGTCATTATTGGATATTTTTATATGTTGTATGACTTGACTTGTAGTTGTATCTATCATCTAAGCCCTTCCATGTCTTATAATTTTCGCATTTGTCAAATCCACATGTTGACACAGTGCTGTATCCTATATGTCTATTTGGTCACCAAAATTTGGTTTGCATTGTTAAATATCAACCATACTAGAAGATTCAGCAATCAAGATAATACCCTTTCTTAAGGGACACATGAAAATCCTAACAAGTAGCATAAACAGCAGAAAATTGCGGAATTTCATTAATTAGATAAAAACGTTGACAATTAAATCCTTAATTGACAAAAAACATTGGCATCGGTACATTGAGAAATCACAAACCTCAGAGCGAGCGATGGCGAAAACGGCGTGAGCAGTGTTCTTGTAAATAGGAAGATGAGAGACTCGACCATCGTTAACTGCAGAAACAAATAATGCTTCTAAGAATTCGAAGGCGTCAAAAATAAGAAATGTTGGTTTATATGAGAAGAGTGAGTGAGAGAGAACCTTGGAACCTAGTTCGGACAACATCGAGGGGATGCATGACGGCGACAGTGGCGAATCCGGCGGCGGCGCCGGCGGTGGCGTTCTCCCACTGCCATTGGTCGCGCTTGGGCGCTTCCGTTGACATATGGGAACTTTCAGATTCAGAATTGAATTGATTTATGCATTCAAATATGGAGATTGCGACTGCGAAACTTCAAAAGTATGGTTTCGTTTTGTTTGTTAGGAGCTTCTCTCAAGGGACTCTGGGAGAGAGATTTGTAGTAGGTTTGAAGGCTCCCCCCAAGTTTATGGTTTTTTTTTCTTAAATAAAATTTAAGGTGAGTTAAGTCGAGAGGTTCAAAGAGAATGTTCATACAACTACTTACATAAATAAACAAGCTCTTCATATAATATAATAACATAAATTAAACTCACGTCCTTTTTTAAAATGAGTTTCTTCTTAAGAACAGAACCAACCTTGTTAGATCTCTCAAGTTTATAGGTTAAATATTGGAATTTTCAATTTTTCGGTTACTATTTTCCTAGACTATTTTTTGTTATGATTTTTATGAGAAGTAAGTTTATATGCATGGTCTATTTTGTGTCTATATTCAACTTATTTATGCAACGTTCAACAACAACTCATGATCTTAAAAAATAATACTTAGGTTCTGCTGATCTGTGATGGATAGAGCTCTATAGATAAAATCGAGTATTCTTAATTTCGATCATCAAACCTACTCATTTCTTCATATGACACACACATCGAGTTTGAGTAAGAGTCTAGAAAGTTAAAGCTACAACTGTGAAGGCAAAAGAAAGGTTGATAGGAATAGATGGAGGTAGGTACCTCTCGATTGATCAATAGAAAAGGTCAAAGATCTTTTGAAGGCCATTGATGATTAATTTGTTACATCTGATAAGGCCCTTGCCAACACCCTTATAATGCAATTCTCATCCTTAAAGCTCCATATGATAAGAGGAGCGCGTGATCATTTCATGCGCATGAGGAATATAGTGGATCAACTGAAAGCCTTGGAAGTTACCATGTTAGATTCTTTCCTAGTACACTACATTTTATGTGCTCAGATTTCAATGATTCCTTTCCCTTCAAAACACGTGTATTTTCTTCCACGCTGCAAAATACCATGTTATCTCAGTCTAATTTGATGGAATAGGGTGAAAGGGTATATTTGACTGCTCAGGGAAAGAAGAAAGGGGATCAAGCCAAGAATAAAGGCAAGATTTCTGCTCAGCCAGTCGTAAAGAAAGAGTCAATGTGTTTCTTTTGCAAAAAGAAAGGGCACATGAGAAAAATTGCTCAAAATTTAAGATCTGGCTCAACAAGAAAGGTACTCCATTTACTTTTGTTTGTTATGAATCTAATATGATTAATGATAATCATAACACGTGGTGGATAGATTCTGGTTCTACAATCAATGTTTCTAATACCTTGTAGGGTATGGAAAACCTCAGGAGACCAATGGGAAGTGAGCAATACATCTATTTAGGAGGCAGGATGAGCTCACATGTGAAAGCCATTGGGGCATGCAGCTTAGATTTAAGCAACGATTTTATTTTGTGTTTAGAAAAGACATTTTACGTTCCTAGTTTTTCTAAGAATTTTGATTTCTGTATCAAGACTTGCACCATTGGGCTTTTCCTTTCATTTTTTGGATTCTGGTTTTTCCTTAATTAATAAATATGGAATTATTGGTTCCGGTGCATTACTTGATGGGCTTTACTTTATTGAATTGCAAAATAATGTTGCCTATAATTTTGTGCATGTTATTGTTAGGTTAAAATGATGTGTTGTGAATGAGGAATCCTCTATGTTGTGGCACCAAAGATTAGGACACATCTTTATCAAGAGAATTAAGAGATTGGTAAATGAAGGAGTACTTAATGCTTTGGATTTTGCTGATTTTGAAACTTGTGTAGATTGCATTAAGGGTAAGCAAACTAACAAGTCTAAGATGTAGAAGCAAAGCTTCATAGTGAATCAAAGGTGATTCAAAGGTGTTTTGATGATAACAATGATGATAACAAAAGATGATGACAAAGGTGATGACAAAAAGCTCAAAGATTTACCAAAGAACAACTCAAGTGAATCAAGAATAATTCAAGAGTTCAAGATAAGAATCAAGAAGAATTCAAGACTCAAGAAGAACGTCTAGAGTCAAGAATCAAGATTCAAGGTTCAAGATCTCAAGAATCAAGATCAAGATTCAAGACTCAAGATTCAAGAATGAAGAGAAGACTCAATCAAGATAAGTATTAAAAAGTTTTTCAAAACTTTGAATAGCACATGAGTTTTTGACAAAACCCTTTACCAAAGAGTTTTTACTCTCTGGTAATCGATTACCAGTAGCAAAATTGTTTTGAAAAAGTTTTCAAATTGAATTTGCAACGTTCCAATTATTTTCAAAAAGCTGTAATTGATTACAATGTTTTGGTAATATATTACCAGTGCCTTTGAACGTTGAAATTCAAATTCAAATGTAAAGAGTCACATCCTTTCACTTAAAAGCCTTGTGTAATCGATTACACTAATTTGGTAATCAAAAGATGTAACTCTTCAAAAGGTTTTTTGACTTTTTCAAATTGGTTTTAAGTTTTTCTAAAAAGTTATAACTCTTCTAAATGGTCTTCTTGACCAGACATGAAGAATCTATAAAAGCAAGGTTTTGTTTTGCATTTTCAATTCAATTAATTCATTCATTCAATCTTGAATACTTTTCCAATCATTTCATTACAATCCTTTACAAGCCTTGAATCTCTTTGATCTTCTTCTTCTTCTTTGTACCAAAAGCTTTCTAAAGTTTTATGGTTTTCCAAACCTTGAAAACTTGTGCTATTCATCTTTTCATTCTCTTCTCCCTTTGCCAAAAAGAATTCGCCAAGGACTAACCGCCTGAATTCTTTTTATGTCTCTCTTCTCCCTTTTCCAAAAGAACGAAGGACTAACCGCCTGAATTCTTTTGTGTCTCCCTTCTCCCTTGTCAAAGAATTCAAAATGACACAGTCTGAGAATTCTTTTGATTCTTCCCATTCCCTAATACAAAAGTTTTCAAAGGACTAACCGCCTAAGAATTCTTTTGTATCCCCATTCACAAAGTATCAAAGGTTTAACAGCCTGAGATCTTTATCTTAACACATTGGAGGGTACATCCTTTGTGGTACAAGTAGAGGGTACATCTACTTGGGTTTGACTAAGAACAAGAGAGGGTACATCTCTTGTGGATCAGTTCTAGTGGAGGGTACATCCACTAGGGTTTCAAAGATAACAAGGGAGGGTACATCCCTTGTGGATCTTTGCTTGTAAAAGGATTTTTACAAGGTTGAAAGAAATCTCAAGGACCGCAGGTCGCTTGGGGACTGGATGTAGGCACGAGTTGTTGCCGAACCAGTATAAAAACTCTTGTGTGTTTGTCTCCTTCTTCCCTACTCTTTTACTTTCCGCTGTGCATTTAATTTCTATTTTTACTTTCTGTTAAGTTTCTCTTCTACTCCACATTCTCTTAACAATTTAGTAAAAGTCTTAAAAGAGTAAGTTTTAATTAGTAAAGGTTTAGGAATAATTAATTCAACCCCCCCTTCTTAATTATTCTGAGGCCACTCGATCCAACATAAGAAGGATGCAAAAAGGAGCTTAAACCTATTATAAATCATACACACTGATATTTTTTGTCCAGACATGGACTCAAGTGGCCCAAAATACTTTATCACTTTTATAGACAATTATTCACGATCTATGTATCTCTACATACTTCATTCTAAAGATGAAGCCTTAGATTCCTTTAAACTTTTTAAGGCCGAAGTGGAGAAACAATGTGGAAGGCAAATTAAGATCGTGTGATCTGATAGAGGTAGAAAGTACCATGGTAGATACATGAAGAATGGACAAGCACCTGGTTTATTTGCGAAGTTCCTTCAAGAACATAAGATTGTTGCCCAACACACTATGCCTGGGTCTCCGGATCAAAATGGTGTGGCAGAAAGAAAAAACCGAATTTTAATGGACACGGTGAGGAGTATGAGGAGTAATAAAATAACTCCGTCAATTCTTATGGATTGAAGCACTAAAGATGACTGTGTATATATTAAATCGAGTACCAACCAAGGCTGTCTCAAATACGACTTTTGAGTTATTCAAATGTTGAAAACTGGGTTTGTGACATATACGTGTTTGGGGATGCCCGTCTGAAGTGAGAATTTAAAACCCACAAGAAAAGAAACTAGACCCAAGGACCATCAGTGGGTATTTTATTGGATATGCAGAAAGGTCCAAAGGGTATAGATTTTATTATCCATCACATAGCACTAGGATTGTGGAATTCAGAAATGCAAAATTTCTTGAGAATAACTTGATCAGTGGGAGTGACCAATTTCAGGACATTACTTCTAAAAATGATCACTATGAAGGTCAACCCTCTGATTCAAATGATATATTGATTTTCATTCACACCCCTCAAGTATAAACGGGTGTTAGACAACCAATGATTCAAATTCCACAAACTGTTGAAAATGATCCTATAGATCAAGTTGTTGATGAGGAACAACAAGTTCCTCAAGAAGATCATGAAGCAACATTAAGAAGATCTACTAGAAAGTCAGACTACAACATTGGAGCCACGAATGATCCTAAATCATTTACACAGGCTATGAGTTCAAAGGAATCAAACTTATGGTACAATGCTATGAAAGATGAAATGGATTCTATGGCATCTAACCAAGTTTGGGATCTCATCGAGTCGCCTAATGGTGTAAAAGCCATTGGATGTAGATGGGTCTTTAAAACAAAGAAAGACTCACAAGGCAATATTGAGAGACATAAGGCAAGACTTGTTGCCAAAGGGTTCACTCAAAAAGAAGAATTCGACTATACAAAGACATTTTCTCTTATATCTAAGAAAGATTCTTTTCGAGTAATTATGACATTATTAGCTCATTTTGACTTTGAGTTACATCAGATGGATGTGAAAACAATATTTCTTAATGGTCATCTAGAGGAAGAGGTTTACATGAAACAACCTAAAGGATTCTCCTCTGGTAATAGTGAGCACTCAGTCTACAAGCTTAATAAATCCATTTATGGATTGAAACAAGCCTTCCACCAATGGTATCTAAAATTTCATGAGGTCATCACTTCATTTGGTTTTGAAGAGAACATCATGGATCAATGCATATACCAGAAAGTCAATGGGAGTAAGATTTGTTTTCTTGTGTTATGCGTGGATGATATTTTGATTGCAACTAATGATAAGAATTTGTTATATGAGGTGAAACAATTTCTCTCGAAGAACTATGATATGAAGGATATGAGAGAGGCATATTATGTCATTGACATTAAGATCCATAGGAAAAGGTCTCAAGGAATTTTTAGGTTTGTCTCAAGAGACCTATATTAACAAAGTTTTAGAGAGATTTAACATGAAAGATTGTTCACTAAGTGTAGCTCCCATTGTAAAGGATAACAAACTTGATTTGAGTCAGTGCCCGAAAAATGATTTAGAGTGAGAACACATGAAGAATATTCCATATGCTTCAATTGTTGGAAGCCTTATGTATGCTCAAGTTTGCACCAGACCTGACATTACATATGTTGTTGGAGTTTTGGGAAGATATCAGAGTAATCCAAATATTAACCGTTGGAAAGTTGCAAAGAAAGTGATGAGATATCTTCAAGGAATAATGGATTACATGCTCATGTATAAACAAAATGATTGTCTAGAGGTGGTTGGCTACTCAGATTCAGACTATGTTGGTTGCGTTGATTCATGAAAATCAACATCTAGTTGTATTTTTATGCTAGCTAGTGGAGCTATATCTTGGAGAAAATCCAAGCAAACCTTGATTGGAAGCTGAGTTCATTTCCTGTTTTGAGGCTACCTTACATGGTGTATGGTTGAAGAGTTTCGTGTTTGGACTTAGAGTTATGGACTTTATTTCTAGGCCATTGAAGTTGTACTGTGAGTCTGTGACAACTTTGCTACGATATTCGTGGCTAAGAACATCAAAAGTGGAAGTAAAAGTAAGCATATCGACATCAAGTACTTAGCCATAAAAGAATGTGTTAAAGAAAAGAAAGTGGTCTTTGAACACATTAGGACTGAGTTGATGATTGTTGACCATTTGATTAAAGGCCTGCCACCAAAGAATTTTAAAGATCATGTAGTACGAATGAGACTTGGTTCCATGAAGTGATTTCATTGTAGTAAAATTGTTGTTTTTGAAACTCTTATTTAGTTTGATATTTTCTCATATGGTTTTGTGCACATATTCATTTATTTATTTTGACAAATATCATTAAGTTTAGATCTGGAATAAATATATGGTTTATTGATAAAGTTGAAAGCTGACATTTATATACTTGATATGTTGTGGGACATGGAATATAATACTCGTTATTAGAGGACTTATCGCCATGACTCATATATTTTGTTTCTTGTTATGTTGGGTTAAATGGATCAAGTGGGAGAATGTTGGAATTTTCAGTTTTTCAGTTCCTATTTTCCCGAATTGTTTTTTGTTGCGATTTTTATGAGAAGTGAGTTTTTGTACATAGTCTATTTTCTGTCCTCATTCAACCCATTTGTGCAACATTCAACAACAACCCATGATCTTAAAAAATAATACCCACGTTCTGTTGAGCTTTGTGATGGATAGAGCTCTATAAATAGAATCAGATGCTCTCAGTTTTAATCACCAAACTTACCTTTTCTTCAGATAAAACACACCATCGAGTTTGAGCGAGTAAGGGTCTGGAAAGCTAAAACTGTGATGGCTGAAGAAAGGTTGATAGCAATGGCTGGAGGTAGGTACCTTTGAAAATGATTTTTCTTCTCTGCTTCCATTGTTTGGCCTAAATGTGTTGCTAATGGTTTAGACCAGTATACTTAAATTTTTTACATTAAACACATAATATTTACCCAATTAAAATAAGGGTTTTACTAATGTGACTTTAGGAAATTGTTTAAGAAATTAAAATGAGAAAGTATTTAATGTGAAAATGATAGGATAACATAAAAAAATTATGGTTAACATAATTTTTCACCTCTCGATAAAAAGCTTTGTACTTTTAAGTTCATTAAAGAATGCCCTTGGGATTTAGGACTAGGGCACTAGTTAGCATTCTCAATAAAATAATATTATAGATTGAGCAAAAAATAAATTAATATACAACCAAGTGTAGTTTATTAAGTTTAATTTAATATAAACTACTAGTCCCTTGAGTAATATGGTTTATTAAAAAATAATGTTAGATATTACTAACATTTTATTCTCAATTAGTTGACTGATGTTTTTGAATTATTATAAACTTTTGTATCAAACAAGATACTTCCAACATTTTCCTTAAATATGCAGTGGTATATGTTTAGTGAACATTGTTTTTTCAACATGTTTTAGTAATTGTTAAATAAAAAATATGTTTTAGTTTTTATATTTTGATTATACACGATCAAGATACCCTATTTTCCTATTGGTGATCAGTGATCTCAAACTTTTAAAAAAATATGGATTACAAATAGGAATTAAGTGTAACAAAGAGATTACCAACTCTTTTTTATTCTTATTAAATCCAGTCTGTAGTTTATTTTCCTTGCATCAAGTTTGATGCCCTGGGGATAGTGAAAGTGATATTACGAGTTTATTTGGCTATCTAAAGTTTTGACCTAAAGATGAAACTTTATAATTTGTCTGAGGTTAATTTTTTTAATAGACAAATCTTAATGATTAATTATTAGTTTTTTTATTAGCAGTGAATTTAAATCCATGACCTCTTTTTCTCTCTTCTTTCTCGTAACTCCTGAGGTTAGCTTTGAATCTATGGAACACGGGAATAGTTCTGATGTGTCTTGAGTTCTTTTCTAACTTTTGATTTGTTCGGTTAAATGCTCTTAGCATTTGATTGTTTGGTGATTAATATCCAATTTCTGATTGGCCTATTTGATTTTGTTTTGGATCATTTCTCTGAACTGCATTGTTTCTAAATATATGCACCCTAAATAATTGTATCTTTGCACTTCAATCAATGTACTTGCACCTTTCAATGATCTACAAACCAAGCCAATCAATACTCAAATACCGATGTACTACCGGTTTGAATTTGTTAATGGCAATTTTTATTGTGCATGCTATGTTATATATCATCATATATGTTGACACAGTTGAACAAATTATTCTCAAAATACTCGACGATTACATGTTTTGATAATTTGATAGCACAAATGATTTGAAGGTTATTCTATTCCATATCAAATTAGACCTGAATCGTGAGTAAATAGGCATTTTGGTCCCTGACTTTTGACCTCTTTTGCAAATGAATCCCTATCTTTTTGAAATGTTAAAAATAGTCTATATCTTTGCATAAGTTTTGCAAAATAGTCCTTGCCGTTAAATTTGAAAGTAACGTTGTTAGTGAGGTACATTGTTGGCAATTTTAGTGCCACATAGACTATCCAACATGGAAAATTGTCCCAGATTGTGACACGTAGACTGGATTTTGATGCAAAATTTAAAAAGTTGTCAAATATATCTTCTTCAATTGTTTCTTCTTCCTCAAATTAGGGTTTCTAAAGTTTCTCTCCTCTCAATTCCAACATGGTGGAGTCTTAAGTGTGTGTGTTTCTCCCTGGTCTTATTTGTCCCCCTCGCTCCATCTTTTTCCTCCCCTCACTCCATCTTCTTCCTAGTGGGCTTTGATTTCTCCAAGTCTACAAGTGGCAGTTCTTCTGCATTTTCTGGTAGAACCATTCGCCAATTCCACCATGGAAGATGTGCAGTTATTCGAACTACAAGAACAAGGAAGAACCCAAGAAGGTTATTCTATACTTGTGCATTATCCCAAACAGACCCAGATAACTGTCAATTTTTTCAATGGGTTGAAGATGAAAACCAAGTTTCTAATCCTTCTTCTGTCATAAGAGAATCAATGATAGTGGCTGATTTGAACCTACAAATTGAAACATTACAAAAGAAAATGCGAAATTTAACAAACATTGTGTTGTTATGTTTTTTAGTTTTAATTATAATGTTAGTTTTAGGGGCAATATATTTTAGGAAAAATTTGTAGTAGCATCTTCTAATATTATAAGTGTTGTTTTGTTGAAGAAATATTGTGAATGAAGTTCCTCAAGTTTTTGTTGCTACTGTTAGTTACTTTGCAGTTCCTCAAGTTTTTCATTTGAAATTTGATTTGGGTCTATCTACTGTCAATTACTTTGCAGAACAATAGAATGATGTTCAACTTGATCAAGTATCATATAATTGGTTATACTTTTCTTGTGTTGATTGCATTTATGTTTGCTAATTAAAGGGGAAAAATGAATTTTAATCAATTCACCTAAACCCACTTCAATTAAATATAATTTTATTTTTATTTATTTATCATTATCTAAACATATTCATTTATGTGTTATAAGCACAACTTCTATTGCTTCTGGCTTTCTGCCACCTCTTCACCTTGCCTCCTTGCCTCTGCTCTTATGTGTTATGTGTGTGTTGATAAGTTATGTGTGTCTCATTGGCCTGCTATGCATTGACAGAAAAATGTAAAGATTAAGTTAGGATTAAGACCAGTGATATTCTATTAAACTGTTAATTGTTGGTGTCTACTATTGTCAGATGTGGTACAACAGAGTAATTGCCATATTTTCTGCTTATCATGCTTCTTGGCATTTTTTATTGACAACTAGTAGAAATTTGAGTTAATTTGGCTTCATTAGCATTTTTCTTGTTGTTGTTCCCTAGTCCTTTGGCTTCATGAAAAATATGATATGTCTTACTCATCTACCTACCTTTTCCCACTGCTATGATTATGAGTACTTTACAGGCTTTTGATTTAGTATCCAGTGCACAAGTACCTCTGGCTCTGTGCATCTCAATTAGAGAATTTTAGTGATACATCTAACAGTGAGAGAAGGCCTAGCTAAACCCTATGTTTAAGTATGTTATTTCTAGTGACTACCATATTGGGAGTGAGCAATAAGAGCATTTTTAAATAATTTCCTATGTTAGATTAGTTGTGAATTGTGATGTAATTAAAATGAATTTAACATTATTTTTTATTCCAAATTGGAAAATTTCTCTTCAGAATTTACATCATTATTTCTGATTCTGTTTTCAATCATGCAGATTTTGCATGAAGTAACTAGTCATATCATATTTATTTTTCTGTAAATACTAAACACTATTATTGAAGGTGTGATATATGGTTGCATGTGATATGGCTCCTTCACTTGCATATCAGAAATCACATCAATAACAATAACAGACAGAAGGGAAAATATAATTTCATTTCACAGACCAAAGCATATGATGCGCAAGCAATCCTTCAGCAGGGTAAGCTTTCACACCATAAACCAAAATAGATAACTCAAGCTTTCATAGATAAGTACCATAATGTTTATATCGTTCAAGCTTTCAAATTTAAAGTACCAAAGTACATAACATAAACTAGTACCTACTGAATATAAATTAGTCATATCCAACTACACATCCTAATAACAAAATAAAACAAGAAATGGGTCTTCACTTTTCTTCATTTTTATACTGGATCTTTATCAGCAGCCTTCCTTCTAGTGAACCTTGGTGTTGGCATGAAAAGTAAGGATGTTGATGGTGGGTCATCCACAACAGGCACGTCTACTATTAAAGTGTCTGGAATGTTCTTTTGTTTAGGTCTTCTCATGTTTAGCTTATACCTTGCTATTGGTGGAACATCAACAATAGGTGCAAGGACCTACATGCAAATGCCAAACATGAATAACACTTGTAATATATAAAAAAAAAATGAATTGGTTAGTCTCAGGAGAAACAAAATATGTACCATGAACAAAATATATCACTCATCATTGTCATCTTCATCATCAGGATTACCAACATCTTTCTCTTCACCACCACCAACATCCACATTAATACCTTTCTCTCCACCACCAACATTTGCATCAATGGTGACTAAATACAAATAAATTATATTAATCAATTATAAACATTAAATTCCAAAATTATTCAAAATTATGCTAACCATGTTGGACCAAGTAGAGATCAATTAAAATTTACCTTCCTCATGGTCAACAACAGGTACATCATCTAAATCATCCTCATTACTAGCTTCTGGAATTGGATGACATTTCAAGTCCAACATCAGTGGGACTTCTTCTGGAATTGGATCTACTTCATGATGAAAATAAACGTTTATCTCATTCTCATTTTCCAAAGCATCCTTCACTAAGTATAATATATCTCCATCTGTTGTACAACTCCTTAACCCATGATTAAAATCTAAGTCCTTATCAATCAACCAAAAACAATCTCCTATCCTGCCATACTTCTTACATGCTTGCACCAGATCACATAGGATAAATGTGTTCATGTAATATGCAGATATATCCTCCCAAACGTCAAATTCTCAGCCTATATATTCAACCTTTCCATCACTCACGTGGAGTGAATCTTCATCCATGGTGCAATATTAAAGTTATCTTGACATCTGTTCTACACAATCAGAAACCACAAACAATGTCATATATTAAGAAATAAAAAACCTAACTCAAACATAGGCACATCACACAACAAAATGCAATGTCATGTATAAAAACAGAGCATCATAAATCAAAATAATAAAGGACCATAAAACAGAGTAACAATGAATCCATGTTATATCAAAATCCTTCAACATATAAAAGCCCAAAAATACAAGAGAATATAAATCGTTCTTCATCAAACCTTAATCAACACATCACAACGATTTATATGAATGAAGAGCAAAATGACGAACTGGTTCACCAAAATAAAGATCAAAACGAAAAACAAAAATGCGAAAACGCACAACAACCACGAAACAAAACCCTTCGCGCAATAAGGCAATGAACACGAAAACAAAAATGACAACGTAAACGACTGCAAATGAAAATGATAACGTACAATATGTGAACCTGGAGTGAGGGGGACAAATAAGACCAGGGAGAAACACACACACTTAAGACTCCACCATGTTGGAATTGAGATGAGAGAAGTTTTAGAAACCCTAATTTGAGGAAGAAGAAGCAAGTGAAGAAGAAAATATTTGACAACTTTTTAAATTTTGCATCAAAATCTAGTCTGCGCGTCACAATCTGGGACAATTTGCCATGTTAGATAGTCTATGTAGCACTAAAATTGCCAATAATACACCTCACTAATGGGGTTACTTTCAAATATAATGGCAAAGACTATTTTATAAAACTTATGTAAAAATAGACTATTTTTAACATTTCAAAAAGATAGAGACTAGTTTGCAGAAAAGATCAAAAGTCAGGGACCAAAATGCCTATTTATTCCCTAAATCGTATAGCATTGGAGATTTTTATACACTAGTACTCCATAAATTATGTCAAATTCATCTAGAAGCCTTTATTGACTTATCTTGACTTATCTGTTGATATTTTAATTTTGGCAATTTTTTCAATTAAAATTAAAGTCTCACCTTAATAATTTGCAAAATAAATGCTTGTATTAAATGTTGATATATTTTATCAAAATATAACCTTTTTTTTTATCTATAAGAATCGAAGATAGATATTAAATGATTTATAACAATTCATTCACCTTTCACAACCAATTGAATTTATATATATATATATATATATATATATATATATATATATATATATATATATATATATATATATATATTATTTACCATCAAAGCTAAAAGAATTTTTCATGTTTGTAGCACAAGGACCTCGAGCTCTTGGGATGCAAGTGTGACATTATTGACTAACAACGTGTTTCGTTATCCTTTTCTAACAAATTTCTACGTCTCCTTAAACAGAAATGAAGTGGAGTATGCACATAGAAAAATTCTCGTTATCTTGTGATCCACAGCATGTGTGCACATTTGCACACGAGGAAACTGTTGGAAGGGATATATCAAAACCTCATAAAAGGAGATAAACCAGAGTAAGAAAATAAAGTCAATACCACAAACTGTACACATCCAAGAGAAGGTAAAGTGAGGAGACTGTATTTAGGGCGTAACTTCAATTCTAGTTGTCCATGGCACATGAATGTGTGGTCATAGTGGTTAAGTGGACAACCAATTGGATCTATAACTTTACCAGCTAGTAGCATGTGTATGTATGTTAGTTCAAAAATGATTCCACTGTTAAAAACCAATTCTACAACATTGGTTAAGAAATGATCAAGAAAATTCCAAGGCAAAAAGATCCTTATGTAAGGGAGAAATAACAATAAAAAATGAAGTGAGGTAGGAGCAAGTGTGCTCAGCAAAGTTTTCAAATACAAGAAAGGATAACAACTTTGCATTATGACAAGGCATTCCTTGACTTCCATCACCTGCAGATAACTTGAGTGTGAGGAATAAGCTGCTACACTTGATCAAAGAAGAAAAAACTCTACGCCATGTTTTGTTTGTCATCCTGTCTTTTCCTAGGCAAGTCCAAATATTAGAATACTAATTAGAAAATGAGATTTTAAAAAATCTCTAATGGTAGCATTCACATTAAAATATACATAGTATAACACTATTCACAATTATCAGGACATGCATATGGATCCAACTTCACATCTCACTTTATGCTGCAGCAGTCTTCCATATAGAATTCATTGCTAATTTGCTAGGCAATAATAATAATTGTCATAATAATTTCATGGAAGTCCAAGCATCCAACACTTCGGCTTTAAAGTAAATCCACACCATTAACAAGAATCCATTTAACATTAGAAATGGTGCTGTCATTAAGAGCTTCAAACGTTGTTAGAACCGCTGTTCGCACAATATCTTTTCCTTTCCTCCACTACAAAGGGTTACAAGTATAACTCACTACATCAAATCTCAGCCAGAAAATGGACAACAGCTTGCTATTTTACTTTCAAATTATTATTTATTTCTATTCAGGTGGCATTTGTTTCAGCATATGTAATTATAAAACATGTTTGGATAGAATTTAATATTAATGGGAATTCAAATGATAAATGCGAGAGTAGGAATGGAGGTTACTAGATGTTATTGGTTGGTTTATATGATAACTTCCCAAATTCCCATGGTAAAGTAACATTCCCACCCACCCCTCACCATGTGAATGAAAATAAAGTAAATCAAGAGAATGACACTTTCATGAGAAACAATAATCCCTCCAAAAAAAAAACACTAAAGCTAATAACAAACACAGGAATGTCATATTCTCAAGAACACATTTCAAGGAATAATGTTACAGGGCTTGAAACAAACACACCATCAGAAGCAAAATGAGAATCCTACACTTCAGCCAATGGATGCCGGTAAATAATAGAACATGAGTAGCCTAAACTTCAATCAATGGATGCTGGTTAACTTATACAGCTCAAGTAAGATCTCCCTTCTCATGGTCTGACTATTCAATTAAACACAGATATTCCACTTAAGCTAGCAATGGTAGGTGACAAACGGCCAGGCAGATAACCCAGTTTGCACAAACAACATGTTCTCTACATCATAAGACGCACACATACACTCATGTATTAGTCTATTATAATTTCACAAGCCAAAGACAGTCTAATTTCTTATTATGTTTTGGAATCGCATTTCCTTTAGATCAAACATTAAAATGTTTTAAGCTGCATGAGCAGTTGTGACTATCAGAATCTTAATAGGACATATGTGTGACCCCAACTCATTGTATTGATTGAAATGAAAATGATACAAATGAATGTGATACTGATTCGGTGATACATGCTCCATCTAGAGCTTATTGAACTAGTAACTAACAACCAACAAACTAACTAATCTCAACTACCACAACTAACTAACATCCAGTACGAGCAGCCATGACCAAAATCACACAATTATAGGAAAATGTGGCCTCCATAATGATGTGAGAACTGAGAACGTCCAAAACAGCAGTTGCGGACAGCAATTCTAAACCATTGGAGGTTTTAAAAAGGTCTGAAACCATGATTTGGGCTGCAACATCAAGGTTTTTTTAACTATTCACGACAGCGATTTGGTCGCATTTGTCCACTATATCAACAAATGGTACCGGCCGCATTACTCCACAGTATTAACAATTGCGATGAATCCGCAACAAGACAACGACCGATATTTAAAACCTTGAGCAACATATTAAACATAAAACACATCATCTTACAAGAACAACAATTCCGTACCTTATTACTCCATGGAAACCTTAGCGCCAACCTCCTTCATCTTGGCAATGATACTCTCAGCCTCTTCTTTTGTGACCCCTTTCTTCAACATCGCAGGGACCTTTTCCACCAAATCCTTGGCCTCCTTCAACCCCAAGCTCGTAAACGTCCTCACCTCCTTGATCACCTTGATCTTCGTCGCCGCATCGAAACCCTCGAGCTTCACATCGAACACCGTCTTCTCCACCGCCTTCACCTCCGCTACCCCGGCAGCGCCTCCGCCGCCACCATTCGGAACACCCCTCGGCACGCCCATTCCGGGCACCATGAGCATCGCGATCGGAAGCTCGTTGACGCCGCGCTTCTCGCGCATCACCTCCACCAGATCCATCACTTCCAGCAGCGTCAGCCCCATCAACTCGTCCACGATCGCCGCCACCTTCTCCGAACCCTGCGACTGCGACGCGCTGCTGCTGCTGCACTCGCGCGCGTGGAACGGAAGAGGTCGAGGGTTCTGTGAGATCCGCGGGGAAACAAAGGTAGGGTTTTGGGGTCGGGTTAGGGTTTTGAGGAAATGGGATAAGTGTTTGAATTGGGAATAATACCTCATTGTTGGTGGTTGTTGACGAAGCTAGTGGTGAGTTTTCTTTCTCAGCATCGCATTGAATTGGATGCGGAGTTGAATAACCGGTTAGAGCGTAACGATGTCAGTGAATGTGATGAGAGTGATGTCACGCTCTGGGTCTAAGGCATAAACCCTACTACACGAAGACGACGCCGGTGTGTTTTACAGTTTTGCCCCTCCCTTCACGGTGAAATGAGATTTTCTTTCTGCACCCAGCATTTTTCCGATACACCAAGTAGTAGTGAGAGAAAAAAAATCAAAATACCCTTACTTACATATAGTCCCATATGGATCCCTAAGTCTCATATAGATTCTATATAACTAACAGGCTTACTGACTAACAATTCATATGTTTTATAAAATTTATTGTAAAATTTATTATGTAAACTTATATATGTATTAATATATATTATAAATTTTATTGTTATATATACCAACTTTATTTTTAACATAATTGGTCTATTAAGTAAGATGATTAAAACGTCCTATTAATAACTCAAAAGTTATGAGTTTGAGACTTGCATAATGCCAGTCTAATTTCTTATTATGTTTTGGAATCCCTTTTCCTTTAGATCAAACATTAAAATGTTTTAAGCTACATGAGCAGTTGTGACTATCAGAATCTTAATAGAACATATGTGTGACCCCAACTCATTGTATTGATTGAAATGAAAATGATACAAATGGATGTGATATTAATACTGTGATACATGCTCTATCTAGAGCTTATTGAACTAGTAACTAACAACTAACAAACTAACTAATCTCAACTACCACAACTAACTAACATCCAGTACGAGCAGCCATGACCAAAATCACATAATTACAGGAAAATGTGGCCTCCATAATGATGTGAGAACGTCCAAAACTGTAGTTGCGGACAACAATTTGAAACCATTGGAGGTTTTAAAAAAGGTCTGCGACCATGATCTGGGCTGCAACATCAAGGTTTTTTTAACTATTCACGAGGGTATTACAAATTGCAATGAATCCACAACAAGACAACGACCGATATTTAAAACCTTGAGCAAATTATTAAACATAAAAACACATCATCTTACAAGAACAACAATTCCGTACCTTATTACTCCATGGAAACCTTAGCACCAACCTCCTTCATCTTGGCAATGATACTTTCAACCTCTTCTTTTGTGACCCCTTTCTTCAACACCGCAGGGACCTTCTCCACCAAATCCTTGGCCTCCTTCAACCCCAAGCTCGTAAACATCCTCACCTCCTTGATCACCTTGATCTTCGCCGCCACATCAAAACCCTCGAGCTTCACATCGAACGCCGTCTTCTCCGCCGCCTTCACCTCTGCTACCCCGACAGTGCCTCCGCCGCCACCCTTCGGAACACCCCTCGGCACGCCCATTCCGGGCACCATGACCATCGCGATCGGAAGCTCGTTGACGCCGCACTTCTCGCGCATCACCTCCACCATGTCCATCACTTTCAGCAGCGTCAGCCCCATCATTGTAATTAACACTATCCCTATCATTACCACCACCATTAAAATTGCCGTCATCAATATCATCACCACCACCACTATTATCACTGTCATCGACATTACAATCACTACCATCATCATTCTTAACACCTCCACCATTTGAACCATGTTGCCACCAACATTATCAATTACCGTTATCGATATTGACATTATTGTTGCCTCCACTAGGACTGACATCACCAACACCACCTCCATCAACACCTACACCCTTAAACTAATTTTTAGTAGGATAAGAAACTTTCACAATAAATTTATAATGAAACTAAAAATCAGAGAAAAAAAACTTAATTTTAAATTTTTTTAATCTTATAAAACTAAAAAATGGTTGCTATTTTTTATTTTTAAATTTGACCCTAAAAATCACCCAAACGAAGTTATATGCTTTTAATCTAAAAAGCCTTAATTAAAAATATAATGAAATTACATTCAACTAAAAATCCATTTAACCTATTTTTCAATACAAAAAAAGTAACACAGGTTGGTCTGATTATAACGTAGTAGTTTGATTTGGCTTCTCAAACAGAAGAGTACAAACAAATAATCATTTCTTTATAAATAAATGGGAATACACAAATTTCATGACACAGACAAAAGTGTTATCTAAAGCCTAAATGCTTCCACTGGACAAACTGGCAAGTGGCAATGGCTTTATGATGAACTCAGCCTTTTATTATTTGGGGCACAAACAAAAGAAACAAAAATAAAATGTGGTCACATGACTTGGTGTATAAAATATTAATATGGCAATGATTATTGCTTCTTCAAGCGTTAATCCTCCTGCAATTCTCTCTGATCTCTCCCTTTGAATTCGTCAAAGGAGATATGTTTCCCATCTTGATCATGGACTTCGCGAATTGCTCAAAGAAAATGTCGTTTCTTTCAGCATACAACTTCACTAGTTCAGCTGATTCTTGGTTCATTGTGAAGAGGACTTGATCAGAACTCAAGAGACCCTTGTAAGCCAAAAGGTTCGTGAAGTAGCTGTTGTCAAATTTGTATGGGGTGGCATAGTCTAGGAAGAACAGATTCTGGTCACCCCCAGAGCTTGGACACCTATTACGCAATGTAGCAGCATAGTATTGGTCAAGAGTAGAATCTGGCTCGCCATTGCCACTTTGGTTATAGAGTCTTTGCTTGAAGGTGGTGCACCTGGCATTTCCTATAGTGTGTCCCCCTAGAGCAATTGCACAAAATTTTTTTAGAATATGAAATTGAGTTAACTTTGATTCAAGTTGGTGCATGGCAACATGGTGATAATATCAATATATGATTGGATGATTATACAACAAAGCAATAACAACAAAGCCTTATCTTTCTGAGTAAGATCGACTACATGAATCACACCACATCATTGCAATGATATGATTAGATGATCATACCAATAAATTTTTTTAACCATAACTCAACCTGAACACAAAAGTCTAGAAACAGAAAAGTTTAGAGTGTATACCTGATAGAGCAACTAGATCAACAAGATCAAGCCCCTGAAGGTTGAATTTAGTTAGAATGGTCTGGAATGTGTTGTTTGGGGCTGGGATGTTGTTGTTGGAGCCACTTATGCTTGCACCTAGTGAGTCCCTTCTGCCTAAGGGTACTTCCCAGCTTGGTCCACCAGTCTGTATACAAAAAAGGGAAAGTGAATCAGGCTTGATAGTGAAAGGTTAAGAGATGGTTTAATTTGAGAAAATAGTTTTTATTCTTATTTTCTATTTTTATTTTTATAGAAAATAACATGAAAACAAAGTGGTATTTTTGTAATTAAAAATCAAAGTGTAAAGATAAACATTTTTTCAAACCAAAGTTATCAAATCCACCATAAAGGAGAGTCCTGAAGTATAAAGCAAAAGGAGACACTTACAAGAACAACTGAATCTCTTGCAGCTAGAGTCAAGATGTCAGCACAAGACACAGTAGAAGGGCATTTTCTCTCTAATTCGGCTTTAATTGCATCAACGACTTCAAATCCTCTAGCTGAATTACGGTTGGGATTTGATCCCTTCTCACTGATGATGTTTACACTGCTATCTAACAACAATGAAGCATCACAACCCTGCATTGCAACATCAACTTGGAATTATGCATTTGAAAAAGCAACCGGATATAACATAACTATATATGTTTACCAATAAGACTAATACTAAGTACTAACATCACATTGCATAATATAACTATGTTTACCATTAAGACTAAGTACTAACATCATATAATTATTTATGATACTATAATGCTAATAATGTGATGTTTTTGTGCAATAAATGAGTAAGTCATGGGGAGAGACCTTGACAAAACAATCATGGAAATGAAGCCTGAGAATTGAAGCCGCCAATCGAGGTTGCTCTGCAACATACTTGGCAAGGACAGACTTGACAATATGCTGAACTTGTGGGCATGAATAGTCATAAAACTGAGGGTAGAGGTAACCCTCTTGGTTATAGTGACAGAGGCACAAGGGAGCAAAAGCTAGTAAAGAAAGAAGCAGGAAAAAGCTCATGGAATTGGCCATTGTTGTTTATTTCAATATCAGTTCAAAGTACTAGGAATATAGAAGAGTGTTTAAACAGAAGTTCTCGAACTCGGTTGCATGAGTGCTGTGATGAGGAATGGTATTTATAGAGGAACAGGGCAGAAAATAATTGCATTACAAAAAAGAGCTGGGAGGAAGGAACGATAAAAGTTGGAGTTGGTAGCTAACCAATTTTCAAATCCTCATTCATAAGGAAGGAAGGGAAGGAGTTAGTAGCTTTCTTATAAAATAAATTTAACTGGTATGAACGATTCAAATATTGTCAAAATTTATATTATAACTTAAACATGAGAGTATTTTGTAATTTGTACGTGTAGAAATCAGAAATAGAAGATAAGTAACAAAATGTATAACTTCAACCAATTGAGTTATATCCTTTTGATAGGAGGGTATGCATTTATGTAATCTGACAAGTTATTTTATATGATCTAAAATCACTTGTAATATTTATAATTCCAATCAATTTTTATGCAACATATATATAATTAAAATTTTCAATTTAAAAAATAATAATAACATTCACTTACGTAGTTATATGAAAATCAATTGAAATTATGATAATCCTGAATCATCTAATAATTTCTCAATTATTAGAATAGAATTAGACCCTTTGAAAATGATAGTTTAGGGGCATCTCCAAATATGTAAGAGGTTTCATACTTAAAAAATAAATAAAAAAATGTAAGGGGTTTGGAAACTTAGTAATAAGGAGAAGGCGCGAAAGCATCATTATGTGCTGCTACATATCACGTTTTTGTTGAATTAATGTAGAATTGTAAGAAGCACATGAGAATTTTTCCAAGTTGTTGTTGGCATGCTTAATAATCACTCGAACCTCATATAAAAAAAAAATCACTTGAACCTTTAGTTGTGTAAGCAAATAGTTTGAAGCTTAATATCTAAGCTAACAGAATTATAGCATAAAGCATACATGCTTGACATAGAAATGGCCGAAGTATTGGACCCTGTTCCTTCGGAAATGTTATCGTATTCTTGCAGTTAAAGTCATGTTTCGAGTATACCTAACTGTTGGTATCTTATTTCAAGACCCGTAACAATTCTTTGCTTTGTTATATATTTCATATAGCCTTTTGCTTTACATTAGACAACTAACAGTTTAAGATGAAACCTAATTACAGTTTTTAGATTTTTTTATTTATTAGAAGATACTAGCTGGTTTTGACTTGTATTAGACTTGGTTTTTTTAATAAGGGCTCAGGTATAAGTTTCGTTGAAAAAAAAATATTGAAACCAGAGATTTCATTAAAAATAATTAATCAGATTTTTCAATAAAAATTAGTCATTTTTAAGGTCAAAGACTAATTGCTTCTTAATCAACAACTCAATTAAAGTTTTGATGCTTCACGAACACATAGCTGAGTCCTGTAATGCTTCCAGATAATTAAATACGACAACATCAAAGGCCACTCGGTCAATCTGCAGGTTATAATTTGCGTCTTATTAAAGGGAGGCTACAAAAGTTAAAGTTGACTCACCTGCTCAGTTGACTTTGTTATACAATTTATTTTGAGTTTTCGTTCTTATCAGAGTTATTGTTCTTGCATAATGATTCTGCAATGTGAGAAGGGTACACAAGGCATATTCAAATTAAAATAAAAACAAAAAGTAGCGAGACTAAAATTTGTAGAAAAATTATAAAAAGAGGTTACTAAATAAGATGTAGAGTGAGCACGATGGTTTTGCTTCATTCTTATCTGATCGACCATAAATTCTGATCGGAAGATTTATTTAACCTAGACCTAAAATACATGGGACAAGGCTGGATCAACCTAACTTTCTAATGTAATATATATTAATTTTAACATTATGTATAGTTTAATTATAGCATTAAAATATATAACTTAAATTAAGATATATTTTAAAATAAATATTATCATTATAAATATAATATCGTGTTATACAAAATATTATTTATTAAATTAAAAAATATTATTGACACGTAATTGTTTAAAAGAAAATAGGACTCTAAATTGGGTGAAGGCAACACAAAGCATAACCCATGTGCATCCTCAAATACATCATGTCTAATTTTAAAACCCAGACCTATCAATTCAACCCCAAGTTGGGTGTGGTTAACGGGTGAAGAAGGGAATCTCACAAAATTATGTAATTTTTAATCAATTTTAGCAAAAATAATAAATAGTGCATGTAAGAGAAGATAATTTATATATTGATAGTGTAAAATGATTTTACATTATCATTATACATTGATAGTGCATGTAAAATGATTTCACATATTTATCAACTTTTACACTAATTATTTTAAAAGTAAATTAGTTTATAAGCTTTTTATAGTGATGCGTAACCTTTAAATTCTTAAAAGAATATCTTTAAAAAATGTGTTGTTAGTATATCTAAAAAATAAGTTCATTTTTGTTATAATTTTTTAAAAACAAAAATAAAGCAGAGACATAATAAAAAAAATTAAAAATAGCCCATTAAAATTAACCAAGTAGGGAAGAGTTTAGAAAATTTATAGAAAGTCTTAAATTTAGAGTTTTAAGTAAAAAAAAAAATGCATTTAATGTATAGTGGAAATTGAATTTTATCATTAAGGTTTAGATGATTTAAATGTAAAGTGAAATATTACATTTTAATAGATAAAACTTATTTGAATGGATGCATTAAAAGTTATTTTTGTTTCAACTTACAAAAGAACTTATTTATTATAGTTGTTGACAATCTTTACTATAAATAGAGAGAAGAAAATTAGTAGAGAAGATACACATGAAGAGAAAGTGTGTGAGAAGAAAGATGGTAAAATAAAGTCACTTAATTTATCGAGAGAAAATTTTTTTTGTGTGAGAACGTTATCATTTATTTTAATAATTGAGTTAGATACCGAGTTTGTATATAGTGATATACTCTATACAAGAAATATCGAATCATGTTAAATCGTGATATTTGTTATTATTTTCTCATGATCCTTTGTGAATGTGTGTAATTTTATTTGTGGAACCGTTAATTATCCAACATTAAAGTTCAAATCTTATTATCATTATGTAATAATAATAATAATTATAATAATAATAATAGTAGTAGAGAAAAAATTTGCAAACTAGATTGTCCTTATAAATTATTCGGTGGTTGGATTAACAATGAATCTTACATAAGTATTTTTATATAGTTCCTTCGGTTGATTTTCCCATTCGTTTGTACAACCAATGTTTACGCGGTTATATACAGACATAATCACCTTTTGACATGGTAAACCCCACAATCCCAAAAGGATATACTATTTCGCAGCTGTCCAGCTCAACCTAATCAAATTAAATATGGGAATGCCTTTTGACTTCAAAACCTTAATAACAATTAATAGTTCAATTATTATCTGTTTGTGTTAGGGTGTACGAGAAACTAAACAAAATTATTAAGGGAATATTAGATAATTTTGTGATGCAATGTGCGGAACGGAATAGGTATGGTTGGATACCAACTATTTTTCCAGAATAAGTCTAATCTTCGACTGGGGTTGTCTTCTTTTGGTTTAGCATTATATGGATAGCTTTACTTACCATAATTAAATTTTTCCTATTATATAGTAGATGGTATGACCATGGAAGATAATATAGCCTTATATGGACAAATTTATAATTATATTTTGCCTATCATATAGTATATGGTATGACCATAGAAGATAATAGTGTGATAAATATTCATATTTTTTGTTATGTAAATGTGAGATGAAAATAAATTAATTTTTAAAAGATATAAAATTTAAATTTAGTTTTTAAATATATAAAAATGCGACAGTTTAATTATATTGTTAAATTTATTAGATTATTTTATTATCAAATTATAATATTTAAGAATTAATTTGATAATAATTCATCTATAAAACTAATTCATCGCACTTTTAATATATTTTAAAATAAATTTTGAAATTTTTATTTTTTAGACATCAATTTTTTAAAATTTAAAATGGATATTTACCCGTAAATGTATAATAGTAGACTTGGATTATAAACTGTGTTAGCTCCAATCCAGTCATAGCTATTGCCCATTGTCTTTTGTCATATAATAACTTGCTAGAGTTGTCAAATCAAATCAATCTAAAATTATGACATGAATTATTAGCAAGCTAACCAACTTAGTCCAACTTTTTGGTAAGATAGAAAATTATCAACACAACTTAATTCATGTGTGTTTGATACAATGACTTTTTTTTTTTAATCTGAAAATTATAATTTTTGGAAATCTTGGAATCATAATTTCTGAGAACTATAAATCTTTGGAATCATAATTCTTAGAAATGATTAAAAATTATTTAATGTCATAAATATTTGTAAACATATTTATATAAGGTTTTTGGAAATAAAATATTAATGTGATATTTTTATCAAAAGTTTTAAATATTTATCAAATTGAATCATCTAATAATAATATGAAAAACTTTAATTATATTTATTATAATAAAACTCTTTTTTTAATAAGATAGATGTCTCCCAATTCAAAGTAAAATCAAAATATAGCCCAAGAAAATAATAATTAATAATACCATGTAGTACCATGTTGACTACATTGATAACATTGCATAGCAATATTGCATAGCAATGAAAAAAAAACTAAATCAGAGAAAGAAAGACAAATGTTAATATAAATAAAATTGAACACAATGAAAAAACATAACAAAAAAAGCACCCTCCCTACAACAAGATCTTATTAACATTGCCCCATGCCTTGAATTACCACAATTAGACCCAATCAATTTACACAAATTTGAACACAACGACAAAATAATTCATGGAGTAAAAATAAAAAATAAAAAACTACTTCAACAATTTTAAGCAACCTTGAAATCATACAATCAAAAACTTAAATAGCACAAAATTAACCTATCAAATAATTAGAATTCAAACACAAAATTGTTTGTTGTTGAGGTGAGATACCAATTCGTGTGAGAAAGAGAAAGAGTGAGTGCAATGGTAGTTTGACTGGGTGCGACTTTGAGAGGTTACTGCAATGACACTCTTCCGGGTAGGACTCGCAAGATGGCAGCACAATCTACAATAATGGTGTCACGAGTGATTGTGATGTGGTGGTGGTGGCACAACGATGCAATGGAGGGAGAAGAGGGTAAGGATTCATGACAACGATAGCAAGGTTTTAAGAGTGGTTGCGAGGAGGTGGTGGCGTCGCATTTTCATTGTGGTGGTGATGTTGCAACCATGCGATGGAGGGAGAATAGGTTGAGGATTTGTGATGGCAGCAAGGAGGGTTTCATGAGAAAAGAAACAATTTGAACTTAGACTAAGTGTTTGAGGCAAAGGCAAGAGTGACATGGGTATCAAATTTGTAGGTTTAGAAAACAATTATGCATCGATTCTATTGAACCAATGAAAGCAATATCATTCTACATCAGTTCAGATTAAGAATGTTGTAAAATGTTATCTTCAACATCAATTAATAAATAACCAATATAATGACGTTACTTTAATTGCAAAGAGTAAATGTCTCATACCATTTTTTACATTGGTTATTTAACAACTTATGTAGAATAACAATGTAGATTGTAGAATGACTCTCATGTAATAGTAACATAAAATTTCATCCAAAATTTATGTCTTTAATGAAAGCGAATATCATGCTCTAAGATCACATGATGGGCAAACCAACCATAACCTATTTTCATGTAGCTTAGACAAAACTTCATAAATATAACCAATATAGCAAATTTGGCTTGTACTCACCAATCTTTTATTTCTCCTTTTTCAATATCAACACAATGAAGAAACAATTAGATCCTCTCACTAATCTCCCATTAGCGTGAAATTTTGATATAAATGCTATAAAGTTGACCTTAATATCCTCTCTGAATTCTTTAATAAATCCAAAGTTGTCGTCATCATGGACCCTTAGAACTCTCATAGCCCCAAGTAGGGGTGGATTAGCGGGTCGGTTCATCCCACGTAAGGCCCTCTCGCGTAAGCTCGCATTAGCAGCGGACAAGGTCAGCCCGCCTCACACTCTTACACGAATTTAAAATATTGGTCCGCCCTCATCCCACGGGCCGAATGGACTGTTTAGTGATAAATTCGTCCCTCTGTGCCACACACATAGACTATTTTATTAACGGTGACGGATGAAAGTTAATGGTCGAATATATTCGTTGTACTTTTTATACTTTTGAGACTAAATTTTGTATTTTCATCTTTTAAGGACATATTTTTCAGCAAACTACACATTCAAGGACAAAAGTAGTTATTTATCCTAATATTTAATTATTGATATATGCCATCACATGATATTTTATTTCTTCTTGGGCTTTGACTAGGCTGACCCGGTAGGATATGCCATCACATAGGATTTTAGTCCTTTAATTATTTACGGTGTAGCACAAGAAAATAACTAAATACTTGTTTTTATTTTTAAAAAAGTAAAGTTGCCGCTCTTATATAAAAGTTGCAATTTGTTCAATTGCAAATAAAGGATAAAGTTATATATCAAAATGAATGTTAGAATATATAGATAGATTGCAACTGAATTGATGATCGACTGTTAGAATCAAATTAGATTGATTAACTAAATTCTTACAAATTGGTAACAGAGTCACCCATACTTGATTCAAGTATGATTTTGGAAATTTCATTTTTTCAGGCTGCTGGCATATTCTGAATTTCAAATGAATTTAGATATTTTACATATTGTTGTTTGATCTTACCTTTTACTAAAGAGTAACTTCCAATAATATTTAAATGGACCACTCATTTAAAGGTTACTCTGCATCATTAATATATATATATATATATATATTTATATATATATATATATATATATATATATATAAAGTGTTTTAAAAATCTAGTTTCTTAAAATTTAAAAATTTTATATTATTTATTTCATTTAAAAAAATCAAATTCAAAAACATTATTAAAAAATTAACTAAATTTTAAATACACAAATATATTTAAAAACAATATTAAAAAATTATATCAAATATTGTAAATAAAAAATTAAAAAATATAACATATTAAATTAAACCATATACAGTGACGGATCAAAGTTGACGGCCGAATATATTTGTCGTACTTTTTATACTTTTGAAATTAAATTTTATATTTTCATCTTTCAAGGACGCATTTGTCAGCTAATTACAAAAGTGACTATTTATCATAATATTAAATTATTGATATATGACATCACATGATATTTCCTTTTTTCTTGGGCTTTGGCTATGTTGACCCATTAGGATATGCCATCACATAGGATTTTAGTCCTTTAATTATTTACGTTTAGCACAAGAAAATAACTAAATACTCATTTTTATTTTAAAAAAAGTAAAGTTGTCGTTCTTATGTAAAAGTTGCAGTTTGTTCAATTGCAAATAAAGGATAAAGTTATATATCAAAATGAATGTTAGAAAATATAGATATATTGCAACTGAATTGATGATCGACTATTAGAATCAAATTAGGTTGATTAATTAAATTCCTACAAATTGGTAACAGAGTCACCCATACTTGATTCATGTATGATTTTGGAAATTTCATTTTTTCATGCTGCTGGTATATTCTGAATTTTAAATGAATTTAGATATTTTACATATTGTTGCTTGATCTTACCTTTTACTAAAGAGTAACTTCCAATAATATTTAAATGGACCGCTCATTTAAAGGTTATTGTGCATCATTAATATATATATATGGTGTTTTAAAATTCTAGTTTCTTAAAATTTAAAAATTTTATATTATTTATTTCATTTAAAAAAATCAAATTCAAAAACATTATTAAAAAATTAACTAAATCTTAAATACAAAAATATATTAAAAAACAATATTAAAAGATTATATCAAATATTCTAAATAAAAAATATATATATATAACATTAAATTAAACCATATACAGTGACAAATAAAAGTTGACGGTCAAATATATTTATCATACTTTTTATATTTTCAGGATTAAATTTTATATTTTTATTTTTTAAGGATGTATTTATCAACTAATTACATATTCAGAGATAAAAATAACTATGTATTATAATATATTATTGATATATGCCATCACATTTAATTTCTTCTTGGGCTTTGGCTAGGCTGACCCATTAAGATATGCCATTACATAGGATTCTTTTAATTATTTACGTGTAGCACAAGAAAATAACTAAATACTTGTTTTTATTTTAAAAAAAGTAAAGTTGCTGCTCTTATGTAAAAGTTGCAATTTGTTCAATTGCAAATAAAGGATAAAGTTATATATCAAAATGAATGTTAGAAAATATAGATTGCAACTGAATTGCTGTTTTTAATTTTATTTATAACATTCATTTTGATTTTGTGCAATAAATTATGCATAATAAATTTATTGTTATAATAACAATATAAAAATAGTATAAATATATTTTATAGACAATAAACACATACCTATTAAACTTATAAAAAAAAATCAGCGCTCTACCTTGCAAATCCAAGTATTTTATTCAGTGTAAAGCATTGCATAGTTGACAATAAATGTATAGTATCATTTTATCGAGGTTGGATAGTTGAAATCTTTAAAATAAAATAAAAACTGATAAATAAACAATTTCTGGAAGAGATGAAAGCATTTAAGTTGTTATTTTGTGTTGAGGGCCTGTTGTAAAAGATCTTATAGAGAAAGAACTTATCCAAGAAGCTCTTATCTAAAAAGTTACTTTTACATAAGTTAATTTGATGTTTGATTATTTGATTATGGCCCTTCACAATTCACAATAGGTACATTTTCTTTTACAGAAAATGCTAAAAGGTATGAAACTCTTTGAAACAACATTCTCTCTAAACAATATTTTTCTCTCTCCATTCATATATATACCCCTCTTTTGGTTGATAAAGTCGTTCTTAACACTTTCTTTTACGAAAAGTGTATTAAATAGCATTGCTGTTTTTTTTACTTATATACCAAATTGTTCACTACAAAAGAATAAAAATGCTTTCCTCCACGGATGAACATGTCAATAGATTTGAAGGTATATAAAGGGGTACTGTTTCAGTCTCAGGGTACTAAAATTATCAACTAAAATTTCAAATGCAAGCTTATAAAAAATAGTCTGCAACTGCAATTTTGGCCCCAAAATCAAGAATCACATAAAAAACAAAAGAACAAAAGAGTTGCATGCACAAAAACTCTATTTTCGTTAAATAACACATACCTGAATTTTGGCTTTCCACCATTCATCACTAGCTGCAATGGTTTTCTTCTCCCCATCCTAGCCAAGACCTGTGTCCTTCCCAATAAGCTTAGCCCATAATTGTCATTCCTTTTTCAAAGAATCCCACCTATTTTTGAATTGTTTATATTCATATCTCAAATTTGTTGCCTTATTGAACCTTTCTGCAATATTTGCCCAACCAAGCTTAGTGAAGTGGTTGTGAGGTTTATTTCTAGCATTCACCTCTTCTATGCACACTTTCAACATAATCTCAGTATTTTTATCACACCATTCTGCTTTCTTTCTTTTCACAGGAACCTGATTGAGAGACATTTCACAAGCTTAATGAAACAAACAAAAGCATAACCCTAATCCATAACAATATTGAGAAGAAAAAGAAATTAATGAAGAATTGGTTAACTTGTGATGCTAACAAAGGAAGAAGAAAAAATGACGAAGGATGATCGGAAGAGATGGCAAAGGAGATCGAAAGCATGGGAGAAAAATTCCGAGGAAGGCACAACATAACAAGTTGTGAGGAAGGAGAGAAAATTTTAGGGTTTAGAAAATGAGGAAGGTATGCTTGTCATTTTGAAATTTTCTTGAGGACATTATTGTCCAAGCCTTATTTTGGGATCAGATTCCTGAAAAGGAGATTTGAGAAGTTGGGAATCTAAGCTTAAAAGAAAGATCTGCTGAGAGCTTTTGCTTTTGTAAAAGCTAAAAAAATAATAATAATCAAAAACTCTTAAAAAATAAAAAAAGATCTTTTTTTAGTAGATAAGACAATAAAATATCTTTTGGGTCACATCCAAACGGACTCTGAGTATAAACAGACACATTTAACGGAGAAGCTTAAAATACAATATCATAGGTCCACATATTCAAAATGAAATTGACTCCAAACTTTAAACAAGTTGGGTGACTGAATTTTGACTTTTATTTTTATATACTAATTTTTTTCAACTAATAAAAATTCATTGTTAAGATATTTAAGTCACTTGCATAAAAAATAATTAACAAAATAGGTTAGAATGAATTAAATCTAAATCTATCCTATCTAGGAAGGGGTAGATTGAGAAGTTTATTTAGCTTAATTATGTCAAAATAATTATTACCTTTAACATATTTAAGGTATTTGGATAAAAAAAGTTTAATTAATAAACTTGCATTTTAACAATAAAGGATTTTAGGGGGAAATTTTGAAATTTTTTGACCGAGTCAAAATCTATCTCAAGTGTCAAAATCTTTCAAACTTTTGTACTAAAATCTTTTATATTAACTAATCTATTATATATATATATATATATATATATATATATATATATATATATATATATATATATATATATATATATATAATAGATTTGTTTCTTTTATATTACAGAGCGTCGTTTAACTAAAAAGATCAAGCCGTTGTGAAGTCTCACGCGTGTTTATTAGTTTACCTCGTGTACCCTTAATTTCTTATAAAAACAAAAACAAAAAACATCCTGTGTACCTTTATAATATCTCTCGAGGGAAAGAATATCAGTGTCTTGTCTCCTAGTTTCTCTGTGATCGATCGATCAGTTCCATAAATCATGACCATGATGGATTTATAATTTTTATATTATTTATTTCATTAAAAAAAATCAAATTCAAAAACATTATTAAAAAATTATCAAAATTTTAAATACACAAATATATTAAAAAAACAATATTAAAAAATTATACCCAATATTGTAAATAAAAAATATTAAAAAATATAACATATTAAATTAAACCATATAAAAAATATATAGAAGAAAGTAGAATTAAAAATATATTTTTAATAATAAAAAATGTTTTAAAAATTGAAAGCAAAACAAAAGAAAATATAACATTATAAAAAAATTCTAAAACATAAAAAAGTATGACTTCAAAGTTGTAAAATATAAAAAAAATAAACTTATTACTTCAAATTCATAAGATAAAAAAATAATTTTACTCAAGTCTTAAATTTTTTTTATTATTGAAGTCATAAATAAAAAAAACTAAAATTGTAAAATTTTTTAGGATTTTAATTAAATAAAATAATAAAAAGTCGTAATAGATGTTACAACTTCTAACTCATAAGTCTATTTTTATAATTATTTAAAATCAATTTTTCAATAGAAAAATTAAAAATATTGCATTGATAAAAAAAAGTCATAATTAACATGAGCATTGAGATTGCTGAGTTGGTGTAAGATGACATATAAAGGTTTGTTCTTACTGTTAATAAAATAGCATATAGACGAATGTGTCACTGAAATGATGATCAATTTGATTATGATGACTAGATTGAATGAAAATATCACTAAGATATAATTTTTGAACGTTAATGTCAATAATTTTTTGTTGGACAAAAATTACTATTTATCCTAATATTACATTATTAATGTATGTCATCACATGATATTTCATTTCTTCTTGGGCTTTGACTAGGCTGACCCGTTAAAATATGTCATTGCATAAGATTTTAGTCCTTTAATTATTTACGTGTAGCACAAGAAAATAACTAAATACTTTTTTTATTTTTAAAAAAGTATAGTTGCCGCTCTTATATAAAAGTTACAATTTGTTCAATTGCAAATAAAGGATAAAGTTATATATCAAACTATAGATTGCAACTGAATTGCCGTTCTTAATTTTATTTGTAACATTCATTCTGATTTTGTGCAATAAATTATGTATAATAAATTTATTGTTATAACGATATAAAAATAGTGTAAATATATTTTATAGACAATAAACACATACTTTTAAGATATTTAAGGCATTTGGATAAAAAAAAGTTTAATTAATAAACATGCATTTTAACAAAAAAGATTTTAGTGGAAAATTTTGAAATTTTTTGACCGAGTCAAAATCTATCTCAACTGTCAAAATCTTTCACACTTTTATACTAAAATATTTTATATTAACTACAGAGCGTTGTTTAACTAAAAATCAAGCCGTTGTGAATTATAACGGGTTGTTTATCAAGTTAGTTTACCTCATGTACTCTTAATTTCTTATAAAAACTAAAAACATCGTGTGTACATGTATAATCGTATAATCTTTCTGGAGGGAAAACTAACAGTGTTTTGTGTCTCCTAGTTTCTTTGCGTTCGATCGACTAGTTCCATAAATCATGACCATGATGGATTTAAACATTGCCCAACAAATTGGTGGGAGTTCTTGGAGATTCTTGGGAATAGAAACACCCTTACCTTGTTGCCTCCACGAGTATGACACCAGTGTTGTTGCTGTGAAGGCTTCAAAGAAATCATCAAGAATATGCAAATACTGGATAGATGGCAACTGTGCATACGGTGATCAGTGCTGGAATAGACATTCGTTTGTTAATGTTATCAAGAAAGATAGTCCAAGACCCAAAAGGTTGGTTTGGTGGACAGCACCTCCTATAATGTTTGTGAAGATAAATTGCGATGGGGCTTTTACCCGCTGTGGAAATAAAGCTGCTGCCGGAGGGATTGTGAGGGATTGGAAAGCGAATTTTGTCTATGCTTTCTCTAGTAGATTGGGTAAGTGCTGCACGGCGCTAGAGGCTGAGTTATGGGCAATTAAGATTGGAGTAGAAACCGCAGTATCCAGGGTATACGGTAATTTGATTGTGGAGAGTGATTCGTATGCAAGTATCCAACTCATTAACATGGGAGTTCCACAAGGTCACATTTTTTATGATCT
Organism: Glycine max; assembly: GCF_000004515.6. Classification (NCBI taxonomy): domain Eukaryota; kingdom Viridiplantae; phylum Streptophyta; class Magnoliopsida; order Fabales; family Fabaceae; genus Glycine; species Glycine max. The sequence goes on from NC_038252.2 coordinate 29,140,307, forward strand.
TGTCTCTTCCATACTTGAGATTGGTAACAAGGCCAATCATATAGTTTGGAATCATGTCTTCAGAGAAACTAATTCGACAGCTGATGGTCTCGCCAAACATGGATTGTCATTGTCTAGTGGGGTAGAACTTTTTGAGTTTCCTCCACCGTTCATTTGGGCCCCTTTGTGTGCAGATGAAATGGGAGTAATATACTCTCGGTGATGATGGCATCTGCAAGTTATTTCTCTTGTTGTAAATTTGATCTTTATCTTACTCTTCCCCCCTTAAACATTGTTATTCATAATATTCAAATGTATTGAGATTGAACATTGTTTCTTTAGGTTCGTCCGATAGTATAGAATATAATATAATATAATAATACTCTGTTTTATCATCATTTTTTTTATGTAGTGGTGCAAGAACCTATTTAACTGCATTACCTGATTCCTTCTTCTGCTAAATCACGTGTTGTTTTATTATTATTATTATTATTATTATTATTATTATCAAAGTAGACTAGTTAAAATTACTCTTAAATTCAGATTTGTTAGTAATTTTGGATCTCAATTGAATGGGTTAGAAACATTGTTTTATTAGGCAAAATATTAAAGTGATTTAATGATTGTGTAGATATCATTAGTGATATTATAAGTTGATGAATGGTCAAATTATAAGTATCAAATTTGGGGAAAGCGATGATAATTACCATTACAAAGGTTATGATCCCTATTTGTAGAGAGAAGTGATAAAACGCATGTGGTTAAGATTGATGATCGAGTGTTAGAATCAAATTAGGTAGATTGATTGAATATCTACAAATTGGTATCAGAGCCACCCATGTTTGGTTCATGTATGATTTTGGAAATTTTATTTATTCACGCGACTGACATATTCTAAATTTTAAATGAATTTCGATATTTTACATAGTGTTGCTTGATCTTACCTTTTATTACAGTACATTGAAATAACAATCATGAGCTTCTGCAATTTAAAATAAATAAATAAAGTTAAAATAATTTACTCTAAAAATGTTTTATTTTTGGATTTGATACATGAATGTTCAAAATTTAGCTACGGTCTATCATTTTAATTGTTTAGCATTTAAATTAGCTAATTGAATCAAAATATCACCAAAGTGACATCTCTTGTGTAGATTGTTCATAAAAATGTTAATATGTGTGATTATATATGTATATATGAGTGGTGATTGACCCAAATGAAAGTTATCATTTAACTCATTTACATGTACATGTGATGTTAAACATATGATAATTATGAGGTTTTTCATGTGAATCACATCAAAATATGGATTTGTTATTTGATATGCTTTTATTATCAATGTTTGAACATTACAACAAGGATTTCGATAGCAATTAATACCACTATCCAAAGACTTGATATTAATGGTGCATTAGATGTCTTGAGATGGGTTATACCATTATATGTTTTAAATGCATTGATGAGAGCTTATTGCATTATTTGTTTTGATCTTTCAAGTTGCTTCTATATTTGCTAATCTGAATTCGGTTTCGATTCTTAACGGTACATATTTTAAGTACAGGAAAAGAGAACATGCAAATTGTTCTTGGCCGCATGTATTTAGACCTTGCATTAAGGATTGAAAAACAAGTACTCTTCTTCAAATTATCCACAGATTATCCATGAAGTATTAAGGCAAAGGAAATGACAGGGAATATATTATGGGAATGTCAAATATTGCTTCAACATTAAGGACACTAAAACTTGAGCTATCAAAAAACTTGCTTATTCATTTAGTTCTAATTTATCTACCATCATATTTTAGTTAGTTTAAGATCTATTATAACGGTCAGAAAGGAGAAATGATCTCTTAATGAGCTCATTTCATTATGTGTGTAGGAAGAGGAAAGGCAGAAGCAATAAAGGACTAGAAGTGCTCATGTTGTAAGTACCTCTAAAGACAAGGGCAAAAGAAAAAATACCGAGGAGCCTAAGACTGAAGCTGCTAAGGGTTCAACACAAACAAAAAAAAACAAAATCAAGGTGACAACGATTTGTTTTGCAGTAAGTTTGGACATGTAAAGAAGACATGTATAAATATTATGCTTGACGTGCAAAGAAAGGGTTGCCTAAACTACTAGAAGCAAATTGATTCTAAAGGAAGGATATATGTTGGAGGTGGAAATCAATGGAGGTGGAAGCTATAATTCACATTCCAAATGAACACAAATAACCCAATTTATCCAAATAAGAAAATGAACCCAAATTCTATCTAAATGACGGTGCAACAAAAATGTCTTTCAATACAAATAAAAAATACCACATAATAATACTCTAAAATAAGCTAATTAAAATTACTCTCATTAACAAATTGAAGCACTGAGCCAAGTCAGGGAGTCTATATGTGATTGAGTTTTTTTTAGTAGTTCTTTGTATTAATTCATATATATATATACAACAAAATTTATCAAGATGACTCTCCGTCCTAATCATTCAAACAATCAAAGCAGTTCTTTACATAACATAAAAATATCAAAACCATGTCTATTTTTTTTAACTCAAAAAATAAAATGGAATTTTATAATAATCAATTCGTAGAAAACAATATATAACCATTAGGGGTAACAAACGGCTTTTTTTTTTTACCAAATGGGGCAAAAAAAATTTATATTTTCCATGAGGATCGATTTTAAATTATTACTAGGATAAGTCATAATAAATATTATAACTTTTAGGTTAGAAGTGAATTTTTTTACTTTTTTTTAAATGAAATCATAATTTTTTTTACAAATTTAGTATTTTTTTTGTTTACGACTTGTAAGTTATAAGTCGTACATGTTTTTTTTTTATCTTACCATTTTTAAGTCTTAAGTTTAATACTTTTTTATATTCTAAGACTTTGAAGTTTGGAGTTGTATTTTTTTTTTTTTGCTTTCAATTTTTTTAAGAAATTGTAAATAATTTTATTTATTTATTAAATAAATATTTTTATTTTTACATATTATTAGTTTTATTTAATAACTTATATATATTTTTTATATGGTTTTATTTAACATTTTATATATTTTTTATTTAAAATATTTTATGTAGTTTTTGAATATTGTTTTGTTTAATATATTTTGTATATTTAAAATTTAGATAACTTTTTAATAATGTTATTGAATTTGATGTGTTTTGCAAATGAAATAAAAAAAACTAACATAATGTTCCTTAATATATATTTTTTGTGAATATTTTTTTATTTTAAATACTTAAATTTAAAAAACTAAAATTTTAAAATAAATATGAAAATATTTTTTTTCTAATATTAACTAATTTATGAAATAATATTATTTATTTTGTATAAAGAAATTTACTATTAACAACATCTAATAATTTAATAATAAAAATAGGTGTTAAATTAAAAAAACATAAAATTAATATAAAATGAATAATACAAATTAAATATAAATATAATAAATAGAAATTATATGAGTTGTCTACTTATTTATATGGACAGTTGCTAATATTATGTTAAAAAATTATGTATTTTTCATTTAAATGTCATGTATTTTTAAATTAAATTTAAGTTTCTTAAAATTTAAGTATTTTATATTATTTATTTCATTTAAAAAAATTTAAAAAATTATCTAAATTTTAAATACACAAAATATGTTAAATAAAATAATATTAAAAAATATATATCATATTAAATTAAATCATATAAAATATATATATAAGATATTAAATAAAACTAATAAAATTTAAAATATTTATTTAATAGTGAAACAAATAAAATTATTTAAAGAATTGAAAGCAAAACAAAAGAAAATTATAACATTATAAAAAAATTCTAAAACAAAAATCTTTAAACATCAAAAAGTACGATTTCAAAGTTGTAAAATACAAAAAATAAACTTGTTACTTCAAATACGTAAGATAAAAAAAATAATTTTACTGAAAGTCTTAAATTTTTTATTATTGAAGTCATAAATAAAAAAAAATTAAACTAAAATCATAAAAAGTTTTATGATCTCAATTTAAAAAATAAAAAAAGAATAAGTTGTAATAAATATTACAAATCCTAACTTATTAGTGATAGCAATTGTTACGACTTACTCTATTTTCAATAATAATTTAAAATCGATTTTCCAATAGAAAAAGAAAAAAAAAATTGCATTGATAAAAGAAAGCCATAACTAACATCAACATTGAGATTTCAGAGTTGGTCTAAGATGACATATTAAGGTTCTTGTCCCAACAGGCTTGGAAAACCACTCTCAACATCAATTTCATTCTATTTTTCCTCCATGGTATTAATCTTTTTTTTTAGAAAACAATATTAAGGGTAAATAATCATCAAATGGAAATATGTCCTTTCGTTGACATATGTGAGTAATTAGAGTAATAGTGACAGGAAGATGACAACTAAATATATTTATTGCATTTTTTATATTTTCAAAAATTAAATTATATATTTTTATTTTTCAGGCATTTATCATCAAATTACATCGCTAGATTGATTTTCATCGGTTCAAATATAAAACCTATTGAGTAATAGACTTGAACTGGTCTAATGATTGTGGGTTAGTGGGTTGACTATGTATATGTGGGTTAGAGCCGAGAACAGTAGCATTACCCAAAAGTACTCAATAACTCATCCTTCACATAGTTAACACCATTTACATCAATACATAAAATTTTATTCGCTCTCGTGTTATTAATACCTCAACGTCCTTCGTACTTTATGTTGATGTTTCCTCTTTGTATCCCATTGCATCAATAAAAATATAATGAAATTGTATTGATCTAATAATAATCAACTCAACCTATTTTAAATACAAAAGTTACACACGGGTTTGTTTGCTTCTCAAAGAGCGAAGTGAAGTATACACAAATAATCACTTTTATATACGAGAAAGAATCATATTAGATTATTCTAGCTTTAATCATTATTATATTATTTTATAACTTTCAAATGGATAATATTTTTTTAAAACTTATTTTTTAATTTAATTTTTTTTCATATAGATTATAAATGCAAAATTTTATATTAATCTAAAATTATTTTTTTACCTTATTCATATAAATTAAAATTGACGTAATATAAACATTTCAAAATATATTAAAATATGAGTTATTTGATTGTTTTTTGTTATTATTTAATTTTAACAAAATTTGGCACAGACAATATGTAGATATAATTTAACGTTTGAACTAATAAAAATCATATTATATATCAAGTTATAAAAATAATGTAATAATTATTAAAGTTATATTAATATAATTTGATCTCTCCCATGTATCTATTTATTTATCTATTCCATTGGTTCCATAATAGGTTTTGTCTTAAGTTTTTTTTACACATACCAAACACAGTTGATAAATAAATGAAAGGGTGTAACAATTTTATAAAGTTAAATATTATTATTATGATGAATTTTATATATAATTTTTGTTGGCTAATATTAATATTACTAGAAATATAAATAAAAATTAATATTAGGTCGAAAAGTTAAACTGACACATATTGTAAGACTTAATTCTTTTCTTATACTGCATTTATTATGCATGAGACGTTATGAATATAAGAAAATAGACAAAACCTCCTGAAACACGCTAGAAAAAAAGTGCTATCAAAAGCCTAAACTCCTTCAATGCATGCAGTGGCAATGGCTTGAGGGTAAACATAAGAAACATAGATTGTTTATTCTATGATGTGATCACATCATTTATTGTACAATATATTAATTATATATGCGAATGATCGATGTTGCTTGTTCAAGCGTTAACCCTCCGGCAGTTCTGTCTGATCTCTCCACTTGAATTCGTCAAAGGAGAAATGTTTCCCATCTTGATCATGGACTTGGAGAATTGTTCAAAGAAAAGGTCGTTTCTTTCAGCATACAACCTCACTAACTCAGCTGATTCTTGGTTCATTGTGAAGAGAATTTGATCAGAATTTAAGAGACCCTTGTTTTCCATCAGGTTCTTGAAGTAGCTGTTGTCAAATTTAAGTGGTGTGGCGTAGTCTAGGAAGAACGGATTCTGGTCACCCAAAGTCGTCCTTGGACACGTAACACGCAAAAAAGCAGCATAGTTTTGGTCAAGAGTGGGATCTGGCTGGCCATTTCCACTTTGGTTGTAGAGTCTTTGCCTGAAGTTGGTGCACCTGGCGACTCCTAGAGTATGGGCCCCTATATGTAACATTTGTACCAAAATTGTTTAGAAAATGACATTGAAATAATTTTGACTCAAGTTTATGCATGACATGCAACATGAGGATAATATTAGTATGTAATTGGATTATGCTAATCAAAATTCACCACAAACCAATCTGAACACTAAAACTAGGAGGCATACTAGAGTAAACTTTTCACGAAACACCTATAGAAAAAGAAAATACAAAATTTGAGATAATTTTTTTTTTAGCTTATGTTAAAGGTTAAAAATCAACTTTTGGATAAATAAACAAAAAAAACTTCTAGAAGTTAGATTTTGCATGAGTTAATTATAACTTAGGGAGAACTTTTTCTTTTATTTGTTTCTCATTCTTTTTCTTTTATATGTATTTTTAGAAAAATTTATCTAAAAAGAATTTGAAACAGACAAATTTTAGGAGAATACCCGATAGAGTAACTAGATCAGTAAGGTTAAGCCCCTGTTGCTCGAATTTTGTTTGGAGGGTCGGAAATATGCTATTTGGGGCTGGAATGTTGTTGTTGGAGCCACTTATGCTTGCATCTCGAGAGTCCCTTCTGCCTAAGGGTACTTCCCAGCTTGGTCCACCAGTCTATACATAAAAGAGATATATAGTGATTCAGGCTTGATAAAAATGACAAAGTCTTGATAATGAAAGGTTAATTAGAAACAGTTTAATTTGAAAAAACATTTTCTGTTTTTTTATTTTTTATTTCCACTTTTAATTACAAAAATATCATTTTGTTTTACTTTATTTTATGTTTGTATGGAAAACTGGAAAAAAAAATTAAACTTATTTTACTATTTGATGCACAAACTTTTATAGTATTTTTGTAATTAAAAAAAAAATATAAAACATTTTTTCAAACCAATTAACTGAATCTCTCATAATAAGATACTTACAAGAACAACTGAATCTCTTGCAGCTATAGTCAAGATGTCAGCACAAGACACTGTAGAAGGGCATGCTCTCTCTATCGCCAGTTTAATTGCATCAATGACTATAAATCCTCTAGCTGAATCACGGTTGGGATCTGATTCCTTCTCACTGACGATGCTTTCACTGCTATCTAACAACAATGAACCATCACATCCCTACAACATCAACTTGGAATTAAGCATTTGAATAAACAACTACTGGATATAACATAATTAACTATTATATGTTTACCAATAAGACTAAGTACTAAGTATTAACATCGATCAATCACATGATAATACAACTATGTTACCAATAAAACTAAGTACTAACATCATATAATTATTTATGATACTACAATGTTAATAATGTGATGTTGTTGTGCAATAAACCACTAATTCTGTTGGCAAGTCATAGGGAGAGACCATGACAAAACAATCATGGAAATGAAGCCTGAGAATTTGAGCCGCATATCCGGGTTGAATTACAAAATACGAGGTAAGAATGGACTTGGCAATTTGCTGAGCTTGAGGGCATGAATTGTCATAAAACTGAGGGTTGAGGTTACAGAGGCACAAGGGAGCAAAGGCTAGTAAAGAAAGAAGCAGGAGAAAGCTCATGGAATTGACCATTATGGTTGCTTCTTTCAGTATCACTTCAAAGTACAAAAAATAAGGTTGAAGAGAAGTTTCCAAACTTGGTTGCATGAGTACTGTAGTGGGGAATGGTATTAATTTATAGGGAAGAACATGGCAGAAAACTATTGCATTACAAAGAAAGAACTGGGAGGAAGGAACGAAAGAAAAAGTTGAGAGCTGACCAATTTTCAAATCCAAACTATTGTCAAAATTTATAATATTAAAAGTTATAACTTCAATCTGAGGGTATGCAGAGTATGGCATGTGGCTATTAGCTAGGGTGGAGTTAAGGCGTTGAAAATTAATAGTTTGGCCGCTTATCTAAGTAAATAAAATATTAAAATAAAAAGAATGATAAGAGCATAATTTATTATGTTTTTAACACACTCTTATTAATTAAAAATAATTTTATGAGTCTCATATCATATTTAATTATTCTTTTTTATAATTTTTAATAAATTTTAATTCATTAAAAAAATATATTGGAAAGTATGTGCGTAATACTCCTCATATAGAAAATAGGTCAGTGTATGGAAACTTGGGGGATCATTACGTGCTGCTAGATGCGTATACACGTTCGTATTAGATTAATGCAGTATTGTAAAAAGTAAATAAGATATTTTTTTTCCCTTGCAGTTGACATGCTTAATAATTACTTGAACTTAACTTGGCATAGAATCAATCCTATCGTTCAGTTTTCAATAGGGGTATAAGCGACTCAAATTGAATCGAGATTTATTTATTTTTTAATTAAATTAAATTAAATTGAATTGAATTTATTTATTTTAATTTAATCCAATAACTGGATTGGATTGAGTTAGTCATAAGGACCACTAAAAAAATTCACATCTTTATATCTATAAAAAAAATCCTCAAACTCAAATAAGCAATATTTTTAAAAATCAGTTTTGTAATTATTCTTTGAATAGAAAAGAAAAACAAACCATAAACATATAATCAATTTAAGTAACTCATTCATAATGATAATAAAATAAAAAAACTCATCACCTATTTAACAACTCACAATTCATAAAATACAATATTATTTTATAACTCAAAATACTTAAAAGTCAACAATAATTATTAACCATAAAAACATATTAATTAGTAACCATAAAAACATATTGAGTCTTAAACTATATAACAGAAAAGATGATTTAAGGTTTTCTATATCGGTATTTACCAAAATTTCAATTAAGCATTTCTTTTTTATTTCATATACTCAATATTTTACATTAGACAACTAACATCAAACCTTATTACATTTTTTTAAATTAACTTTTTTTTAATTAGAAAGTACTCATTTTACTAAGATCTGCATCTTATTAGAGGAAGTCCATATACTTATATAAAGGTTAAAAGTTGACTCACCAACTCATTTTACTTTCTCATTAGTTTATTTCATGTTTTTTTTCTTATCGGAGTTATCATATTACTACACTCAATTTTTTATATTCTTATTTCCATCTGAATTTTTTATTATATTATATATTATATTTCTTGATTTCTCCCTTTTTCTTTATTTTTTTTCTTTCCATCTCTTGCTCCTTTCTACCTGTACACTAAAAAATTAGGGTGTACCTTTAACTTTTCCTTCTTACAATGTGAGAAAGATACACAAGGATAAAGTTTTAAGCCAAAAGCTAAAAGATAAGATGCAATGTATAATGAGAATTAAATTTTTTTATCACTAAGGATCAAGTGACTTAAATGTAAAGTGAAATATTATATTTTACTAGATAAAATTTATTTGAATTGATGTGTTAAAAGTTAATTTTATTTCAATTTTCTAGAGAACTTATCTATTATAGTTGGTAACAATATTCACTATAAATAGATAAGAGGATCAGTGGAAAAACAACACATAAAGAAAGAGTGTGTAAAAAAAGAGATTGTGAAACAAAGTCACTTTATTGAGAGAAAAATGTTTTTGTGTGAAAGTGTGATCATTTCTTATAACCATTGATTGAGATAATCAAATTTGTAGGATAATACACTATTTGGAGTGTTACAATCTTATAATCATTTTTGTGATAATAAAATATTTTCGAGACGTGAACGTAGGCAAAAGATGTTGAACTACTATGTTAAATTTTTGTATTTGTTATTATTTTTCTTACAGTGTAATCTTTATTGCATTCTCACGATCCTTTGTGGGTGTGAATAATTTTATTTGTGAAAATATTATTACCAACAACACCTATATATATATATATATATATATATATATATATATATATATATATATATATATATATATATAATATTAAGATAAATACAAGATTAATATTAGAATGCACAATGTAAAAAAATGGAACTTAAAATAAAATTGAAATAATTGATATATAAATAAAAATTACAGGAATTTAAAGTTAATTAAAAAACTAAAAACTAAAAATATCTTAAAATATATTTTTATCAACAAAATAAAAATAAAATTTATATAAAGAAATCATATACATATTCATTTTTTTCGTTTTACATACAATTCAATAATATAGTTTATCAGATTTCAACTTCTAGTAAGTAATTTCTTAGTAAGTAATATTCAATGATACTTACTAAAAAAAGAAATTCGTAACCCCACACGATATATTTGGCAACTGCCCCACTCTACCTATCAAATAAGATGGGAATACTTATTTACTTCAAAACCTTCAACAACACTGGTCACCAGGTCAATGACAATGTGATAAGGGCAAATCAAGGATGTACTAAGAGTTCTGTTTGAGTTTTGTGATTCAAAATGAACAGAAAAGGCTAGTTGATGTGTGACACTGTAAAAATCAGAAAAATACTTAAAAATTTACAATATATATGAACATGTGAGCTAATCTCATTCAATTCAAATTGATCGAACCTAACTATGAGTTAGGCAAATCAGGTAAAAATAACTCCAAGATACCTAGAAAGTTTGTTTTATAACCCAACTTTCCCATCAGTTAAGTAAGGTTGACTTGCTCACTGGGTGTGCTAACTCGTGCTAAAATGAAGAAGGGTATTGTCTCAACTGAAAAAGTAAGATTTGAACTATATGATGTACCACACTATATGGCATGTACAATACACTTGATAAAATCATTTCATGTTAATAACAGTAAGACTTGAAAGACCATAGTTAGATGGTAAAGCATCAGAACCTTGAGGAAAGAATCTCTGAATCTTACGGCCTTGAAAGCCACATCCAAAGTTCAATAATCAAGCACATTTGGATGATAAATCAACATTGCTACTAATTTGAAGCAACACATTTCTTTTTCTTTGAGCAACATGATTAACACATCAACAAAAATCATTAACCACAATCAAACATGATCCCACTAAGCAAAATATCTAATTCAATTGATTAAGTATCGGGCATGAATTATTATAAATCCTTGAATTCGATTCAAATGGATTAAAAAAAAAATCTTCTCACTAGGCAGCACCTTGAGAAGGACCAGGAGGACGTTCCCATAGAGGTTTAACTGCCAAATGCACTATTGATGTCTTCTGGCCGTGAGTAGCCTTGTTCAACTCCACTAACCTATTTTCATGACACACTCAACAAATGTTAGATATGTAAAAATATACATATACTAATCTAAACATGCAAATCAATTTAAATAGCATATTTAGATCAAACAGCGGAAATTAAAAATATTACGAGCGTATCTCCAGCCATTGCAAATTGAACGCGAAGCGGGACACACACGAACCTGAAAGACAGTTTTGTTCTTCCAGACCCTTACTCACTCTGAATAGATGGTGTATTTTTTTCTGAATAGAGAAGTGAGTTTGGTAATACAAAACTGAGAGCACCTCATCCTATTTATAGAGTCTGTCCACCACAAAGCTCTCAACTTGTTATCAGAACGTGAGATACTTAATGAATAAACCATATGTTTATTCTATATCTAAACCGAATGATTTTTCTCAAAATAAATAAATATGTGCACAAAATCATATGAGAAAATATCTAACTGAATAAGAGTGTCATTGAAAATAACAAATGTACGTACAATGAAATTACATCATGGAACCAAGTCTCATTCGTACTACATGATCCTTAAAATTCTTTGGTGGCATGCCTTTAGTTAAAGGATCAACAATCATTAACTCAATGTTGACGTGTTCAATGACCACTTTCTTTTTTTTAACACGTTCTCTTATGGCTAAGTACTTGATGTCAATGTGCTTACTTCGACTTCGACTTTTGTTGTTTTTAGCCATAAACATAGCAGCAAAGTTGTCACAATACAACTTTAATGGCCTAGAAATAGAGTCCACAACTCTCAGGCCAGACATGAAACTCTTCAACCATACACCATGCGAGGTAGCCTCAAAACAAGAAACGAACTCAGCCTCCATAGTGGAAGTAGCAGTCAAGGTTTGTTTGACACTTCTCCAAGATACACCTCCACTGGCTAACATAAAAATATAACCAGATGTTGATCTTCGTGAATCAACGCAACCAACAAAGTCTGAGTCGGAGTAGCCAATCACTTCCAGACAATCAGTTTTTCTGTACATGAGCATGTAATCTTTTGTTCCTTGAAGATATCTCATCACTTTCTTTGCAGCTTTCTAGTGGTCAATACCTGGATTACTTTGATATCTTCCCAAGACTCCAACAGCGAATGCAATATCAGGTCTAGTGCAAACCTGAGCATACATAAGGCTTCCAACTGCTGAAACATATGGAATATTTTTCATGTGTTCCCGCTCAAAATCATTTTTGGGGCATTGACTCAAAGCAAGTTTGTCACCCTTCACAATGGGAATTATACTTGGTGAACAATCTTTCATATTAAATCTCTCTAAACTTTGTTGATATAGGTTTCTTAAGACAAGCCTAAAATGCCTCGAGATCTTTCTCTATGAATCTTTATGCCTATGACATAAGATGTCTCTCTCATATCCTTCATATCAAAGTTCTTTGAGAGAAATTGTTTCACCTCATATAGCATACCCTTATCAATAATCGCAAGCAGAATATCATCTACGTATAATACAAGGAAACAGATCTTACTCCCACTGGCCTTCTGGTATATACAGTGATCCATGACATTCTCTTCAAAGCTAAATGAAGAAATGACCTCATGAAATTTTAAATACCATTGGCGGGAAGCTTGTTTCAATCCATAGATGGACTTATTAAGCTTGCAGACTAAGTGCTCACCAACACTAGATAAGAATCCCTCAGGTTGTTTCATGTAAACCTCTTCTTCTAAATCACCATTCAGGAACACCGTTTTCACATCCATTTGATGCAACTCAAGATCAAAATGAGCTACTAATGCCAAAATTACTCAAAGAGAGTCTTTCTTAGATACAGGGGAAAAGGTCTCTCTGTAATCGATTCCTTCTCTTTGAATGAATCCTTTAGCAACAAGTCTTGCCTTATGTGTCTCAATGTTGCCTTCTGAGTCTTTCTTTGTTTTAAAGACCCATCTACATCCGATGGCTTTTACACCAACAGGCAACTCAACGAGATCCCAAACTTGGTTAGATGCCATAGAATCCATCTCATCCCTCATAGCATTATACCACAAATCTGATTCCTTAGAACTCATGGCTTGTGAAAATGTCTCAGGATCATTTTTGGCTCCAATGTTGTAGTCTGATTCTTGTAAGTACACTACATAATCACTAGGAATTGCTGTCTTTTTTACTCTAGTAGATCTTCTTAATGTTGTTTGGTCATCTTGCTGAGGAACTTGTTCAACTGGTTCTTCACCAGTTTGTTCAATATCATCATGTTGTTCCTCACAAACAACTTGATCTACATGATCACTTTCAACAGCTTGTGAAACTTCAATCACTGGTTGTCTAACACCCATTTTAACTTGAGGGGTGAAAATAACTACCAACCTATTACTTGTCCCAGAAGGTTCAGCTTCATAGTGATCTCTTTCAGAAGAAATGTTCTGAAATTGATCACTCCCACTGATCAAGTCATTTTCAAGAAACTTTGCATTCCTTGATTCCACAATCCTAGTGTTGTGGGATGGACAATAGAACCTATACCCTTTAGACCTTTCAGCATATCCAATGAAATACCCAGTAATAGTCTTAGGGTCTAGTTTCTTCTCTTGTGGATTATAAATTCTTACTTCAGACGGGCATCCCCAAACGCGTATATGTCGCAAACTTGGTTTCCAACCCTTGAATAACTCAAAAGGTATCTTTGAGACAGCCTTGGTTGGAACTCGATTTAATATATACGCAGCCGTCTTAAGAGCATCAATCCACAAAAATTGAGGAAGCTTTACATTACTCCTCATGCTTCTCACGTCTAATAAGGTTCGATTTCTTCATTCTGCCACACCATTCTGATCCGGAGAACCAGACATGGTGTATTAGGCAACAATCTCATGTTCTTGAAGAAATTTTGCAAATGAAACTGGTGCTTATCCATCCTCTGTGTATCTACCATAGTACTCCCCACCTCTATCTGATCTCACGATCTTAATTTGTTTTCCACATTGTTTCTCAACTTCAGCCTTAAAAACTTTAAAGGCATCTAAAGCTTCATTATTAGAATGAAGTAAGTAGAGATACATATATCGTGAATAATCACCTATAAAGGTTATGAAGTATTTCGGACTATTTGCATCCATGTCTGGACAACATATGTCTGTATGTATGATTTCTAATAAATTAGAACTCCTCTTTGCACCCTTTTTAGACTTGTTAGTTTACTTACCCTTAATGCAATCTACACAAGTCTCAAAATCAGCGAAATCCAAAATACTAAGTACTCCTTCATTTACTAATCGCTTGATTCTTTCAATAGAGATATGTCCTAATCTCTGGTGCCACAACATAGAGGATTTTTCATTCACAATACATCGTTTTAACCCAACAGAAACATGCATAGAAGTAGCGTCATTTTTCAATTCAATCGAATAAAGACCATCAACCAATTGACCACAACCAATAATTTCAAATTTATTTAGTAAATTAAAACCAAAGTCTGTAAAATTAAAATAAATCCCAAAGGTGCAAGTTTAGAAACAGAAATTAAGTTTTTACAGAAACTAGGAACATAAAAAGCTTTCTCCAAATGTAATTTAAAGCCACTACTTAAAACTAAGACGCACGTTCCAATGGCCTCTACATGCGAATTCATCCTACTCCCTGAGTAGATGCACTGTTCACTTCCCACTGGCTTCCTTAGGCTTTCCATACCATGCAAGGCATTAGAAACATGGATTGTAGAACCAGAGTCAATCCACCATGTATTATGATTCACATTAATCATATTAGATTCATAACAAACGAAAGTGAATGGTGTACTTTTCTTCTCAAACCAACTTTTAAATTTGGGGCAGTCCTTCTTCATGTGTCCTTTCTTTTTACAGAAGAAACACTTTGACTCCTTTTTAATTGTTGGTTGAGTCAGAATATTTCCTTTATTGGTGCCTACAGACTTCTTCCTATCCTTTCCAGAAATAGAAGTAGTCAAATTTACCTTCTCACCCTCTTCCATTATCAATCTCTCCTCTTCTTGAACACACATGATCATCAATTCATTAATAGATCATTTATCCTTATGTGTGTTGTAGGAGATTTTGAAGGGTGTATATTGTTGAGGTAGGGTGCACAAAATGAAATGTACCAGGAAGGATTCAGACATGATAACTTTCAGGGTTTTCAACTGAGCCACTATGTCCCTTAAGCGCATGATATGTTCACGCACACCTCTCGTTTCAGTAAGCTTAATGGAAGAGAATTGCATAATGAGTGTGCTAACAAGCGACTTCTCAGAGGTCGTAAACTGTTCATCAATGGCTTTCAACAGATTTCTGACCTTATCATGCTGGTCAACTGAACCCCAGATACTAGCTAATATGTTGGTTTTTATGAACATAACGGAGAGACGATTAGATCTCTCCCACTTTTCATAAAGATCAACAATATCAGGTTCACTAGTTTCATTAATAACCGATGGCTCATCCTTCCTTATAGCATAGTCAATTTCCATCCAACCCAAATGAAGGAGAACTCTTTCCTTCCAAACCTTATAATTATCACCTTTCAAAATGGGAAGGTCATAAGAAATATTCATAGATTGTGAAACTGCAAACAAACACACATGCTCATTAAGAAAATTTGAGACTAAACAAATGTCATGTTTTGCCAATGCAAATCATGTCTCAATATATGAATCTAGTGACACAAAACTTGCTTGTGGACTAAAGTCCTACTCAATTAGATTCATCATGCAACTTTATGATAAAATTATTAAATCATGCTCTTTTCCTTAATTCCTGTGGGTAAATTAAGAAATATAATTTAATATTTTATCCTAATTAATCATACAAATATAACAAAATTCCTGTGGATAGATTTCATCACATTACATATGATTAATCACAATTAATATTTCTAATGTGATTATAAATTTAGCATATAATTTTACTCAATTAAAGATGTTGTGGCTATTCTCTAATTTAATAAAATTATATTAATCACTTAACATTCAAAAATAATCCTTGCATAAACATACTTAATAATGCAAATGTGCTCAATATTGAATCATAAAAATTACATGTATACCAATTCAAAATAACATTACACGTATATTTATTCAACATGTAATAAACTTTAAAGGATTAAATCCAATGCATACCAGTATTTAACATAATATTGCATGTTCAGCATAACTTAAGAGACACACAATTTTAAACAGTTTGTGCATAAATGATTTATCCTTCAGAAGTTATAAATACACATGAACTGCAACTAATAAACAATTAAATTGTAGTAGCTTAACGACAAAACTAATATATATCACATCTACCACTGGACCAAGTCGTGCTTTGTTTAATGTTGTTAGTTTAAAATGTAGATTAACAATTCCAAGACAGTAAACAAAACCCGCAAAACTTCGTCTTCAACCTCCAGCAGTGGGTAAAAAAAAATAAAAAATTATTACCTTAATTTCGAAAAAACCACATCATTATATGTATTTTAGACACCCAAAAATACGTTTTAAATCATAGAAAAATTAGAAAACTCATATCATTTCTAATTTTGATGTTATTTTGAATTAAGGAGGCTTAAAACATAACACCCATGTACTCAGAAAATAAACTCCACATAATAGGAACGACCCAATAAGCAAGACAGAGGTACAAATAGGCTCTGATACCAAATGTAAAAATATACATATACTGATCTAAACATGCAAATCAATTTAAACAACATATTCAGATCAAACAGCGGAAATTAAAAATATTACGAGCGTACTTCCAGCCATTGCAAATTGAACGCAAAACGGGGCACACACGAACCTGAAAGACAGTTTTGTTCTTCCAGACCCTTACTCACTCGGAATAGATGGTGTATTTTTTTTTTAATAGAAAAGTAGGTTTGGTGATACAAAATTGAGAGCACCCGATCCTATTTATAGACTGTCCATCACCAGAATGTGAGATAAAGGATGGATACGTAATTTGTTACTGAAGATGGTTGCAAATATATTGCAAAGATATGGGTTGAATGTGGATGAAAAATGGATCAGATTCAAAATAACTAATTTTTCAAAAATAATAAAATAAAAGAACGCGGAAGTGCGCTTCCAACCAGATAGCAAATGAAGTGTAGGCAATCCTACTAAACAAACTTACAAACAGCAATATTGATTTTTCTGTGCAAAGTCCCAAGAAATTTCATTTTTTTTAATATTTTGATAAAAGGAAAAAGGAGAGCACAAAATTTAGGAACAAAATAACAAACCCATGATGCATCTAAAATTATATCAATAGCAATGCTGACAACACACTCTTTACTACACATTCTCTATAATTTGGTGAATTTTATGTGGGTCCTACTAAAAACAGTAAATCTAAGTTTTACGGTGTGGCCCAGAAGAAATTTACCCAATAATAAAATGTGGTGAAAGCTTATGGTTTTAGCATTACTCTTTATTTATATTTAATGCCGTTGGTGATGCATGCAATACTGCACTTCTGCATATTTAAATATTTTCAAAACATAAATCTAAATTTAACTAAACATAATTCTGCCATTAATGAAGAGAAACGGGAGTATTATTCTATTGATATGCCTTTTCAATTTGACCAATAAATATAAATATAAAAATTAAAATTAATTTAAGAATCTAAACCAATATTCACGCTCCACTTATCATATATTCTTATTTCTCTACACAAGTTTTTTTGTCTGATCCAATTTTCTCCCCAACTCTTTGCCCGTTGGATAAATATAAATATAAAAATTATAATAAAAAATTTCTCATGTTAAGAATATGCTTAAAATTTCTCAAATTCATGGTATAGATGTTTAATAAAGTGATGCCCAATTAATATTTTTTTTAATAAAGATTGGCTTGTATACTCAGCCACAGAGAAGTGATGTCCAATATTTAGTTAAATCAAGCTCAGACCTATCAAGACTAATTTGTTGACTATTAGAAAGACCTTATATATTATTATGAGGTTCAGAATTAAACCATTAATAGTCAAAAGTTCCAATAAAAATTAGTAAGGAGCTTGGAACTCACTGTCTCTAAGCACGCAGAAAGAATTGTCATGCCAGGCAATGCATCAATTCCACGCTGTAAAAGGTTAAAAATACAGATATTTAAGATGTATATGATATAACAGAACAGACATAGTGACTATCTTATGCGTGCAACTTGCAAGTGACTGAGAAAAATCCTGACCTGGCGTTCCACTTTTGTCTTGTAAATGAACCCTCCACAACAAAAAAGTGTCGAAGAAACAAAAAATCTGCCCAATAACATGTTCCCATATATTGAACATGCATAGGAAAAATAAGAAAACATTGAGATGTGTATATGATGACAACAAGAAATTGTTTTAAGTCTTATTTTATGACTATATATAGTATTCAGCCCCTAGCTCTAGGTAATTCTTTTACTTGGCATAATCAAATACAAATTAAATATAAGAGAGTTTCTATACATGCAAGACAGCACTCCAAATATTGCCCATCCTCTTGTACGACCTCCCCCTGGATCCTGTTTATAGTCTGCAACAATAAATAAACAGAGCTAGGCATTCATTCAACAGAAATGGTAGTTAAAAGAAAAATGTTATAATACCATTGGCATAATCACCATACTTGTTCAGTCTTCCTATTAATTAAATACATATAAAGAACAAGAGGAATAATAGTAGAATCTGAATTTTCTAGGTGAGTTGGTATCATTCACCACATATCTTTGTAAGCACAAATTCAATTGGCTCATACCCCTCAACTGGGATTGTGATATTAACTTCATATGGGGTATTACGGGCCACCTCACCTGGAAAAGAGTTGAAACATTAAACTTTAACAAAGAAAACTCAGCAGAACACTGATGATTGTAATATAAGTGGGACCATACATCTCCAATCAACAATCAACATTGATGGTGACAACGTTGTAGGAAGCTTCCCTTCGCCAGCAGACCCAGACAATCCAACTTCCAGGCCTTTATCTGGAAGTACCTAATTAGCAGCAGTCAACAATGGACAAGTCCCCAGTATCTTAAGGAAAGCCAAAAACAGTTCCCCAGAGACAAAACCAATAAAAAATGTACCTTTGAACTAGGCTTTTGAACCAGGGAAGAAAGTGAAGCAACTGCAGTCATAGACA
This sequence comes from Glycine max, assembly GCF_000004515.6. Lineage (NCBI taxonomy): Eukaryota > Viridiplantae > Streptophyta > Magnoliopsida > Fabales > Fabaceae > Glycine > Glycine max. Next base: position 29,159,616 of record NC_038252.2, read on the forward strand.
GGACTACCCGAGTTTGCCCTGTATGAAAGCTGTAAAGAACAAGCATAACATATTTGTAATATTAAAGGAAGGCTTGGGTATGTGAAACAACTGACAGCAGAAGATTAAAATGTCAATGGTTATCCGCAAATTTTTTTAGTACAAACTTTTTTTTTCTAAAAGTCCACCCAATGTTGGTGGTTAATTTGTTAGTGAGAAGGATTTGAACCCACCACCTCTCTCTCCCCTGCTTCTCTCTTAATCACCAAGGCAATCTTATAACTTCAATTACCGACGTAAAACCTAAATTTTGATTGGAAAACAGCAAAAACAGCACCTTGAATCTAAGTTTTGTCCTAAAAAGAATAATTAGAAGCAATACCAGGTTGCGAAACGAGAGGATCCGGCGGCGGGGTTTGGGAGGTGTCGAGGGCGGAGAGGACGGAGTGGTCGACGGGGAGCGGAACCCTAAGGGAGAGGGAGGAGTGCGAGGAGTGAAGGTTGACGTCAAGGTCGTTGCATAGGAGAGAAGGGTTTAGGGTTTTGTCGTTGGGGAAGAGCTCTTTTCTGCTTGTCCGGTGAAAATTTGGAAGCGCCATTGGGCATGAATAAAAGCGTAAGAAAAAATCGTTTGGTTTAAAACTAGTTGAAGTGTGGCTGCTGGGATTCGAGCCCAGGTCTCCACGGCCACAACGTGGAATTCTTACCACTAAACTACAGCCACATTTGTTAGTACAAACTTGTTTTTTATTTCTTGTGCTTTATTAACTTCCATTGGCATCATTTGTTTAGAATTGTAACGAGCCTGCTAATAATACTAATAATAATAATTGTGTCCTTCAAAGTTGAAAGCACTTTCAAGTACTATTATCAAATCCAGTTTAGTAATTGATTTCGTCAAGATAGTACGTCACTAGTTGATTGATTTAATTAGTGGGTTATTAATTGGTTTAATTTGATTCAATATATATTAAAATTTTTAAATTATATATGTATTTATTATATATAAGTATATAATTAACATTATTTGATTAAGAAAAATTTATTCATATTTCAAAATTCAAAATAACACTTAATAATAATCAAACATTAAATCGGCGTCATAGAGGTGATCCATTTTTTTTGTAAAACCAGTCGGGTCAAATCGATCCAACGGAGATTCAGTGACATAATCAGTCAAGTTTGGTTAGATCATTTCGAGTTAATTGCGTAATTATTCCAATAATAAAACCGGCCAAAGTGGGTTTCATAACACTACTTTCGAGTGTGATGTGATAATAAATTAATTCTTAATTAAAAGATGAAAAATATAATTTTAGTCTGTAAATATGTAAAAGGTATGATAAATTAATTCTATCATTAATTTATGAGATCATTTTATCATTAAGTTATAATATTTATGAACTAATTTGATAATAAGTTGAATTTTTTGAAGACCAGTTTGACATTAAGTTATAAAGTTTAGGGGTCAATTTATTATTAGATTGTCTACTAGACTAATTTGTTGTATTTTTTACATATTCAAGAACTAAATTTATATTTTTATCTTTTAGGGACCAATTTATGAGTGTCTCATACTTTTAGGAATAAATATGACTATTTATCGTAATAATAATAATAACACAAAAAACAACCTTTTCTAAAATATAAAAAAATTGTCTATACCATATGTATTTTTTATTAGAAATAATTTTATTTCAATAAGATAAAATCATTATGGGTGACAAAATTATTTTTCTACTTATTTAATAAAATTGCCTATCCAAAACTCAAAAAGTTGTGATAAAAATATGACAATTGGTATAATAATTTATATAATATTATTTATGTGTTTATTTTTCTGTATTATTATTACATGTAATAAATGGTGTGTTGGAAAAAGATAGATACAAATATGTTGTTGTAAAAATTATTGAAAAATTATTATACAAATAACACTTTTCATTTTTAAATTGTTTTTCTAAGCTTATATTTGAATTTGTATTATGATATTAATCATTTAATTTTAATTATCATGTTACTTGTATCTAAACGGAGAGTAATGACTCAGTTAAGTTTATAATACAAAACATTTTTATATTACAAATTATTAATATATTTTTAATAATTTTTTAATTTTAGAAAATGTTTTAGAATCTATCTATATATCTATTTCTACATGTAAAGGAAACTTAAAAATAAAATAAAAATATTTTAAAAATTATCATAACAAATTAGGTTAAAACAAGAGAAATTAAAACTAATAAAATAATTAGAAACAAATTTATTGAAATTGAATGTCTTGAAAGGAAAGGATGTAAATCGGTCATAAAGTTAAGGCAAATTCCTTTTTAAAATTCTTTAGTTGACATTTAAATCAATTATATTTAAAGACTGTTTCAAAACAAAAATACTTACCACAATCATTCGTTCTATTTAGATTCCATAACATTTTTTTTAATCTTAAATGCGCATTTCTTATTTATACAGAAGAGGAAAGGGTTTGGTGCATTTTTTTATTCCTCTACAAATGAATAAAAAAGAAAAGAAAATGGAACAAACATGGAAAGTCAACTCATGTTACTAATAATTGGTTTCAAGTAAATTAGTCACTTAATTAGGAATAGAAATATTTTAAATTTTTTATTTTGATAAGAATATGAGCTAGAGATTAATATATGATTTAGTATTGAATATTGTGTGCGTATGTGTGTGGCATAGAAAATGAAGGTCCTATGAAATATGGAGGTAAAAATTGTGACATAAAATTTTATTACTTTTGTGAAACAGATTATTTCATTAATTGCCCTAGGAAATATGGAAAGAAAGCCAGCCAATGCATATGTTGTTGACAATGTTAAGTGTTAGACCTTCTTCTCCAATAATATCTTTAGGAATGTTACTTTATGTAATGACAACTCGGATGATTGGATTTAAAGAAATAAAATTACTTTTTCATTATTATATTTATTTGATGATTTATTTATTTTACTATGTCCAAAAAGTGGAAATAAAATACTTAATAACTAACGAATTCATCAAATAAAATAAATAACATTTTCGTTAAAAATAATAAGATTTTTTCCCTTTAAACAACTTTAAATAAAATGTGGATTTAATTATTGTATACTAATAATGTAAATGTTCTTAGTTTTACACTTATCCAACGATGAATTAGTATATAATTTAAAATTATTTTTCTTTGTTGTGATTATATTAATATTACATCTAAAGTAAATTATAAGAAATATAAAAAAAATATGTTCACATGGGGAACCAGTCATAATAATATTAAGTAGTAATATTTTATTTTATATAAATTTTTAAAATTTATATTTTAGATAGAAATTAAATAATAAATTATTATATATGTTCATACATATAGTAGGATTTTGATCCAACAACTAGCAAAGCTTCGAGCTTTCTTTATATATATTACATCAAATTTTCATTCACACACACATACACCAAATTAATGATTCTCAACAAATTAAATATTTATTTAGTCGGTTCACAAAAGTTGAACCTTCCTTTACACACATGTCAAATCAATGATTCTTGATAAATTAGAAATTTAATTTAACAGATCAAGAAAGTTCAAGTTTCTTTTACATATAGTCTATACAAGATATAGATTAACTCTAATATTGTTATATTATAAGTTTTCAAAAATCAATAATATATGCTGACAAAAGGTAACATTTTTAACATTCTTTAGGGTGTTACTTGTAACGAGTAATGGAGTAATGGCATCCTGCTAACTCACCTCAGGAAAACCCATGCTCAATACTTGTCCATTATCTGTCGGTATATGTTTGAATATTACCCGCAAATTCTTTTTATAGCCATGGGTATCCATGGATGCTTCATATTAAAAAAAAGTGATCCTTTTAAAAGACACTTTTATCAAACAAGTCCGGTTAGAAAATATACCAAAAAAAATTATAAAATCTCAAAATCATAGTAGTCCAAAAATACCTCATGTATATATAAAAAATAAAGCCAAATGAATGAGTTTATACATAAATAGAAACATTATTCTTAAATATGAGCATCTAAACTATAAAATGCTAAAATATAACATAAGTAGTCATACCTGACATCTTATTCTGAAATATTAGTCAAGATAAAGTAAATGTAATTAAGAAAACTATGTTTTGAAGCCTCTTCAATTTCAACAACTTTTTTATTGTTTTGTGAAAAAATAACCCTTCTAATGAGATGATAATCTTAGTAAATAAAATAAGTGCTAAAATTGAGTTCGTAAATAGTGTTATTCTCAATTGGTATAGTAATTCAAAAAAATCAGTAATGATATCCACACAATACTTTTTTGACATGAAGAGTAGGAGTTTGACTCATCATAGCCCTCCCCCATTTAATTAGGTATTTTTGACAATCTTTTGAGAGATGCATTTTCACACAATACTTTTGCAATTAACCAAAAAAATACCTCTCTAAACTATTTTAGACTAAAAATATCATTTTCTGGTTGCTCATAAAACTTATTTTTTCGTGATCTTAATTATATTTATGACTCTTTTTGGTTTGAACATTAGTTGAGTTTCATAATTTTCATGTAAATTGTACCTGCATGAGAATGGATATGTAACTTTTCTTCTTGTATCTTGTACTTTGACTGTCCTCCTTCTTCATAATCCACTATTTGACAAGCTGAAGGATAGAGTATTTGCAAAAGACACTTTGATACTCAAATAAGATTGTGGTAGAGAGTAATAAATGGGAGTATTAAATGAATATGAACAATGTCCTTACCTCAAATTTCTAGTGACTATTTATAAATACCTTAGTGGAACTTAGATCCATGGGCCCCTATATCTCATTACCTTATGAGGTAATGTGTCCTTAATCATCATAATAGAATTAATATGGTTTTAGTGACTGTCATTAGGATGATCCTTGTAACTTGTAAGTCAGGTGGTGGAGGGTATTAGGCCTAGCCGAATACCAATGGTAGGATGACTCTTTTGTGTCAGATGATGGAGAGTACTAAGTTATTTGAATACCTAGGAATCGAGGATAGAGTTTCCTTAGGAATTTGGAAGCAGACAAATATTTGACCCAGACAAACACCTAAGAGTCTTCACATAAAAGAGTTTAAAGGTATATGGGTATTCAGCCTAGCCGAATACCTAAGAGTTTGTTATTATTATAGATGTTTCAATATTTTAAAGGTGTTATTATATGAGGGGTGTATTGGGATATTCGACCTAGCCGAATACTTGTTTGGTATATAAATAAATCTAATAATCTAATGGGACAAGTTTCACATATCAAACTATAATAAAAAAGGTTCAAAATTATGTTCTAAAATAAAAGATAATTATTATTTTGGAAGGATAATTTTGACTTACTTTAAAAAACTTAACATAATCGAAAACATAAAAAACTAAAAATATATTTAGAATTTAAAAAAAGTAAAGTATGATTTTCATATCCCTAAATTTTTTTGAATTCAGTTTTAGTTTTAAAAAAAATCATATTTTCATCTCTCTATACTATACTTTTGATCCTCATAAGTGTATTTTCTTACTCTTTATCATCTTTATTAAATGTTAATAACAATACCTCTGAGGACTAAAAGTGGAGTGTTTCTAAATTTAATAGAAAAAGACAAAACAAAAATCTTTTAGAATATTACTAGAACTTAATTTAAAAAAAAATTAAAAGACAAAAAATATATTTTATTCTTTTTAAAAAATTGATGTAAGTGACATCAACATGTTCCTGAACCAAGGATATTGTTAGTTTGGTTCAAGTCTAACTTAAATATATGATTTTTTTGGTATAGATTTTACATATTTTTTATGGTAGAAAATCATGTTCAAATTTAGAAAGATCAACGTGAGTGATAAATTTTTGTCTAAATATTTAATATAATTGTATATTTAGGATTAAAACTAGAGATTTTACTAATTAAATTAAACTTTCCTAGCGCCATTACATCAAATCCTTCAAAATTACTACAAAATTGAAATTGAGAGTGAAAAATTGTGAAAATAAAATTGGACAGTTTCAATTTCGTAATGGTTTTTGTTCGAAAGGCTCCAAATGGGGTGGACGATCTAGGTGCCTCCGGCGACAACAATAAATGTATGAAAGATTCCAAACCCTTAGGACGATGCATGTGACTTCCATGGCAGCACTGGTGATTTCCAGTGAGCAATAAGACCTGTACACACTTGCACAAACACTCTGATGTCAAAATGAAAGAATATAAGAATGTAACTATCGTGGACCATGTGCCACATGCCAGGTCCAAGATACCTTCATAATAGTTCTAAAACATATGAATGTAATGATGTCAAATAATTTTACACGAGAAAAAAAAAGGCTGAAAAATTGCAGTATATATGAATTAGAATGAATGTTTTAAACTCTAAAAATTAAAAAAGAAAATTGGTACAACTATAAGGATAACAAAAAAAATAATTAAACCATAAATTTAATATTTGCATACGTATTTTACAGAAAAAAAAAAGAGAACTACCACCACAGATTAGTATAAGTACAGTTATAGTTAACTAGCGAACAATAATTGAACACCATATATCAGTAGGCAGTAGGCAGTAGGCAATCATAAGTTATATGGATCATTCACATTTAGGCAATATGAACCATATAATTCTTTTTTGTCTCTACTTGATTGATTGATAATATAATATATGAAACTTTAACATGGGTTGAATTATATAATATTTTATCTGTAACCAAAAGAATAATATTTTATCTTTTAGAGATTTTAATTAAAATTAAATTTACTAATAATTTGGTCACTATAATAAAATCAGTCGATAATTTGAAATAATTAACTTAATAATAATTATTAATACATACTTATTGTGAAAAATAGTTTCATTCTTGTCATATATTCTCACTCTAGAAAATAAAATAAATTTTTCACATTTTATCTTTTCATTGATTATAACTCCTTCATTTAAAATTACATGCCTTTTTTTAACCTTATAAATTATATTTTTATTTACTTCTATCAATTCAATTCGTTCTATTTATTTTTCTTTTTATTATTACAAAATAAGAAAAATATTTTTTTTTTCATATTTATTTACTCAATCAAATGTTTGTTAATTTACCTAACCAAATTTCCTCTCAATTTTTTTATTTAGCTATATATTTCTTATTTATTGGCTAATCAAATATCAACTTTTCCTAATAAAATTATGTAAAATTTTGTCAAGTGTTAAGAAAAAAAGGTGAAAAAAGTATTATTAAGTTTTTTTACAAAAGTATTATTAATTTCTTAAGAATATAATTTCTTTCTAATTATATTTTTCTTATAAATATCTCGTTAAATCATATGATTGTTTGAGTAACCTTCTTCCTTTTGAGTTGAACTTGATCAAGTTTAAAATCCAATTATAATTGAATGCATCAAACAAAATTCAACCCAAAAAAATATAATTAAATTAAGTTAGATTAGACTCTGCTTAGGCACCACACAACCCGCTAACACCCTTGCTTATCATGTGTCTAGTATGCATTATTCAACTATTGAGCTGCATCAAGTAGAAGCATGTAATACTTTTTATTTTGATCAATTTAATTTGACGGGAAATTAAAGACAACACGGATCATCAAATAATATATAAACATGTATATATACCATTAATTCAGGCTATGAAGAATTTTTATTTTATGATTCTTTATTGTTTGATTACACTATCAAGAGAGAAATATAATATGTTTTTTTTAATTAATTAATTAAAAGTTTCATGTCTTAATAGTTATTAAAGACTATGATCATCTTTTTTCAAGTCCAAATTGTAATAAAAAATGTTTATATATATATATATATAAACATTTTTTTAAATCATGATATATTGAAAACCGTTAAATCTTTAAATTGTAATTATATACCATTAACACTTAAAAGAAAACCGTACATTACTCTAGATAATAGCTATTAGATAATTTATTTATAATTTTCATTGATATTAATCTATTAAGCATCCAGCATGGATTTCCATTTGATGCCGACAAATGAATTGGCATAGACAGAGATTAGGGACTCCTAGGATTAAAGTATACCTAAATGTGACCGTACAGCATGGTAATAATGGCATCTTCATATCGAACCCACAATATTCTATGGAATGAGTTTGCACTATACAAAATATTATTTTAAATCTACAGCACCAGTCCTCATATTAATTTGAAAATATATAACATATATATATAGGCCCCTTTTTTCCGTACCGCTGTGTTATAAATATTGCCCTTAATATTAATTAAATATCACCACTATACCAAAAAAATATTATAATTTTGATCCCATGACTGACCATTTTTGTCTTATTGGCAGCAATATTCTGTACCTCGTGCAAATACATAGAATGTGACTGTAAAAAGGGAATATAACAGGCTTTTCCGAACAATAAAATTTCTGGAAAATGAGAGTAACCTTTATGACAACTTAACACGAGAGAAAGACATAGTAAAGGGAATTCTATGCTTTTGAACATCAGCAAGTATACATATAAGCAATGTATCAAGTACGTTGAAGCTACTTAATTGCTTGCTTTTGATTAAATGGCCAACCATAAAGCCAAGTCAAAACACACGTGAGGTACTGTAGCATAAATTATGGATTGGGTTTTATACTAAAAGATAGTAAAGTGTGTTTATGAATCACACAGTGGAAAGTTAAAAGGTGTTTAAGACTATCTCTTTTTCCATTTGTTCTGACTTGTAGTTAATTATGCTAAATTATGGATTCTAGAAATTATATATAAAGTGGTTGCATTTGTCTCGTTAACTCAACGGCACATAATTCATAAAAATATTAATCGAAGATTATTAACTAATAAATTATAAGACATCTAAACTATTGCTAATGCAAACATAAGAATATTGTTTTTGTATTGATATAATTTGTTTCAAATTTTTTATTGCACAACATTCTTTAATTTTAATTTTCTACTTTATAAAAGTATTAACTACTCTAACCTCTATACATTAAAGTCTAAGTTTATAAATGCTGTTCATTTTAAAGAAGTCAACGTTGATTGGTTCAAAATCAGGCAGGTCCAAACTAAAAAAACATTCAACAAAATTATCATACTAGTTTCGAACAAGCTAAATCCATCTTAATATGTATTATGAAAATTATTGTAATAAATACATGTATATATGACTCATGTATATTGGACCTAATGTACAACATTTAGTGAGAGGAGGTTAAGGAGACAGGTATGGGATGGGGAGGGGGGGATAAAAGTTCCGAGCCGGATGACTTGAATTTCCATTTTATTAAGAAGTGTTGGGAATTTAGGAGTAGTGAGTTTTTAAGCATGATGAGAGAGCTTTTAGAAAATGGACCCATTTCGAGGGGTGAAAATCCTTCTCTTATCATCTTGATATTGATTTCCAAGAATGGTATATAACCCCAAGGGTTGGGAGATTATAGATCTATTTTGCTCATTGGATACTTGTATAAAATTATTGCGAAAGTCTTGACAAAAAGGTTGATGGGTGTTTTAGATAAAAGAAATGTTAATTAGGATCATACTCTCTAAAATACTCTTTTGAACATATTATCTCTTATTGGTTAAAATTTATGAGAAATCACAAAATTAAGTGTGTTTCACATCTTATTTAATGATTGTCTCTCCTGATTTTATAGTTTTTAATATATTTTAACCAATAAGAGAGAGTGCGTATGGAAGATTGTGTTAAAGAGTGTATTACTAGCACTCTTCTTTGGATAAAATCATTGATGAAAGACAATGTGCCTTCTTGGGAAGAAGGTGTGTGTTGGATGGTATACTTGTTGCTAATGAAGTGGTGATGGGACAAACATGAGGAGGAAGAATTGATTGATTTTTAAAGTTGATTTTGAGAAGGCTTATGACTCTTGTGTGTTGAAAATTTCTCTTTTATATGATGAGGATGATGATATTTTGTGAAATGTGGATTAGTTGGGCAAAAGGTGGGCTAGTCTCTTCATCGATCTTGGTTTTGGTTACCTTTCTTGTTCCTCTTGGTGTCAACAAGCTTGTTATGTGGTGGGGGAAAGATCAAGTGGAAGTTTCCAAACTTAATTTTTACAATTTGCGAATGATATACTTTTCTTTGCTAAGGCATCTTCTTGCAATATTGTGTTTGAAGACTTTTTTTAGGTGTTTTGAACTTGCCTATGGGTTAAAAGTTAACTTCTTCAAAAGCAAGTTGATTGGAATCGAGGCAGATGAATCTTCTCTTTTTAGGTATGCTTTGATCCTTAATTGTAACATGACGAGCATTCCTTTTGTTTATTTAGACATTTCGATAGGTGCAAATTCAAGGAGGGAAATCACATGGATCTGGTTATGCGTAAATTGAAGGGAAAGTTAGCTATGTGAAAACAAAAAACTCTCTTTTGGTGGGAAGGTTACACTTATTAACTCGGTCTTAGTCTCTTTACTGTTATTTTTTTCATCCTTTTATAAGATTTCTCCTTCTGTGGCGAAGAAGATTATTTGAACTCAAAGAAATTTCTTATGGGAAGGTGATGAGGAGAAAAGGAAAGGTTGCATGGGTTAAATTAATGGGAGGACGTGTGCATGGCAAAAGACAAGCTAGGGTGGGCTGGCATAAAAAAAACCAAAGAGTTTCAATTATGTTTTCCTTGGAAAAGGAAGGTGACAGTTACAAACAAATCAAGAGGGCTTGTGGTATAAGGTTTTGACTTCAAGGTATAGGTGGGATCTTGCTCCCAAGAACCTCCTATCTCCAACCCCTTCAGTGCACTAAGCTAGCTTTCTTCTCTATTTAGCCATGCATGGAATGAAAAAGCTTGGCATTGCCATCTCTTCTTTGAGCCACTTGATCCTCAATTTTTGTTCCTACAAAAATCTAGAAAATCCTTCTCCTTTCTATTTCCTCTTCCTCCAATCCTCCTTCTTCATCTTTAATATCCAATTCATTGATCCTTTTTCCACCAACTCCTTTCTTTTGTTTGGCCTCGCTTTTTTTCTTTTTTAAAAAAATTAAGGATTCGATTTTACTTATTTATCTTATCAGCAACTTTTTTTAACATACCAATAGATCGATAGATATGTAATGTATTAATTCCTAAAGATATTATTATTATATATAGTAAGTCTAAGTTTTTAAATAACCTAATAAATTTGCTACGTTAAGATCATTTATAATATAATAATAATAATAATAATAATAATAATAATAATAATAATAATTACAAAAACAACATAATATATTATTTATATATATACTTAAATATAAGTTTATATTTATATTAAAAAAAGACATAACTAGGTCTTTAATCAAAGAAACTTTCAATCGGGTCAAATATTAGATCGATTTGCATATTTTAAAACGGATTAAACCTACTCTAATTTTTCTCATTATTTTATTTTAATTTTAATCAATATACTATATATATTCATTCTATATATAGTACTCTTTAACTAATTGCAATAATTTAGAAAATTGATTAGTAACATTATATTTATTAACAATTTATATTTGTATTATTTTCTAAAATTACACTTGAATGTATTGGAACTCATCATTCTCTTTTTCCACTTAATTAATTAATATATAGCAATAGAATAATAATTGTGCATTTTATCTTATTAATTTGTTGTTAGTCATTTTTTTTTCCTGATTCTCACAATGTAGGAAAAAATTTAGAGAGTCTCCTAAAAAGTATCAAACAAATCTCTTAAAAGGTTCCTATAAGTATAAAAGAATTATTTTTCAAAATAAAGAATATTTAAATGATATTTTTAACATGGAAAATTCACTTTTAAAATTTTTAAAACTAATATTTTTTTATTTTCATAAAATATTTCTATAAGTTATTATGTTAATTAAAAACATTACTAAAATTAACCTAACTCAACCCATAATTAAATAATTTTTTTCTCTCAACCTTAACCCATGCACACGTAATCTGTATACAACCTAAACCCCTAAACCCTAGTCATCACAAAAATAACAATCAATGATGATGGTGGCTGAAAAAACGTCTGGCAATTAATACAACTACAATTTCCCTAACTAAGAGATGGCTCTAATTAAACACAATCGCCACTCACTTTAAATAATGATGGTGGCTAAAAAATAAAAATCTGGTTTGACAATACAAATACAAGTTCCCCAACAAATTAAGAGATGGCTCAAATAATTAACTCAATCACACTTTGCCGTATGACTCACAGAGAGTAGTATATTGTTTTGAAATATAGTATTATTGTAGGCAAAACAAAAGGTCCACTACCCTTTTACCGAGGAAAAAAGTCCATACCACTAGCACAACTTTAGGAAGAATTTACTTATATTCATGCATATTCCCCGAAGGTGTCATATCTATGTCTATCCTAAAAGCATAAACACAGTGATCAATTTGTTGATCCGAGAGGACCAGTATATATATAATAACCTTGCTGTCTAGCACCATAACCGTTCTTTCAGGACCCTTTTTCAAAGCTCTATGCAGTTTTGCTTTGGGAATTTCACCGTATAATTACTAGACTTCTTTTGGAGTGAGCATAGTGAACTCAAAAAGACTTATTAACGAGGGAAGAGATCAAGCAACAAGGAGAAAAAGGGCTGCAACTTGTACATGCATATGGTATCAAATATCAAGGATATATATCCAATCTTATTACATTAATTGTAAAAAGTGAAAGGGTCTCTCAAGGTTGATATATAGGGTAGCTAGCTAATTAGATCGATTATCTTTTGTTTTGGGATCTTGAAGTTGGAAAAATTATGGAGTTTGCCAGTTTCCATCTTCAGCAGCATCAGCTCCAAGAAGAATCTGCTCAGTTTAGTATAATTTCAACAACCCCACCACCTGACTCTAAACCTTCCACTACTATCACTAATCAATCATGGATCCCAAGCAACATGTAGTAAGTGCCTTCACTTCACCCCTTTAAGCAGAACTTAACTCTTGAATCTTGATTTGTAACACATATACCACAATATGATCCCCTTAGAATTGTAACCAATCATCTGTGTCTCAGCTGAAACTAATGAATTCTTTGAAGCAGGTGTTATGATATTTGAATTCTTTGAACCCCCCCTTAATTAAATATTAAAGAGGATAGCTTCTTATATCTCTATTTTCTCGGGCTTGTGGGGTTCCCTGTGAATGTTATTCAACAAAAAATAACTTCTTATGGAAAAGATATGAACATTTTCTTTTGAAAATATCAAGATATGGACATATATAGTAGAAAAAAGAGTGTACATCAGTTTGCAAGAACTCTCCACTACAAATCTTTTAATTATTAAAGTCTGCTAGCTGTAGTAGTAGTATGTCTTCAAATAATAATATTTATCTTGATTTCACATTTGACCATTTCATGATTATATTCTACAATGCTTTACTTTGATTGCTTTCTAGTTGTTTCATCTTTGAAACAGTGATAGCAGCCATATAACTTACACGTGTGTGAGTTTGTTTGCAGCAATGGTTATAACAGTGGGTTTCTAACTGATCAGAGCTTCACAAATTCAAGAGAACTACAACACAAGCACGCCATGACTGATTCACTTAGAATTTCAACAAGGCAAGCCTTTGGTTTTAACAATGGAAAAAGCCTCATAACTCAGCATCCAGTTGGTGATAATAATAGTCTCTTTCCTGCAAGAATATTCAAAGGTGAAATGATCGACAACACCTTCATGAAGGCTATGGAGGAATCATCACTAGTTCCAATTCATCATGAACCACGATATTCTTCTCCTAGTTTCTTATCTAGTATTGGTGTAACTGTTGGTGAAGAGTTTTATCCTAATGACAAGCCTATAGATGGAGGGACCCCAAGCAAGAGATATAATAATAGCTTTGGCGATGTTGCCTTAATTTCAAATTTACCAACCCTAGATATGGCCTCTTCCTTAGTTTCATGTTCTTTGGGATTAAACCCTAAAATGTTTGATCTGCATACAAGTTATGGTGGGAGTTGTGGAATCCAACCTGGCTATGATACTTTTGGTATTAACGAGAGCATATCTTTGAGTCACAGCTATGAGCATGGCCGTGAAAACAGTCCATCAAACAGCACAAGTAAAGTGAGTACTATATTTTCTCTACATCTTTTCTCATATGCAATAGATACATATGCATAAAATATAATGAATTAAACTTTTCTTATGACTTTAAAATCAATTTATATATATACATAACTTTTTTTCTTAAACTCTCATCTGACATTTTTATATGTTAATTTTAATTTAGGCAATTTTTTATAGCTCATGTTATTTTCTTTTTCTTGTGAATGTTTGGCTGTTTGTCAATTTTTTTTTATATTTTTTTTACATATTTATGCATTCATTGTAATAATTGATCTGTGTGAGTGTGTATGTATTTCATACCGTCTCAATAAGGATGTCTTATATTTTGTGTGTATTTTTTATCAATAAATATTAATTATTAACATGTGTTAGTTTTTTATAGTGAGAAAATTCAAATCCATGATCTCTTCTCATTGTTCTTCTTCCTTTTGAACTTGGCATTTTTGTAAGCATAAGGGCTAAAACTAGTTATATAGTAACTAAATTTGAGTAATATTTGAAACACGAATTTCGTTTTTACATTCTTATAAAGAAAATAATTAAGTCTCTTCGGTCCAATTTGATTGGATTAATTAACCTTTTTCCAGTAAATTATAGATTTCATCATTTGTAAGTGAAGTTGCAACGACGAAAAGGCCAAGCAATTGCTCTCCACCAAAAGAATCTGAAGCAAAAGCTAAGAAGTCAAGGCCATCATGCCCGCCCCTGAAGGTAATATTTTATGATAAAAAGTTGTTTAAATTGAAGTTTTGGGTCACTTTCATGTTTAATCAAAAAGGGCTGATCGATGTGGACTAAGTTTAAAGCAGGTAAGAAAGGAGAAATTAGGGGATAGGATCCAAACTCTTCAGAGACTAGTGGCACCTTTCGGAAAGGTACATCATATCTGATCTCTGGCCATAGGCCACTTATTAATTTGTGTGTGTCTATATTTTGTTTGTTTCACTTTATATATATAAATTTTAAGATTTTAACATGAGTATTAAAAAAATGTAATTAATATTTTAAATTTCATATAGAAAATATTATTTAACCTTTTAATATATATCCTTTAATTATTCATTTACTCCTAATAAACATTGAAAGAATAATTTTAATACATGGAGTATTGATAAAGGGTAGTTTTGAACAAAATATCTAATGAATTATTGGTTTTGTAAAATGATAATTAATTTAGAATAATTTTTTCCCTCTAAAATGTGATATTTAAAGTGGAACGGGGGGAATATATATTCAAAATAAATAATGTCAATAGTTTTCGGTCATATTATATAATTGATTTCCTATTATTATTATTATTATTATTATTATTATTATTATTATTATTGTTTTTTGCTTTTATTGATTAATTTGTTACTTTAAATTATGTTCTTTAATTCGCAGACCAGCACCGCCTCTGTCTTGAGTGAAGCAATTGGCTACATCCATTTCCTTCACCAACAAATCCAGGTGGATATTTAGACATTATTAGATCAATCGTTTTTAATATGAAGTAGTTGGTAATTAAGCTGCAAAATTTTAAGTGTACTTACAAACCTAAGGCTAGTTAACTAAAGGCCGTTAAACTATATAGAAATATGAAAATAAATAAATTCACAAAAATTACGTTGAAATAAATAAAAGTTTTAATACATGCCTTTAATTCTTACTGATAAAAAAAAAATCATTCTCGTTGTTCATTGCAGACTTTGAGCATTCCTTACATGAAATCCGCGCAAAGCAAGCCCTCTAGAGTGGTGCAGCTGGTAAGAAATGCATAAACTATATTTCTGTGCAGAATTTAACTCCTAGGCGAAGACTGGAGTCTTTAATTAGATGGGTAGTCATTAATTAGAGAATTTAGTTTTTAATGCATAGTTTTTTAGATTATACTGTAGATGTGTAGTCGTTAATTAGAGAATTTAGTTTTTTGAAGTGAAGAAGATATACTTTAAAATTACCTAAAAAAATACTTTAAAAAATATGAAAAATGATACATGAATCACTATTTATTTTAAATACTCTATCAATACTTTTCATTTTTCTCTATCTCTTTCTATCAAATCATCCTATTATACCTATATTTTTGCTTCTCTATAGGTGTTGAATAGATTTTTGGTTGTCCATAAAATTTTTTCCAAAATATATTTAGTTATAGTATATTTGGTAATTAAGAGATGGAAAATGTTTGATAAACAAGACAACACAAACGCTATCCAACACCTAAAGAAAAAAAAAAAGAAAAAAATATATAAACATAATAAGATTTATAATGTGATAAAAAAATTAAAAAAATAAGAAATATCGATGATGATATTTAATTTAAAATAGAAGGTAATTTGCGTATCATTATTCATATTTGATAATTATAATAGTTGAGATTGTACGTAATAATTTCTGTTTGATAATTATAATAGTTGAGATTGTACGTAATAATTAATGCATGAGACTATTTTTGCTCTAGTATGCATTCAGTCATGCGAAGTTTAAACGCACAGCAGTAAAAAGAAAAGGAAAAAATAAGTAGAAAGAAATAAAAAAATGATTATGACATCGAAAAACTAGCTAATTAATTAGAAACTCGTCATATATAGTCATTCGATACGTGATATAAATTACTTTTTGTTTTCTTGCTACATGCAGGATTCAAATAAGGTAGATAGAAGAGAATTCAAGCCCGACCTTAGAAGCAGAGGCTTGTGTCTTGTGCCCCTTTCTTACGCATCATTCATTCATCGTTGTGTTTAGACATTTTCTTATATTGTTATTAGTAACAGATGCCTGAGATAACCCAAATATTGAATCAAAAAATTTTATGGTGTGCTTGGTTTTAGTTTGTGAGCGATGACAATGTTGTAATGTAAAGTGTATAGAGGAGTGAAAATGATGATTAAAAAAAAATGATTTTCACCTCACTATATATATTTTGACAAATAAATCAATTTCGTTTTATTCTTCGTTACCCGCAAGCAATATGTTGACATTTCATTGAAAATACTTTTTTTTTTATTAATTGTAAAGAAAATGTTATTTCAAGCATATTAATTTTTTTTATGAAGTGTTATTTTGTGAGTGTTCGATTTTCATATATATTTAGAAATCCCCTCAATATATTCATTCCGGCTCTGTACGTCCAAAATAGGACTGGCTTTTGCATACATTTTTTATATACATGGAGAGCAAGTCCAATCCTAGAATGCTATAAGATGACATTTGTGGTATATTAGAGTTCACATTGTGAACATTTAATGTAATAAGATTCATTTGGGAAGTCTTCGGAAAGCCGAACGAAGAATTAAACCCCAGATAAATTGAGAGATTACCAAGCGAACTGCATTATAAAAACAAAATATTAAACACAAGAAAAAAAGTTCTATTATATATATATATATATATGTTTGGGCATAGTGTACTTACCAACTTCTTCTTCTTTTTCTTCTTCTCAATGTAAGCAGAAAGCTCCTCTTGCTTGGAAAGGGAATCCTCCAAAGCCTAAAAAAGGCCGAACCATTATTTTTTTGGTGTAAACTTTTTATAAAAATTTGTGCAGCAATAAAAAATGGTGAGAAAAAAAAATGCAAAATCATATCCCTAATTAAGATTATGCACATGGCTTATTTCTACAAAAATTTAAACTTGTGTAATTTTCTACTAAACAGAAAATTTGTGTAATCTCATAAAATCTGAGAGTTTCTATCTAATTTACCATAGTAGATAGATAAATGACATTGTAAAGTAGTCAAATATTATATTCTGTCTAAAAACGTTTTAAGCTCGCAATGTTTATAGATCAAGTTTTTTTTTTCATAAAAAAATACTAGTTTGTTAGATTATTAGTTTTTATTAACAAAAAGAATCAAATTCATAACTTTTTTGTCTTATTTTTTTTTAACTATTCAACTCATCTTATATTTAAAGTGTACAAATTAAGTTAAAATCATATTTAGTGCATTTTTAGATTAAAATTTGCAACTCAAATTGGTGTAGTTTGACAATTGAGTTTGCAAAAGCAACACGAGTCTTCTTGTCATAAAACTGAGTTTTCAAGCAAAATTTTCATGTGCACAGTACAAACGTACTTTGGGGGGATAATTAATCAAAGTATCAAACATGTAACCAAAATGAGTTTATGCTCCAAACTGAGTTTGGAGCTCCCCCAACAGAAGATCAAACATAGCTTTGTTTTTTTACCTTCTTGGTTGCCAAGAGTTCTTGCTCCAAAGCATCTGCTCTGCTGATAGCAGCATTGAGCATTTCCTCCTTCTCAGGTGGCATGCAGGTGGTCTGGTTGTTCATGTTGACCATTCTGTCTTCCAACTCAGCCATGCGTTTCATCACAGTCATGAACTCTTGAGCAGAGATGTTAGGCATAGTAGTCATTTCCTCTGTATTTGGAGCCTGCCCTTTATATTCGCCACCAAAGTTGGAGTAGAAGTTGGCGTCTGTGAGCTTCTTTGGCATGTTCTTAGTCATCCTCACCATTGTCACTATGCCCATCACAAAGGCCATCACACCAGTGAAGATTTGAGAGTTCACTTTTTCATGAATCTTGAACGAATCAACCATGGCGTATGCATCGACTGCTCCAGCTGCCATGAGTTGCACAAAAACACATCATTCATTTCACTTCACATGTTGTCATGAGTTAAGGATTTAGATTCAGGGAGTGACATTTCTGTGTTTTAATTTGTTATAGACACCACACAAGGTGACTTTATAAAGTTTTAGTCATTTAGGATCGAATATGCATTATTTTTTTCAGTTTGGACTTAAACCAAGACCACTGGTTAAGCTGGAACAATCTCACGTCATTTGATCTACATACTTGGTGGTAAGAATATGCATTATAAAAGAGTTAGAAAAAGAAATACCATTCTACCTTTGGATACTGCAAATTTCTCATTTTCTTCCATCTTTTTATTCCAAGCAGTCTTATCAGCCTCGGGGACAAAGTCCTCGTAGTTGTAAGCCTTAGAAGCAGGAACCTGTAATATTTTTTCAAGGTTTAGTACTTAAAGCTAATGGGGGCACTATTTATTTAATTCTTTTAATAAAAAAATAAAGGTCACATGAGACTTCCAAAATATGCAATCTTCTGTATAAAACAATGTCTACATGAAACAACCAAAATTTACTTCACTACATCATAGTTGAATTAACTAGTCTAGCATGTTTGATTTTTCCTTCTATAGTACCCTCACTAGCTATATTTTGTGATATGAAAGATTGCAGCTAAAACTATATGCGCTGTGATAAAGAAGTAACACTAATATGAAAGGTTTCTGCTGTTAACCATATCAAGCATGGATAATGTGAAAGATACTAATAACATACCTCGGCAAAGACAGAAGACAATTGTGCGGCGAGATTTGCCTCCAACTTGGGAGTCTCGTGTTCCTAAACATGCTTATTGATTAGTTTGGACGTTAATCAATAAGAGAAGGAATCAAGGGTAAAATTAAAAAACAACAAAGGATTTTGAATAGAGAAAACTTATGTACTATATAAAATGGAAATGCCAAATGAAAGCTGTTTTTCGAGTTATCTAAGTTCAACAAAAACATTCAAATAAATTATCTCACCTCAGAAGTTGTCTTCTCTTCCATGACAGGAACCTCACATTTCCTTGAACATTTGTGCTCACCATTTTGAACCATCTGTTAGTCCATATAGATATATATTAAGTACATAAACTTGCAAATCCATAACGTTAATTCGCTGAAAACATAAAAGAGGAAAACAAAAAGGGATTGCAACCCCACCTTCATTATATCTGCATCCTTCCAAGGGCCCTTATCAGAGCGCATGCAGCCTCCTTGATCAGCACAGGTGCAAGCACCTCCCAAAAACTCTGGCAACTCACTGGCAAAGCAAAAACCAATAGATAAGAAGATTGTCAACAAAACCTTAAGTCAATGAATGTTGATAAAGATTTTGAATACTAGAATGACAACTATGGGGCAGAAACAGGACTGGAATTACTTGTGACACAAGGAAAATCAGGTACTGCAATGTTACAGTATTTGTTAACATGAACTCACCTCTCATCAATTATCTCAAGCAATTTGCTTTGATACTTGTTGCCAAGAACCTGATGAATTATAAGCTCAATTAGATAAAATCCTATTTTCTTGACAAAAAGATGTAGATATTTAGGATAAGGTCTTTGTTCTCACATGGATTTTTGATGTGGTCTTTGGGTCAAGGAAGGATTTAACGGTGTTCCACAACATTCTGAATCCAGAACCTGCATTGATGATGAACATGCGGTTCAAGGTCTGCAGTGAAGCCACCAATTTTATGATATTACAACTCAGCAATCCACAATATTTATTTGCAACTAAACTTTTATGTAAACCTTAAGCAAAATACAAGAAAAAACATACTTCAGGGTAGTTGTCACCGTCAATCTTCTGAAGGCGGGTGATGAGCTCCCTGGCATGCTTGTTGAAGTTCTTAAGCCCCTGTGAGATAAAACATAGCAAGTTTTCATCATATTTTTCATATTTTACACATTTCTTTTTCATTCTCATAGATATCAAGGTTCATTTTGAAGTGTGAACTGAATAAAGATAGTAAGTTCAATTTGTCATGCTGGTTTTTTAACTTCAATATTGGAATGGCTAATAGATAAACTATTTCTGTTACGTACCACTCCTTGCACATCAAGGATGGTTGTGCTTTGATCGATGTGTTTCTTTGCAGCAATGGTGCAAGCCGCGAATTTCACATCAAATGTCCTCTCGAACTCCTTGACATGGTATTTGATATAGCGATCCATGGTTGTGACTTGCATCAACTTGGTGGCATCTACTTGGCCCAATCTCTCAATGTAAATTGGTCGTCCATCTTTATCAACTCCATGATGTCCTTGAGGATAATATTGCAGGACTTCATCGAGTTCCTTGAATTCAAAATCCTAGTATAAAAGGCACAAAATTAGTAAACAGAAGGAGGAGCAATACTATAAACAAGTGGGGAAAAGGGTCAAGTATATGATAAAACTAGTAATAAATCCCCTCATTTCTCACAAATATCATTGTTATATATAAAACAAAAATACCTCAGTGATGGTGTCAGCACCAAATTCCTTCCTCCATTGAAGCATGTCAGACCACATTTGCTTAGATTTCTCAAGGTCAAATTTCCTGGCCTTCAAGAATCTGTTCAACAAAATGCAAGTAATGCAGGAAATGTGTCAAGTTCCTACTCATAACCAATTGAATCAATATAATATTTGGTCCCTTAAAATGTTTTTTCTATTGCTTTCCTCTCTAAAAATCTCTGCCAATACGAATTGATTTCTAAATTTATCAAGGAGCTAACAAATTCATCCCTCCAGTCACCAACTTGTAAAGACAAAAACATTCAAGGATCAAAATAACAAGTAACATAATTGGGGTCCAAATTATATATTTACTCCATAACAATTATTTGTAGGAATAACCCATGAATGCAAATTTGAATGGAAAAACAACAGATAGTTAGAATGGACTCATTAATGCAGATTTTAAAATTAGGTAGCATTGTTATTCACTCTTACAAAGATGAATAGCCTCAACCAATCTGATAAATAGATGACCAACCTTGTTCAATCTTTAGGTGAATTCTAAATTATATCAAAATCTTGTGCCTCATTAGTAGGAGTTAAGCAAGATAATTAAGGTGATCACCTAAGCAACATGTGATAGTCATCGTGCTTCTCAGGGAGTAGCTCGTCCAAGACAAGAGCTTGACGGAACTCATCAACAGCTTTGGACTCTTCAGCATCGCGGATATCCTCGATTTCAACCGACATGACCTTGCTGCTGCTTCGCCTCTTACTCCTTGTTAGAGAATTCCTCAGCATTTTCTTCAATGAACCAACACGGTCACTCTTTTCAAGAGCTGCAAACCATCACCACAGTTGGTTCAGTTTTTTTTTTTTTTTTTTACCAAATTTCTGTGGTATTTTTACCAATGGTCACACTGAGATTAGAACCGACAACCTCAATATAGTACTCAAACTCTCTACTACTGAGCAGATCCTAGCTAGTAGTAACTTTCTATGATTTTGATAAGAGAAACATACGCTATTTTCTAATCAGATTTGGAATTTCAATTAAGTAACATATGTTAAACCTTTATTACACGAATAATGAGTAGAATCTCCAATTCTAATCAGAGAACAACACTAAAAGTAAATAAGAAATTGCACTTAAGTTTTGTACTTTTTAAAATGTAAGTTGTTTTTATCCAAAAATAATCTCAACCAAACATGTAACCAGCAATTTAAGATTAATTCTGGCAAGAAAGAAAAAAAAAAGAGAGAGAGAGATGGAAACTGACATGTCTTTGGAGACAGGGGTCCAGACATGGTGTGGCTTTTGTTGATAGCTTCTGCTGGGTATTCAGGAGAATTATACACTTGTCATACGAAAGCAGAAAAAAAACATAGCACTACCAAATGCCCTGCATGCATGCAAACAAATAACCAATCAGTAACAATATTCCATTAAACACAAAATAATGAAATTAATAACAACACCAACGTGCATGGCATGCATGCATGCAAACACACGAGATTTTAAAGTTAAAAAAAAAAAAAAGAAACGGAACTGAACGCCGAGAGATCGAGAATTGAAACTCTAAAGAGGTGTACGAGTATCAAATGGGTTTTTGCAAAAAAAGAAAAGAAAAAAGGAAGAAATAAAAAAAGGGGTAAAATAGAATATGATCACCTCGTGAAAGCGAAGGGGACGAGGAGAAATGGAGGAGAGAGAGAAGTTATAAGAGAGAGATAACCCTGAAAATAGGTTTTCTTGTTTCAGAGACAGTGAGGGTTTCACGATGGGGCATTGACCAAGTCACAGTTCTCTAATTGGAGAAGAGATAGATATAGTAGAGAAAGATAGATATTGAAGAAGGGGTTTGGCGAAACGTAAGGCTGTTCCATTCATGTTACATATTGCATCCATCTCTTTCCCATGTTGATGTCTCTCTTCCCGTTTTGCCTCACCTCTAATGTTGATTTATACACACTAATCCAAATTAAATTTTAATTTACTAGGTTTTTTTCATTTATAAAATTTAAACACTTATAAAGGATTGTTGGTTAATTTCTTTTTGAAAAATATAATTAGTCATGAAATTTTTTCTTTTAATCGAGAGATCTTACTTAAATGAATTGAGTCACATACTACTTTGTGATCAATGAATTGTTGGTTATGAACCCCAATTATAATATGTCAAAATTTTTAAATTTATCACTAATGTAAATTCAAATTATGCACCAACTCAAAAGAATTCAAGAAGAGATAATGAAGAGAGAGAAAAAAAAGCAAACCAAGAATGAAAAAAACAATTTAAAACAAATATCAAGATCCATTAAAGAAATCTTAAACCAATAAATCAATTAAAAGCGTTCAGCCTTTCATGAAGGCTTCACACAAAATCATCAAAAGTGGAAAAGAAACCTTAAACCAATAAATTAATTCAAAGCGTTTAGCCTTTCATGGAAGTTTCACACAAAATCATCAAAAGTGGAAAGAAATGAAAATCAGATTAAAGAGACTAGGCAATGTCGTCGCAGTGTTGTCTTTCTATGGTCCTAAAAAAATGTCTCCCTAAGGTCATCTAAAGCCTTAGCATATCCACCCATGACTAGATGTTAATTAGCCTAATTACAAATTAATTTCACAAATTCTAGTTGAATGATAAAGAAAAACATGTTTGCTATTGTCCATGAATTATTCAATCCTACAGTTACATGAATTGGATTTTGTTGTCTTCATGAAATAAGATTTTTCTTGATGATTTTAAAAGGGATCATTTTGTCCTTAATATTTTTTAGAAAAGTTTAATTCAATTCTTGATGTTTTTAATTGGGTTCATAATTTGTATTTATTTTCGTTACGTCACGTTTAACAATTAACAATAATAATTAATTTGAAGCTATTTAAAAATATTAAAGATTAAAATGAAACTTTTAATATGTAAAATATCACATATGTATTTTAGTCTAAAAGTTAACCAACTGACCATAATAACGATTTATAATTAATGATAATGTAAAATTAATTTATATTGTTAGTAGATTTTTTTTTTCTTTTTCAAATGCTGCCTAAAGAGACTTTTTAACTTTATTCTTTAGTTCTTCATTTCTCATTTATTGTTTCCTTTAATATTACATTATTTATTTACTTATTACACTACATTTATTTTTTAATAAAACATTTTACTTTTAATATAAATAAATACAAGATTTCAAAAATTAAATTAATTACCTAAAAATAATGTGTATCATCTTATGTTATTTTATATTTATTAGCTAATTCAACAATTGGTTTTACCAAATAATTGAATTTAGTAAATTAACTTTGTAATTTTCAGCTAAAACTTATTTTTTCAAATTTTAACTAACTATTCTCAACTAGCTTACAAATTATTTTTGCCAAACATACTCCGAATAAATCCTATTTAATACTTGTGAAGAAAAAGATAAACACAATGTTCACATAATATAAAATCCCACCTTTTAAATATCTATTAAGAGAGAAATATACACAATTTTCACATAACAATATCATGTGAAAATTTACCGTGAGAAGATCTTTTATATATTGACACTTCATTTAAAATTGTGTAATCATATATTTTGAAGTAGAAATGAAATATGATAGTCGTACTCACAATTTTGTTCTTGGTATATCAGTGGTAATGAAATTTGGTGCTACTATTCCATGCATACTATTCAAGCCCTGGCCCAATTGTAGTGACTTCTAAAGTTCTAATGAACTCACATTAATGAACCATAATTAAATACATTTTAGATAATAAATATCAATTTCTTCTTTTACGAATGAAGTTCTAACTTTTGACACCCTTGGATGGCCTTTTGAATAAAAGGGTAGTTTCATTTGGAATTTATTAAATGGGAGTATTTTTTGAATTAATTTTCAAATGGGGTAAGTCGTAGGATTCTCACGATTTTGGGATATGAAGTCGTAAAAAAATTAATAACTTCAACCTTTTTTTAGTGAAGTCCTAAATAATGGAATGACTTTAGGATTTTTTTTTTAAAGTTATTTATGTAAAGTCATAAATTTTTCACGACCTCAAAGTTGTGTTACATTTTTTTCTTTTTAAATTAATTTTGAATGACTCTAAAGCCATTTTAATTTCTATGACTTCTCTATTACTGTTTTATTTAATATTTTCAATATTTTTGTTACTAATGTTAATAATTATTATTTCTTTTGTAAATTAGAAAAAATAATGTAAATAAAAGACTTCAATTTAAATAAAAAGTACTACACATAGGTTTGTTTAAGAAAAATATTAATAGTGAGATAATGTCCCACAACGAATTTTTTTAAATATGTGTCATGGTTTTTCATCTTGTTACACTTGATTTGTTGATGGTCGCTGTTTTCTTATTCTACGATTTCTTCCTCCTCTTGTTCTAGGATGATCATTGATCACATGTAATAATTTGTTATTGTTGATGAACATCATCACCACCCTGATCATCAACACTATTATCGTTATTGTTGTTATTATCTTCTTCCTCTTCATCCTCATGACTCATGTCATGCATTTGAGTAGGTAATGATGAACGATAACAAGAGCTCGATGGTGATGGGTTGTATGTAGATCACAAAGTGTTGAAAGTGGTAGCAAATATTTGTGAGTGTCCTTCAACAACATTTGAGGTAGAAGAAACTTAAAATGAGTATTGAAGCATATATAATAAGACTCATGGTGTTTGAAAACTTTGTTCACATCCTTGAGACATATATCTAGAGAAGCCTATTGATTGATCAATAGGTTATGCATGTGATTGATGGTGTTGGGGCATATATCCAAAAACATGCACTAGAGATACACTAGGTTTAACATGTGATTGATGGTGGTGATAGATAGGATAATACTAAAAATTAAGAATTATCAAGTTATAAATAATAATGAATAATAATAACAATAATTTATGAAAATTATTAGGTAAACTTACAACCTCATTAATGGTGTCCCTTCATGAGATATATATCGTCTAGTTCGACATATATACCATTGCATGTATTTTGAATTTTCATGCAAAATACCTTGGTGAACTTCACCTTAAATAATATAATCATTCCAATGATTTCATTTGTCAATCCAATGGCGATGATGGTAAGCTCAAAAAATATTTTTCCTCCTTCTCATATCTATGTCATGTAGTTCATCTAGGTTTGGGGGGTTATCTCAAATATTTTGTCGCAGTCCAAATTATCTCATGATCCTATCTACTGCATGTCATAGATACCTCGACATTATTAATCAATCACCTTATTTTATGTGCCTCAGAAGAAGGTATCCACAAGAATTACAAGATATATATTATTATTGTGACATATTTATTAATGAACAAGAAAAACAAAAAAATACTTAAAAAAATAAAAAAATGGACCTCATTCGTATGTAATCTATCAAATATGATGCATATAAGTCTAACTACATAGGTGGAAATGTTTGTTTGGCTCATCGACCAAGATCACTTTCGTGCAAAAGGAAATCCAAGTTCTTATTGTACTTTTTCGTCAGATAAGTTATCTATGCACAGAGCAATGCATTTAAAGCGGACTCACGCCCATAATTGTAGTATCAAAAAACATC
The DNA here is from genome assembly GCF_000004515.6 of Glycine max. NCBI lineage: Eukaryota > Viridiplantae > Streptophyta > Magnoliopsida > Fabales > Fabaceae > Glycine > Glycine max. The sequence goes on from NC_038252.2 coordinate 29,186,262, forward strand.
CTCTGATATCAATTTGTAAAGGCTTTATAGTCCAATCTAGAGCTTAAAAAAAGGAAGCTAATACTCCTGCACCCCAACTATAATGACTTGCTTTTGTAAAATTTTCTAACAAAGGAAATACATAAAACAAACTCTTGTTCTTGAAGTATCTAACATCAAACATCTGCTTATGAGCATCATGATATAAGCTTTAACATATTAAGTAATCACAACATCATCAACATCAACAGGAAGTTCTTGAAAATTTTGCCACGATCACCTTAAATAAATAATTTTTCCTTTGATATACTTATCATGTGGAATGCCCACCAATAAGGCTTGACAAACAAGACGTACATCATTAGTACTGCCAGCAGTTACAAGTAGCCCGTCAATCTTGAGTCCTAGCCATAAAGCCAAATCTTCTAAAGTTATTGTTTGTCTCCCCATGTGGAAAATGCTATGTGTGTGTTTCGGGCCTCCAAAATTCAACCAATGTACCGACCAAATTCTGGTTAATATCAATTTTCCCAACAATTATAACACGACCAAAACCAGCTTCATTTATTAGGTTTTGCATGTGATTATCTATCTAGTCCAAATGTGTAAAAGCCCAGGCAAAATTACACCTTGGATGAATCATTCTCTTTTCGCCTTTCCACACTTTATTGGAAATATGATTGTGTTGTAAGTGCAACAACGAGCCATCAATAGGTCTAGGTTGTGCATGTGTCATTACTTCACAAATTAAACACAAGAGATTGCAAGAAGGATGAAAGAGGTGGAATGTGAGAATGAAGGTCCAACGTGAAATACATAGCCTTTTTTTAGTGAAGTGATTTGTTAACATAAAGGCAAATATCTCATGCATTTGTTATTTCATGAGAGGGAATCTCATGCCTTCTCATGCCTTTGTTGTTCATGTGAGAAAGAATCTCATGCCTTTAGTGTTGCACTTGATTGGACTTCATATAAAGAATATCGTGTCACATGGTAAGTTGAATGTGTAGGTTTGGTCTTTGTTGAATGTGTAGGTTTAAGGTTCTTCAAGGTTGTAAGTTTAACATGGTAAGTTTTTCATAAACTTCACCATTGAATGAAGGAAGATTCATCAAGGTGCAAGACATCCAAATATGATATCTATAGATTCATCAAGGGTTCTTTATTTAACATTATATGTCCATAAATTATTCATATTTTTACTACTAAATTACACTTTTATTTGTTCATAGATGTCTACTAAATTACACTTTTATTTGTTCACAGATGTCTGGTGAAGAACCCATAATAAGAGATAATGTTAATGAATTTAGTTATGAGGATCAGGACCACGAGATTTATGAAAGTGTAGAACCAAGCAATCAAAGTCAATTCACATCATCTTCATTGTGAAACCATTAATATCCAACTCTTAGAAGATCTACAATTCTCAAATCCTTATTAGAATAAAGGGAATGATAATATGAATGTCTCCTATGATTTTTATGAAGGCATGATGTTTGAATCAAAACAAGCAATTGTCAATGACATTAAGCAATTTGATTTTCTACATTCATTTAATTATGATGCAGAAGAGAACAAGAGTGACAAGTATGTTCTCAAGTGTATACAATATGATAATGGATGTCATTGGAGGGTGATAGCATCCTTTAGCAAAATACACAGGAGGTGATAGATAAAGAAAATAAATGGTATTCACACTTGCACAACTTCACTCATATCTCAAGATCATGTTAGGTTAGACTTATCTTTAATTGATCATAATATTGTTGACTTAGTAAAGGTAAATCCTAGTATCCTAATCAAAACCTTGATTACAAACATGCTACAACACTTTGGTTATACTATGACATACAAAAAGGCATGAACAACTAAACAAAAAGCACTTGAAATTGCATTTGGAGGTTGGGAAGAATCATATAATTATCTACCTATATGGATGAGAGTTTTCCAACACTTTGTACTAGGTATAATTGTTAGATACAAAACATCCAATTCAATGGAGGATGGTGAGGATGACTCTTCTAAGGTGATTCTTAATCGTGTGTTGTGGGTTTTTAAGCCATGCATCAAAGACTATCAATATTGCAAGTCGATTGTGCAAGTAGATGACACATATTTAACAGGAAAATATTGTGATACTTTATTGATTTCCATTGCACAAGATGGTAATCGAAACATTTTTCCACTCGCTTTTGCAATTGTTAAGAGTGGGAGCAAAGAACTTTGGACGTTGTTCTTGCATTATTTGAGGAGATATGCCACACCTCAACCAAATTTGTGCATTATATCAGATAGGGGAACAAGTTTGCTAGCAACTTTGCGATCAGAACGAGTTAGGTGGATTGGGTCATGTGTAACTTCTACATACTAGATTTGCCATATTGCATCAAATTTTAATAAAGAGTTTAAAAATGTTGACCTAAAAAAAACAAGTCATCAATATGGACAAACTTCTAAGCACTTCATGCCTTAAATAATTTATTTATTACGTGTTCAACATATTTATTACTCATTATGCTTTGTCTTTTATCATAGAATATGCGATGAGGAAACCGTGATTTGAGGCCAAGTTGCTAGCAATGCAATTAGAGTTTTGATGAGCAACAGATTGGTTGGATCAAATTCCCAAGAGTAAATGGACTCAGGCCAATGATGAAGGAAAATGCTATAGGCATATGACTACTAATCTTGCTGAGTGTATGAATTCTATTTTGAAAGAAGCTTGAGCATTGCCTATTACTACCTTAGTCAAGCAAACATTCAATAAAATAAATGACTTGTTTGTTACTAATGGGATGAAAATCATGAATATGATAAAGACAAGACATAGGTACTCCGAAGAGGTATATGTCACGATCCAAGAGAACCGACGCATTGCTAGCACGTATTACTATCAGATGTACATTTGGGAGGCAAAGGAGTTTGAGGTTCAAGAGATTACAAATACACAACTTGGGTGATGAGCAATGGCATGCACTGCCAAATTGAACGAATGACGATGTGATCGTGGGGAATTTTAGGCACTTTGAATTTCTTGCTCGCATGCAATTGCAACATGTGCCTCTTGAAATTTAGAATGTGATGATTTTGTTGAGCCTATATAAAAGTTGGAAAACATTTACAAAGTTTATCAGCATCAGTTTCATTCCTTTGGAAGCAAAGAAAAATGGCCTAAATATTTGGGTCCATATTTTATGTCTGGTCCCTCGAATCGACGAGACACATCGGGAAGGCCAACCACTGGTCATATACATAATGAGATGAACGAACTAATTCCAAATAAACCTAAGAAATGTTCATTGTGTAGAACTGAAGGACATAATCGTAGTAATTGTGCATACATGTAAGTTGACACCAAATATTGTGTCTAATTTTTAATTTTATGTTTGTGCTTAATTTGTATTGTTCAATTCATATTAATGTATTATGTTGATTTCATTTTAACAACTATTTTTATTACTAAATTATTTTCTATTGTTAATGTTAAAATAATTTTATTAAATAAAATTAATTAATAATACTATCAAATCACACAAAATTATTAGTTTACTTAATTGATAAATGTAAAAAATAATTTAAAAAATATTAAAAACAACTTTAATATTATTTGATAAATTTTGTTAATATGAGTAACAAAAATATAAGAAACATTAAAACAAAAACTATTAAAAAAATAGAGAAGTCGTATAATTAAAAACAACTTTAGAGTAGTTCAAAATTTAGTTGAAAATTTAAAAAAAAAATGTTGCACGACTTTGAAGTGGTAAGAAATTTAAGACTTAATATTAATAATTTAAAAAATCTTTAAAGGTATTTAATGAAAAAAAAGCTAAAAGTCACAATTTTTTTACACTTCTTGCTCCCAAGTTGTTGTAAGGGTCCCTATCACTTATCTCATTTGGGAATTAATTCAAAAATCACCCATATTTTGTAAATTTCAAATGAAATAACCCTCTTTTTGGTCAAAAGGCCCCCTTGGATGGATCCTATAGGGACAGGTTCATACAACAGTTGTAGCGCGATATAGCTTTTGTATGATTGCTATGGATTCAAAACACTTCCTAAAAGCAAACAAATCAAAAGTGCGACAAAGATTATACAAGCCCGAAATCCAAAAGGATATGAAGATGATAAACAACAAATTCTTCTTTTGATGCCATCAGCTGATTAATTTTATTCAAAATCAGAACCAACAATTGTGGAGGATCTAACGACTTTACGTGTACTGTCTTGATATTCATCATCTTTATCAATTATACCTATCAAATGATAGTTAAAAAACTTTTTGGCCACTAAGATATGAAAGGGACAAATAAAAGCATTACCTTTCTTTATTAGCAGAGCCTTCAACGTTCTTTTGGTAAAATCATTTTTACCTCCCACTTCTTGCAATCCTACCAATCTGTCTATTGCTACTCCTTGTTTGAAGAAAGAAACACCTTGTCCTTAACCAATATACTGATATACAAATAAATTTTATACACATTTTATTTCAACATAACTATTATATATACTGCCAGTTTAGTTCAGTAACTCCTTATCACCAAGGTTATCCTCCTTATCCAATATACTGACATAACAAATAAATTTTATCTACATTTTATTTCAATATATTGCTAAGGACAGCATATACAATAAATTGGTATATGGATTGGCTAAGTTATCTTCTACCAATCTATCTTTAATAAACTGACAATATATATAATAAATTGGTAGGATTAGTAGATAGATTTTATCTATTGTCCTTAGCCAATCTATCTTCTGCAACTCCTTGTTAGTTTAATTCAGTACAACATAATTTTATTTCATCCAGGATAGCTTCTACGACCAAGCATTTGTTAGCTCCTATATCCACCTTTTTTATGTAGGAGTAGTTATTACATTTACATTTTTTTAGACCTAACAGAAACATTAATACACTTAATTTACCAAGTACAGATTTAGGCCTCACCTAAATAATATGACACAAGCCGAAGTCTTGATAGCCAGTTTTGTAACAAAGAACGATGCATTCTGTATTTCATTTTCAATAATGAACTTCATTCAATTCCTTTACCAAGACAAATAGTTGCATTAAGATAATTTTTCCAATGTTACAGTTATATTGACTCAATCCCTAAGCAAACTCCAAAATCATCTCTATAGAATGGTTCATGTCGTCCTTTGCATCAAGCTTGATGAACTTGGTATCAATATGCTTTGGTGCAAAAGATTTTAAATGCTTATACATTATCCTGGAAACATTTATTGATACAACAACATGCACATGTAATCGTGCATGTCAGAAATTAAGAGACAGAGAAAGATAACGAGTCACTTCCTTGAATTCTCCATTCCTCTCGTTTCTCTACTTTCTATTAAAGACAAATCCAATTGCAAATAGCAAGACAATTTACAAATAACAAAAGTAAAAACAAAAAATTGAATATCATTTGAATCTTAGTACATATGGAGATTGCCACCTTAAGAGTTGCAATCCTATCGGCATGCAGTTTTTTCAACTCAAGATCCTAACACCAACATTGTGTAGACTAGTTATAAAGAATGAGGGGATAACCACATACATATAAATCATACATCCATTAACTCGTCAAGGTCAACCTCCTCATGTATTGAACTTGATTCTTGTGCTTTCTCTTGAGCAAGCAATTCATGCAGGTATCATAGTACATGCTTGATTACACAAATATGTTGTTGTTGGCATAATAATTATGCATAACATAACTCTTCAAAGAAAATTAAATTAGCTTAAAAACAAACCACATAACTGACATAAGACTCTCAAGAAAGTAGTACTTCAAACACTATCACCCAAAACATACAACATTTAACTATTCACCTGATAGGTCCGTAGTTTAGCAGAAGCCCAATAAAGAAGGAAGGCTCAAAAGGAATGTGAAGATACCAACTCACCTCCAGGATTTCCAACATTAACTTGTGTTTTCTCTCTTTTGGTTGTTGTTTGCATAGTTGAATATAGTTGTTGTTTCCTCATGATTGAGACTCGTGTATGGTGATGTTAAAGTGCCTTTTATCGGAATTTTTACCAATATATACACTCTCTCTCCAAAAAATTCTCAATATATGCTACTGACTCTTATTTTCCAAAGTCCACCATCTGTATGTAACATTGAGATTGAGAAGTCGGGATTTGCCAATCCGACTTCTAAATTGAGCTTTAGTTTTTTTTTCTAATTTAAATTTTATTTTTAATTTTAAACTTATGTTTTAGTTTAAATTATTAAAAATATTTTAAATTTAAACTTCCGTACTTTTTTATTTTAAATATTATATTATATAAAAAATATTTTTAATTGATTTTAAAAGTAATTTTTTATTAAAATAGTTTTATTTGTTTAAGAAAATGATGTTATTAAATATAATTTTTTTCTTATATTATTTAATTTTTAAAAGTTGAAAATATGCTTTGTTTGATAATATATTTCATTCACTATAATTTGTTGTTAACATGGTATCAGTTTGTTAGAGAATTCTTTTCCTCTTGCTTCTGCATTCTCTACCTTCTTTGTATTGATCGGTGATCTCTTTCTTTCCTTTTTCACGGCTTCTACTCTCGAGACCTCTGACTCTTCTGTTATAGTCACCTCCTCCTCAACCAATTCTTTTCCTCAAGACATCTTCAATCCCTATTATGTTCACCCTAACGAGAATCTCTCAAGAAAGACTGTGTGTAGGTACTAGTAAAATGAATTTTAGGAATAGAATTAGAATCAGCATAACCAGATTGTACCAGGTAATATAGTTCCTTAAACTCTCTAGCAGTGCCAATCATCTTCTGGCCAGAAATCTGCTACAAAAAACGAAGGTTGTGAGTGAAAGTAGCTTGCCTTAGCCACTGCAAAACATTGGCATTTACATCAATTAGATGTTAATAATTCGTTTTTACATGGCGATTTGATAGAAGATGTTTACATAAAAGTTCCTATTGGGTTTACCACTCTTAATTCTGAACTAGTTTGCAAGTTACAAAAATCTTTATATGGATTAAAACAAGCAAGTAGGCAATGGAATGCTAAGCTTATCGTTGCCCTCATTTCTTTGGGTTTCCATCAATCTTCTTTTGATTATTCTCTATTTGTGAAGAATCAGAATTCTCATATTACCATTCTCCTAATTTATGTTGATGATGTGGTTTTGACTGGTAACCATCTTGAAGAAATTAATTTTGTCAAGATTTTTCTGGACCAACAATTTAAGATCAAGGATCTAGGAGAACTTAATTTTTTTTCTTGGCTTAGAGGTGGCTCAATCCAAGTCTGGAATTGTTCTATCTCAATGCAAATATGCCTTGGAGTTAATAATCGATGTTGGCTTGTTAGGCTACAAGCCTGTTTCGATTCCCATGGTACCTAATACCAAACTTTATGCTACAGTTGGTGTTCTCTTATCCGATCCAACAAGTTATCGAAGACTTATTGGCAGGCTGATATATTTGACTAATACCAAACCTGATTTATGCTTTGCTGTGTAAAAATTGAGTCAATATTTGTCCAATCCGACACAGTCACATATGGATGCAGCTCGGCACATTCTGAAATACATCAAAGGTTGTCCGGGGAAAGGTCTTTTTTGCTCTTCAGCTAGTGACTTCAAGCTTCGAGGTTTTAGTGATTTAGATTGGGCAGCTTGCCCAGAAACAAGGGAATCTATCACTGGTTTTTCCATCTTCTTTGGTTCCTCTCTTGTGTCTTGGAAATCAAAGAAGCAACCTACCGTTTCTAGATCATCATTAGAGGCAAAGTATCGGGCCTTGACAATCACTGTCTGTGAACTCCAATGGTTAAGCTATTCGCTTACTAATATGCATCAAGAAACTTATTTGTCGATTACTCTATATTGTGACAGCCAATCAACCATCAAAATAGCTCAAAATCCAACGTTTCATGAGTGCACTAAGCATATAGAAATAGATTGTCATCTAATTCGCGAAAAAGTACAGAACGAAACCATTTATCTCATGCCAGTTGCATCCAAGGATCAGTTGGTTGATTTACATACTAAAGCGTTCTCTTTTTCTATTTTTTTTCTTCCATGTTGTCCAAGCTGAACATGATTGATATTCATGGTCCAACTTGAAGGGGATTGTTAATATATTTCATTCACTATAATTTGTTGTTAATATGTTTGGTACAACTGTTACTTAGTTTCAAGTACAACTGTTAGCATAGCTGTCAAATGACTTGTATATACTCTTATCTTATTGATGAATAAAATTAAGGAATTCATTTTACCAATTCATTCCATTAACACACCTTCCCATTTGTTTGTTAAAACGTTTAACCCAAGCCCAATTACACGAAAGACACACTCAAAGGTTGTGTTATTATTGTGTCGAAAAATATGTCATTAGCCATCGTTGTCAAGCTCATAAGTTCCTTTTACTTTTGGTGGATGATGAAGAACTAGCTTTGGTAGGCAAACCAACGGACATGACACGTATCCCTATTGCAAGTGAGGACCCGGAAGAACCCCAACTACATCTTTATTTATTTTCCCAAGCTCTAACAAGGGTACCTTCTCCACAAACACTGCATTTTAAGAGGTCCATTAATGGCCAAACCATGATGATTCTTGTGGACTCGAGAAGTTCCCATAATATTTTGCAGACAAGATGGGCTAATCAATTGAGACTAACACTAGATCCTACTCTGTCTTTTCTGGTAATGGTAGGAAATGGAGATCATTTGTTTTGCTCTGGTCTCTATCATGTTGTCCCCCTGGTGATTCAAAACCAAACTTTTGATACTCCCATGTACCTATTACCGATTCAGGGTGCTGGTGTGGTATTAGGCATTCAATGGCTCAAATACTTAAGGCTCTAAAAAATTTGTCCCACCCACCTCAGCCATGTTTAATCAATTCAAAAGCCTTCTTCATCAAGATAGTAGTGCCTCTTTACATCTATTTCTTTTTTAGAGCATGACCCACCCATACATTGGTCCCACACCCTTTACCCAAAGCAACCTTGAATTCTCCAAGTTTCCTACCGTAATCCAACCTGTACTCCTGGACTTCTCATCCATTTTTTATGAACCCCAAGGCTTACCCTCCCCCTTCAGCACCATGACCACCAAATTCCTCTTCTACCTAATTCCAAACCAGTGAACGTAAAATTGTACCCTTACCCTCAAATTCATAAGGAAGCAATGACAAAAAGCATTTAAGAGATGTTGAATGAAGACTTGATTGTGCCAAGTCACAGTCTTTTTTCTTCCCCGGTGTTATTGGTTCGCAAAATGATGGAATTTGGTGTTTTTGTGCAGATTATAGAACTCTCAATGCCATCAACATTCGAGATCAAATTTCCTATTCCAACAATTGGTGAATTATTGGATGAGTTACATGGGGCAATCATTTTTTCTAAAATTGATTTACAGTTGGGATATCATCAAATTCGCAAAGTGCCAGAAGACACACACAAAAAAACTTTTTGTACTTATGACAGACACTATGAGTTCCTTGTGATGTTGTTCGGTCTCACTAATGCTTCGATAACGTTCCTGGTTGCCCTAGATGATTTGTTGCCCCCTTATTTAAGACGATTTGTCTTGGTGTTTTTTGATGATACGTTAATTTACATTACTAATATTTCTTATCATTTACAACACCTAGCAGGCATTTTTAATTTATTGCAAGACCACAAGTTCTTTGCTAAGTTGGTGAAATGCATTTTTGCAGTGGCCTAACTTTTCATATTTGGGCCACATCATTTCTAGTGAAGGAGTTAAATCAAATTAGGAAAAAATTCAGACTATTCTTAGGCGGCAACGCCCTAACTCTCTCACGAATTTGCAAGGTTTTTTAGGCCTTATGGGGTTTTATCGACAATTTATTCGATAATACACTTATCTTGCTACACCTCTCACAGAGCTGTTAAAAAAAATCCAACTTTACATGGACACCGGCAGCAGATTTTTCATTTATAACTCAAAAAAGCCATGACTAATGCTCTTGTGCTTCAACTCCCTCAGTTCAATATTCCCTTTGATCTAGAGACAAATGCTTCCTCTATGACCATAAGGGTTGTTCATTCACAGTAAGGGCATTCAGTGGCTTATTTCAGTAAAAAAGTTATGTTCTCGAATGCTAACTGCATCTGCCTATGCAAGAGAAATGCTAGCCATTACTGATTCTGTGAAGAAATGATGCCATTATTTGATATGCCACAAATTCAAAACTACACAGATAAAAAAAAGCTTGAAACACTTACTTTCTCAGGTTTTTCAAATGCCAGAGCAACACAAATTGACACTCAAGTTGCAGGGCTTTGATTATGAGTTGATATATTGCCCGGGGCAAGAAAATTGAGTTGTTTATAGTCTTTCTAGGTGTCAAACTAAGGAAGAACTTCCAGTAGAATCTATGTTGTTGCTCTCAATTTCTTTGGTGGTTCCCTCTTTACTGAACCAATTGCGACAATATTGTTCTGCTAAAGAGGAAGGTAAAACCTACATAGTTCTGTATAGCACAAACCCGATTTTCACATCTAAGTTTGAAGTTTGAAATGGACTCATCATGTTTAAGGAGCGCATTTTTATACTTGATGCTTATGAATGGCGACAAACCATTTTGACATAAATGTATGCTTTTGTTATTGGTTGTCACTCAGGACCCAAACCAACACTTGTTCGCACAACTTCTTCATTGGTCGGGATGTCTTGTGATGCCAACTTTTGTGTCCCAGTGCCTTGTCTACCAACAGAACAAGTATAGTCCGACCAAACAACTGAACCTTCTCTAACCTCTTCCAATGCCAACACAACTGTTGTCTAATATCTCCATGGACTTCATCACAAATCTACCCAACTCAAGAGGTCATTCAATGTTGTGGGTGGTGGTGGATCGATATACCAAGTATGCTGACTTTATTGGGTAACCGTCCAAATTTTCTGTACCATCTCTGGTTGCTTGCTTCACTGTAGAAGTTGTTTTCCTTTATGAAACACCTAAATCAATTGTTTTGGATTGTGATAAAATTTTCATTAGCAAATTCTAGAAGGCATTATTTAAGCTTCAAGGAAGAACATTAAAATTCTCCACCACTTACCATCTGTAAACCGACAAACAAATAGAGGAGGTCAACAAATCCATTGTGGCTTACTTGAGGTGGTTCACCTTAGATTTTCCCAATAGGTGGTTTCTATTTTTTTTCATTTAGCTGAGTATTGGTATAACACCTCAGTCCACTTAACTATTGGAATGACACCATTCCAAGCACTGTATGGTCGTTAGCCTCCGCAAGTGTCAGATTTCCTCCCCTTAGATATTGTTCCCATCCCAATTGCTTAGGCCATGCATAAAAAATTATTCATTCTCAAAATCTTGAAGGAAAATCTGAAACGCAATCACCAAAAGGATGAGAGACTAAGCGAACAAGCATAGAAGAAACGTCACTTTTGAAGTGGGCGAATTTGTTTGGCTGAAGTTGTTAGGAATTTTATAATTCATAATAATTAACGTGAGTTACATATTATATTATAACATTTATATTAGTTATTTATATTTTTTATGTGCTCAATATAAGTGATCTAATTTGGTGAACCTATTAGACTATCAATAGAAAATTAATATGCGATTAATGAACGAAAATCAGTTTGACCCATTAGGGGATAATGAGAATCCTAATATGTTTAAAACGTGAGACATGGTTATGGTCTCCAATACACCAAATCATAAACAGTTTTCTCCTTTCCCCATATGAAGAGAGAAAACGAATGTCCCATAAGGAATAAGGAGAATTGGTTGAGAAAGATCATCAAACCAATTGTTCATGACTATTTTCCAAATTTCGTTGCGTTGATCAAACATTAGGGATCCAGGTTGGTATTCTTAAAGCTCTTCTTGATAATCTAACTAATGTGTTCCTAGTAGTTATTGATATTTTATAAGAATCTCTTAATATTCCATTAGAAGCTTGACGTTACCGGTAACATTCAGCTTGCAATCAGAGTGATTCCAAACTTCACGGCCACTTTTGTGGGCCTTATCACATTCTCAAACACATTGGGGTCGTGGCTTATGAATTGGAACTTCCGGCCACTGCCAGAATCTATCCCGTGTTCCATGTGGGGCTGCTTCAACGTTACAAAGGACCCCTTCCACCATCTTCTTCAAAATTTCCTTCATTATTGTTACTAGAGGACCAATGTGAAACCTTACGCCAACTTCAAGAGTCAACCATTCCTTCATTGGCTCATCTCGAAATGGGAGAGTCAGCATCTTCATCTCTCACCATCACGCCAATCAATGGTGTCCATTCACTGTATTTTAATTTCCTCCAATAGTCAGCACTAGGCTTCTTCCCAAGACCACCACTTCTGCCTTTGAGGACAAAATCACTTTTGAGAGGGAGAGTATTGATAGGCCCATAGTTTAGTATAAGCCAAATGAAGAAGGAAGGCCTAAAAGGAATGTGAAGATACCAGCTCACCTCAAGGATTTAAAAGGAATGTGAAGATACCAGCTCACCTCAAGGATTTCCAACGTTAACTTTTGTTTTCTCTCTTTTGGCTATTGTTTTCATAGCTGCTGATTACAGTTGTTGTTTCCTTATGATTTAGACGCGTGTATGATGATGTTGTAGTGCCTTTTATCCATATATAGCCACTCAAGGGTTGCTTTAATAATATGAGGAAATTATTTCATAGAATATAGCCATAGCTATTTAGTGTAGCCTTAATTTTAGACCTAGTCGTCACTGATGATAGAGTCATTATCTATAATCACCATCTATGGTAAGCTTCTTAAACATAACACTATATTAAGGCTCATAAGAACCCTAGGGCCTTCTCTTGCATCTTTGGCTCAATCTATTTGGAGTTTTCTATCCAATGCCCTTGCGGGGGTAGGATTGCATCATTTGATAAGGACACAAGAAAAGGATAATTAAAGGAAAGGAGTTCACAGAAAAAAACTTGAGCAATATTGTAAGTTAAAGAGTTTTGAATCGTGCACTTCCATTTCATAATTCAATTCCATGGTAGCAGCACCAGTAGTTCAATTTTATTTACACTAAATGAAAACACGTGCAAATTGCAAATGCATAGCCAATTCAAGTAGTAAAAAGAACACTACAATATAAAATAACACGCATCCACCATTTTAAATATATAAATTATGATGCAATGTAGGACATTAATTATTAGTTTCATTCATCTTTGTAAACAAACTATCAAATTGCAAAAATGCGTATACAACATCATTAAATCCTTATCCTACTAGGTGAGATCAACTAGATGAAACGTTGGAAAAAGACGACCTAGGATATCACACAAGTGGTAAGTTGTAAGCGGAAATCACGCTACAACAAGTTCACGTTTACTTAAAATCAATTCTGTAAAATCACATTGGTTCAAAATCAATTCTACTTGGGGGGATGTGAAATCTGAAATCGCCCATGAAGATAGGAGACAGAGGAACCGAATGTGGGCTGGGTTGGGCCGGCTAGAAAGGTTTGATAATCATGGCCCAAAATTTCTAACTCACTCTTCAAGGACAAAAAAAATATCAAAGTAAAATTATTTTCTAATATATATAGTAAAGTTTATTTTTTAGTACTAGTGTTATATAAAGTGAAACTCTGATAATAAAAAAAGTAATTTAGTTAGAAGAAAGATTTCACTAAAAAAAATTTAGTCAGATTTTTTTATAAAGGTTAAGCATTAGTAAAACTAATAGATATTCAATGTTATATATATATATATATATATATATATATATATATATATATATATATATATATATATATATATGTTATTTAATTTGAATTCAAGATCATTTTTTCAAAATGTTTAATCGCACGTTAGAAATCCAAGCATGAACTTATCAATGAGAATTAGCTCAAATAATATATATTTAATTTTCTTTTAAGTGGGATTTTGAATTTAAACTTTTTGATTGTAGAAAAATCGGAAGGAGCACTAGTCTCAGCATATAACCATATGGTGGATATTCTCAACTTGAATAAAATAAATGTAGTTTTAGAAGATATGGATATAATAATTAAACTAAAAAATCTAAATATTGTATCGCATAATAAAATCAAATTTAATTATAATTGTTTATAGAATATAAAATTCATATGGTATGCGTAAAAGAAAAAAGACCAAAACCGGAAAAGTGACATTTTATCATTTTTATGAAATACTCAAATACATCATTAGTGAGTATAAATTCTTCCAAGTAATAAAGAAAACCACCGTTCAAAAGGTTAGACTGGCATTGGTTGTAAATAGTGACAGTGTCTCATTTTCATAAATTGTCATGTAAGTAACTACTATAAAAAAAAAATCATTTCTATAATTGTATAAAAAAAAATATAAAATATATTTTCATTCAATCACAAATTATCATTTATAATAAATCATCATTATCTCTAATAATATTCTCAAATTAATTAATTTTAATCCACATAAGGATTGATTGAAGTTGTTATTAAGTAACTACTATAAAAAAATCATTTCTATAATTGTATAAGAAAAAATATAAAATATATTTTCATTCAATCACAAATTATCATTTATAATATATTTTTTTTTTTACTTTAATCAAATTATATTAAAATTTATATGAATAATAATTTATAATTAAATAAAATAAAAAATATATTTACATTATCAATATATCATCATTATCTCTAATAATATTCTCAAATTAATTAATTTTAATCCACATAAGGATTGATTGAAGTTGTTATTGAGTATTGAATTCGATTTTAGACTGATTTACTCTACTCCCCAAAATTGATCAATCATTTGTTACCCTTTTTTGCAGATTAAAATGTTCTTAACTGTTTTCATTCTTAGATTTAATTTAAAACATTGTTATTAGTGATCTTCCTAATGCTCAGCCATGTTTTGCAATATCAAGATCACCATAAACTCTACAAGAGTTTTCACCAAATTATTACAAGAATGCAATATTAGCATTCCTCTAACAAATAGTATAAGATGATTAGAGTCACCTTAATTAAGAAAATTAGGCTCGTCACGTTCTGCTGGTGCTGGCCGAACGGCAACGAAGAACGCATTTTGTGTACACTGTTTCCACGTACTCGCACCTGGGGGCCACGCGCTCCACGCTCCAATGAAAAATCTCCACGTCACTTGTTACACCACACGTTCCACACACCGTGAGCCGTGAGCCGTGAGCCGTGAGCCGTGAGCCGCACGCAATACAAAACCACCCAGATATACAGAGTTTTCTCAGTTTCCATTTTCTCATTCCGATTTTTCATTTCCCAGGTCAATTTTCTCTCTCTGCATTTTTCATCCAATTCCTCAATACTCTCATGCACGATGCATGTGCTCTTGTTCTTATTTTGTATCAACTTGTATGCATATTAGGACTGTCTATAATGTATGATACAATGCTCCAATGCTGCTTAATATGTATATTGTATTTTGGGTTAAGCACCGTGAGGGTATTTGGCTTCTCGATGGAGCCTAAGTATCTTCACAAGCTTCGGTTCTTTAGGCCCATTATGAGATTAATGCTCGGTCTGATGGTTAATATGTATATTTAATGCCCTTTTTTTTAGTGTGGAAAAGTTATTAATCTCTCAATGGTTCTGCTTGTTATGCTTTTTTGTGTTTTTCCCCCCATTACATTGTGGGTGTCATGGTTGGTCTCTTATACGGTGCCATGCTAAGTTCCCGTTTCACATTTCAAGGAACCTTCTAATTTCTTATTTTTCAAGTAATGGAGGGTTTGAGTGGATGAAGTGATGTAAGAAATAAATTATTCGAGTTTAGTGCTTTTCCCTGGCTCTGAATGTGGTAATTAATGGAATTTGTCTGGAGCAATGGAACAACAATCAGTTCTAACACTTTTTTTTTTCAGGTGGTTTAGTATAGTAGGAACTGTAATGGCTAACGGAAGCTCTGATGAGGATACTGATATTAGTGAATCTGAAATTAGTGAGTATGAAGACAAGTCCTATGAAGAACTGAACAATGGAAGTCAGAATGTGAAAACCTCGGATGAGACTTTTACTTGTCCATACTGCCCTAAAAAGAGAAAACGGGATTATTTGTACAATGAGCTCCTTCAACATGCTTCTGGGGTGGGTCAGAATAGTTCACAGATGACAAAAGCTAGAGACAAGGCAAATCATTTGGCTCTAGTGAAGTATTTGGAAAAAGATCTAATGACTGTAGATGTTCCATCAAAAGATTCAAAGCCGGTGGATGAAAATGAGCCTTCTGTTAATTCTGATGAGCAGTTTGTGTGGCCTTGGATTGGAATTGTAGTTAATATTCCAACTAGGTGGATAGATGGACACTATGTTGGTGAGTCCGGTACCAAGCTGAGGGATGAGTACAGAAGCAGGGGTTTCAATCCAGTTCGAGTCACTCCTCTGTGGAATTTCCGGGGTCACTCTGGAATTGCTCTTGTGGAATTCAAGAAAGACTGGCCAGGCTTAGACAATGCGTTGGCATTTGAAAGAACATATGAATTAGATCATCATGGGAAAAAGGACTGGTTTGCTAATTCTGAGCAGAAGTCTGGCCTTTATGCGTGGGTTGCCCGAGCAGATGACTACAAAGTGAACAATATCTATGGAGAACAACTGCAAAAGATGGGCGATCTCAAAACCATACCTGAGCGTATGGAAGAAGAAGCTAGAAAGCAGGATATACTTGTCTCCAATTTGACTAACATTATCCAAGTCAAGAACCAGCACTTAAAAGAGATTGAAGTGAGATGCCATGAGACTACGAACAAAATGAACCTTGCTATGAATGAAAAAGATAAACTCATTCGAACTTATAATGCAGGTATCTGTTTTATTGAGCCTTAGGATCAAATAGCCATATACTGCTTGAATCATTGTAGTGGTTGGCACCATAGGATATACTATTGCTAAGTTAATTTCCTAAAAATATTGTGCTGGAATTCAATTTTATATTTTAACAATTGATTATTATTTTAAAATTCTGCTGATCTGTTGTAAGTTGTAACAACATTGTTTTATGCTATAATTCATTGTCTTCAGAGATAAAGAAAATGCAGTCAAGTGCCAGTGATCACCTCAAAAGAATTTTTACTGATCATGAAAAGCTTAAATTTCAACTGGAATCTCAGAAAAACGAGCTTGAGCTGCGGAAAATTGATTTGGAAAAGCGTGAGGCACATAATGAAAGTGAAAGGAAAAAGTTGGCAGAAGAAATTGAGGAGGTATTGTGTTTTTTTCTTTTTTATGCTGCATGTCCTGTTGTATACTATTGTTTTAGATTGATTGATTATTGTGGTTGATGTTTAGATCAATCTTTTATGCTAGTAGATCTTGAATAAATATCTTTTATGCTAGTAGATCTTGCCATGTGTATGGACAAGATATTAGGACTGTTATCTTCTGTCTATTTAGTGCACAATTCTCATTTGTAAGGGACATGGAAAATTATGACAATTAATGTTTAGTTTCTTTTTCTTTTTTGTGTTAGCTTCTTGCATGGTAGCCCTTGTGTCATCTTCCTAACATGTATGCTGTTGAAGGCCCTAAATCCAAAACATGTTAATATCTGGATGGCTGGTCGTTTTCTTTTAAAGTACACTATTTAATGGTTCAATCCTTGGTGGCAGTTTGTAATTTGTGTGTTTGTGTCTTTGATTTTGATCTAGGAGGTGATCATGTCCCTTGTTATGTCACAGATTCACATGAGACAGCTTAGATTAGATGGAAATGATATCTAACAGTAAATGTTGAGTAAAATTAAAATTATGAGTTCTATTGAGTGGTCATATGCCAAAGACCATGTATTTAATGAAATGTAATTTGGGGAAGCGAGAGGGGACTAGAGTGATCAATATATAGTTGTATGCCTAAGAATTTCATGCCATAGGTTTTCTGTTTTTCCATTATTCTGTTTACTCCCATTAAAGATTTTGATTAAGGACTATGTAAATCATTTTTACATAATCTATTTTTGCTTTGTGATAGCAGACCTATAGTTAAAAAGGTCTATGTTAGTTGGAATAGGGGGAAAACTATAGAGGGAAATGTAACTAACAATTGAGGAGATGACATTTATAACTAACTGTACAGCTGTAATAAATTGGGGGGGGGGGGGGGGGGGGGAGGGGGTGTCATTGTTGTAAATCAGATTTGGGAATGTTTGTGGACTCTTGAATTACCCCTATTGTATCTTTCGTACCTCTGGGTCGCATTGATCCAGAAGGGATTCTCAATAAATAGTCTCTTTACATTCAATTCTAGTTCTTCTCTCTAATTTCTGGTCGAACCTTGTCAATGTGCCTCTTAAATCATTCAAAATAATGTGCTTAAAAGGCTTATGGAAGGATTTGTTTAACACTGCTGGCATTTTTATTGGATTTGCAGAATGCAACAAAAAATAGCTCTCTTCAGATGGCTGCTCTGGAGCAAAAGAAAGCTGATGAAAATGTTATGAAACTGGCTGAAGATCAACAGGTGTGTGTTACCTATCTTTTAGCTATGTTAATAACCGAAAGTGTCCTTGTCAACACCAGAATGACTTAGTATTAATGCTATTTGAATACCTATTTATACAGAGGCAAAAAGAACTACTCCATGCTAAAATCATTCAGCTTCAAAAACAACTTGATATGAAACAAGAGCTGGAGTTGGAGATTCAACAATTAAAAGGATCATTAAGTGTGTTGAAGCACATGGAAGATGATGAAGATGCAGAAGTTCTGAAGAAGGTAGATACTTTACAAAAGGATTTAAGAGACAAGGAACAGTCACTTGAAGAGTTAGATGCATTGAACCAAGCACTAATCGTTAAAGAGCGTGAGAGTAATGATGAGCTGCAGGAAGCTCGAAAAGCATTGGTTGATGTAAGTGTGTTTTTTCTAATATTTCTTCCTACTGATTCTTCAAATTAATTTGTAAGAGCATCTCAATGAGATCCATTCCAGTGTCACTATTCTTTCACATGGCTCATGGGATGGTAATGTTTTTATTGGTGATTTTTCTTGCCCATTTTGAGTGTTGTATGAATTGAAAAGCAGATGGTCTTGTAAGTTATAAATTTACATTCTTTTAGAGAATTCCACTTTTTCTATATTTGGTTAACTCTGTTGTTAACTTTTATGATTCATAGCAAGGTAGCTAAGTGACTTGAGTAAAATTAAAATCTCATGAGTTCTATTTCATCTAATAGACTTGTAATACTCGATGTTTTTAATGGCTCATTAGTTCATTTGATTATGCAGATGAGAGCTAACTGTGATTGTGTGGATATTCTCTGCTTATGTTATTTTCTGAAAATATTTTGCAATTCTTAAAGCTTTCTCGAACTTTTAACTGTCCAATATTGCTTATTCAAGACTTGATAGGAATCTTTTCTCTCACTTGCAGGGATGAAAGAGCTATCATCTCATAGCAATATTCGTTTGAAGAGAATGGGAGAAATTGACACTATACCATTCCTTGACGCAATGAAGAAAAGATATAATGAAGAGGAAGCTGAAGAGAGAGCTTCAGAACTGTGCTCATTGTGGGAAGAGTATCTAAAGAACCCAGATTGGCATCCATTCAAAGTTATCATGGTTGAAGGGAAAGAAAAGGTGTGCCTGTTAAACATATAGATCTCCTGAAATTATCTTGAAGTCTACATGCTTCATTGCATGTCACACTTAATCAAACTTGGTTCACTCTGTTATTTATCTATATTCTCTCTTAATGACAATAAATGTTTTGTAATCTGGTTTCATGCATTTTTCGTTTCAGGAAATTGTTAGAGATGATGATGAAAAGCTGAATGAGTTGAAAAATGACTTGGGTGAAGGGGCATATAAAGCAGTGGTACAAGCTTTGTCAGAGATAAATGAACATAATCCTAGTGGGCGATACTTAACCTCAGTAGTATGGAACTATAAAGAGGGAAGGAGAGCATCTCTGAAAGAAGGAGTCCAATTTCTGTTGAATCATTGGAAAGGGGAATGGTGTGAAGGTTTGTAGATAACTATATTAGGTTACTGAATTTTGTCTTTTGAACTGTGTAGCTATAACTAGATCTTAGAGAGAAAAAGATCTTAAAAGCTATTGGTATGCAGCTTAGTTCTTATAACTAACAACCACCTAGAAGTTAGCCTCCATATCCTAGTATGGGAGATGACATTGAAGTTAAACTTTATGACTATATCAACTGGCTTTTAATTTTAGCATGTTTCTTTGAGTAATTGGCATTTTGATATAAGATATAGGTTTAAATATGTTTTTGGCTCCGGTAATATATTGTCCTTTTGGTTTTAGTCTGTATAATTTTTTTTCAAAATGGTCCTTGGTAAAATTCCTTTTCTTGGTTTTAGTACTTGTTATTTTGTTCCTTGTAATATATCTTTTTTTCATTTTAGTTCCTATAATATTTTGATTATTTCGAATTATTCCCTTTGAAAATAATTTGATAGGAATTAAAAGCAAATGATCTACATATTACAAGGACAAAAACAAAAAAAATACATATATTAGAAGGACCAAAACTAAAAAATGAAATTTTGCAAAGATCATTTTGAAAAATATAGTAATTTTATAAAGCCAAAAACCAATATAGTGCAGGAAATAAAAACATATTTAAATTTAAAATATATGTTATTGACCATGATCCTACTAAGACAATTGTTGGATATAAAAATCTGTTGTATTATTTAAACATGAGCTAAATCTAAGTTAACGGATTTTATTTAATATCAACTGTATGTAAACGAGTAGAGTACCTACATGCGAGGCAAAGTCGTAACTACTACTATATTTGGGGACACACTTTAGAGTTTAGACCGTTCCAAGGTGCTAAGCTGATTACAAAGGACGTCCTCTTGTCCTTCTTTGAGTCCCCACACCATTTTTTCTCTTGCTGATACAAACTGGTCTTTTCTGCTTGCAACCAACTTTGGACCTTTTAGATTGGTGAAGTTCTGTTTTATCTGAACCATCATTCTCACACACGTCTCCTTCCATCTTCTTCCTCTTGAGCAGCTTTAGGAACCCTTCTAGTGCCGTGTCAGCATCTTCGCTCTTCATCAGTTCCTCTGCCACCTGTGCTGGGGTTATCTGCATGTCCTCTATCAGCCCTTCAATCTCCCCGACAAGGCGGTGATCCGGGGCAATGTCTAGGTAGTTGGAGGCCAAAACCTTGAAGCCGTGGTAGGAGCAATAGGACATGTGAATGTGCATGTCCATTCTTCCTGGCCGCAACAGTGCCGGGTCTAGCCTTTCCTTGTGGTTGGTGGTGAGTATGATGATTCTCTCGTCTCCACAACTCGACCATAGCCCATCTATGAAGTTGAGTAATCCACACAAACTCAACTGCATCCATCCACAAAATTATATTGATTGTTTAATTTTGATTTCATTAGAACACATAATTAGTACTCTAGCTCAATAAACGATCGTTACTATTTACTATTTTTAGAATAGTACCAATATATATATGGACATACAAAGGAAAACATATTAATCAGAGTGGGAGATGTAAAGAAGAATGAATCTAATCCACTCGAATCGGCAACTAGTGAGAAATTTGAGCACGGGGTCTTAAATTCAAACTTCGCTATTTTTATTGTACAAAAAAAATGTGTCACTGTCTAATTCTATTATGGAGGACATTCATTTCTCATGAAAACTCAACACATAATGTTCAGAGGGAAAAAAAATTAATCCCTCCTTCCTGCAAAACTGAAACCAAATGAAGGACAGAACACATAGGATAGATTTTCTGTCCATCCAGCTTCCATCCTTTGTCTTTCCTGTGTTCCAAACATACCCATGAGGAAATAATAAATAGGGAAAGAATGGTTCTTGAGGAAATAGTAAATAGTGAACAAGAAGTTAAAAAAAAAGAAAAATAAAAACAGCAAAAAGAAGTATAGGACAAGGAAGGCTTGTGAATGCTTGTATGCATACTACAATGAGAACCAAGCCATGTGATTGGATTGGAACTATGGGACAACCATTTCAAGCCAAGAATAATTCTTGGACAGAATAGTTACCTACCTACCTTTAGCAACTAAATTAGAATAGTTGGGAATCATGTAAAGCCAATCAAGGTACTTTGCAATTCAACAGGCATAACATATTATAGCAATTAAATATGTACTTATAGGATAAAATAGGAGAGGAAGATACATAAGAAGATCACCAACCTGCACATCAGGTTGTTTACGGCCATCTCCATGCCTACGCCCTGGCAGATCGACGCTGCAATCGATGTCTTCAATGACCAGAATAGACCTGTTTGCAGTTGCCAGCAACAACTTTCTGAGATCAGAATCGGTCACTAAGTTGTCAAGCTGAAGATCATAGATATCAAACTTCAAGTAGTTAGCCATGGCCGCGATCAAGCTCGATTTGCCGGTCCCCGGAGGGCCGTACAACAAGTACCCGCGTTTCCAAGCCCTCCCAACTTTCCTATAATACTCCCTCCTCCTCACAAACCTGTTCAAATCCTCCATGATGGCACTCTTCTGCTCTGCCTCCAAAGCCAGTGTCTCAAACGTTGAAGGGTGGTCTAAATTAATTGAATCCCACTTGAACCCTCCATAACCGTATGAAGTATTGAGAGTGTGCATCTTCAACACCCTCTCCTCATCCTTCATCTCCTTGTCTTTCTCAAGAATGAAAGGCAAGTAACTTCCTAACACCATCTCCTTGTGCTTCTTCTCAAAGCTTAGCTCAAAGTACTTCTTTTCTGTTCTTGTTGGGTTGTTTCTGCTGTGATCATTGGAACTATTGCTCTTCTCAGACTCTGAGCAGATTAGTTTCCAATTGAGCTTAATCCCATTAAACCAATCAACTAGCTCTTCACCCTTTTCAAGCCTAATGGTGAGTTTTTTCTCCTTTGGACTCTTGCTGATGTTGAGTCTCTCATTTTCAGGGGTGATTTTGGTAGACAAGTAAACCTCTGCAGCGTCATAGACATGGTTGCGAGCTATGCCGCTGCAGTACTCTTCAATGGTGAGGGTGAGGACTTTGCAGCGAGCCTTGAAGAAGTAGCGGAAGGCGTTGGTGAGGTAGCCACGAAATGGTTGAGGAATGAGGTCGTTGGTTACTGAACGCAGGAGCATGATGGAGGCTGTCATGGAAGCATAAACAGAGAAGATTGAGGAGGGTGAAGCCATAGCCATGTTGCCTCTAGAGGAAAACATGGTGGTGGTGAGGGTGGCTAAGTGTGCAGAGACACGAGAGGGAAATTGAAACAAGTGCTGGTGAGTAGTGATGATGCCAATGTTGTTTTTAACTAGTTCTTCTATGCTTATGAGAAGAAAAATGATTTATGAACATGTATGTGGCATGATTCGGGACTGTTAATTTTTCATATCACACGTAATTGGTGTTACTATTTTTTTTTTATAAATTTAAAAACTTAAATACATATTATATAAAGATTGGTGGGACAATAAGCACATGGTGATATCAGAATATTTAATAATTTTTTCATGTAAGTGTTACTAAACACCGAGAAAAAGATCCAGATCAGATATAATATATATATATATATATATATATATATATATATATATATATATATAACCCTTTTTATGTAAAATGGTAATTTAGAACCTTACACACACAAATTATTGTATCATTGGAATAATTTTGTATCCTCTTGTTGCAAGTCATAAGGTTCATGAATGTGTCTACAAACCTGGTACTGATACGTACATAGTCTAACCCCGTTCCTTTTAAGTTTTAATGGTCTTCCAATAACATAAAAACAATCATGTTTTAAGGCTTGATAATTTTAAGATAATTGTTATTAATGTTAAAAAAAATTATTAAGGCCAATAAATTTAACATTTGATGATTTGTAATTGAATGCAGAGTGTTTATAGGATAGTTTGATTTGATTTTCACATAAAATTATCCTAATTAAATATAAAATAGTGTTTATAGGATAGTTTGATTTGATTTTCAGATAAAATTATCCGAATTAAATATAAAATAAAACAAATTAATTTTTTGAGGTTTGATTTAATGGTTTTTTAATTTATTAATCAAACTTATATAATTAATGTTATATTATTTTCTTAAAAAATACTTTTTTATTAAATTTTATTTAACATATTTTAGTTAAAAATTATTATTTTTACTTCTATTTAACATTAATACAAAATAATTTATTAACTATTTTTAATACAATAATAATTTATATATCACTCAATATTTAATATTATTTTTTAACTATATTACATATTTTTTTAACGTACAAAAGAAAAATAATTTGAATGAGTGTAAAAATACTTTACGGTACCCTCATATATCATATTTTCTCATCAAATCAATTTCTATCAAATCTATTCGATTTTTTCAAACCTTAATGCATATAAAGTTCTAAAAATCAAATTATTTTTTGTCGTTACAAAAAAGATTTAAGAGTTTGGTGCCTTGGTCTATTGGTTGGTATTGGAAAAAGTTCTAACATAGTTGTCAATTCATATGCAGCTTTATATCTTCTCTCTTTATAAAAAGCAGAAGCATGATGTAAAAGCAGCGGAAAACTGGAACAAGTCTCGTAGTAGAAACATCAAGTATGTACCACCCAATTCTTTTGTGTGGAAAATGGACAAAAGCATCAATAATTTGTCAACATTAAATTTTAGTGATGAAAAGTAGTGATATATATTAGATTAAGTAAAAGTAAATTAATAATTACCTGTACATTCTACAAATGACATTATCTTACCCGTCATTTCAACGAGTCTTCCTCAACCGTGTCCTGAAGAGTGGTTACTGAAGCCAAACTTTCTTTAGGGTAGGGAAAAAAAAAGGAAAACATACTAAAATTCATTTATTTTTAATATTCCAAACACACTTTAGGCTTACTTTTTATATGAGATTAAGTATATAAATCAGAATATATATATATATATATATGTTTGCATTAATTTAATTTATTGAATTTAATTGGGAAACATTCATAGTGTAATACTCTTTATACCTAAGAATAGATTGACGCGTACAATAAAATTATCGGTTTTCGTGATAATTAATTTAAAATTTGTAAGTAAAGTGGTTTTTAATTAGTTTACAGTATAAATTATATTAATAACATTAATTTTTTTATACTTTTTTCACAATTTTTTTTATGATTTTTAAGATCGGATTGACCCGTTCAATTGATTAAATTGAGAATCGAAGTTATATGATGGATTCAAAGACTCTAAAAAATTAAAACATTTTAGAACCAGTGAAAATCGGTTAAGAATTAATCAAACCGATCAAAAACAAAAATAATATGAAAAATCATAATTGAACTAGTCTTTTTAAATTTTTATTACTGTTTTAAAATTATTTTTATTTAATTTAAATTTTTTTAAGTTAAATAAAAATACATTTTTAAATATTTCACATAAATATCAATTATTTCCTTAATTATTATTAGCCTTTATCTAATAAAACATATAATTTAATCATTTATATTAATATATAATTTTTTAGATCCTAATTTTTTAATTATATATTATTCTATGAATTAAAATATTATATAATATTAAAAAATATAAAATCGATTCCACCACGATTCGATTCAACCACGGTTCAATCATTAAATAAGTACCTTCATCTGTCGGTTGAATCACCTATGTGATTTTAAAAGCATTGTAAATTTTTAGCTGAAAAATTTTATATTTTAGGAAGAACACTTTGCTATCTTTAGTGAAAATAGGTGGTATCTTGTATGTCAGAGGAGGAACCCACACCAAACAAACAAGTCTAAGATGAGAACTATGTTGGACCTCCTATAAATTGTTTAGTAACACAATTTTGTATTTCACTTTAACATTGGGCTATAAATTTGTTTGTTTTCTACTAGATTCAATCTTATCATTATGAGCTCTACAATTTTGACTCTATGATATTGTTGAGGCTAAGCTCCTCGTGAGATAAAGTTTAAATGATACTAGATTCAAGTTAGTAATGATTTTTAAGAATGTGTACTAACGATTTTTTAGAATGAGTATATAAGAACGTACAGGATTTGATGATACATCACAAAGAGCATGTATCAAACCATCAAAGATATAACTTATCCAAGAGTAGCTAAATAAGTATTTGATTGGAACGTGTAATATGAGAACGTACGTTCATATATTTATGCTCATGATGTATTTTTTTTGTTGAACGTCATATATTATCGTTGAAAGTAGTCATGATACTCATAATAACCATTGCATCCTCACACCACATAATTTTGTCAGCTAGTTTTTCTTCCGACATCTTGAAAATATTAATTTATCATAACTGATCCAATTGTTGAAAATTGGTTGGGTCCTTTTTTCTCGATCCAAGTAGGATGCTCACGTTGCAATGGAAAAATCACAAGCTCCATTATTGTAAACTTCTTCAACAAGGAACATAAGATGAGAAAACCAAATTGGTCATATATTTCTTTACTTTTGCCGAATGGAGAAATTATGCCTTTAAATGCATTTCTTCTCTTCCTTCATGAATTCAAAAGGTGGACCCGGGACCCCATGGTTGAGCAATGCAAATTTCTCGAGAATTACTGACATAGACAATAATATATATATATATATATATATATATATATATATATATATATATATATATATATATATATATATATATATTTCTTTTATTTCTATTCATAACTTTTCATTCAAATATTCCATTTTGTGAGATTTTTAGTTTAAGATTTAAATTTTTTAAAACTAATAACAATTTTTCACTTTTAAATCTTTAGATTTATTTTTTTTTATTTTCAATTTTAAAATTTGTTGTTAATTTTCTTGTTTTCTCTTAAAAAGGGTTTATGCAAGATGACAAAGCCGCACAAAAAAAGATGAGGTAATTGAAAGAAATGCAAGCTTAACATACCAGTCTTAGTGACATGGATGGGTAACAGTGACACTAGCAAGGCTATTGCTTCTTACACCCCACGAATTTCTTCCTACACCCCATAATTTTTTAAATCCCCAAATTGTCCTTCCCATTTTATAACTTCCAATGGTGGTGTGAACAAGGATTCCCTTCCCTCTTTTTTTTTTTTTTTTGTTTTCTGGCAAAGAGGCAACGTTATCCATCTAATTCTTATTGTGCCCATATATTGTAAATGAGATTCTCATTAATAAATGGATTTGCAATCATTACGCACTTTCAACCTACAAGCCCTAATCAAATCCATTCGGCTACAAGAATCTAGTGTGAAGGCAAATCAGCAAAAGATCCATTCGACTACCGAATACAATCCAAAATAGGGCTAGTGGGTTAAATGCTTCACACAAGAAGGAGTTGAAGAGGAAGTGTTCAAGGATGGAGACTCTAACGGTGGCATACAGGAAAGAAGTAATTGTTTGAATACTTTTGGATTGACAAATTCATAATATACATTTTTTTGTGCCTTTACGTTGTTCAGGAAGTATGCAAACATAATTCTCTATTAGGTTTTCTGGAATCCAGGTTTTTCAAAAAAAAAAAAAAAACTAATCCAAAATCATGTTTGCATCATTCCAAACCTTTTAATTTGAAAGTATGCAAACATAATTTTGGATAAGATTTTCCAAAAAATAATTTGGATTCTGAAAACCTAACTTGGAGTTTACATACTTCCAAAATTATTGTTTTGTAAAAGAGGGGGACAATTCTGCATATTCTGGATTGAATTTTTGAATATTTTGAATAGTTGGCTACGGAAGCAACAAAGTGGTTTAGGTTCGAAGAGACATACTGGCATGATGGTCTAAGTTTGAAGAGAAGCGATGGAGCTATGTTTTTAGTTCGAAGAGACACGACAACGCGACGATCGACATTTGAAGAGGAGCGACAACACAATGGTTTGGGTTTGAAGAGACACGCAATGGTAGATGAGAAAAAAGGGAAAATAGCTAGGTTGAACCAATGAGTGAGGGGTATTTTGGGATGGCGATGTTTATTTTAAAGTTCAAGGAGGTGCAGGAAGCAACATCCACCAATAACTATAGAGTGAACACATCCTGTATATCCCAAAAAGACTCTACAAACAAAAATATTCCTTTACCAAGGCACCCTATTTTGAAATGGCTATTTCTAAATAGGATACTTTTCAAGAATAGCTATTTTAAAATATAATTTTTTCATATTTCAGAATATCTATTATGGAACACATTTTCCAGAATGCTTATCCTATTCTAGAATAGCTATTCCAAAATATGATTTTCTTGCTCCAAAATCTAAAATAGGATAACTACTATAGAAACCTACTCTGGAATAAGTGTTCTAGAATATGAAAAACTATACTAAAGAATAAGTGTTCTGGATAACAGAAAACTAAAGGAAGTGAGGCAAATAAAATTGGTATAAAATTCTTCATTCAATATATCAATGATTACATTATTTATAGTAATGAGAATAGAATGACCTAGAACATAGGAGGATAAAATGGAATCAAATCATATTCTCATAAATATAATATATATGCTCATAAATATAATATATATGGAAGGAAAAATAAGGAAAGGAAAATAATGTTCTGCTGTCAAATAATTTAAGCTAGGATTATATGTTTCCTCTATTATGTAGCATTTAAGCTAGGATTATATGTTTCCTCTATTAGCCCCCCACAAGCTGGAGGTGCAAAAATGTTTTGTAACTGCAATTTGGAAAGATTGGTGTTGAAGGATTGAGGAGGGAGAGCCTTTGTGAATATATCCACAAGTTGGTTTGAAGAAGGGACTAGGAGCAGTAACATGAGTCTAGCTTGGAACTTTTCACGGACTAGATGATAATCAATATCCAAGTGTTTGGTGCGTTCATGAAAGACTGGATTGATAGCAATGTGAAGAGCACTATCATTATCACAATAAAGTGCGAGAGTCTTGGAAAGGGGAATTCGTAGATCTCTTAGAAGGTAAGAAAGCCATTGTAATTCACAAGTTGCAAAAGCAAGTTCTCGATATTCAGCCTCGGAAGAGGAATGCGATACTGTAGTTTGCTTCTTGGTTTTCCATGAAACAAGCGAATTGCCTATAAAAAAGCAATAACCAGTAATAGAGTGCCTAGAGTCAATACATGTTGCCCAATCAGCATCACTAAACCCAAGTAGATAAGGAGAGCAAGTCCTTGGAAATAATGAGCCTTTTCCTGGACACCCTTTGAGATATCGAAGAACGCGGACAACTGCAACATGATAGGCTTTTGTTGGTTTGGACATAAATTGACTTAGTTGCCGTGTAGCAAAGGCAATATCAGGGCATGTGCTTGTCAAATAGACTAGTCTTCCAACTAGGCGTCTATAAGATAGGAGATCATCAAGAAAACCAAAGGAATCATAATGGAGTCGAAGAGAACTATCCATAGGAGTGGAGGATGGCTTACACCCAAGCATACCTAAATCTTTCAGTAAATCCAAACAATACTTACGTTGGCATAATGAAATTCCTTTATCAGAATGTGCAACTTCAATTCCCAAAAAATATTTCAGTTTCCCCAAATCCTTAATGTGAAAATTAGTGTGAAGAATATGTTTAATGCGTTCAATCTCAGCAAGGGAATTACCGGTCAGCACAATGTCATCAACATATACAATTAAAACAATAAATTCAGAATTATGAGCCTTGATGAATAGACTATGATCAACATGGGCATGTGAATAACCACAAATAAGCAATAGATTAGATAATTTTTCATACCATTGTCTATTGGATTGCTTTAATCCATAAAGTGATTTCTTCAATTTGCAACTCTGACTTGATGTGCAACCAAGCAAGCCAGGAGGGATCTCCATGTAAACGTCCTCCCTGAGGTCCCCGTGTAAGAAAGCATTGCTAACATCTAATTGATGGAGGTGCCATCGATTAATCGATGCTAGAGCAAGAATAACTCTAACAATGGTCATCTTAACAACAGGGGAGAAGGTTTCAAAGTAATCTATGCCCTCAATTTGAGAGTATCCTTTAGCAACAAGACGGGCCTTGTGACGCTCGATACTGCCATTCGGTAGTCATTTGATTTTATATACCCACTTGCACCCAATTGGTCGTACATGAGAAGGGGTTTGAACAATGTCCCAGGTTTGATTCAACTATAGAGCCTTGATCTCACATTTCATGGCATCACGCCAACATTGATGTTTCACAGCTTCATGAAAACTGGTGGGTTCATGCTCAGATGACAGAGTCATAAGGAAATGGCGATGAGAAGGAGAGACATGAGTGTATGAGAGGAAACTCTGAATTGGATATGTGCATGTTGATGAGGATTGAGCAGACTTGAGGGAAGGAATTTGAAACTGATAATCAGAAAGGTAAGAAGGAGGATGAGTGTCGCGGTTGGAGTGACGTGGTAAAGCATGGTTAGTCGGTGGTTCTTGGATGTGTTGATCAATGATGTTGGGATTTGGTGTGTCGATTGTAGGAGGAGTTGAAGGATTTGGGAAAAGTGATGGTGAGCCATTGGGTTGAGGAATTGTTGGTTCAGTGTTTGTTGTGATAGGTGTGGATGGGGTAAATTGAGGTGGTGTAGGTAGCGTATGTGAAATTGGGTCTATATGTAGTGTATGTGAAATTGGGTCAATATGTGAATGTGATTGGGCTTTGCTAGTAGAGAGGTTTTGGTTTGTGTGGAAGGGAAAGAAGGATTCATGGAAAACAACATTTCTGGAAATGAATATTTCTCTTGTGTTAATGTCTAAAACAACATATCCCTTGGTACCATTTTGAAAACCTAAGAATGCCCCTTTTCTTGAACGAGGTTGAAACTTGTGAGTTTGATTATAAGTTGATGCATAGCATAAGCAACCAAAAACTTTGATCATAGAAAAATCTGGGTGAGTTTTGTATAAAAGCTCAAATGGTGTTTTATAAGAAATAACAGGAGAGGGAACCCGATTTATGAGGAAAACGACATGCTTTATAGCATAGGACCAAAAATTTGTTGGAAGTTTAGATTGAAACATAAGGATATGTTGATGTTTGCATTCCACTCTTCCATTTTGTTGAGGGATATACACACGACTAGTTTGGTGAATTATACCTTTTGAAGAAAAAAAATCTTTAAGATAAAATTCAGGACCATTATCGAATCAAATGCATTTAATTTTTGTTTCAAATTGATTTTCAATCAAATTAATAAAATTTTGAACATGTGTTTTCACTTCACTTTTTGATTTTAATAAAACCACCCAAGTATATCTACTAAAATCATCAAGTATAGTTAAGAAATATCTATGTCCATGAATTGATGATTTAGAAAATGGTCCCTAAATATCCATATGAATCAACTAAAAAATTTTAGAGCTTCTACTCGAACTAAGAGAATATGGCAATCGTTTTTGTTTAGCTAAATGACAAATGTCACAAATTTCATTAGAATCTTTTGAAATAAAAGGGAATTGTTGATTTAAGACATTAAGACGATTACCAGATAAATGACCTAATCTAAAATGCCAAAGCTTGGAGGTATTGGTGTTGGTGGCGGTGATATTATTGGTAGATGGGCTTTTATCCTTTCCAACTATCAAGTGAAAAAGGCCTTCCTTTAAGTCAGCCAAACCAATCGTCTTCAACGTGCTCATGTCCTGTATTTCACAAGAAATTTTAGAAAAATCACTAGAAAAAATAATACATGGGAAAGTATATAATAACTTTGGGATAGACAAAAGATTGAAGCTAAAATCAGGGACAAAAAGAACATTATGGATGATAAAATCTGGAGTGAATTTTATGTTGCCCGAAATGTGGGCTTGGATAGTGGATCCATTGGGTAAATGAATCTTTACTGGTGCAATGGTAGAATATGTATAAAAATAATCTAAGGAACAAGTTATATGGTCTATGGCTCCAGAATCAATTATCCATGGTGTAGTGTGTGAACTAAAAGTGTTAGGTGTGTGTGTGGTGGGAATAGAAAAAACAAAATGACTACCAAAACCAGAATTGTGAATTTGATTTGGGTTAGAATGAGTGAGGTTTGCTCATGTAATAGTAGTCTCTGAGCTTGTACCACCAAGTCTAGAGGATTTGCTGAGAAGATTCATCAATTGTTGGTATTGGGCCATTGTGATGTGAGACAAGGAAGGTGGTGGTGGTGGTGGAGTAAGATCGTCCTCACTAGATGAGCCGGAAGTAGCCATAGGAAGATGGCAACTGGAAGCTTAGAAGGCTCTTGATACCATAACAGAAAACTAAAGGAAATGAGGCAAATAAAATTGGTATAAAATTCTTCATTCAATATATCAATGATTACATTATTTATAGTAATGAGAATAGAATGACCTAGAACCTAGGAGGATAAAATGGAATCAAATCATATTCTCATAGATGTAATATATATGCTCATAAATATAATATATATGGAAGGAAAAATAAGGAAAGGAAAATAATGTTCTACTGTCAAATAATTTAAGCTAGGATTATATGTTTCCTTATTTAAGCTAAGATTATATGTTTTCTCTATTATGTAACATTTAAGCTAGGATTATATGTTTCCTCTATTACTGGAAGAGTGTCATATTTTGGAATAATTATTATGGAATAGGCAACAATACTCCCAGACATCAACCTCGTCAGAATCACACTATTGCGGCACTTGCATCTCATGTAATAATTCCTGGTCCTAACATTTGAAAACACTTGTCAGTTTTGGAAGCCAAATTGAATGGTTGTTAATGGGTGGTAATGGCCACTAATGAATTGTAACAGCCAATAATGAGTGGTAATGGCTACTAAATGCATTCTTGATGGTAGAATGCCTATATAAGCAC
The DNA here is from genome assembly GCF_000004515.6 of Glycine max. NCBI lineage: Eukaryota > Viridiplantae > Streptophyta > Magnoliopsida > Fabales > Fabaceae > Glycine > Glycine max. The sequence goes on from NC_038252.2 coordinate 29,218,943, forward strand.
ATGAATTTGGTCCCTGAGCTCATCCCTTTCGAATTCGGTCTGATACACCATCTAGAGAAAGAAAGAGAAAGCTTGGAAGAACCAAAAACAAGAAACTCTTCATGGCAATGGCTGGAGGTATGATTTTGATTTTATTTTCCACATTTTGTTAATAACCTGTGTTTCTTTTGTAGTTTGTAATATCACAGGTTAAAAGGTTTACTCTAACATTTGGTATCAGAGCCACAATTGCCTCTGCCTTGTCCATTTTTGGTTTTCGGTATTTTTCCGATTTGATTTTGTTTATGGTATGAAGAGCCTTGTTTCTTAAAAATAAGATTAGAAATCTGTATTTTGTTCTATTTCCTTAATTTTGACTTTTGAATCGTGAAAAATGGTGTCCAAATGACTTAAAAACGACCGGGTCTGCGTATGGGTCGGGTTTAACCCGCTAGAGGTTGAAGATGATGAATAGTGTTTATAAAAAAAAAAAAATGAAAACTCCTACGTTTTGTGCTAGTTGGGTGATGAACCCTTGACTCCAAGAAGGCTATAGTATGTGCAGACCACTAAACTAGTGAAGCTTTTCTGATATGCAATCGTTTTTCATACGTTATATATTCATTCTGCTTTACAGTTTTTGGAATTTTGATTTATTTTATGCATGAATATATTCTGGAAAATTTTATTCTATGCATATATATATGAAATCAAATGCATAATATTATGTTTCAATTATAAAATTATATGAGAATCTTATTCATAATTATATTGTTTCTTGATTTTGAAATGCAAACTACCATTTATTCTCATATAATAAAGTTTTATGTCTAAGTTATCTTTATAATTTTGAATAATTATGGATTAGCCACAACATCTATATTTGATTAAAATTATATATTAAGTTGGTTAAAGATCATATAAGGAATTAGACATAATATTGTAATTAATTATACTTATATAATGAATTTTATCTCATAGGAATTTTTATTATATCTGTATAATTAATTGGGATAAAATGACATATTATTTTTCATGATTTACCCACATGCATAATGATGTATGTATAATTTGTCGATTTTATCATAAATTAAATATTTATGATAGAAATTAAATTATTTTCATGTTATACCCGTAAAACATGAATATTGAGCAAGTAATTTGATTATTCTATCATAAGGTTTAATTGTTTCTTATTGAATTAAAAATTTGGCCCACAGACAATTTTTATGTCACAAGACTCAATTTTATGGTATGTTTACATTGGTAAAAGATACAATTAAGATTAGTATGCCTCAAATTTTGACATAAGCCTTTGAATTTTGCAGCTTCTTAAACTATTAGTTTTTCTGATATTCAATGTGATGTTCCCGAACTCAAAGGAGATAACTATAAGATATGGAAGGAGAGAATTCTTCTACAATTGGGGTGGATGGACATAGACTATGCTATAAGGAAAGACGAACCACCTGCAATCACTGATGAAAGTAGCCCAACTGACGTTGCGCTATATGAGCGGTGGGAACAATCCAACCGGCTCAGCGTGATGTTCATTAAGACCAAAATCTCGGCTGGGATACGTGGTTCTGTTGACCAGCATGAAAAGGTTCAAGACTTGCTTAAGGCCATTGATGACCAGTTCATCACTTCAGATAAGACTTTAGCAAACACCTTGATCATGAAGTTCTCTTCTCTTCGGCTCACCAGTGTGAAATGTGTGTGTGAGTACATCATGAAAATACGAGATATTTCAGCTCAACTTAAGAAACTAGAGGTTGATATGTCTGAGTCTTTCCTAGTGCATTTCATTTTGAACACCCTTCCGCATGAATATGGGCCATTTAAGATTTCCTACAACACACATAAAGATAAATGGTCTATCAATGAATTAATGACCATGTGTGTTCAGGAAGAAGAAAGGCTTGTAATGGAGATGGGTGAGAGTGCATTGCTGACTACTGCTTATGGGAAGAACAAAGCAATTAAGTCTCAAGCTAATCAGAAGGGGAATGGTAAAATACCACCTCAAGCTGATATTAAGAAGGTGGAAAAGTGTTTCTTTTGTAAGAAGAAGGGACACATGAAGAAGAAGGGACACATGAAGAAGAATTGCCCCGGGTTCCAGAAATGGCTTGAGAAGAAAGGTAAATCAATCTCATTAGTATGTTATGAATCTAATATGGTTAGTGTTAATATTAACACCTGGTGAATTGATTCTGGATCTACTATTCATATTGCAAATTCTTTACAGGGTATGCAAAACCTAAGGAAACCAGTGGGAAGTGAGCAAAGCATTTTATCAGGCAATAAGCTAGGCTCACATGTGGAGGCCATTGGAACTTGCATTTTGACTTTAAGTAGTGGCTTTATTTTAAAATTAGAAAGGACTTTTTATGTACCAAGTTTTTCCCGAAACTTGATTTCTATTTCAAGACTTGTACCGTTTGGATATTCCTTTAATTTCAAAGACACATCATTTGAGTTATTTTATAATTCTGAATGTGTTGGGAATGGTATCTTGTCTGATGGTCTTTATCTTCTTGGTTTACAAAATAATGCCACTTATAGTTCTATACATGTTCAAACTGATATTAAAAGGTGTAATATTAATGAGAATTCCTCTACATTATGGCACTGGAGATTAGGACATATCTCCATTGAGAGGATTAAAAGGTTAGTGAAAGATGGGGTACTCAATACTCTAGATTTTGCTGACTTTAAGACTTGTGTGGACTGCATTAAGGGTAAGCAGACCAACATGTCTAAGAAAGGTGCTAACAGGAGTTCAAGCATATTAGAAATAATTCATACTGATATTTATTGTCCAGATATGGATGCGCGTGGTCAGAAATATTTTATCACCTTTATAGATGATTATTCACGATATATGAATGTTTATTTGCTTCATAACAAATACGAAGCATTGGATGCCTTCAAAGTCTTTAAGGCTGAAGTTGAGAACCAATGTGGCAAGCAAATAAAAATAGTGAGATCGGATAGAGGTGGAGAATACTATGGTAGATATACTGAGAATGGACAAGCACCTGGTCCCTTTGCAAAGTTTCTTCAAGAACATGGGATTGTTGCCCAATACACTATGCCTGGTTCTCCAAATCAGAATGGTGTGGCAGAAAGAAGGAACCGGACATTATTGGACATGGTGCGGAGTATGCTTAGCAACTCCAATCTTCCTAAATCCTTGTGGGCTGAAGCACTAAAGACAACAATGTATATATTAAATCGTGTTCCAACCAAGGCTGTCCCAAAGACACCTTTTGAGTTGTTTAAAGGTTGGAAACCGAGTTTGAAACATATGCGTGTTTGGGGTTGTCTTTCTGAGGTAAGAATATATAACCCACAAGAGAAGAAACTTGACCCGAGGACCATTAGTAGGTATTTCATTAGATATGCCGAAAGGTCTAAAGGTTATAGGTTTTATTGTCCACATCATATTACTAGGATTGTGGAATCAAGAAATGCCAAATTTATTGAAAATGATTTGATGAGTGGGAGTGATCAATTGAGGGACTTAGGTTCTGAAATTGATTATATAGAATCTCAACCTTCCACGTCAAATGAAAGATTGGTTGTAATTCATACCCCTCAAGTTCAAAGGGATGATGAACAACACATGATTGGCATTCCACAAACTGTTGTTGATAATCCAGTAGATCAAGTTGATCATCAAATTCATGAAAATGATGAACAACCAGTTGAACAACATGATCTCCAAGAAAATGTTGATGCAACATTAAGGAGGTCTACTAGAGTAAGAAAATCAACTATTCCTAGTGATTATATTGTATATTTGCAAGAATCTGATTATAATATTGGAGCTGAAAATGATCCTGAAACTTTTGATCAAGCCATGAGTTGTAAAGAGTCAAATTTATGGTATGATGCCATGAAGGATGAGATGAATTCCATGTAGAGTAACAAAGTTTGGAACCTTGTAGAGATGTCTAATGGGGCAAAGGCCATTGGATGTAAATGGGTCTTTAAGACCAAAAGGGATTCATTAGGCAACATTGAGAGATACAAGGCAAGACTTGTTGCTAAGGGATTTACTCAAAAGGAAGGAATAGATTACAAAGAGACTTTTTCTCCAGTATCTAAGAAAGATTCTCTTCGTATAATCTTGGCATTAGTTGCTCATTTTGACCTTGAGTTGCAACAAATGGATGTGAAAACAGCTTTTCTTAATGGTGATTTAGATGAGGAGGTTTATATGAAACAACTTGAAGGTTTCTCCTCTAATAGTGGTGAGCATTTGGTTTGCAAGCTTAATAAATCTATATATGGTTTAAAACAAGCTTCCCGTCAGTGGTACCTTAAGTTTCATGGGATAATTTCTTCATTTGGTTTTGATGAAAACCCCATGGATCAATGCATATACCACAAGGTCAGTGGGAGTAAAATATGTTTTCTTGTTTTATATGTAGATGATATTTTACTTACAGCCAACGATCGGGGTTTGCTACATGAGGTGAAACAATTTCTCTCTAAGAATTTTGAGATGAAGGATATGGGTGATGCATCTTATGTCATCGGCATTAAGATTCATAGAGATAGATCTCGAGGTATTTTGGGTCTATCACAGGAAACCTATATTAACAAAATTCTAGAGAGATTTCGGATGAAAGATTGTTCACCAAGTGTTGCTCCCATTGTGAAGGGTGATAGGTTCAATTTGAACCAATGTCCAAAGAATGACTTTGAGAGGGAACAAATGAAAAACATTCCTTATGCTTCAGTTGTTGGAAGCCTCATGTATGCTCAAGTATGCACAAGGCCTGACATTGCTTTTGCAGTTGGAATGTTAGGAAGATATCAGAGTAATCCAGGTATTGACCACTGGAGAGCTACTAAGAAAGTGCTGAGGTACCTTCAAGGGACCAAAGATTACATGTTTATGTATAGACAGACAGACAATCTAGATGTGATTGGTTATTCAGACTCAGACTTTGCTAGTTGTGTTGACTCTCGTAAATCAACATCTGGGTACATTTTCATGATGGCTGGTGGAGCTATTTCATGGAGGAGTGTTAAGCAGTCTTTGACTGCTACTTCTACCATGGAAGCTGAGTTTGTCTCTTGTTTTGAGACTACATCATATGGTGTATGACTTAAAAGTTTCATTTCTGGGCTGAAGATAGTTGATACTATTTCAAGGCTTTTAAGAATTTTTTGCGATAACTCAGCTGTTGTCTTTATGGCTAAGAATAACAAAAATGAAAGTCGAAGTAAGCACATCGACATTAAGTACTTAGCCATTAGAGAAAGAGTAAAAGACAAGAAAGTGGTCATTGAGCATATAAGCACTGAGTTGATGATCGCTGATCCTTTAACTAAGGGCATGCCACTGTTTAAATTTAAGGATCATGTAGAAAGAATGAGACTTGATTCCACTTTATGATTGTATACTTATATGTTAAAATTGAAACTTTTATATTATGATATTTTCTCATATTAGGGTGCACATTGATTTATTTGAGAAAAATTATGTTTTGGACCAAGAATAAACATTGGGTTTATTCATGAAGTTTTATTATTGCTTTGAGTATACTGCTTGGGAAATTGAAAATATTGTAATACATGGATGATATTACTCATTATAAGAGGAACTATCACTATGATTCATATATTCATTTCTTAAGAAGATTAAGCATTAAGTCAAAATGTTTGGACCAAGTGGGAGAATGTAATAATTTATGGTCCTAACATTTGAAAACGCTTGTCAGTTTTGGAAGCCAAATTGAATGGCTGTTAATGGGTGACAACCAATAACGAATTGTAACAACCAATAATGAGTGATAATGGCTGCTAAATACATTCTTGATGGTAGAATGCCTATATAAGCACATGAATTTGGTCCCTGAGCTCATCCCTTTCGAATTCAGTCTGATACATCATCTAGAGAAAGAAAGAGAGAGCTTGGAAGAACCAAAAACAAGAAACTCTTCATGGCAATGGCTGGAGGTATGATTTTGATTTTATTTTCCATATTTTGTTAATAACCTGTGTTTCTTTTGTAGTTTGTAATATCACAGGTTAAAAGGTTTAGTCTAACATCTCAAACCCATTTCGATATGCGACAATAGCACCAACCTTAACCTTTTGTCCCCTTGTGCATGGCTACAGGTCTTGATATGCAGTGTAGGGAATATAGAGGAATAAGTTTGTAACTTTTATTGATGAATTTGATATTAGTTTACAGTGATATATATACAAGTGAACAGCCCTAATATGTAGTGAATCAAGCTACCAATCTCCTAATAATTCTCAACAAATCAGAATTGGAAATAACAGATTTGCATGGCTAAATAATTAAAGGAATTGAAAACTAATTATTATGATTGATATCCTCCCGCAAGTTGTATAATCTGGATGAGAGATGCAACTTGGACAGTAACGATTCGAACCGAGGGCGAAGCAGAGGCTTTGTTAGAATATCAGCAAGTTGATCATCGGTAGACACAAAAGACACTCGAAACTTGCCATGTTGAACATGTTCTCGGACAAAGTGGTAGGCTAAGGCTATATGTTTCATCCGAGAGTGGAAGACAGGATTAGCACTGAGATTTGTGGCACCAAGATTGTCACAGTATATGACTGGATTGGCAGTGGGCATGTGACCAAGTTCTGTGAACAAGGAAAGAACCCATAATAGTTCACTAGTCGTGTCAGCCATGGCTTTGTATTCTGCTTCAGTTGATGATCGAGCAACAAAACGTTGTTTGCGGGAGCTCCAGGAGATGAGAGTGTTACCGAGATACAACAAGTAACCAGTGGTTGAAACATAATCATCCTTGTCACCAGCCCAATCAGCATCCGAGTAGGCATGAAAGGTCAAAGGAGCAGTCGTTGAGATGAAGACTCCTTTGTCACAAGAGCCCGCCAAATATCGGAGCACTCGTTTGAGTGCAGACCAATGCGCCGTTCTTGGATTTTGCATGAACTGTGCGAGTTTGTTAGTGCTGAAGGCGATATCTGGACGTGTAAGACTCAAGTATTGAAGGCTTCCAACCAGTGTGCGGTACTCCTTTGGAGAGGGTAGGAGATCACCAGAATCCTTAAGTAATTGAACACTCGCTGACAAAGGAGTGGATGCTGGTTTTGTATTTGTCATGCCTGATTTATGTAGCAGATCAATGATATATTTCCTTTGTGAAAGAAACATTCCTACAGCGGAAGGAATTACTTCGACACCCAAGAAATAACTGAGACATCCAAGATCTTTTAACGAAAACCGAGCAGCAAGTGTGGCAATGAGTTTGGACAACTCTGCAGATGAATTTCCAGTGATAATTATATCATCAACATATACTAATAAGTAAAGTGTAACCTCTGGTTTTTGGTAGATGAAAAGAGATGCATCTGCAGTGGAATTGACAAAACCAAGGGAGAGCAGGAATACGCGAAGCTCCGTATACCAGGCGCGGGGTGCTTGTTTCAGCCCATAGAGTGCCTTTTTGAGGCGACAAACATGATCAGGAAAGTTTTTGTTGACAAAACCAGGTGGTTGTATCATGAAGACTTCCTCCTTAAGTGTCCCTTGAAGAAATGCATTGTTGACATCAAGCTGACGTATGGGCCACCCTTGACGAACTGCAAGAGTTAGGACAATGCGAATGGTCACCGGTTTAACAACGGGGCTAAAAGTTTCTGTATAGTCCCAACCAGAGCGTTGGTGAAACCCTTTGGCGACTAACCGAGCCTTGTAACGATCAATTGATCCGTCTAGATTTCGTTTGATTCGAAATACCCATTTACAGTGAGTCAGGACCAGTGTACGGATGATGAAGTGCCAGATTATCGAGATCATTGGTTACGTGATGTGTCGCTCCACTGTCAAACAGAAAATCATGTTGCGATGGGCCGGCAGTTGCAGTATTGACCTGAACCTGTCCAGTGTGAGCCGGAGAGTTACGAGGTGACGGTGGGACACTAGGATGCTGCTGCTGGAAGATTTTTCACTGAGAGAGAACATGACCTTTGATGTTGCACCACTGACAGCGGCCGAGAAAAGGTTTGCGAGATGCTTTGGCATAGGTGTTTTTGAGAAGGATCCAAAGATCATGCGAGGTCTTGGTGTGAGACACCAGGGAGGCCACTTCATTAGAGAGAGTGGTGAGGAGAGCACCATATATAAGGCGGTCCTGTCGACGCCAGGTTTGGTAAGCAGGATTCTGAGTTGTTACCGGAAGTGATGCAGTGGTGGGGGTCGTTTCCGACGGTGCAGGAAAAGATCCATCTGGATATTGGAGGAGATCATAGCCATCAAGGAGAGCTTCAACTTGTTGTTTCCAATTAGGATAATTGTTGGGAAGAAGTTTGGTGACATTGGTGAAAGTGATGCAAGCAAGGGGTTTGGATGGCTCATGGGGGTTTGGAATGAAGGAGTTGTTGTCGGCCATGGGAGGCAAGGGTGGGGAACGACGTCCTTAATTGAAGAAATAGGGAATGGGTGGATCATTTAGGCTGATACCATATAGAGGAATAAGTTTGTAACTTTTATTGATGAATTTGATATTAGTTTACAATGATATATATACAAGTGAACAACCCTAATATGTAGTGAATCAAGCTATCAATCTCCTAATAATTCTCAACAAATCAGAATTGGAAATAACAGATTTGCACGGCTAAATAATTAAAGGAATTGAAAACTAATTATTATGATTGATAGGGAAGAGGGGGTAAAGGAGGACAATGGTGTGTGGTGCAACGGTGGTGTGTGGCAAAGTAATGATGTTTTGAAGTTGGTGCAATGGTGGGTGATAACGTTACAAGAGGATGTTGAAGGGCGGGACGTAACAGGGTGGGAAGCAGGATTAACGTGTGTTACTAGTTACTAGAGGAAGAAGATTAGAAGAAAGAGGAAGGAACATTTTTGTTCATTCAGTTTTCTTTGAGAGATGCAGAATTTAAAATGGGAGGTGCGGTATTCAAATGCCCATTTGCGGAAGAGGAGGCCCAAGTCTTGGTAAAGATACCTGTGGTGGAAGAAGCAAAAGTGATATAGTTGATCATGTGTAGTTCAAAGAAAATTGCATAAGCGTAGCTTTTTTATTAATGCCTAAAGGGGTATATATATGGACAAGTTGCTGCTAATTACAAGAAAAGAATTTTAAATGAATTCCATACCAATAGGAGGACATGTTTAAGCACAATTTAATCATGTTATGACCCCCATTTAGTCTACGTGTATGCTAAATTTTCATGTTTTGTTGATACCTAGACAACCACATGTACATGACCATCCCCATGTATAAAAACTTGGACGATCTTTCCCAGGCAACTAGACGACTATTCTCAGACAAAGTTGCTTAGAAGCTTGGACGAGCTATTCCTAGACCAAAAATGATAAAATAAACTGAATGTGAGCAGTTCCTCAAAATAGAAGCACTGAATGTGAAAGGCCCGAGAAAATTAACACCTAAAATGTGCTACACCCAAAAAAATAATGAAAGAAGAAGAAGACGACCTAGGTTGTCAAGTCGAAATAAAAACTATTTACAAAGATCAGGATATTTAAGAATTTGACTTCTCAAATGATAATCTACTATGCCTATACAGTAACAAATAAACAATCATACACAAAAGTTAATTGGCGAGGCTATAAGATATACTACAAAGACTAATAGTTCACAACTCAAGGATTTTTCTATATACATCAAATAATCATATATACTATGATAGGTATCAATTTCGTATCATAACTAACTTGTGTTGGTTTTGGAAAATTATTAGTCAACTAAGATTAATAATACACATTATCTTTGTCTTATAGGCTCGACATCCTAAAAGTTATAATGTATGATTAAGTTTAAGCTTATAATAAAATTTTCTTAAAATATGTATTTGGACCTAACTCAATTTTATAAAATCTCTAACATGCATCCTTACATAAGGATTAAACATCTCGAGCATAAAAATTATAGGATCATACATATGTTGATAATTCGGACTTTGATATCATATTAAAAAATGAATTTTGATATAATTCAATTCTACAAGATCGTTTTATAAGATGAGAATTATCTTACACTAATATACATTATTTTGGTCTCATTACTTGTCAATGTGTGATCTCCAACATCTCCACCTTCTAAGTTCAATACTTAAAGGATTTTGATCGGGATGATTAAACTTGAACCTATTAACTTTTACCTTTCAGGCTCAACAATTGAGGTTATAGTTCATATCATCATAAATTGGTTTATCATTTCAGACTAATTGGATTAATGGTCAACCTACACTTAGCATTGTCTTTATAATGAGTCTTAAAACAATATTTTGTCCATTACAACCTTGTAACGATGTCATAATGACCCAGCAATCCACAACGACTGCTATTCTACATAATGTCTAGTCGGTTGTCATGAATTGCTATTAAAGAGCCTTAACATAGTGATTGGTTGGTGTGAAGTAGAGGGGATGAAAGAAGAGAGATTATTTTAAACTTTGGTTGCTTGATTTAATTTTTCGTAGGAGGAGGCAGGGGAACGAAGAGAGCAAAATCACTCCTTATCTAATATTTACTCCCCACCTCTAGGCAATAGGGGATGCACATTGTTGGGTGTAGGGGGAATTACCCTCACAAATTTTATTTTTACATAGATATATATAATAATATTTATTTTTTGTCCCATAAAAATATTAGTTTTATTTTCATAAAATATTTTTTAAATGAATGTAAAAAGTTATAAGAGATAAAAGAGATAATAAATTGATATTAATTTTATCACTTTATTTTTTAATATTTTATAGTATGTGACAATGAAAAAATCATATAATATTTTTAAAATATGAAAATGTGCAAAAAGAGAAATTATAATTTATAAAAACATAATTATTTTAGATTTTTTTAACCTATTATTTTGTAAAAAATATATATTTTTCTATGAAAATATTATAATTTTTTCCCATTAGAAAGAATTTTTCAGGAGAATTTGGAGGGGAGGAAGCAAGGACATTTAACCCCCTCTCTTTCCCTTGTGAACTAACAAAATAATAGTTACCTCCCCCTCCTGTCTCTCCCCTCCTTTGAATCATACAATCCATAAGATACATGGTGAAAAACAACTCACCCAGAGACATCGGTCTTTTGCCTTGAGAGGACCTACCAATATTCTCGTGAGAACAATTTCATATTTATCAAATAAAATTAATTGAAAACATTTTCAAATTCAAATATTAGCCTATGATGTTTATTGTATGAAAATGTCATTTTCGATTGTCATTAGAGTAATAAATCTTTATCATAGGGCTATTGTTATTTTGAATCCTATGGAAATAGATTGGATTTGTACAAATTATGGTTACTGTCTTTGAACAAATTATCGCTCCTCATGCAAAATCAAATTTTTAAACTTCATTTTAAAATACTAAGATTCATATGTAAAGTGTTTATGCAATATTTTTTTCATCTTTTATTTGTTTTTTCAGGAATAGAAGTACTTCTTTTGCAACTTAAAAAAGCTTGAGCAATAACTTATTCAAGTTCCCTGTTCTCCGACCTCGTCGTTGTTACATTGCGATTCCACCTTAAACCATTGTTCAATCAATGACCCGAGAACAAATATTTACGTTTCAGCTATTTTAAATTAGGTAATTATGAATGAAGTGTTAGTTTCCAATAGCGACAATTGCATAATCAACATCCAATAAGATATATATTCATAGTTCAGCTATTGTTAATTGGATTCATATGCTTTGCATTCAGGGATTCTCTGCATTCATGTATTTTAGGTAATTGGAACTGATTGGGATATCAAATACCATTTACCAACCATGGAATGTATACACCCAATTAGAATTATAAAGAAAACAATAGGAAGTAAAACACATGATAAGTGTATGACATGATGAAAAAAAAGATGTGGAAGGTAAAAAACAGAGATAAAAATATGGTGGACACGGTTTGACAATGGACACCCACTCCCGAACAGTAACAATCCTTTTGTCATCAACAGTGGTTATAGTATATTCTTTGGATTTAACAAACAGAAAGTGAAAAAGAAAAATAAGTACCTCAAAATCTCAGGAAGATTGAAAACGATGGATAACCATACAGCACAATTGTATAGTTCAAACCAAACAAAAAGGTAAACTTTTATGTTAGGGACTAATCTTATCTGACCCTACAAAATACAAAATTTTAACAAGTGGTGTTTAACTCAGTAATGCTTCTCTCTTCATTATTGTCATCATCACTATCAAAATCTTCTTCACTACCATCATCAATCTCCTTCCTCTGCTGTTCCTCTTCGTCTTTAGCCTCCTGTTCCTTCTTTTAAGCCTCCATTTCCTGAGTTTCTATCTTCTTTATCATGAAATCTAAAAATTGTTCGAGGCTAGTTTCTTCGTTATTGTCATCATCACTATCAAAATTTTCTTCTTCACTACCATCATCAATCTCCTTCCCCTGCTGTTCCTCTTCGTCTTCAGCCTCCTGTTCCTTCTTTTTAGCCTCCATTTCCTGAGTTTCTTTCTTCTTTCTCAAGAAATCTAAAAGTTGTTGCTTCTTTTTAGCCTCCATTTCCTGAGTTTCTTTCTTCTTTCTCATGAAATCTAAAAGTTGTTTGAGGCTAGTTTCGATGCCCCTGCTCTTCAGAAGCTGCTCTGCTACCTCAGCAGGAGTCACCTGGGTTTTCTGCATCTCTTCCTCGATCTGTTCAAAGAGAGAATGCTCTTTGATTCCTAGGTAATTGGAAGCTAGCTGCCTGAAACCACAGGGAGTGCAGTAGGACATGTGAATGTGAACATCCATTCGACCAGGGCGAAGCAATGCAGGGTCAAGCTTGCCCTTGTGGTTTGTTGTGAACACTATGATCCTCTCATCCCCACAACTTGACCATAACCCATCAATGAAATTCAGCAACCCCGATAGTGTAAGCTGCAATAGTACCAGAAATTATTAGGCTGAAAATAATGTATTTGCAAAAGAAATTTAGGAGCCCACCAACTACAGTTTGCAATTGTCAACAACAGAACCTATTAGGAAGAATCAGTTTTGCAGTGTGAAGAATAAGTCCAACACTTACAACAAAACACATATTAATTAATATGAAAGTTAATTGTATATAGAATTTAACAAAAATTAGTGTCTAACTAGATATTACCCTGAATGATCATTAAGGTCAGAAAACATACAAGAGGGCAAAAGAGACAGAATTCATGTTTGTTGCAATTCGTATGCAAATCCAGCCAAGGTTTTCAGTTTTCACAGCAGAGCAAAATCACAGTAATTAATCTATTAACAAAAGACAGAACAGAACAATCACAAAAAGAACAAACTTTTTGTATTTCTAAAAAAATATTTTTACTTTAATAATTAAAAAGAAAACACGCATTGAACAGGAACAATTTTCCATCCTATAACACACACGTGTGACAGCACAACTTTATCCTCCTTTTTTTCAGTGAATCACCACTCCCCACAACAGAATTGTACAGCCACATTGCTCACTCCACTTACGATCAACGTTTTAACAAGTCAACCAAAGCAACAATTTCCAATCCAACAACACAAAATTTCCACAGCAAAAGCAGATAGAAACATTAGGTCCAAGAATAAATACCTGTGTATCGTTGTTATTTCCAGAAGCAGCTCTGGACCTAGTTCTCCGATCATGAAACTCAGCAGTGCAATCAATGTCCTCCACGACAAGAATAGACCTATTCGCCATGCCAATGAGCAGCCTCCTGAGCTCCGAGTTAACCTGCAGCTCCGTGAGCTCCAAGTCATAGACATCAAACTTCAAGTAATTCGCCATAGCAGCAATGAGGCTCGATTTCCCAGTGCCCGGGGGACCATGCATCAAATACCCTCTCTTCCACGCCTTGCCAACTCTCCTATAATACTCTTTCCTCCTCACGAACCTCTCCAAGTCCTTCATGACAAACTCTTTCACGACGCGCTCCATCGCCAGCGTGTCGAACGTGGCCGGGTGGTTCAGATTTATCCCCACCCAGGCGTCACCGATGTTGCCGTAAATGTTCTGGTAGTCCACAGTGAAGATCTTAAGCGCCTTCGTTTCCTGCTTAATTGACTTGGCTTGTTGGAGAATATAGGGAATGTAGGTGTTGAGTACCATCTCCTTGTGCTTCTTGTGAAAAGTGAGTTCCAGCGAGCGAAACTCTGATTTCAAGGTGGATTTCAGGTCGCGCGGGTTGTAGAAGCTGTGGGACTCCAACTGACGGCAAACGAGGATCCAGATAAACTTCACGCTTCTGAAAACGTCCGTTAGGGGTTCGTTGGGCTCCATGGTGAGGGCGAAGGTTTTGTCTGTCACCGGGTTACTCACCTTGAGTCTCTGTGTGGTGGGAGAGATTTTGGAGCTGAGGTAGGTTTCCGCGGCTTCGTAGATTTGGTTGTTGTCGAGGTCGTCCATCTCTTCGATGATTAGGGTTATGTCCGGGGAGAAGCGCGAGAACATGCTGTGGATGCCGTTGCTGATGAAGGATCGGAGCTCCGACGGAAGGAGGTCGCACGCCACGGAGCGGACCACCATTGCGGTGGCGGCCAGAGAGGCCGCCGCCGAGAGCAGCGCCTTCGCGGGGGCCAAGAAGGACATTCTGATTATTTTTTTTGGATGTGTTTGGGAAGGGAAAACGGTGATTTTGGAAGTGTGTAGGTTTGGGAATGAATGCAAATTTTTTCAAATGGGAAAAAGCGGAGAAGGAGGAAGCAGTTGGGTTTCTGAGACACTGATCCGGTGATCCCCAAACAACGTATTTGACTGGGTAGAGAGTAGACTTGCTTAGCAAGGGAGAACGTTCATTTTTCTTTCTATAACGAATTTTCTTTCTTTCTTGCTTTTCTTTTATTTTCTTGGTAAGTGGAAAAGTTTTAAAAATTACACTTCTTAATGCATGGTATAATTTTTTAACATAAAATTTTGTTGAGAAAAATCGTAGCGATGATTAGTATTCACTCTTGTTGTTATATTTGTAAAACTCATTTGTCTGGTTTACTAGCTTAATAATCCGTGCTTTAAATTTATAGTTATAAATTTTATAATATTATAGTTTTTAATGTATTTTTAAATTTTGTTAATTTTAAAAATATTATCACTATATTTTTTTGTAAAACACATTGTATGCATTATTCCATATTAAAAATGTAAAAATTATAAAATGTTGTTAGCATACAAATTAATTTAAATTCTAAATATCATATTTTTTTTAAAAGGTATTCAAAGAAAAGAAAAAAAAAAGGTTTCCTTAAAGAAAGCAGATAAAAAAAAAGATGAAATTAAAAAAAATAAAACAATAGTAAGCTAAATACCTCTAAAAAAGAAAACAAAAGAATATATGAAACTAAAAGTCTAAAACAAAAAGAAAAGATTAAACTTTACTTTCATAAGATAAAAATATCTATACCCAAAAAATAATAATATATATTTTTCTTCGTATACGAAACCTGTCTTTTAATCATTTTATTTATTTATATAGTTGAGTTACGTAGAAATAATAAAATAAATAAAATAAGCATGCAAATATTAAATATCAATTATTAAAAAAAATTAAGAAAATCCAAAAAGAATGATGAAAAAGGAGAATACTTACCTCAAAGAAGATAAAAAAAAAAAAACTACACTACAGAAACAAAGAAATTCATAGTTGAAAAAAATGATTAAGCAAGTAAAATCAATAAGAATAAAAGCTCTAAAGTTGTTATGTGAGTATATAGATCCATAATCTTGAATATGTGAATAATGGAGTCAAAATGGGAAGACACGTTAAGGCAGAATAAATTCTTACATGGTCTAATGCTCACTCAGCAAAATATTTATATCGTTAGTTAGACATTTTAAAATGGGAATTATTGAATGTTCAAAATCAACCCAATTCAATAATAATAAAATAACAGAACGAACTGTTAGCAATAAAAAAACAGAATGAATTTTTAATTTATTAGCATGCAATAATATATATATATATATATATATATATATATATATATATATATATATATATATATATATAAAATCAATTAATTTAAGATTTAATGAATAATTAACTAAATTTAATAGAATAAAATATAATAAATACTAATCAATTATATAAGATTTTAGGTACGTAGGATAGTATAAAAAATATTTTTATTTATTAATCAAAATGAATTAGAATATTATATATGAATTAGAATACGTAGGACAACATAATTCATTTGTTAATAATTAATTAGTTACACTGAATTAATAATAATAATTTAGTTTATATATTTTAAAATAGAAATAATAATAATGTTAAAGGTAATATATGTGGAGTAATTATGACAAAATATTTATTTATAAAAATAAAATAATAATTGAATAATGCCCTGACAAAATAGAATGAATAATAATGAAAATAATATTTATTTAAATGAGTAATTGAATTGATATATGTCATTTAATTATAATGTTGGAGGAATTAAATACGAGATGATCATGTGATATCATTTCATAAAATAAATTATTATTATTATTATTATAATTATTATTATTATTATTATAATTATTATTATTATTATTATTATTATTATGTGATATGATCTTATAAAATTGAATATGAGATTTTGGTCTTTCACCAGCAAAAATTTTACATTTCACGATTTTTATGGTTTGGGGTCACGCCCAAATCACCCCAAACCTTAAATTAGGTCCCTAAGTGTCTAAAGTTCATCCCTAGCTATGTGGTTCCTAATCAATTTTAAACACTCAATTACCTTAAGATTATTCTTCCTTCTCCAGTCGTGACTCTCTGATGACACAAGTTTTTATGTAAAGCAAAACAAAGTGTAAGAGGGAGAGACTAGGTTTTTAATCAAAACCTAATGGACCTTCATAAAACTATATGGGCCTCTCCGACTAAACCCATTTTTAAAATAAAGCTTCACAAAACATAAAACTCTTCCATTTTATTTTTATAAAACCCATAGTTTTTACAAAACACTTATTTTCCAAATACTTGCCTTTTCACGACTAAGCCTAAAAAGCATTTTTCTAAAAAATAATCTTATTTATTTATTTATTTTTAAGTAAGAAAAAGTAAATTATTTATTAAATATTAGGGGCAGGGGGAGATGGATATCAGGTTTACATCGAAGGTTTGTCAGACTTTGCTTTTAAGATAGTGACTATTACCACGACACAATATTCATTTTCATTTTTTAACAACGTTTTTAATTGTGGTTGAATTGCCGTAATTAGTTGGCTTTTGTATAAATTATTTTATTGTTTTAATTATTTGACAATTTACATCATAATGCATGAAAATTAGGAAGTGTTTGTTTGTGTTTTTGCTTTTTATTTCTAAAAAAAATATTTCATGAAATAAATTTTAGAGAATAGGATTAAAGATGAAAAGATATAAAAAAATGCAAAAAAATAATTTTGGTAATTTACAAACCAATTGCATGAAAATATTGGCTTTAAACTATAGTTTTGCTGATTCTTCTTAGATGTTCTAGTTTTTTGAAGTTAACAAACCAATCGTGAAACCAATCATCAAAGCAATTCATAATTCATACCTGAATCAGCTAGTTGAATTTGATTTTTAAAATAACGGTATTTTACTCATTATCTTTGCAACAAAAAAATATTAATCATTTTGTTGGTGTGAAAATCTGTTGACTAATCAGTTGTCGGGTAGGTTAATTAACGAGTGATTCTCTTCTAGATGACTGACTCAAAGCATTATGTTCCTTGATTGGATTTCTAATTCACTTCAAAGAATGTTTTAGGGTTACTCCTATGAAAATGATTGAAAGCTTAAAGGAAATACGGTAAAGAAAATGATTGAAAGCTTAAAGGAAATACGGTAAAGAAAGATGCAAATAAAGGAATAAATAAAATATAAATGAAAGGTAAACAACTAAACATGATAGATTTGATTGATTTTGTTGGGAACTCAATTACATCATGATTACTTCTACTAATAATGTTTTTTAAGCAATTACAAAGCATCAACTATTTTTTTGATAATTGCCCACATTTGACAGTTACGAGACCATGCTTCTATCATAGGGAGTCATCATGGAAATTGCCCTGAACATTTTCCCATATTTTGGCCTATGTTTGCTTCATTTTTCATGTAGAAAAATAGTTGTTAACTTCCCACTATACCCACTTCTCTTACTTTTTAGGAAATCATGGATCCATGCATGCCAAGATTTGGAAAAATTGCGGTGCCTTTTAGGTTCAAATATTCCTTCCAACTTAGTCTTTCCTGAAATAGGTCTTATTTAACACTATTATGCTAACTGACTGAAGATAATATTAGTGGATAGAAATTAGTTGTTAGCAGTGAGTCTACATAAATAGTCATTAGCTACCAGAAATGATTCATTTCATTGTTAACCATTAAAAACAATTATTTTAGTCATCAATCATCATTAGCACTAGAACAAGTTAGAATTCATTGAGAACTAGAACAAGTTAGAATGCATTGATATGCAAGTTAGAATTCATTGAGAACTAGAACAAGTTAGAATGCATTGATATGCATTAGTCGACGACCGTCAACTGAATCAACCAGTGGAATTAGTCATTAGTTGATGAAAAACTGTTAACCTCAATGCATGGAAAACACTTTTAGCATCAATGCATTTCAAATTATCCTTTTGCTTTTATATGTAATATTTGATCTTCTTAATCATCAATCTATTTCAATTTATCCTAGTTTATATTATGAAATTTAATTATATAAAATAAGTTAAAATATTAATAAAAAATTAAAAGTAAAAAGTGAAATATGTTTTTGATTTTTATTTTAAAAATGAAAAATATTAATATTTAAATTAATTTTCTAGCTAGATTAGTCGTATCAAATATATTTTTTTTTATTTTTCATTTAGCAAAATGAAAAATAGAAAAAAAAAAACCGTCTTTTTTCTTGCAGTAAAAAAAACCTGTCCTTAAACTCTAACTATAATATACTAGTAATATTTCTCTTTTACATGATCGACACAACATTCCTTTCGGGTTTTTCTTCTTCTTGTGTTGTCAGTAATTAATACCAAATACTAGCAAGATATTATATAACATTCATTTTCAGAAACATTACTGAATAAAAACCAAGAGTTACATAATTTAACATGATTTGTGTAAAATTTACTCGACGAGAAAAAAAATACTTTAAAAAACATATTGATAACATATTTAAAAAATAATTTGAGGGACCAATGCCGAAATATTAAAGAGAGAATGGCTTAGTTTAATATATGTTTTTTAAAGCAACTAGTTTTTTCCTTATGCCGACGCCCGGACTCTTACTCCTATTTGAATATTACCATCACATAGGCAAAGTTTAATAAGGATGTTTATTTTTATGATCATAATGTTAAGTTATGTTTAGAAAAAGTAACATAAAGTAAGAATACAAACAAACCTAATGCTATTGTAGATTGTTGGATGATGTTGTTCTAGTAATGAAAGAGAGGTTGCACAATAAAGAGAGATAAATAAATATATACATCAATATTCACCTGAAAAGTAGACATTTAAAATCAATATACTTTAGTGAAGGTGGTATAATAACAAACATCTAACAGTTGTCTTGGTTATGTGATATTGCAACATAAAGAAACCGTTTATAGTAATATTTGAGATTTTTTAAATGTTAAATATTACTAATATTTAAGAATATATATAAAAAATTAACTTGTATATTTAAGCAAATAACAAATAATCATATAGTCTAGTAATATGGTTCAGATTACAAAAATGAAACTTTGTCTAGACTGGTTAATAGAATTATAATTCAAAGTACGATGACAGACATATAATATATTCACGAACAAACAATTATAAAAAAACGTATGAGAGGTCTCATGATGTCAACCTGAAAAGTAGTAATGTTTGTCCCATGCGTCATCCATATTTATTGGTGGTTATATAATGATCATCTTTTTCACTTCCCATGATAATCTTTTGCACCTTAGCAAATATTTAGTCTATTAATTCATATATATATTCTAATAATGTTCTTAGTATATTAAGCACTAACCTTTTAGCATTTCGATGCGTCATCCATATTTATTGTTGATCAGTATAATGATAATTTTTTTTCACTTTTCGTGCTAGAAGAAATATCATGAATACGACTGTATATTTATTGCGATGCTATTACACTTCCCGTAATCGTCAATATTTATTTTCTTTATTAGAGGCCATGTAAAAAAATATTTGAAAGATTAAAAAGATAAACATAAAAAATACGAAAGTCAATAAATCTTGTAATAACATATACCATAAGCGAAAAAATCATAAATCTTAATAACATGTTACTTTATAATATGTACCACCACAATTAAATTGTTCTTAGTAATGTATATTTATTTTATTAAATAATAAATATTTTCACACAAAGAAAAATGTTTAAAAATACTTACAATTACTACTAATAAAAATAAAAATAATGGAGATCTCAGCATATTCATGAACAGATACAATGATGAAGAAGTTTCGTGAACATATATAATGAACAAAAATGAAAGCATGTCAAAATAGTACAACACCCGAGTATAAAAACTTAAAACTCCTCGAATATTGTTCAATAGTTGGGAAGGTGAACAACTATAATGAATAGTTAATAATGTACTTAGTATATTAAGCGCTAGGCTTTTACTGTGCATAATCCATATTTATTGTTGATCAATATATCACAATGATAATTTTTTTCACTTCCCGTAGTAGTAGACTTTTATTATTTATTATGAATATAATAATAATCTTTTTCACTTCCCGTGCTAGACTTTTATTATGAAAATATTGTTGTATATTTATCAATAGTGTTAAAATTCATTATGGAATGACTGAAAATTTAGTTTATTTGGATAATAATAATGTTTAAGTATTGGCAAAAAAGAATACATTAAATAAAATATGAATTTGAAACATGCGTCAAGGTGTAGACTTGTTAATTGTATTTCAAATGAAGTCGTTCCAATTAATTTGAATGGTCATGAAGAATGAGAAGGAGACATACTCATTCTTGGCAATAAATGTTGATTGACATTGATGAATTTGATTTATTTTGATGATGATTAAATTATATTTATTAATTATTTATTGATGTATATATTTAAAAATGTGTTTTCAATTTACGTTTTTTAGCAAATTGTAAATAATAAAATCCATTGCTTGAAAATCATAATTATTAAATTACAACTTTAAACTGTTAAAATAAAATAACATAAAAATTTTTCCATCAATCAAAATGGGGTCATCATCACTTTAATTTTCTAAAAAAAAAATGCTTGATTGTTAAGTACCTATTAATTTAAAATGAAAATTAACAAAAATGTGAATAAAATATGCTTATTAATTAAACGCTAATAAGTTGACAATGATTACGGCAAAAACAAATACAAAATTGAAGTTGTTTTAATAATATGTTAAAATTGATACTGTAATATTTAAAATTAATTGTTAAGTACATACTAATTAGGAATAAATCATCGACTAAATTATGATTATTTTTAAATCCTAACAGAATATGGTTATTAATTTGAAAATTATGATTATTTCTATATCCTAACATAATATTTAAAATTGATTGTTAAGTATCTATTAATTTGAAATGAAAATTAACAAAAATAAGAATAAAATATGCTTATTAATTAAACGTCAATAAATTGACAATGATTACGACAAAAAAAAATACAAAATTAAAACTGTTTTAATAATATATTAAAATTGATACTTTAATATTTAAAATTGATTGTTAAGTACCTATTAATTTGAAATGAAAATTAATAAAAATACGAATAAAATATGCTTATTAATTAAACATCAATACAATATGTAACATTTAATATTTAAAAGGAAAGTTTTCTCTTCTATAAAAGATACATATAATTTATAAAGAAAAAAGATAGAATTTGTAAGATATATGATTACACTTCATCTTTACATGGAAATTTATCTGTAGTTTTATAATTATTAAAATTCACTTACTGCAAACACTATAAACTTATTTAAATTAACTGACTCAAACATATTTGTTTTAAAAAAAAAGATGGATGCATGATTGCAATTCATCTTTAGATGTAAATTTATCACTATTTTCATAACCAATAAATCTACTTACAACAAACACTGCAACATATTTAAATTAACTTTATTTTAGTATAACTTTTCATTCAAATTAATTTCAACAAATCTGGAAACATATCAAGTACTCGTAAGTGAGATAATATAACCGTATTAATATCGAATGATTATAAAATTGTATTAATCTACAATTGTATCTAAAATAATATAACCCATTATTATTATTATAATAATAAATTATTATATATGATTGTTATTATAAATTATTATCATTAATTATAAATGTTGAACCACGGTCTAGAAGGCTTTGTTTTTGTCTCCAATCATGAATTGACAATATTAGTCTAATTATTTTTATTATTATAATAATATATTATTATAAATTATTATTATTAATTACAAAAAAATATTTTTGTTTGTATTATTGTTATTAGATGTAAGGCTTTCACTCTAACCATCACACATTTGAATTCAAAATGGGATTGGATGTTCAAAAGTATCTGGAGCGGCACATTTATTTTTTTTTGGAAATATTAATTCATTGGAAATAATAAATGCTAATTGACATTGACAGAAATAATAAATGTTGATTGACATTAAAGCAGCAAAAACGTAGAAGACATATAATAGTGCGAAATTGAAGGAAACAAAACGCAGAATCATTAAAAGTAAATTGTTTTTATTTTTAACCTGTATAAGCACAAATGTCAAGAATATCTACAACATAGATTTTGTACACATTGATACGTTACCATGATAAGAACAAAATTGGAGAAGATTGAAGATCACTCGTGAACCTCAAAGTTAATCATAGTAATAGATATCATTTTTTGCAAGTAATACATATATGAACACGGTAAAGAAAGGAACCCGAACATGGAACACAAAAAAGATAAAAATAGGTAGCGAATGCAACACAAAGATCCATATTTTTCCATATTGTGCCATTAAGGCAAAACAACGACAATCCAACTATGTTCATCTGATACCTATGAATGGCGTCCGTTTCCGAGAAATTCAACTGGAATCCAACATAAAGAAAAAGAAAATAGAAAAAGTGATGTCAGTATATAGAAAAGTTAAAGATGATGAATAAATTAATAATAACAATTAAAGTATAATATAATAAATCTAGGCAAAAAATTCGAATATGACCAAGTAGAAGGAACAACAAAAAATTTCATCTTTAGTACTGCGAGAACAAACAAATAAAAAAAATACAAAACCCAAAAATAAAAAATCGTAGTGACAAATCCAAGCAACAGAGATACATGATCGCAATTCATCTTTAGATATAAATTTATCACTATTTTCATAACCACTAAAAAACGCATACAAATGCAATAAGAGATAAAAAGAAAACACAGAAGAAGATGGGGAGGAAAAACGAACCTGTAATCTATCCAACATACTATGATCTATGGTTTTTGTCTTGCAAAGGAAGTAGAATACTCAACCACTGTTAAATAAGACTGAGGAATACAAAAAAAATTCAATCTTTTGTACCGACAGAACCCAGAAATCAAAAGGAGAAATGAAATACATCACACACTTGTCCTCCAAATGTCAGACACTATTTGTTGTCTTTTTTGTTGTTCTCGGTGAGAACTTTACATTGGAGAAGTCTCAGGAACACAAAAAAATTAATCTTTTATCTTGCGAAAAGTCATCATAACCCAAAACAAAGGCATAAGACACAAAAAAATTGAAGCTTTTGTGTTGCAAAGGAAGAACAATAGTCAGCCACAGTCAAATAAGCTCGAGGAACACAAAAAAATTCAATCTTTTGTATCAACATAACCTAGAAATCAAAAGGAGAAATGAAATACATCACAAATCTGTCCTCCAAATGCCGAACACTATTTGTTGTCTTCTTTGTTGCTCTCAGTGACAACTTTACGTCGGAGAAGGCTCAGGAACACAAAACAATTTAACCTTTTATCCTGTGAAAAATCATCATAACACAAAACAAAGGTAGAAGACGCAAAAAAATTAAAGCTTTTGTGTTGCAAAGGAAGAACAATAGTTAGCCACGGTCAAATAAACCCGAGGAACATAAAAAGACTGAGGAACACAAAAAAATTCAATCTTTTATACCAACAGAACCCAGAAATCAAAAGGAGAAATGAAATACATCACAAACCTATCCTCTAAATGTCAGACACTATTTGTTGTCTTCTTTGTTGCTCTCGGTGACAACTTTACGTCGGGGAAGGCTCAGGAACACAAAAAAAATTTAACCTTTTGTCCTGCGAAAAGTTATCATAACACAAAAGAAAGACAGAAGACGCAAAAAAATTGAAGCTTTTGTGTTGCAGAAGAAGAATAATAGTCAACCACAATCAAATAAGCCCGAGGAACACAAAAAAATACAATTTTTTGACCGTCAAATAACTGTCAAACCAAGAAATCACGTGAGAGAAAACAACGGGCAAACCAAGCAACAACCTTTAGGTTTTTTGGCCAAAACAACCAAATGAAAAAAGAAAACACAGAAGGATAGGAGAGAAAAGAACCCATAAATCATTTTTCGGCCAACCCAAGCAAAGAACTGTTAAACCAAGCCAAAAAGCTTTGGCCTTTGGGTTTTCCTCTCAAAAGAGAAAACAACCAAGCAAGAGCCTTTGGGTTTTTTGGCCAAACCAAGCAAATGAAAAAAAAAACGCAGAAGAATAGTTTGGAAAAGAACCCAGAAATCAATGGAGAAAGAACCAAGCATATGAAAAACCAAAACGCAGAAGGATAGTCTTGAAAAGAATCCAAAAATCATTTTTCGGCCAACCCAAGCAAAGAACTGTCAAACCAAGCCAAAAAGCTTCGGCCTTTGGGTTTTCCTCTCAAAAGAGAAAACAACCAAGCAAGAGCCTTTGGGTTTTTTGGCCAAACCAAGCAAACGGAAAATGAAAACGCAAAAGAATAGTTTTGAAAAGAACCCATAAAAAATAATTTTTCGGCCAACCCAAGCAAACAACTGCCAAACCAAGCAAAAAAGATTCGGCCTTTGGGTTTTCCTCACGGGAGAGAAAAGAACCAAGCATCAACCTTTGGTTTTTTCGGCCAAAACAACCAAATGAAAAAATAAAACACAGAAGGATAGGAGACAAAAGAACCCATAAATCATTTTTCGGTCCAACCAACCAAAGAATTGTCAAATCCAGGAAAAAACCTTTAGCCTTTTGGTTTTCCTCAGTAAGAGAAACCAACGGGAAAACCAAGCAACAACCTTTTGATTTTCTGACCAAAACAATAGGAGAATGATGGATTCCCTCATTCCCACCCAGCATTTGGAGAACAACAGCACCAAAGCATTATCTTGGATTGCAGTGGAATAAGAGAGAATGAAGAACGGGTAGGAAAAAAAAGAAAGAAAATGAGAGAGAGAGAATGAGAATGGGAAAGGTGGAGAAAGAATAAAAAACGGGTAAAAAAAAAAGAAAGAGAATGAGAATGAAAACAGTGGAGAGAGAATGTTTGTTTGTAAAATAAAAAAATGTAAAAAAAAGAGGACAGATGAAAACGCAGCATTTTTTACTTCACTATAGCATGATGTGACATTTTTGGGTGGGAAATGAGTTAATGACATCGCGACACGTGGCCACTCGGGGCCTTGTTTGTATAATGATAGATGATTTCAGATGCAAAGAAGAGATTATAAATTTAAATTTTGATATCTGTATCTTTGTCATAACTTTGATATCTAGAGACGATTTGCATTCCCCCAAAACAAATATTCAATAGATATAATAAATCTGTCCAAACTTCGAACCAAAAATTACACGTGTTGTGTTGTGTTCTACTGCATTCTCAATTTTTTATTTTTCTTTTATTTGCATTGTAAAATAGGCCATTGTTTTGTTTTTTTGTCGTACAAAATACAGGCCATTTGGTCTAGTTCTTATTAATTTATAAGTAGATTAGATGAAATGACTTCGCAGTATTGTTGTCGAAGTTGTTGTCTATTGGGTAAAAGCCAAAGGTTGATTGACTGACTGGTTCTATTTTTTTTATTTATCAAAATCAAGAGATATATTAAGACATGTTAAAGAGTGTAATCTCAACTAATTGATAAAGCAATCATCAAAAGCAAAAATAACACACTCAATTATATTATAATCCAAAAAGAAAATAAGGAACCATGGGAAACCAAAACCCAAACCCAAACTCATGTACAATTGAACCTATAACAACAAAACATATTAATTCTTAAAAAACTCTTCCCAAATAAATAAATAAAAAAAGGAAGAGGGTCCCATCAAACCAAATCATTAATGGTAACACTATGTGAGACAAGTTTATCCATAAAAGAAATTTTCTTACTATAAATATGAGACATAAAAAAACAGAATGATAAAAAGTAGATAATTAATTCATTCCATATTAGAAAAAATCATAAAGTCTTTTGATAACATATTTTTATTTTTCAATAATATTTCATAATTCAAATAATTGATTAAATTCTGTAAAACCATTTCATAAGAGTTCATTGATATACATTTTTTTATTAGGTAAATTGACTTCAATTCTTGAATAATATATCAATTTTGTTACTATTGTAACAAAAGAATCTTTTTTATGTGAAAAGATATGTATCAATAATTATGCTTTCATGTATGGATAATTTTTCAATATCTTGTTCATTTACAACAAAATCTTTTCTTTATACTATGAGTTCTATTTCATTTAAGGGTTGGTTTAGGGAAAAAGGGCAATAGAAAATAACTGAAAGAAAAAAAGTTAAATGATTATTTAGGTTATTTAGTAGAAGAGAAAAAAAAAATATTTTCTCTTGTTTGATTATATATAATAACAAAAATAACCTAAATATTAAATAAGAAATGATATAAATATAAGAGTACTTTTTGTCTTTGTATAAAAAATAATTCCTTGCCTTCCTATCTAATTTTGGACATAACATGAAACACTCTTCCTTTCAACATCTATTTGAACCATTATTATTAGCCCTTAGATTATATTTGTTATTAAAATACTTTAATGATTCAGATTAAAATTAAATAATTTTTTAACAAATAAGAAAAAACAAAATGACAACTTTGTCCATATCTTCTTCACCTCCACCCCACCCCAATATTCAGTGAATCTTCAATCTTCCACTAGAATCTGGGAAGTCTCTAAAAAAATCAGTTCATACATGAAAAATCTGTCCACCAGAAAGATATGTTCTTATGGGTATGTCCTGTAAATCATTTTCATAACGTGAAGAACAAAACAATCTTCAATCTTCCATCACCATATACGAATTTGGGGATGACGAGAAGTGATGCATTCGACCAGTACACCAACAACCGCTAGTCCGCAGCGAAGATGACCACCACCGCCGCAAGAACCACCATTGAGGGTCTAAGTTTACGGTGTATCACAACCGTGCATCTAGGTGGGGAAGGTGTTTTCCGCCTTTTCATAATGCGCTCATAAAATTGAAGTGGTAGAACTGATCATTAGTAAGGGGCGAGGGGGAGCTAAGAATAAAGTCGTAGCTAGGTTACTATGAAAGGTGAGGATAAAATGGACTTTTGACCA
This sequence comes from Glycine max, assembly GCF_000004515.6. Lineage (NCBI taxonomy): Eukaryota > Viridiplantae > Streptophyta > Magnoliopsida > Fabales > Fabaceae > Glycine > Glycine max. The sequence continues at coordinate 29,246,509 of NC_038252.2, forward strand.
ATAAAAAAAAAAAAACTGATGGTTCACATGTGAACAACCTATTTGATAGTCCACCCACATCCTTAAAAAAAATCATTTGGATTGGTGTATAGTAGAAGGATATGAACCAGGACTAATATTTAAAAATATTTCCTTCACTCTTAAATTTAGGTTGCCTCACAACCTAATGTACGCAACTCTACGATCAATAAAAGTAATTAATGATTATTTTTACCTAATTTAGATTAATTTATTACTAATGATTCTTTTAACATAGTTCAAAAAATTATTCTTTCAACATACTGACTATCTTTTCCTTCAGATCAATAGATTTACTTCCAAAATAATAAATATCTCTTTCTTGTTTATTATATAAGTTCGTTTCTCTAATGTTTTTCATAAAAGATTTTTTTATTAATAAATTTAATTCCTATAATATCTCTCCCTCCAGAAAATAATAATAACTATGTCTTGAAACTATTTACTGTCTTTCAAAAAGAGAAATTATATTACTTTTTAAACTAATATATATTAATATAAAAACATTATTATTATTGGAAAAGTATTTAACTTTGTAAATTTTAAAAACTATAGTATCTTGGTTGTTCATCAAATTCTAATATTACTTTCCTAGTATATCAAGATTAAAAATATGAAGGTGTCTGAAACCCATACCTCCAAATTCCATCTTCATAACAAGCTTGTCCCAACTTAACCAATTGATGTCTTTTCTCATTTGTCTACTTGATCCCCACCAAAAAGAGTTCATCCTTTTTTGTAATTCATCTTCAAGGGAGGATGGAAGGAGGAAAACACTCATGTAGTAAATAGGAGCGAATTGAGCTACTGACTTAATGAAGATTTCCTTATCCACCTTGGAGAGATTCTTGGTGGACCAATGATTAATTATGTTCTAGAGTCTCTTTGAGGAATCCAAAGATGGCCCTTTCCTTCTTTGAATGATAGATGAGAGCCCTAGGTACTTTTTTGTGCCAATTGTTGTTGTGACTCCAAGAGAAGATGAAGTGTTTTGTCTCAAACTAGTGAATGTGTTAGAGCTAAAAAAATACCTTTGACTTTTGGTAATTGACCATTTGATGAGAAGCTTGGCCATAGGAATCAAGGATGTCTTTAAGAACGACACGGTCTCTATATTATCTACCTTGTAAAATAGAAAACAAAAGGTGTGTGAGGATATGAGTTCCTTTACACATCTTTACTCTATGAATGTCACATTTCATTTCATGATATTTTAAAAGTGTAGAAAGATAATGAGTCATCCTACCTAAGTTCTCTCCTGAGAAAAATTTGTCCAATTGAGTATCCATTAATAATCATAGCATATTGGACAATCTGAAGACATATATTAATCCAACTAAGTCATTTTTCATGAAAGCCCATTTTTTTATTACTACCAAATAGCCCCAATTAACTCTATCAAAAGCTTTGCTAATGTCAATTTCAAAGTAACTTCCCCAATTTTTCCTTTTTACTTACACCTCATGTGATGAATAATTTCATAAGCTAAAAGAACATTGTAAAGAATGGATCGATCCTCTACAAAACATTATTGCTCTTCAGAATTATGCAATTTGGAAGGAGAGGTTTAAGACACTTGGCTAAAACTTTGGACACATGATTTTGTAGAGGACATTGCACGGAGAGATTGACCAAAGTCTTTTATACAAACAGGGTTTTTAATTTTGGAAATAAGAACAATGGTTGTAGCATTTACCTTGGGAGGGAAAAGACCAGTTTCAAGCCATGTAATGTCATAGTGAAAAACTTCTAGGCCACAAAGATGTATTATTTTATATATATATATATATATATAAAAGCTGGATTGAGTCCATCAGGAACTAGTGATTTGTTTGAGTTCATCTGAAAGAGAGCAATTCTAAATTTTTCCATGGTAAATACACTTTATCAATAATGTGAAATGATATCAATAAATTAAAATATTAAAACTATAATTAACTTTAGATTTTGTGACATACATATTTGATTTATCACAATTCACAATTATTGATTTTTTTAATTAATAATTATGAATACACTTTATTTTATGTGAAAATAGGTTTTGTATTGACAGTGTAAAATTATTTTATGGTATATGATCATTAAACTCGTATTTTATACATAAAAAAAATACACTTTACAAAAATGTTGGTATGAAAAATAAAAATTAATTACATTTTTCTTTTTCTTTTTCTTTTTAATCTTTCTACATTTTTGTAAAATTGTGAGTTTCAATCCGAGAATAGAGGAATTCTAATGCAGGCTTCATATCTTGCATGAAATTAATTCTTAAGTTCTCAAATGATTTATTGATTATATGCCTAAAAAAATAATTGGTTAATTCATCTCTTTTATTTTCAACCGATCAAATATGCAAAGGCCGAAAAAAGCCCAAAGGCCAAGCTGAAGACTTAACAAATTAGCCTGATTAGTTTTTGGTCAATTAATTTTTAATTGGGGACATGCTAGGTGCACCTAGCAACATTGCTGGTGCACCCAACAATTAGGTGAATGGGCAAAATTGCCCTTTATTAAAAAAATAATTTTTTCTTCCGAAAGAACAATTTGTGTTCTATCGGAAGAACCTTCTTCCGGAGAAGTTATCGAAAGAACTTCTTCCGGTAGCTTCTCCAGAAGAAGGTTCTTTCGGTAGAACAAATTCTTCCGGTAGAATAAATTGTTCTATCGGAAGAACCTTCTTCCGGAAGAAGAAATTTTTTTTTTTTAAATTAGTTTTATTTTTAAACTTTGGCACAAGGGTAATTTTGCCCATTCACCTAATTGTTGGGTGCACCAGCAATGTTGCTGAATGCACCTAGCATGTCCCTTTTAATTGGCATTACTATAGTGGGATTTCAAAGAAATGGGCTTCATTTTTTAAGCTTCTCATTACCCGCATGAGTCCCATTGTCGTTAGTACCTTTTTTAGTACTCCTTGAGCTAATCCCTCATTGTTTTCGCGAATTAAGCTAAGGAATACGTTTATTTGCTAATATGATGGCCGGTCATAGTTCAATAAAGATTTTAAGTGGGTCCGCTTGGACTATGCTATGTATGAATGATCTTTTCTATTTGATAGGAGATCTAGGTCCTTTATTTATAGTTCTTGCATTAACCGGTTCGGAATTAGGTGTAGCTATATCACAAGCTCATGTTTCTACGATCTCAATCTGTATATACTTTAATGATGCTATAAATCTCCATCAAACTGGATAGTTATTTATAATTGAACAAAAGCGAGTCTGAATGGGTATATTTAGTCGTGGAGCATTCCAAGTTCCTTTTAGGCCTCTGTCATATCTAAACACCCCCCTCCTTTCCAAGTATACTCCCATTTATCTTTTTGTTCTTCTAATTTTTATTATCATATATATCCTTTATATCTAGTATGCCCATAACGTTAATACATAACTATTATTCTCGAAATGTACTTCCAGAAACAATGTTTTGTTTCTAACATTCCAAAAAGTACTTTCTAGAACACAATTTTATTTTTAACATTCCAAAAAACACTTTCTAGAATATTGTTTGTGTTTCAGAAATTATTTTCTAAATGTTAAAAAATAAAACTATGTTCTAGAAATTATTTTGTGAAATACTATTTTGTGTTTTGAAAAATAATTTCCAAAATGTTAAAAAAACATTTGAAAAAATTCAGGCAAAATACATGGACCATTAAAAATCCTATAAAAAGGAAAAAATGTACAGTAGTAAAGCAATTGGAGTGGAGAAATCATATAATTGATATTGTTCCTTTAAGTTGGATAACTCTAAGAGATGCTCTACTGCAACAACTTTAACAAATTTAAGATATAGTTATGTAGTTGCATGTATAAAATGAGATACATTCATGGTATTGTGTGAGTGGACAAAAATAAAACAAGGAAGAAAAATAGTTGGAAACATAAATATCCTACATTGAAATCTGGAGGATGAAAAATCCTAGTGTTAAAGCAAGAGATGACTAAAGGGAGGCGAGAAAGAAATCAAATGGAATGAAGGGAATGAAAGAGAGAAGCAAGCGTGGTGAAAAAAAGAGAGGGGAAATGTAATATTTAGGTCTAATTTTTTTTATTGATAAGAATTAAAAATTGTATTTGATAGTTTATAATAACTCATGCATCATATTCAACAAACTCAGTCAGACTCTTTGACATTTAAGTCTAGCTTATAAAATAACTCATTATAAATACAACTAGATAGTATTTAAAATTTGATAAGATTTTTTTCAATAAAAGATTTAGGTCTTCAAAATTAATTTCGTACTTTTACATAGGTATATCAAGTAAAACCAAAAAAGAATTATATTTGCAATTCTTATTTCTTATAATATAAATTATATGTATATTCACGAATAGAAGATTTCATTTTTCTACCATCTTATTTTCTGCTATCTTATTTTGTTATAAGAACACAATGAATGAAGAACTGTCAGACAGGGAGCCGGGATGCCTAAAACAAATAAATAAATGATTTTAAAATTTATTTGAGTTATAATCGAACACATGTCAAAGTGAAGTGCTTGCATATGATGCCCAATTTTCCAAAACCTTTGCATAGGAGTACTTCAAATAAGGACAAAATCAGACGGACAAATGCCAATAAGAGGAGGCGCCAGAATTTGCTGACCTATCCAAACAATTGAAGACCAATCAATTATGTTTTTCACTTTTCAAACAATAGCCACGAGAATTTGCCTGTGTTGGATATATAATTAAAAATTTGAATAAAATGTGTGATAATGTTTGAATAACTAGTAAATTTGTATAAATTATCTGGATAGATGCCAATTGAAAACTATAACGATTGAGGTCCACAAAAAATCTCTATGAGATCGGATGAAAACAATTGTGCTTGAGGTCAGTTAAAAACTATCCTGATTGATGTTGAGAAAAAAATAATCATAATTGAAGTCAATTAAAAATAGTTTTAACTGAAATTGAGAAAAAAATTAATTTATTGTTTAACATTAGATTTAAAATCAAATTGGTTTTAAACTATAAATAAATTTTAAATTCGGCTTCAAGAAAAAGTTAAACCAAGTTTATCTAATTAAATGTATTAAATGTATATGGATTTTAAAATTTAATTGGATTTAGATTGAATTTTCAAAATGTTCAATCCATGGTCACACTTAATCGTTCTTCATTAACTTCTATATAAGATATATGAATTTAGGTTTTTTAATTAAAAAATAATAATCCTTAGTTATAGTATTATATACTCCCACCCTTTTAGAATATGACTTTTTAGAGAAATAATTATTTCAAAATACATGTCATTTTACAAAACTAATGCTATATTAAATATTTTTTTAAAGATTATTCTTAATAAATACTTAGTAAGAGTAGTGTGTAAGAAGAATAAATAAGTCAATAATGAAAGAGATAAATGATATATTAGGAAGTTATCTAATGTTGTCTTTAAAATTCAACAAATTAATTACATTCTTTAATAGTTATACAAAAACCTTAAACTTTATATATTCTAAAATAGAGGGAGTATATAGTAATGCTAATATACATTCTAGTTGATATGCATTAACACTCCACACACAAAAATGGACTAAAACCCTATTTATTCTTTTATTTCTCAAAATTTAATTAATTTAAAAATATTATCATATTTTATCAATTAATTTTTTTAAAAAAATTTCCCTCTCCTTTTTTAGATAGGAGAGAAGTTGTAATAGATAGATAAGAGTAGAAAGAAAGATGTCTAAAAAAGATAAGAGAGAGAAAAAGATTTTTTATTTTTTAAATTAAATGTACAATAATATATCCTTAAATTAAAATTTGAGAAACAGAAGAGCTAGTATTTTTGGGGAAAAAATTTGGTTTTGAATGTTAACACATCCAAATTAAGAGATATTAATAGCCCTATATATATATTAAAGTTATTACAGTGAAAAATCATAAAATTAATTCTTCAACACAAAAATTATTAAAGTAAGTTTGACTCTCCTAAAGAAGTTTCTTTTTTTTTCATGTATGTTAGAATTAAATTTCCATCAGAATGTTTAAAGAATTCAATTGATATCCTCAACCTTATTAATTATATTATATAATAATTAATTAAAGATGTTGTGGTTCAACACTACTTGATAATTTCTTGTGATAGAAGGAGGAACAGGACGTATAAATTAATGTGGAAAAGAAAACAAGAGTGGTCTGTGTCCTAACTCATTTCTCGTCTGGTTGGAATGGTGAAATTTCTATGAGTCCCACTTCATAAAGATCTTAATTTGGTTATTTCTCCCCACTCTTCCTCTTCTATGGTTCAATTCTTTTTTCTTTCTATTCCAAATCTATTCAACCAAACATAATATGTGCATATTTTACTTCTAATCATCCTTTCTCTATCTGCCGGCATTCATGGTACTAAGTGACATTCCATCATATATCAATTCAATTTTATTCTCTTTTTGGAAACAAATAAAAACAAAACTAATATCATTTTTAGTTAAATCACTACCATAACTCATTTGAAGAAAATCTTTAGACCAGTCGAAGTGGGTCGTCACAATTTTGTTGCATATCAGAATCTAAGCTAACGCACCATTCCACTGAGACCCATTGATGTAATCACTGAAAAATGTTTGATTAATCATTCTTAATACATGAGCTCAGTCACTCACAACTCCATTCATCCATCTATAATGGCAGGCGCAACTTGTACCATTTCAGCTGTAAAGGAGCTTTCAAGCAACTGTTGAATAGTGGAAGGCATTTCAATCAGCATCCAAGTTCAGCTTAGGCCACTATTTCTTCCCAGAGAATTATTAGGTGAATCAGTGAAATAAGTGAAGTAAAGTTGAGTCAAGTCTTTGAAACTCAATTTGAAACTAAAGCTTGGCATAAAAAAAATTATGATGTCTAAGTTTGATTTATTTGTTCAAATAAATTAAATTTTAAGTGTATTTGACTTGTTTAATGATATGAAGTTTGAGTACGACTTTTTCTTTTTAGTTTATTGATAACTTAATTATTTTCTTTTTATTATTAAATCTCTTAATTATATAAGCATTTTTAAACTTTATTATTTTAACTAATATTTAATAGGCATTTAAAAAATAATAAAAAGAGATTTATTTTTAGTTTAGACCATAACTATCATCTCTAACTACACATGTAAGTTTTGAACTCGAATTAACTTGAAACAATATCACATAATCCACACTTTGGTGGTTAAAAAGAAAATAGAATAAAAAAATATTTTATATAAGAATTATGAAATGATAATTTTTCAATTAAATTTAAATTTATTACTAAAATTCTTTCTTATTTTAAATAAATATTTGTCATACACATGTATACAAATAAGTTATTAATTCAAGTGAAACTCGATTTAATGAGAGTGTTGTGAAAAATATATATTGAAAAGAAAAACTTTACTGAAAATAGTGAATCAAATTTTTAAAGTAGATATTTGTTTAGTAAAAGAAACAAAGACTACATTAGAAAAAACACACTTAATCAAGCTTTTTTTTTCTTCTTACAACGACAATAACAGGATTCAAAACTCTAACTTCTCAGGCTAGCTATCCAAACTTTCTGCCACTAGTTCAACGCTAATGGTTCACTTAATCATGTGTTTAATAAGTGCAATTTAAATGATTCACGAAAAATACAAAATTTCAATTTATTTTTCCAAAATTATATGCGTCACAACATTAATTGTTCAATAATTTAATTATACCAAAATGATTTCCCAAAATTTAAATTATTACTATATATTTTTTAATAAATCATCATTAATTATTATATCAACTGAGTTATACTCTCTTATTATCCTTGAACTATTTTATCACCAAATTTGATTTTTAAAGATTTAATATGTCATCAAATTATTCTTTCAAAAATCTAAAACATGCCACCGTATTATCATATATAGGGACAAAAGTGGTGGCAAATTTTTTGAGATAATAATTTGACAATAAAGTTAAATATGTGAGGTACTAAATTAGTGATAAAGTCTTAAAGAATTAAAACACAGACAAAAAGAATCCTTTGAGAGAATATTGTTATGAACAAAAATTTAAAAGAACTATATAATTTAAAAGAACTATATGATAACACATAACGTTCGATAACTAATTTGAGATTGTATTTTAAGGAGAAAAATGTTTTCTTATTTTATAATTTCTTTAGACTACTGTCTTCTTGTAATACGAATCTTCCAACTTTTGTGTCGCCAATCCTTAAAAGATGCTCCTCGTTCCAATATTTTACAAAACAAAGCATATGTTGACTTCTGTAACACTGTCGTCACGCCCTTATTATATAACATTCTAAGCTTTATTTGAACCATATATAACAGAGACTATACCTTAGAACTTGGTTTTCTTTCATTGCGATTGTTTTGAGAAAGAGCAACAACAAAACAAAAGAGATGTTGAATCTGTTAAGAGAAGAGGTACTATTGGTAGTGCAGAAGTATTATTACGACCTAATCATGGTCGCATTATTCACTATAGGAGTAACATATTTGGCTTCAAAAGCTTGGAAAAGAGCCACAACAAACAATAGAGAAGAAATCCCTGGCAGGTTGGGATTGCCTTTTATTGGGGAAACTTTTTCTTTTCTTTCAGCCACTAATAGCACAAGAGGATGCTATGATTTTGTCAGACTTAGGCGATTGTGGTATGTGACTACTACTTACTTTGGTCTTCATATTTATAAATTCAAAGTGCTTTTGTTTCCAACAAGAATCTCAAAGTATTATAGACTTGCTCAGAATCATGTTTATTATGGTCACACTCACACATAATGTTCTTATCTGCTTTTCCTCCTGAAGAGAAATATTAAGATTCATATATAACAGATACAAGGACCAAGTTCTAGTCTAGTAATTGATAGTTGTTTATTATACCTAGGCTGAACTTTCTACTCACCTAAAAGTTCTCTGACAAAACTTACATACAGTTATTATAGGTGTTATTTGTACTGTTTTCCAATTTGAATTAGAGTTTTACCCTGGTAATATGCAAAATACCGGTTTGCATTAAAAGACTGCATATTACTAAGGTAAAACTCTTATTCTGATTGGAAAATAACACTTATAAAACTCTAAGTTTTCCCCAAAGCTTTAACAAGTTAGAACATGTGGAGAAGTTAGAACTGATAACTCATGGAAACGCATTGCTTTATGTGCAAGACATAATGAACACGTTTTCTATTCATCGTGTTATACATGGATCACAATGAACACGTTTATTACACTGTTGAATTTTAGATTTATCGTGTTACACAGATTATATTGAACACATTTATTGCACAGTTGAATTTTTAGACTACTATAAATTTCTAGGCAGAGAGTGGTGTTGGTTAGAAAATAATCATTAACAAGTGAATTATTATTTTGGTTCAAAAATTGTACAAAACTAATGTATAGTTCTTAAGGTACTTTTGGTGTTATCCAATTAGAATTTAACTTTCAACTTAGTAATTCACATAATAAAAGTTTGAATTAAGATTAGCATATATTACAGAGATTAAAGTCCAATTCTTATTGGAAAAACTGTATCTTGTACTATATAAACTTGATCATAATGATTTGTAATTTTATATAATATTTAGACCTGAAATTTTAGAAATTAATCAAGTATATTGTAAATTTGTATTAAAGTCTACTTGACCAAAATAAATGGAACCATGAGGCAATGGAACATATATAACTTACTATTTTATTGAAGTAGGAATGGGAGATGGTTCAAGACAAGGCTATTTGGGAAGATCCACATATTTATTCCTAGTCCTGAAGGTGCAAGGACCATATTTGCTAATGACTTTGTTCTATTCAACAAGGGTTATGTAAAATCAATGGCAGATGCCGTGGGACAGAAAAGCTTGTTATGTGTACCCGTTGAGAGTCACAAAAGAATAAGGGGTCTTCTATCTGAACCATTTTCCATGACTTCCCTATCAGCATTTGTCACCAAATTTGACAAAATGTTATGTGGAAGGCTGCAAAAGCTAGAAGAAAGCGGGAAAAGTTTCAAAGTGTTGGACCTCTGTATGAAGGTAAAACCAAAGTTTTACTAGTTTAATTTTTATGTATATAAAAGTTTTTATATTCTCAATCAATTAAAAATTATAATATATATATGACTTTTAAGATAATTAACGAAAAAATCAATAAATTTATTATAACAAAAATTTGTCATTACATTATAACAAAATTCTTTTACATATATTATTTATTAGAAGAAACGTTACATGGTCCTAAGATCATTTAGGCCCATCTAATCTTCATGTAACATTTTGTCAATTCTTTTCTAAATTGAAAAATGTGGTTATGTGTCACTGAAGATTAACTGGAATGACATAATCCGGAACATGAAATAATTTCTCATATTTACTTAGTAAATGGATTAATTTATCAAAATTTGACGCTTCGTCGTATAATGCCACTCTGATTCCTAATGCCCATGAAATGTTTGCATTTAAAGATGACATTTGATGCAATGTGTGACATGCTGATGAGCATAACGGAGGATTCATTACTACGACAGATCGAGGAAGACTGCACTGCCGTCTCTGATGCCATGTTATCCATTCCTATAATGATTCCTCGCACCAGATACTATAAAGGCATCACGGTTAGTGATATTTTTAAAAGTATACTGTATTTTGTTTTACATGTTAGCCACATATAGTTGATCTAAAAAAATAACTAGTTGTATCTAAATTTGTGTTGTTTACTAGGATTAAATTTAAGTGGAGCCAGTTACCCTTTAATCATTTAGATATGAGACACTTTTAGTTTTATTCTCCCAATAAAAAATTTAGTTATTTTAGTCCTTCGAATTCATTGAATATTGATTTTAGTCCACGATAGTAAATTTGAAGAAACAATTTTTTTTAGTTTTTCAAAATGAAGTTGAAGGACTAAAGATTTCCCGAACTTGAGGAATTAAAAAAACATATTTTAATTGGAGGACCAAAAGTATTTCAAATCTAAGAGATTAAAAACATATTTAAATTTTAATTTTTTTTCTTAGCATGAAAAGTTTAAAGTAAATAGTAAAATAAGTAATCTTAGGGATTGATGGAAAAAATAACAACAGTTGATATAATAAATGAAAAACTTTTTTTTTACACAAAAATGATCGACATGTTAGAATATCAAATATTGATTTTCTTAGCAGCAATTGAAATTACTATATTATTCATTTTAACCTAGTAAAATCCAAAGTTTTATTATGGTTGAACTAAAAAAAATTGCTAAAGCAGGCTCGTAAAAGGGTCATGGAAACTTTCGGAGAGATCATTGCCAGACGTAGGAGGGGGGAAGAAACTCCAGAGGACTTCCTTCAGTCCATGTTGCAGAGAGACTCACTCCCAGCCAGCGAAAAACTTGATGACTCGGAGATTATGGATAATCTGTTGACATTGATAATTGCTGGACAAACCACCACAGCAGCAGCAATGATGTGGAGTGTAAAGTTTCTACATGACAACAGAGAAACACAGGACATTCTCAGGGTGAGATACTGCACATATTCTAGTGAAACTATGGACCCAAACCCAATTAAAGATTTTATTATTATTATTATTATTGTTGTAAGTATCATTTTGGTGCTAATAGGAAGGGGCAACCCCTCTTTTATTTTTACTAAGTCTAGTTCAATTATAGTTAAATAGAATTTATGAGTAATTATAAACATTCAGATAGTCATTGATTCTTATGGATAATCATATTTTTCTTTCTCAAGGGGGTATTAGATACGAGAGGGGAGTTGGTTATAAAAAACCATGAGCTCACTTGTACGATAAGATAAAATGACTAGTGTTCATCTTGACTTACAGGAAGAACAATTATCTATAACCAAAATGAAGCCAGAAGGAGCTTCAATTAACCATGAAGATCTCAACAGCATGCGTTATGGTTTGAAGGTTAGAGTTTGTACTTTAAAAATGATGTACAGACTATGAAGTAATTACTTAGCTCTAAACTGGAAGCACCTAATATCAAGAATCAATTCGTCATTCGTGTTCTATCCAGGTAGTCAAGGAAACATTGAGAATGTCCAATGTCCTGTTATGGTTTCCTCGTGTTGCACTTGAAGACTGCACGATTGAAGGTGAGGAACTCAACTCCTCTGAAGATATCAATTCAATTATGTTCATTAAATATTTTAGATTAATTATAGGAGGGCTTTTATCGTTAGTTTTTCTTGTTGTCATGACTGTGTTACTAACTATACAAGTGGCAATAACAGGGTATGATATAAAGAAAGGTTGGCATGTTAACATCGATGCAACTCACATACATCACGACTCCGATTTGTACAAGGATCCATTGAAATTCAACCCACAAAGATTTGATGTAATTAGATTTCTCTAGTTATTTTGGTTGTCTTGATCTCGATTGTTTTTTTGCCACGTTCTCGTGTCAGGAAATTACTTTACGTAGTTACATCTGCAGGAAATGCAAAAGCCATACAGTTTCATACCTTTTGGATCAGGGCCTAGGACATGCCTTGGGATCAATATGGCGAAAGTGACAATGTTGGTCTTTTTACACAGACTCACTGGTGGTTACACGTGAGTATTTTGAACCATGCCAAGATTCTTATTCTTCTTTTTTGTACAAATGGACGACAATTGATGATACTGCTCTGTAGGTGGACCCTTGATGATTTAGATACTTGCTTAGAAAAGAAGGCACACATACCCAGGCTAAGGAATGGCTGCCCAATAACTTTGAAGTCCTTAAGCAAAAGCATGCCAGAGGCATAAAAGAAGGTCGTGGAGATTTACAAGACAAGTATTTCATTTTCACTGCATGAAGGCCTAAGAAAAAAGCAGCAGACAATTGTCTATATCTACAGATTGATGAGATTTGGAGCAAATAGTATCACTGGAAATAAATCCATGCAAGAATTATATATGTCTTAATCCAGTTACTACACTACCAGGGATTGGTAAGCCTAATATATAAATTGAGTAACAAACTGAATGTAAGGTTACCTGGTGGAGGATGGTAACGTTACCTGTTTAAACTTAGGGAGGAATCACAAGAATAACCAGCTGCTTGTTAGAACAATCCGTGTGAGAGAAACCAGCTTCTTTACTTCATATATATTTTATGTGTATGATTTATAAGAATCAACCACAGTATATATAAGTGGAGGGTAAGGTCGTCTTGTGTCTTTTGATAGTGGCCCACTACAATAACCCACACAAAACAGAAAAGTGCCTATGAAGCCACGTGAAAAAACTTATAACTATTGGGATAAACTGATAATCCATGGTTTTTGACATCTAACTAATCAGAGTTTTACACGCAAATAAAATGATTATTCTAGTCAACAAGTAGTAATCTATCAATCTGTGCAAGCCCATCACAAAATACATGGTTGATCCCACACTCACTCTTGGCTATATGTATTGTGGATCGAGATCCTTGGAAGTGCAAGGTACGCTTTCAACAGTAAAAAGTAGTGTTGATATATGGGTTACAGATGGATAACAAACTAGGGGTTTGTTATAACTTTTTCATGAAAATATTGTCAATGGTTACCACTTGCATTTCAAACTGCACCCTCTGCACTTTAGAGGATCAAAACATAATGTCTTGAACATTACTTTTAATCCATTATTTCCAAAATTGTATATCAGTAAATTCTATAATGTTCACAAATTTGGTAGGTACTAATCACAAATAAAAACAGTCATATTAGCAATGTAGCGTACAGCACACTGGCATGAAAAGTACAAACATGTTAAACCTTAATGAATAGAAATTGACTTGTACTGTTTGACTGTATTTGTAATAGCCTGCTCCACTGGAAGTCTTTCCATACTTGAAGCCCCATAAAACCCATGAACTCCTTTGGTTCTCTTCAATACAAATGCTGCCTCTTTTGGACCAGATATTGGACCTGCATATTCCAGTACAATATTCCAAACTGGGACTAAATGTTGGTAAACACTAACCACTATTTCATGAAGCAAAGTGAACAGTGTATGTAGAGAGGTTCAATAACTATATCAAGACTCACCCTTTTCTAGTTGCCAAAATTTACTGACAAAAATTACCCCTACAAACTACAAATTTAGCTCACAAGGTAAACAGCAAACACAGTTTAACTAGCTAAGATGATATGGCTCACACCCCCTACCGCAAAATTTACCATCAACAATCAACAAATACATTCACTAATCTCAACGAATCTCACACCAAAAACTAACACTCAAGTAACAACTCTCACTAAAAGATATCCAAGAAATTGCATAAAGGTTTCCCGTTGGATGTTGCATTCTTCACTGAAATATAATTGAGCAGAGCACCTCAACACTTTGAAAACACATTATAACCTGAGTCCAATCTTTCTCTGTTTAGTGTTTACAGATCAAAGCCTTTCTAATTCCTTTGTACTGAAACCCTTCCTCATCCATGCTTTTTTCTTTTCTTTTTTGGGTTTATTTTTCTTACTCTTTTGGGTTGGCCATACACAATTTAAGCCAAACAAGTTTTCCAATGTGGATGGAAAACATAAAATTATTCAATACATTGCTCTAACATAAGACATAGGAAGGTGCTTTTCAGTTATTAATTAATAATAAGCACTCTGCATTTTGTCACTAGACCACCCAAATAATAACTTGTTTTGATAAGCACCCAAATAATAATAATTGACTAGTGAACACTTAATTTACTATTTAATCTTAAAATAAACATGCATAAAGGCTTCGAGGTGACTTTCATACCTCCATGGCACAACACGATGACACCAGGATTGATCCTATGTGCTGCATCTGCAATAGCTTGTACATGAACTACACTTTCTTTAAGTGAAACAGATGTTTTTGCACCTATGGAGCCTGTTGTAGTTAGACCCATATGGGCCACTATAATATCGGCGCCAACTTTAGCCATTTCAATAGCTTCATATTGATTGAAAGCATATGGGGTTGTAAAGAGACCCATTTTATGGGCTTTCTGGATCATCTCAACTTCCAAGCTGATAATTTAATGGGAAAATGAAATAAAATTGTAAGAGGTGTAATAGTTCAACTAATATGATATATTGAGAAATTCTTTTCCAAATACCCACCTATATCCCATTCCCGTTTCTTCAAGATTTAGTCTAAAATTTCCATCAAATAATCCAACTGTAGGAAAATTTTGTAACCCAGAGAATCCAGTAGACTCCACCTGTTTAAGGAAATAATCCATTCTACGGAAGAGACCAGTTGCACATACACCAGCAAGAACTGGAACCTTCTTTACTACCTGAAAACAAAATATCAATATGCTAGACATAATGTAAAAGAAACAGATTCAGTGCTAGTCTGGCAAGGGGGTTTCATAATTTCAAAAATTACTTAATACCTAGCTGACCTGACCTCGAGAGTTAGTATTTCCACTTTCTTAACTGTCATGAACCAACTATTTAAAATCCTTAAGGCATTATGTGAATGTACTTGAATGGCCTTCTATGTGACCTTTCTAACACATTACCTCATACAAGAGCCCTTTTGGTTTTGAAGCATGGACAAGCATGGGTGCACCTACCTTGTGTTAAAATTTAACTTTTTATTGGAAGAACGAGGGTGGATGGATCAAATTCTAGATCACTTGGTCATAGAGCCTCCGATACTATGTTATGAAGAACTCTTCAAAAGGATATCCTATTAGGTCAAGTCACATGAATGGTCTTTTAAATTACATTTCTATTCTAACATTAACCTGCAGATCAATTAATGAAAAATTTAGTGCCAATAATCTTCTATGTTTATACGAGAACCAGAGAAGTCAAACAACAGAGTCTAAGAATTTATTATCTCCTTTAGGGATCATTACCAGTAAGTTGTGATGATGACCCAGACCCAAATTGCTTTCTGCTTTAGCCATTGGACCTTTACCCTGAACATCCTACTGTTCCCTTCACCTCTTCAACACCCCCCTACTGATGTACATTGTTTTGAAAAAGGTTTCTTCCTTAAAGACTACCAATCAAATTTGGTGACATTTCATTGTTTAGTTTCTCCACTTACCACCACCTATTTGAAATTTGTGTATGTTCAAATTAAGAAGCATCTGAAAAATCAGGCATTTGTAGTGAAAAGTACTTGAATAAAAGTTAGTAGTTGGACAACAGTAATACTTCTAAAGTGTCATGGAACAAGTAAAAAAATAAAGGCATACTGGCAAAACTTCATTGGCCATGTCAAGAACGACAGCATTAGCATCGGAAAAAGGTAATAATCCAGCTAATGAACCTCTTCCAGCCATTCGGAAGCGCCCTGAATTGTACAATACTATTAGATCAACTCCTCCAGCTTCTTCAAACTTAGCAGATATACCAGTCCAAGCACCAGCTCCTATTATAGGAATTCCTTTACGTATCTGATGTTTTAGTTGCTGTAATATAAGCTGTGTTTTCTCCAAAGTTTTTGCTTGCAGAAATGAAAAACATTACTTGCACAGTTAGACATAAAGGAAATATTTTCTACCCAAAGTAATTCTGAGGACCTTACTTCAGTCAAATTGAACAGTAGTTTAACACAAAAAGAAACTATTGGCTTTTAATAAATATTTTCATGCCAACACAAATTAAGTTTTACAGGAGCAGAAAACACATAATGTGAAAAAAATTGAAAAATGAATTCTTTATGGCAAAATACTCAGGAACATAATGCAAATTCAAATGAAATGAGAACCTCTCCTTGCTTCTGGGAATTCACTAGGTGTATAGACAATTGTTGCAATGCTTGACGCATTTGAAACATTATCCTCGTGAAATTGTTCAACAGATTCAGGACTAGCTACTTGTTGCTGAGTAGAATCTTTACTAGTTTTCTCATTAATCTCTAAAAATGCATCAACCAATGCATTTGCAAATTCAAGGTCATTAATATGATGAGGATACGGCTTTACCTTAAAAATACACGACTCTTAACTTCACAAAATCCTCATAGCAATAAATTAAATAAAATTAAAGAAAATTGAAGCTTATAGCTATGGTAAATAATACTATTGACCAATCATTGTACCTGTCAATCATCATTAGTTGGAATAAGGTTTTGTAATTCACGAAGAAGAGTTCCCGATGCCTCTGGATCATAAAAAGGCTTCCCGGGTGCATCTAAAGCAGAGACACACTTTTCTGTAAGGCAAACACAAATCATAGATGATGAATTCTTCAATTTATTTGCTATGAAATCTGCAAATTTTCTGTTCTCATCTACTGTTGTTCGCATAAGTGAAACCTGGAAAGAGAAATAATTGATTTGTTATGTTAGCATAAAAACAACTTCATCCATTTTAACACATGGTAAACATCTTCAGTTACAGCAAATGATAAAATGTATTGTGAATAGTCCAGCATAAGATCACTTATAAAACTACATTGCTTTGGTAGTATTCACAGGATATGCAGCTAGTTCCAAGCAGAAAATGACGGGCAAAATCTTCCATTGGATCTTAAAGTAATCACAGCAAATATGACTAGTTTTCAAGCAGAGACCAAAACCTAACAGTTAATACCTTAATCATATAGAGTAGTCACCTGTTTATTGTGTTCATATATATTTCTCTGCTGAAACTTTAGTGGTATGGTATCTTTCGCTCCAAAGCTCACCATGTCTAATGCTCCCACACTCAAGACTAAGGGGACTTTATTCTCTATGACGGCATCAAAACGAGAACTTTCACAAGCCATTACACCTCCAACTATGTAATCTGCTACCTCTGTTGTTGAAATGTCAAAAACACCCTACGTAAAACAAAAGAAAGGAATATGTGTAACCAACACAAAAAGAGGCAGGAATACACAAAGAAGTATCTGAAATGAAACAAACAGAATACAAGTGAATTTGAAAAGAGGTTATCCCAATTCATCTAATGGATCACACAATTATAAGCTATGTTAAGAGTTTGCTTTCCCAAAAGAGCAAATGTATCATATATCTAAAATAAATTGAATGTGGTATAATATTAATAAATAATCCATGGTCTTTGGTTAGGGAAGTACCTGTCCTCTTGATGTATATGAAACATGCCCAATCAATTGGAAGCTGCAATCACACAGGATCAGAACTTAAACCAAAATCTCGCACGCCACATCCGTAAGGAGCATTGATACAAATAGAAAGGAAATTGTAACATGAAATCCACTCAAACAAGAATCTCCATGCAACTCACAAAAGTCAGATAATAAGCCTCAACAGAAAATACAGTACTAAGTGGCAGCATTCTAACATAAAAGATCAAAGCAAAATTGTCCAGATACAGAAATTCTTATACTAAGCTTTCAAATAAGACTTAGGTGTCTCACATACCTGTATAAACCCCTCTCTAACCAAATTCTCCATCGCCCTGCCACCAACCCCAATTGGGAGAGAGGCGAAGGGAGACGACAAGAGTGACGTCCCTCCACTCCCCCCAACACCGATAACACCACCAAGACACTCCGAACTTTTCTTTACATGAACTCAACAAGCCTCACTGACTCTACTTTAGTGTGGGGTGGGACATCACATCGTAATAGAATAGCCTTGACATTTGGTACTAACTATTAACTAGGGTTTCACGCCATGGATGATACGCTATCTTCCCAAAATCATTACATCTACATTTTTACATATATTTCTGGATATGACTTCTGTTGTTTTTGTGTTGTCTCATTAAAATAATAATGTATAAAAGTTAATATTTGTGTGTTATCTTATTAAAATAATAATGCATAAAAGTTAATATTTAATAATGATATTTAATTTTAAAAATTACAAAAACTATATAATTTCAAAGGATAGCAGAGAGAAAGATAAAGAGAAGTCAAATTCATATTTTTGCTGTCATTTGGATGTTTTCTTATGGGTTAATTATGTTTTAATTTTTTTAGGTAGGGTAAAAATTTGTTAGGAAGAAGTAAGTTTGATTAACATAGCAAACATTTAGATAAATTTTTAAGAATTATATAATATTTTTATTAGTTATTTTAATTATTTATTATATTAATTAATAAGAATAATATAATATTTTTTTATTATAGTAAAAAAATTTAAGAAACTGAATAATTCTTTAAGATATTGAGATTCAATTAAAGAATTCGTTTTTTCTAATAAATATTTTTACGTGAAGTTTCATGTAGAAGACATTCTTGATAGCTAGTGAAGTGATGAAGAATATTCTTTACACCATGTGGTAATTACAATAATTAAGTCTTATGACATAAACACAATGACCATAACAAAATTGTATGGAAGCATTGATAGTCATTTGAGTAAAATCATGCGTCCAGTATGATACAAAAATGATGGAATAAAGAGGGAACAATAATAAGACAAACATAATTTAGAGATCTAAGTAAGATTAAAACTGTAAATAATTTTTTTTCTTGATAAATGTCAGTTATTAGTATTTTGTTAGAATATTAATCCAAGAGATTTGAATTCATAATATTTTTTTTTGTTCGACCATTAACTCAATCTTATAACTCCTACATAAACTTATGTAGAAGAGAGGGAAAGTTGAGTTTCAATTATCTTGAACAAATATATATCTTTTTTTAGAAAGTGAACAAATGAAAAAGGCCACACAAACTGGACTAAAAGTTCGCAAATATCATTGTTTTTCTTTAAAAAAAAAAATTACCAATTTTTACTTTAATTTTACTTTTTGTCGGGTCAGTCGTGTTAAGAGGCCCATATGCAAGAAAGTGAAAGAAACTTGGATGAGAGCTCACAACAAGATTGAGTTTTTCTTCGGTGGTAGGGGCTTTCTCTCGGATACCATGTTAGAAAACATGGTTTTGGGAAGAGAATTGAGAGAAAAAGGAAACATTGCATTCGATAGAGTAAATAAGAGAGGGAATAAAGTGATTACATCTAACTTTTATACGAGCTAACAAATTAATAACAAAGGATTAAGGCTTAATTTAAATTGGGAGTATAGTATTTAATATTGGAGGGGAGAATCTTCTATTGTTTCTTGGTACTTTATTGATACAATAGAACCACATCATGCCTATATATAGCTAGGTATCACTTCACCGCCTTATACATGACGAGTTATTAAAGTTTTTTAAACTACTTTCCTTTACTTTTTATATACTTCGTTAATTGATAAAATCTTGGTTAGTGATAAAATTAAAGCAACTAAAGTAAATTAAAGAGAACTTAAACTTTTATCGAGTTTAATCAATGTGTGGCGAGTAACAACATAAATGAAATACTCCGTATAATAGACGAATCACGTATCGTAATTTCACGTAATAAAATATTTTATAACAGAATGGAGAAAATATATAAAAGAAAGCTCTACTACCAAAGGTACAACAGAATACTCGTAGTTATAATTTGCTAGAAAAAGAAGAACAAATCAAGCAAACAGTCACAATAATTACAACGACAAACCTTTTGAGAAACTTTAGATGCAAACTTCTTGCTTATGGTTTTCTAGTCAATAATATGGTAACATTGATGAACTTAGTTTTCTCCTTGGACATACGATCAGCCAAGATTTCTTGGTAACGGCTGAAAAGCTCATCAATGATAGCTTCACCAAAGTGGCTAACCAGCATAGATTCTGCCACAGCCCTCATGCTCTGTGTCAAATTGTATCCGCTTTCAGATTCAAAGTCAAGAACACTCCATTCATCCCAAGCGCTCCAGTGCACTACAGACACCTCTAAACAATTAATGGCAAATGAACCTTCTTTAAGAACTTCCAATTTCACTTCAGATGGGGATGGAGTGTAGAAAGGGATGTTAAAAGTATCCAATTGCTCTTCCTTTATTATTCCCTGCAGCAAATAGCAAAAAGATTCATATCCATGCATCTTTTAATTTGCTAAATTTATTGATAATTATACGTTTCAACAGATAATTAATGTGCATTGTATTTAAAGCTTGTTTAAATCCAAACAGTTGGAAGAGTTAAGGGCACCAACCGGTTTCCTATGATAATTGACATGAAAAAAAAGGATAAAATAACAAAGTTCTGATTCACTCCCTAAACTATAAAAATTATGATAATTATGTTTGTTGTTGCAAGTATTGTGAAATCAATTTTTCATTATATTATAATATTTAATGATAAATTTAACATTAAATTATAAAGCTCAAAATCAACTTGTCAATAAGGTTTTTGACAAAACATAATTATCACATCCAGCGACTAAATAAAAAAATTTATTCTTTCAGGAGCTAAATTTTAAATTTACACATAAGAACAAATATAAATAATAAATAATAGATAATACTCCATTTGTCTTATAATAAGTGTCTTGCAAAAGAAAAAATAAATACCAAAATATGCGTTAGTATAACTTTTTAATATAATATTTTAATTATTTTTTTTTCTAATATCTCTAATGAGTATCACTTTAGCTTTTAAATATAATATGAAGAATAAAATTATATTTATAAAATTATTATTTTCTTTCATTTATTTATTAAATTTTCTGATTTGTATAAAAAAATTACAAAACTTATTATGGGATAAAGAAATAAATTATTCGGCATCTGTACCTGCAATACCATATCATTAAGAGCCGTAGCCATAATTTCCCAAATGTAGCAACCATCTTTGCTAGATGGATCATCACTTCTTCTTCCCATAATTGTCAAAATCATTCGACCTCCTTCAACTAGTTCCTCTGCACGACACTTGAGAAAAAGAGAGAAATCTCTTTGATATTGCTCATAGTAAGCTCTCACAACATTTGATGGGCTTGTTCTGCCTAGGTAAATATTGCTCTTATTGTTGTCTATACACTCGGGAACCTAATTAAATCAACAAACAATTAATTGTTATTTATATTCCATATTTTATTATATACTAACCTTTATATATCTCTATACCAACATAACATACTAATTATTAATATTTATCGATATATATATATATATATATATATAAATTACAAATATTTTTATTTAAATTATTTATAAAATTCTTCAATTAGTTTACACTAATTTTTTTTTACTAATTTTATAATATTTAAAGTCGATGTTAATATTTTTTGAATAACTTAAAAATATTAAAATTAATTAAATAAGATTAAAAATATGAAACAAAATATTAACTAAAATAAATTATTATTTTAATCTCAAATGAATAATTTATATCTCATTAACCTTTTCTGTACGATGAGTTGTTATAAGTCTATAAACTTATCCTTTTTTTACAGATCGTATCATGATTTAAATCTATGACTTCATGCATTCTTTTAAAATTATATTCTACTTCTGAGAAGAAAAATTTACTAACTTTTAAGTTCTCTATAGGTATATTTCTCCATATATTTATATTGTGTGGTATACAATTACTAATAGATATTTTTATATACTTTATATATTCATGAGATAAAAATATTCATGAGTGTAATTATTTATATGTTACAATAATTCAATATAAATATGTATTTTTATAATTTATATTTACTAATATATTTATCTAAAGTTTTATCTCTTGTGATGTACCGAGACAAATATATACATTAAGTAACTTTTAAAAAATTATGGATGAAAACATAATATTTTGAAGACATTGTTTATTTTTGTAAGTTTTTTAAGATTCATATGGCTAAAATGAAAATGTAAGTAAGAATTTATGATCATTACAAATTTATATAAAAAATCATGTGAAATTTCTATCATTGGTGGATCTATAGTAATTTTATACATAGTAATATATATCTAAAACAATTTAAATATAAAGAGACATTGAAAGTTTAGATATAAAATTAACATTGGATTAGATTTAAACTCATTGAATAAAAAAAGATATTTACATTCTCAAAAAAGATGAATATCAAATTCAGTACATTGATTAGGTAAAAGTATCGAAAGAAAGAAAAGATATGTATATTCAAAAATAAAACTATCATAACAAGAAAATAAAAACCAATTAAAAGAACTAAAACAAATTACAGTCTATGTTTACTTTACATGAAAAGATAAAAAAAAATATAATTAATCTAGTTAAGGGAAAATTGAATTTGTTAATATATATATATATATATATATATATATATATATATATATATATATATATATATATATATATATATATATAAGAATACACTTTAATGCTATGTTTGGGTAAAGAGAGCAGTGGGAGGAAGGAAGTAGGGTAGAAAAAAAGTAGAAGGGAAGAGAAAATGAGTAGAATTTTTATTTTTAAGGTGTTATTGAAAGCAGATCAGAAAATTGTTCTTTATTCATTTGGTTAGATAGAAAAGAGTAGAGAAAGAAAATGTTTTTTTTTTAATTTTTTTGTAAAGACATGTTTGCTACTTATATATATAATATGAAATAGTTTTAAAAAATATAATATAATATTTTTTAAAAAAAATAATAAAATATTATCAGACAAAAAAGCCAAAAAGTAACCTGCTTCCCACATATAAGTTTAAATAGGAAATAAGATTATTTTGTTTTATCTTAGTTCTAAAATAGAAGCACTGTATGAATAAAAAAGAAAAGAAAGTATTGAGCCAGGTTTATAAACAGGGCTAAAAACATAAATTTAACAATACTCTCTCCCTTATCAGTTTTCTCAGAAGAGGTTTTATTTCTAAGTGGGTTTCATATTTATTTTTCTCTCTTCCCTATTTTTTTTTCATCCAAACTATGTAAAATGACTTTTTCTCTTCAACTTCTTTTTTAGTATTTTCTCTTTTCTTAAAATTTATTGAACCAAACAATGGGTAAAGGAGAGAATATACTTATATTGAAATTACTATAATAATAAATTAGAGAAAAGTATAAAAAATATAATAAAATATTTAACTATATACACTCAATTTATATGACCAAGAATCCATTCATTTCAATGAAAAATCACTTTTTTGTGCTTAAAACTTGAAGAAAATCACTTGACTTTAGAAAATGTTCCCAAGTGAGTAGAAAATAGCTTTCTAGAAAACATTACAGTAAACTTTTCTAATTTTTTTTTTTTTTATGTTGTATGCATTTTGCGGTAAATTACTCTTAGACTTTCTTTTCCTTCCGCCTTTCTTTTAAACAATATCACAATGAAGAACGGCATAATGGGGTATACTGTCCACAACAGGAAACCTTTCCAAACATAAGTCAATAGGAAAAGGACAATACTGTTAAAGACTTGTCAATTTTTGCTTCTTAAATCTACATACTTTGAATATGGACATGGATACCAATATTGATATGTTTTTTAACCATATAGTAATTATGACTTTTGACTTTGGGTGTATTTTCATGGTATTTTTATAAGTTTTGGTTATTTAGGTTGATTATGAAATTAATTTTTTATCTGAGACTTAGTTATATTTAAAGTTTTTTTGTCAATTTTTAAAATTTTGTTTAGAAAAATGATCATGAAACTCAGGTTTTCTTATGCGAATTCAGTGTGTTGTAATTGAATGTCGATATGAATAATATGAATAGGTTAAACTCTCCTACAAAATACAAATGTCAATCGAACTAATATATATATATATATATATATATATATATATATATATATATATATATATATATACCTACCTTAGATAGCCATTGAAGGCTATAAGAGGAATGGATAAAATGCACACTTTGGTTTGAGAAAATCCTGCCATAGAAAGAACCTGGAGCACCAAAGAAGTAGCATGGACCAATCCCACTTTCCATTTCTTCACACAACTTCTGTTTGAAGCTGTCAAGGGACTTAAATATGTTGTTGAAGTCATTCCCAGGAAGATCGTTAAAAAAAACCTTGTATTCCGGAGATTTATGGTTCAATTCTAGGCAAAGCTTCTCCACAGTTTTGATGAAGTCTGACACGACAATTAAAGCATGTTGCCCAGAAGAGCAACCCAAATCTGCCATTGCCAACCTTCTGGGGAGTGTGCCGCAATAGAGGCTTTTTATGGCTTCTTCTCTTAAGGGCTTTGTCAAACAAATCAACTTTTGCTGTAAGTTATATCCAATGACACTGAATAATTAGTACCCATAAGTTGTACTTCATTTATAGGTGCGTGACATTTTCTTTCTTAATTCGTAAGAATTAATCAAAAACACAAATGCCAGTATAATTACTCTCGCATGTCATGGTAGTTATCGTCATTTATAAAACAGTAATCATCATTTTCATCACTAAATATGTATCAATTTTCTTATTTAAATTTTTAAAAAAATTATTTTAGATTAATGTGATTATCAATTTACCCTTAAAGATATTTTTTTAAAATTTTCTTCAACTTAGGAACTAATGTCCCAACACCTTTTAGATTTAGGACTAAGGTGACTTTTTTATAAATAAAAAAAATTGTCTTTCTCCCTATAAATTAAAGTGCAAACATATAACCAAGGATAAGAAAACAAAACCTTTTTTTATTGAGTAAAATGAACATGTACACAGAGCACGATGTTACGTTGTAATTAAGTATACCTGAACAAAGGAGTTGTTTGCATAGCTTGCGTCTCCAACGCCACCGTTCATGTGCAGTACCTTTGCTACTTCCATTATCCTTAATTTCCTTGGTTTTATTTCTACTTCACTCTTTCTCTGTTTTTTTTTTTTTTTTTTTACTTTTGTGCTTCTATGCGTTTGATCGAACCTCATACCACACCTATATATATATAGATGTGCAAACCCTTTTTTAACAAGAAAAAGTTGTTTTCATATAACTTCACATAAATTAACATTTTTCGCGGCCACATATCCATCTTCAATTGCCCAAAAAATCTCATGTGAAGCTATTGATATTTGATCCAATAGTGGTTCCTTTACAAAGTAGTTCTCGTTGTCAATTATTGGCCACAATCAGAAAGGAATAAGAGCGTTCTCATTATGTAATGTGAATAACCAGTTTTAACTGAGTGTATTTTTTTAAAAAAGAAAATGGAGAAATATTAGGAGAAAAAAAAGATAAATTAAAATAAAATCTTTGAAGATATTAAAAAAAGGAAATTAGAGAGAATTTTAAATTTTTTTTTTTGAAGATTTGAAAAAAGACAAGAAACCACAATGAGAACCTAAAAAGAAATATTTTTTTAAGATTTGAAAAAAAAAATCTATTTTGCTATGTAAAAATTGACATAAAATAGCACAAGTCCACAGTTAGATACAGTGCTACGTACGTGCCATAAAAAATACACTCGAGACAAAAAAAGGAGGCTTATGTTCAGAGAGGCTGTGAGCTTTTTTTTTTCATTGTCATTGTATTATAGTTATTTCATTAATTTTACATAAATTATTCTTATTTTTCAATTAGCTTATTATCTATAAAAAAAATTATCTTGCTATCTGACTTTTTAAAAATTTTATTTTTTTACCTGTTGTTCATTTTCATCGGTTAACTGATAATGTGATAAATTAATAAAATATCATATCATAAATAAAATAATGATATGATAAACTAATTGAGTGTCACTTCATTATTTAAGGAATTTAGAATAACATCGGATAATAAAAATAAAATTTGAAAAATATTAGATAGTAAAATAAAAAAATGTTTTTTAAATACTAAAGTTGATATAAAAAAGAATATATTACAAATATAAAAAATATATTTAAGTTATTTTAATTTAAAAATTACGTTATTTTTTTCTTTATTTTTTTATATTTCATAACCTTTTTATGTTTTGTTTATATGTCATTAATTTTTTTTTATTATCATGTGTCAATAATGCAATGCAACTCATCATTTCAAATTCAAGGGTTTCACGTCACTGTAACTTTTCCTTTTCACCATTTTATTTACTTTGTTTCTTTTCCTTGCTTTTCTTCCATATTATGTATTTTGATCTTAATATTTCTTGAATAATAAAATAGGAAAGATTATGACGTTCGGTGATGAACATGGAGCTTGCGTTTTTTTCTTTCTCTCTTGCTCGTTTTTTGTGACATTAATTAAATAACAATTCTACCTTTAATTTTATATATCTAAATTATAAGGATCATAGAATAGCTATCTTGTTATCATTTTTTGTTATGGGATGAGGTTTTAGTCAGCAGAAGGATCACAGCGCCTCACATCATCAAATTAATACATGCAATGTCATGTACGTAACTAGCTAGGAAGGAATGTCCATAATCCAGTACATTTCCTTAACAAGGAAAGCTAATCAAATTAGCAAGCCATAAGCTATTTTGCTAACATAAACTTTGTATAGAGGAAAAAGTTTAACCAAAAGTTTCACGTTCCAGTCATGAATATGCAGTTGGATTAAATATCTGAAGGAAATTTGTATTGTTTACAATAATTTTATCCGACTGGAATATGATTATTCTTAGTAAAAAATACATTTAATCTACAAAAATTAAAAAAGAACATTACTTTCTTTTTTAAAAAAAATCATCCCAATAATGACGATGACTATCTTTAGCCATATTCAAATTATAAGGGTTGAACAACGAAACCTAAAGTATAACGTAATCAAACCAACAAATTGTTGATAGAAAGTGAAACACTTGTTGGTATGGAGCTTATCAGTAAAACCTTAACATTATGATTCAATTTTGAAGAAAATTAAAGATGCTATAGGGAAGGCAATATTGTCGCTGATGCCTGATGGCCTAGCTAATCATGGTCATAGTCTTTCATTGGGCTTGCATCTTTTTTCCTACCCTGTTATAACAAAATTAATTTTGAATATAATTAATTTAACATAATTGATTATTGTAGAATTGATTTTGATAAAAGTAAAAATTACTTTTACTTACTTTAATCTTATCATAATTTTTTTACATTATACTTAATTTTACCATCATTTTAAAACTTATCCGATCCAAACACATATTGATAATGGATGTTATACGTGGTTTGGGTGGGAGGGGGGCAACAATCAATATTGTACAGTGGCTTGGACACAACTTTTGCTTAAGTTATTTCATTATTAGTAATATTTTCCTTTTGATTTTCAGAGAAAAAAAATTGTTGTGGTCTAATATGGTGGACATAAATAAATAATGTTGGAGAGTGATATTTTTATTATTTTAATAAATAAATAAATTATATTTGAAATATAAAATTGATGGCATTGTAAAAGTATTAACAATTTATTATTTTTTATCATTATAAAAATATAAAAAAAATAAAATTTATTTATACATTCACTTATATAAATATATTGTTGAGACCCTAAACCCTAGAGTTAAATGCTTATTTATGACCAAACATTTAGTTTTAAAAAACAACGCATCTCATAAAGCAAGTAGGAACCAAACCCATAACAAATGGTACGACAGCTTACAGCAAGCCATTATATGATAACATTTGTTTTTTTTTAATATACAAACAATTTATCCCATATCATTGATGATTCTTATTTGGAAAGATGACAGAGAGAAATTAAAAAAGAAAACAATCATTTAAAAGTGTTCCAAAGCCTTCATGGCGTGACTTCAGTCATACAAATCTAACACTACACAATGATTTTAGCATGAGTTTAATAATAAGATTTGATACGTGAATCATGTTTTAAGAAATTTTTTTATTAGTAATAAGTACTTATAAATAATAATTTAACTCCAACTATTATCAGCTTCTAAAAGTATCTATAATATGTTTAAAATATTAAATTTTGAAGAAGCCATTTATAACAATTTTTTAAATAATTAAAATTATTAATTACGAATTTAATCGTTTAATATCAATTATTATCAGTTTCAAAATACATTTATAACTTTAAAAAAATTAATTTTAAGAACACATTTATAATAACTTTAAATAATTAAAATTAACAAATTTGAAACTACTAATAACAAAAAAAACATTTATAACTTTTATTTAAAATTTTAAGAAAAAAATCAGAAATTTTTTTAATGATTAAATTAAGAAAAATGAGTTTAATTATTTAATGTCAACTATTTCAATAAAGCATTGATAATATCTTTTAAAAGTTTAAAATTTCAAAAAAAAATTATAACAACTTTTAATGAAATTAAAGTTACTATATTTTAATGTAATTATTTGGCTAAATTGCTTTTTTATCTCCCAATAATTCAAGTTATGCAATTTTGTTCTCTTTTTTCAGCAATTTTAATTTAGTGCCTAAACTTTTAAAATTTTGTTCAAATCTCAATTTAGCATTCGTTGATTGTTTAAGTTAATGGTTGACATAAACACAAAAAGAAGGTAAAAGATAGAACTTTTTCCTAACCTATAGTGTCTTAAAGCTTACAAGGAGAGATGAGAAAGGTAGCTAGACACTTTACCCATAAGAGTGAACTTTCCTTGACCCACCAACAACTTATATTACACGAGCACAAAACATCCCAAATCAAAATCCCAACTCAGGTTTTTAAATTCAAAATCTCTCTTCCTGGCCAAACCATTGAAGAGAAAAAAAAAAAAGGAAAGAGAAGACTCACCAATTAAGAATAGGCTAAAAATGTTTTTTTATCTTTATAAATATGAAAATATTTAAAATTCGTCTTTACAAAATTTTAGTATATTTTTTTGTCTTCACAAAATTGAAATGTATCATTTTTTGCCCGAACGTAGGTTCAGTAATCCAAACCTACGATGATGACTTTTAACATTGGTTATACATATAAACAATATAAATGTAACATTTTTTATATTAATTATGCATGCAACCGATGTAAAATGTGGTATTTTTTACATCGATTGTGTATATAACTGATGTAAGAAAGCTATGCATGTAAGTTTGAATGTCTGAACCTTATTTTGAGATAAAAAAAATAACACATTTTAATTTTGTAAGGACGAAAAAGATGCTGAAAAATTTACAGGGATGAATTTTAAATATTTTTATATTTATGAGGACAAAAACATATTTTAATCTTACGAATAAAAGGGGCTTCCCACCTAATGGGAGAGGGGCAACTCTATCTTAAGAAGGAAGGGTCCACTACTTCAATCTTTAAAGAGAAGACAAAAGAAAATAGTGTGTTGGGGAGGGAGAAAGAGCTTTTAGATTTTTTTTTATCTTTGGGAAAGGTTTTAGGGTTCTCTAAAGATCCCCTCTTTCTATCCACACTCACTCACTCTTCTCAAGGCCCATAATAAAAGTCCAACACAACTTAACTCACTTCTCAAAAGAAAGATAAAACATCTATTTAATTTATATTTTTCAATAACATAATATAAATTTAATTTCTCTTGTGATTTAATTAGAATCACTATGCATTTAGAAAATTACAATGTTACATGATTTGAAAGGTGCATAGAAAATAATAATTCAAATTCAAAACAATATCAATAAATATATAGTAAAAGAGAGGAAAAACTACTCCATCAACCACCAATTACAAAGAATTATGAAGTAAATTAAGGATTATATACTTTTTTTTTGTAAATTTAGGTGAAGAGACAAAATGAATTAATATTTTCAATTATCTAAGTGTAGTTTTCAATTTTATGTTGAAATTTGAAATTCAAACAACTTAAAAGAATGGGAATAGTGTTTTGATTATTAATAACACAACAATCGAGCTAGAAATCTCTTTCACGGTGATCAAGAATCACACAAATATTGGCATTGTGGCATTATTATTTTTGTAACTCATCTTCATCAAACTATTCTAGTAGTAAATACTCAAGTCCATGATCATTAACCTAAAAATCTTCATCATTAGTCACACCCTCTGACACCATCGTGTCTAAGGAACAAGTGTGAGAGATGTTCCTTTTTTTGCCAAAAAAGCTAAGAGGGGATGATTGAGGATTAATCATTTCTTGTTTAGTGTCCTACTTATTTCCACCTCTTATATATATGATAAGCTCATTGTCTTTTTTAGTTACAACACCCACATGCATATAGGTGGAAAAAATCCTAACACCACATAGACAAGATAAAAAAAAAAAAAGCAAACATTTCGGCATTATTAAAAAAAGGCACTTTTAAGTACCATTTCAAATCTTAATCAACAATAATTGAAATTTTCATAATTTTCAGCCTACCAATTCAACTCTATTTGTCAACCAAATATTTCTATAATAAGTACCAATAGTTACATGTCATTTTGCAATTAAATCATGTATTTCAGAACATGAATTTTTTTTTACGCGAGTAATCATATAAGCCAAGCTTGGAAGAAATATAACATTTCCTAAATATGAAGCAACAAAAATTTCTTCTAAGCATTAAACAATCAAGGTTTTTAATTCAAAAATCATTATATCATAAAGTGCATCAAGCCACAAATGAATTGAAAGTGCACCAAACCCAAACATATATATTTAGACTCACAATGAGAACCAAAATTAAAAGTCCTCTAAATCACAACAAACTTAGATTAACAAAACCAATAGGGTCTTAAAATAGACCGTACTTAGACAAAACCAACACCAGAACATATAGATATAATAACACTAAATTCCAGCAATAGACATTACATTCACACAAAATAGATGAAATCATGCTCAAGTGGTAAGTTAAAGAAATCACTTACTGTGAGAACTGAACACGATGACCGACAAAGAACATCAACTTTAGTGTGGTGGCACAAATTCATTGATAGAGAGAGAGAGAGACAAGATGAGATAATGAAAGAGAGAACAAAATAGAAGGAGTATGAGAAGCCACTTACCAATGTGATGGTGACAAGGTTGAGGTAGCTTGATACGAGAGGTTCGATAGTGGTGGCAACAACATGAATTGTGGTGTCTTGGTTGTGCTTTAGGTCACAACTACGATGGAGTAGAGAATTATAGAAATGATGGTTAGGGTTCATGGTGGCACTAGGGTCATGGTGGTGGTATGGGTTCGTGGTGGGTGGTTTAGGTTCATGTTGTTAGCATGTTCGTGATAGAGGCGAGGTGGTGAGGGGGGTTGGGTTCATGGTGACAACGAGGTGATGGTGGT
The DNA here is from genome assembly GCF_000004515.6 of Glycine max. Taxonomy (NCBI): domain Eukaryota; kingdom Viridiplantae; phylum Streptophyta; class Magnoliopsida; order Fabales; family Fabaceae; genus Glycine; species Glycine max. Next base: position 29,278,260 of record NC_038252.2, read on the forward strand.
TTGGATTCGTGGTAAAGGTGAGCTGGTGGTGGAGCCATGGGGTTGTGGTGGTAGTAGGGGTCAAGGTGGAGGTGATGTGGTCATAGAGGTTTTGGGTTTGTGGCGGTGACAATTGTTTTAATTTATATAATACTAATACTACCGATATTAGAATAGACTAGTGTATATACCTATGTTAAAATCTATCAATTTAGCTTTCTCTTAAATCAATGTTTTGTGAGTCAACAACATAAATGAAATATAATAAGCATATAAGCCAATTATATATCATAATCTCACTAATATTTTTATTTCATGGAGAACATCTATACCAATAAATAAAGGAAAAATCCATTTTAAAATTGTTTTTTGTCTCCACTTTTACATAGACATCTTTGCCCCTTAATTATTCTAAAATTCCTTATTATATCTTTCAGGTCCAACCACAATAACAAAGATACAAATTGAAAGAAAAATTAAGTAGAAATCCAAAAAAAAAAAAACACACATCACTTTTATATATAATTATCCATAAGTACCATGATTTTTATTTTGAACTTTACAATCTCATGATACATAGGTGACTTTCAATTTATCTCTTTTCTCTCATAATATTTTCTTTCTAAAAAATAATAAAAATTAGAAATAAAAACAAGGGTAGAAATTAAAAATTTTCTATAATTTTTTCTCCATTTTTTGGAAAACTTTTTCTCTCACTTTTATTCTCTTTCTAAGAAAGTTATTAAATATTATTATTTTTTTTGAATTTTTTCATGTTTCAGATTTATTTAACCACTCACATAACTACCCACATTTATTTTTTATTCTGTACTACCCACAATTTTGCTACCAAAAGTAAACTACTCACAATTTTATTACTACCAAAAGTAAACTACTCAGAAAAGTAAAAAAGAAAAAAAAATAAAACATGTTGTTTTTAACATTGCACATCATCCTCTATTCTTCTTCATTGGTCTTTTACTTTTGTTATTTGTATTTCTTTCCTTTATTCCATTTTCATGTTTTTACCTTCTTTGCCTAATTATCTTTTTGGTTGTAATTTGGCTTCCATGCTGTTCAAAAATTCATTTTGTTTAAATTCAAAAGGATGAAAATTGTAATGCATCAACTATAACAATGCATTCAAGGTCCATATTTTTTTTACCATTGTTTTCATGTTTGTCAAGTGTCACATTGGTGAATGCTAGGAAAAAATTCAACACATTCGATACAATCCAAACTTCCATGATCCGTCAATTGTGATTGCATACTGGTGTGCTTCAAGCAAGAAGAAAGTAGCAAAGGAAATATTTTTTTCTATACATGAAAGAACCTGCGCTTCAAGCAAGAAGGAAGTAAGTAATGACCAGGTGCTCTATTAATCCTTCTTCTTTTACTTCATCTATTTTGTTATTTTTTTTATTTAACACATTTTATTCAATGCATCTATTGTTATATCTCTAATCTTTCTATCATCATCATTTATTGTCCTATTTCTTTTCTTTTTCTTCATTTAATCAACTTTTTGGTTCTTCTTCCTCATTTAATCAATGTTGTTTTAAAACATATTACTAACTCCTAACAATTAGAACTTTTTTTTTCAATTTGAAAATCTTAGTTTCCTTTATTTTTTTTAAAAAATTTAATTTCAATCTCAATTTGAAATCCTTAGTTTACTCTCATTTAAATTTGAAATCAAGTTTTTTTTGTCCCAAAAATATCCTGATGTCTTTTTATTCTTGATCTATTTTTGTTATCGTTTTCTTCATCATCTATTGTAATATTTTATCCTTTTCTTTATCTATTTTATTTTATTTTATTTTATCAACTTTATGGTCTCTCTTCATATTAATCAATGTTTTTTTTAAAACTTTACTAAATCATAACAATCAATATTGTTTTTCAATTTGAAATCAACTTTTTTAATCCATAAAAGTTCAGATTTATTTCTAATTTCTTTGTCAAATAATGAGCAATGCATGTGACAAAATCCAATAGATGATTTCATAGGGATTGTTCATGTGTAGTTGTTGGGTTTGTAGTGTTATTTGTTATTATTTTTGCTCTTTCCATAGAGATCCTCAAATTAAATGAGATAGTTTATAGAATACATGCTTTCAAGGGGAAAATATATATTTTAAAATTGAAACCCTTTTTTCATGTAAAAAATTTATATGTTACTTTAGAATTTTTTTTTTCAATTTATTGAAATTTTTTCAGCTTCTTTAACATTTTTTTTTTCTAATTATTTGCCTCCCTTAAGTCCCTTTAAAAAAAAAGTAATAAAAATAACTAGTTTCAAATTGACTTCTTTAATTTTTACTTATTAATTGTTTTTAGAATCACATAAGCCATCAACAAATAAATCAAAGGAAATAATAAGTAAAAAAGCAAAACAAACTAAAACAAATAATAAAATTAACATATATTTAAATACATAATAATATTATCAATTTCAACACATAAAAATACAACAACAAAATAGAAATATGGAGACACCAGTGTGACACCTTTTGTGTTTCCATTAGTATATATAAGAAGAAAAGACTACTACATAAGGTGCAACAAAATACTCCTAGCTTTTATTTTTCTTAAGCTTATAATGTTTTGTTGGTTCATCTTAAAAACTAAATAAAAAGCAAAGAAAATTTGAGAAACCATATATAGACGCAAACTTCTTGCTTATAATTTTCTAGTCAATAATATGGTAACATTGTTGAACCCAGTTTTCTCCTTGAACATACTATCAGCCAATATTTCTTGGAATCGGTTAAAAACCTATTCAATGATAGCTTCACCAAAGTGGCTAACCAGCATAGGTTCTGTCACAGACCTCTTGCACTTTGCCATATTGTATCCACCACCACTAAGTGATGATTCAGACCTTTCATATTCAAGAGTGTTCCAGCCATCAGGAACATTCCAGTCCACCTCAGCCACCTCTATATGATTGATGGTGAATGAACCTTCTTTAAGAACTTCCAATTTCTTATCTTAAGAACCGTCCTTCTAGAGACAAGATCAGCTTAGATGCTTGGCACAAAAGCCAAATTACCATGTTTACAAGTATTATAAATAAGAGTACATTGGTCAAATATATATAACTAATTATATGCGTTCATTTTAGCATAATACAATGTTGGTAAATATTGGTGTTATAATTTAAAATTTATAAATATATATTACTTATATTAATTCTATTTTATAAAATAAAATATTTATTTTAGATTTTTTTAAGATTTTATTTTAATGAGTCAATAGTGTATTAAGTTTGTTTTGATATTTTTAAGTTGTTATCCAACGGTCATATTTTCAACGGTCATATTTTGTTGTTGCATAAATGCTTATATATATCTCTTTCCTCTTTTCTAAAAAATAGGCACAAGTAGTCTTGTTTCTTTTCTCCCAAAAATTTTCTCTTTCTTTTCCTATAAAAAAAACTTATTTTTTGAGAGCAAGAGCATTGGTGTTCAGAAGGTGTTGTCGTATCTTGGGAGAGGAGCGCAATCAAATTTTCCTACCAGTGCAGTGGAGTGTTTTCTCTCTAAGAATAGTGTTTGCCCGCTTCAACCCAGGCTAAATAATTCTTTCCCTGATTTATTTTTTTCTTGTGCTTATTGTATGATATAATGCATTGTTAATTCATGTGTTGCCAATTATAGTTATTTTACTACTGTTATTTTGTTATTTAATTAAAGGCTTTGCAATTTTCTTCTTATTTATTTTCTTTCATTTTATTTTATTTTCTAACAGTCTTAGAGAGAAAAATTTTATACTTTCTTCTTGCATAGTCTTTTCTGTAGTAGCATCATGTTTTTATCAAAATATCTATAATGGATATGATTGAGTCCCTTTCTAGTAAACATAGAAAATTAATGGAAGAAAACACAATATACTATGCTCCATTAAAAATGTTTTTATTATATTATTTAATTTCCTTAGATTTTAAATTAGTGAGAGATTGTTGGAAAATATTTTCTTATAATTTAAAATTAAAATATATTTTCTTTATTAATGATAGTTTTAAAGATAAAATGCTTTTAGAATTAGTTTATGTGAAAAATTAAAAGCATCCCACTAATTTCATTCTTATATGTTAGGAATCTATGTTTTACTTGATCAATTTCCTTTGTGAATGTTACAAGTATTTAATGTTGAGAAGTTTGTTCGATTTTTATTTTCTGTTTCTTAACGTTATTGTTGTAAATATTTTGTTGTTACACATTAGTGACTGGTTGCCTCTATATATGTAGCTTCTTGCTATAATAATAATAAACATGTAAAAATACAACACACAAAACAATAAAATGAACACTTGAGTGAAACTTTATATTTTGTATGTCATTTCTTGATATGGTATCTTATATTTTTCAAAAAAGAAAAATAAAAAATCTTTATGAGCTATGGAGAAAAAGAGAATCAAATCTGAAATATCTTAAAATGTGGAGGAGTCTAGTAAAGGTTAACATCCTTATTAATAAGAAAAGAAAAATTGATAAAAAAAATGTTAATTGTATTTTTGTTGGATATTCTTTACATAATATTACTTATAGAATCCAGAGATGTCACGTTATTTGAAAATGTTTTTCCTTGAAAAATAAATTGTTAAATCTTTATATGATTTAAAACAAGCTCTAAAGCAATGACACAAAATGTTTGATCAAGTTGTTCTTTTGTATGATTTTCAAATTAATGATAGTAATAAATGTGTGTATGTGAAACAATTTGATGATAATGGATGTGTCATTTTATGTTTGTATTTGGATGACATATTGATATTTGGTAATAATATGTATTTCATAAATGATGTGAAGTCTTCTTGTCTAGAAATTTTGATATGAAGGACCTTGGTCCTGTATATGTGATTTTGGGTATTAAACTTATAAAAAAAAATGATGGCATAGTTTTAACCCAATCGCAGTATATTGAAAAGCTATTGAGAAAGTTTAATTATTTTGATATGAAACATGTTTTTATTCCTTATGACTCATCCACTAAGTTAAAGAAAAATTTGAGTAAACTAATTTTTTTTTCATATAAATATTATCAAATTATTGGTTTTTGTTGCATTTAACAAACTTCTCTAGGCCTACCTGACATTGCATATGCAGTTGGTAGATTGGAAAGTAATTGAGAGGTTTAGTGATGCAAATTGAATTTTTGATTTTGATGAAACAAAATTGACAAATGGTTATGTCTTTACTTTAGCTGGTTGTGCAGTATCATGAAAATCTACTAGACAAACTATTATTTCACATGAAAGCAAAAATTATTGCTTTAGATATTGCTACTAGTGAGGTCGAATTTCTTAAAAATTTATTATGCGATTTGTCATTGTTGAATAAGCCTATACCTCCAATTCCAATGCATTCTGATTGTCAAGTTGCTATATCTAAAGTTACTAGCAAAAATTTTAATGAAAAAAGAAGACACTTAAGAGTGAAACATAACTCTATTAGAAATTTGATTTCTCATGGTGTCATTTCTCTTGACTTTGTCAGGTCAGAAAACAATATTGCAGATCCGCTCATAAAATGGTTGATGCGCCAACAAGTACTTGAGTCGTCAAGGGGAATGAGACTAAAGCCCATTATTTAGTTACAACAATGAACACCCGTCTCCGTGTGATTGGTGATCCCATGAATGGAGTTCAACGGGTAACAACGAAATTGTTTGTTGACTAAAGTACACCAAAATGAAATTTGGCGAAACTGTTCTGTTTCTCATTTCTATGACAAGGTGTATTATAAATTGTGGCAATATTAAGGTTGAGGTATTTATATATGTGTATTTTTGGTATAAAAAAATACCTCTTAATGAATTCGATGACAATTATTGTAGGGGTGGGGGTCACAACCCACTCTTTGAGGATTCACCTAGTGAGTGTGATGGTAGGACCGCCACTGTGAGATATGGGTTAATCTCTAAGTGACACTCACGAAACAAGATACAAGCGCAAGATCATGTAACGTGCTACCACTGATTAGAACCGTATTGAATGCCAATATTGTAGGGGCTGTGTACTAAAGTCCGGTTAAAGAATATGTAGTTCAAGACAATTAAGTCATTATATTTTTCTCGGGTGGAAGTTCATAAACACTAGGTATAAGGCTCAAACCCGGAAGGTTCCTTATACCGAAATACAATATCACATGCTCTTTCTCTTATATATGTTTCTATACAAATTATCTTTTAAAAAATATATTTTAAAATTTTAAATTATGTGGGGGAATGTTGGTAAATATTTGTGTTATAATTTAAAATTTATAAATATATATTATTTATATTAATTCTATTTTATAAAATAAAATATTTATTTTATATTTTTTTAATATTTTGTTTTAACGAGTCAACAATGTGTTAAGTTTGTTTTGATACCTCTAAGTTGTTATCCAACGGTCATATTTTCTGATGGTCATAATTTATTGTTTCATAAATGTCTATATATATCTTTTTCCTCTTTCCTAAAAAATAGGAACAAGTAAACAGTCTAGATTCTTTCCTCCCAAAAATTTCATCTTTCTTCTCCTAAAAAAAACTTATTTCTTGAGAGCAAGAGCATTGGTGTTGGTTTGGGGATCCTTTCGCTGCACACGATCGGAACCAACGGGTTGTCGTATCTTGGGAGAGGAGCGCAAACAAATTTTCCTACCGAGGTGTTTTCTCTCTAAGGATAGTGTTTGCGCGCTTCAACCCAAGCTAAATAATTTTTTCCCTGATTTATTTTTTTCTTGTGCTTATTGTATGATATAATGCATTGCTAATTCATGTGTTGCCAATTATAGTTATTTTGCTACTATTATTTTGTTATTTAATTAAAGGCTTTTCAATTTTCTTCTTATTTATTTTCTTTCATTTTATTTTATTTTCTAACATAATACACATTAATACAATAATACAAGAAACATTTTTCTCTAATCTTCTCTCTATTTTCTCTTTCTACTTTCGCTTAATCACGAATCTTCTATGTCTTGTGGCGAATTCCATATCACTTAGAAAAGTTGCTTTTTTAAAGTATATAAGAAAAAGTAAAAGGCTTCTCTCTTCTAATTCTTTCTACAAATTAAATTTTGTAAATTCAAATATTAAACTAAAATTACTTATTAAGTTGATAAATTTTACAGATTTTAATAAAATTTTAAAATTGTTTGATATTTCATTAAATAAATTCAATTCAATGTCTGATATTTTTTTAAAATGTAAATAAATATTAATTATAAGACTAAATAACTACACATGTTTTATTTATCTTAAGTTTTGCATGATCATGGAGTTAACAATTAAGAACATATTCAGCAGTTAGATTAACTCCTACAAAATACAATTATCAATTGAAGTAAGATCTCTTTAGATAAATTTGTTCAAAAGTATTTATAAAAAAAAATAAAATTTTTAAAATGCATTGAATTTTTCATTAGATACAATCAACTCATGTTCTCAATTTTAGAAAAGTTAAGGAAAATTTCTACAATAGAAGTAAAATAAGTTAATTTTAGTTTATAAGAAAATTTGGATTTTAGTTTATAAGAAAAATTGGATTCATTTTATTTTCTTATAGCTTAAATTTATTTTCGGTTCTTATAGTTTTATGATCGTGTAATTTTGGAAACTCAAAAAATTGTATTGCAAATTTATTTTTTTATGTTTTTAAAATTTAATAACTTTGATGCACTATTAGTCAGTCCTCAATCTTCTAACACAAATTGACAATGTGATATCTAAGTGATAAAGTGACAATGATGTGTTGATGTGACTGATAATATGATGGTTTGACTTGTATATATACTAACAAGACATTGATAGTCTAAATTTTGATTTCTACTACCATATCAACTCACTAATGTCTGATAGGACAACAACATATATGTAAATTTGTCATGGTAACATCTCAATATCATGTCATCACTTAAATGCGAGTAATTTTGGCTAAATAAAGAGATGGCAAGCTAACATTGGCCTAAAATTACTAAATTTTAAAAAGGCCATATATCAAATATGCAACAAGTTTTTTTGAAGAGCCATAATTGCACAATCTGTAAAATTATATTAATCAGGAGTGGATTTAAGCTTTTCTTACAAGTGATTATGTAAAAGTTATTATAACATTTCCATAAAAAAATATTTAATGAATACATACTTACCTTAGATAGCCATTGAAGGTTGTGTAAGAGGAATGGACAAAATGCAGGCTTCGATTTGGGAAAAGCATGTCATAGAAAGAATCGGGAGCCCCAAAGAAGTAGCATGGACCAATCCTAGTTTTCATTTTATCACACAAATTCTCTTTGAAGATGTTAAGGGACATAAAGAGGTTGTTGAAGTCGTTCCCAGGGAGATCATTAAAAAATGCCTTGTATTCAAGAGATTTATGGTTCAGTTCTCGGCAAAGCTTCTCCACAGTCTTGATTAATTCTGACACCACTAACAAAGTGTTTGGTCCAAAAGAGCAACCCAAATCTGCAATTGTCAAGCTTCTGGGGAGTGTGCTACAGAGGCTTGTTACAATTAGGCCTAGATTTCTTCTTGGTATCAGAGCCAATTCTGATCCTCGGACCACGCTTCCGCTAGCCCTCGCTTGTGGTGACAAACACCCACCATTTGTTGTTCACGCATCAAGTCCAAGAAGTGCTTGGCGTGAGGGGGTGTGTTGGAAATAATCCAAGTCCCACATCGGCTAACAATAAAGCCATATTAGACTTTATAAGTGAGGGGCAATCCTCACCCCTTGAGCTAGTTTTTAGGGTTGAGTTAGACCCAGATTTCTTCTTAGTATCAAAGCCCAAAGAGTGCTGGGTGTGAGGGGGTGAATTAGAAAAAAAATCCAAATCCCACATTGACTAGAGATAGTGTCAAGATAGAGCATATAAGGTGAGGGCAACCCTCATTCTATGAGCTAGCTTTTAGGGTTGAGTTAGGCCCAGATTTCTTCTTGGTATCAGAGCCAGTTCTGATCTTGGGACCACGCTTTCGCTAGCCCTCGCTTGTGGTGACAAGCACCCACCATTTGTTGTTCATGCATCAAGCCCAAGAAGTGCTTGGCGTGAGGGGGTGTGTTGGAAATAATCCAAGTCCCACATTGGTTAACAATAAAGCCATATTAGACTTTATAAGTGAGGGTCAACCCTTACTCCTTGAGCTAGCTTTTAGGGTTGAGTTAGATTCAAATTTCTTCTAACTTCCTCTCTTATGGGCCTTGACAAACAAATAGCCTTTTGCTGTATAACCAATGACACATAAAAATCAGTAGCCATGGATTGACAGAGAATATATTTCATGATGTATAATGTGGCATTGATTTATGTTATTTCAAGAGAAAAACTAGGTTGAAGTTGAAAAAATTAACTTATTAATTTATAAGTGTTTGATAAAATTGACTATTGAAGTAGTTGAAAAGTGTAAAATGACAAAAAATATAATAAATTCATAATTTATTTAAAAATGGTAACTAGGAAATTAGATAAATATATTGAGGATAAAAATAGAAAAAAAATATAAAAAGTTAGAATCAAAGCTAACGTTTTAAAAAATATCACTTCAAGTGAGATTTCAAAAAATACTAAAAGTTACTAAAAAAATTTATTTACCAAGCAATCAAATAAGTTTTTCAACTAATAAAAAAAATTTAAAACTAACTTAAATGTTTTGTCGAATATAAGATTAAAGTGGTAACCAAACTTATCCTTGAATCATTTTTCCTTTCTTTTGTCATTACTTTCCAAATTTTTACAAAGTGTATATACATATGAGGAAAACAAAACCATTTTATTGGGTAAAATGAATGTTAAATTGCTTTGTGTGTCTCTAAATTATTTGATTTTTTACTGAATTATTTATGATTTTTTAAGCAAGTTTTTCAACTTTTCTTTAATTAGATTTCATGTAACTCAAATGATTGACAAAATGATGTAAAGACCTTGTTGCTTTAAATGTGTGTGAATGATCTATTCAGCGGAAGAATTTGTATTTGATTCCCACTATGTAAAATTTCTTGGACCAGTATCACGCACCACCAGCGGATTAGTCTTTGACCTAATATGTTGGGGACACTCATAGTCTCTGTGCAAAAAAAAAAAAACTCTAATCATATACTTTTTTATTAATTGAGTTATTAGATTTTTAAAACCACCACAAATTATTATTTTGGTGGTTTTAAACCATTAAAAAGTAACGTCAGGACCTATTGTTTTAGTTCAGAGGGAGAGAAAAGTTTCATTTGGCAAGCTTCACAAACATATGGCAGGGATTAAGGTGAATCAATAATAAAGGGTTAACCGGATTTGGTATATGTGTCAGTTTTTGCACTTCCAAATTTTGTGTATTTGGTTGCTCCGTAGCTTTATCATGTTGTGTTAGAATGCACTATTCTGTTGATGCTAGAGGATAGGCGAGTAGTTCATAAGACTTGTGGCGGAATGTTTGTTGAGATAAGTGTACATCTTGATTTCCATAGCTTGCATCTCCAGGGCCCCCTTTCATGTGCACAGCCTGTGCTACTTCCATTATTATTATTTTAATTTCTATTTCACTCGTTTTGGGTCTTATGCTTTAATTTGTGCTTCTATGCCTTTGATGGAAACTCATACCACACCCATATATTTACATATAAAAAATAAACATATTTTAACATGTGTTTTTTTTTTTTTATGAAATACATTACTTTTTAACATCTAAAATTGTGTATGCTTTAATATGAGTTATTTTATTGAATATTAATTATGAGTCTTATATGCAACAAAAAATATTTATGGATTTATAATAACAAGTAGTTTTATAATGTAATACTAATACTGCTCATTTATCACCTTTAAAATAATAATAGATTATAAAAACTATTAAAAAGAAAAATAAATAGTTTTCAAATATTTTATTTGAAATATATATAATTTTTTTTTAAAAAAAACAGTATGTTTGTCTAAAATGGGAAAAGAATGTCAGTATTTTCACAACAAATACTATAAAAATAAATATAATAATTTATTGAACATAAAAAATAAATAAAATTCTTAAATATTACTATTTCTATAATCAAACTCTTAAAATAAAAGTATTAGTTAATCAAATATTAAAAAAAATTAAAATAAAAAACATAGGGGGGGCCAAGGCCCCCAGCGCAACAATACAAGCCCGTCCCTTTTGCACGGAAGCTCTTTTCTTCATAAGGTTTTATTTTTGTGGCTATCATCTTTGCATGTTTTATCCCATCGTTGTCATTTGTCAATTATTGACATTATTAGAGATTATGGTAAGGATCCAACTAACGAATGCCAGGATGCCACGAACTACATATTGAAGTGATGACTGATCATTAAGTTTGGATTGGATCATTTTATATTTAAAATAATGATTATTTTCTTGAAAGAATATTTTAAGAAAATATTGATAATTCGATAAGTAATTAAAGTGTTTCTTATTTGTGGTTTAAGTTTAACATTTATATCGGTTATATATATATTAATTTTAATTTTAATGATTGTTTATTTATCTATTGGTTATTGGTTTAATCATATAGGATCCGATTTCTGCAACTTTTTGCTATTAAGAGTTAGATTAGTGAAAATATAAGGATCAAGACTGAAAAATATACAAGAAAAGTATTTTAATATATAAAATTTATAAGACTTAAAGCTTATTTAATAAAAAATGAAAGAGAGGCTAATAAATTATTATTGTTGAAATAAGAAAATTTTGTTTTTTGAAAATTGGAATCATTAAAAAAATGATTTTTTATTTGAAATGGTTCCTTTGCTGCTGCTTCACATTGATACAAATGATTAATTAGCACAAATCAAACTTAAAATTTTCTAGCACCAAGTGTACGGATTAAGTTTTTTTTTTTTTATAAAAAATTTTGTACGGATTAATTGACACGGACTATTTTATCTTAATCAATGATATGACATCTGAGTATAAATTAAAGTTTTCGTAAAAAAAAAGTTCAGGTACAAAGTATGTGTTAAATACTAATATTTTTTCCATAATATCTATTTAAAATAAAATTGTTGCATGAAAAAATAAATGTTATTTATTATATATATATTTTTTAACTGAACCCGTCGTGTTGATATTTAATTGAATTGATTAACATGTTTAAAAATAATGTGTACGTGTATTATTTAATTGGATCAACAAAGTTTAATAATTCTTATAATACTTTTAATTAAAATAAATCAAATAAATGAACTACAAAATTATTAATTTAAATAATTGATACCAAAATCTAAAAAATTACTCAAAGATATCTTAGGAATTTTATATACCTTAAGAATTTTATTCCTAGAAAAAGATTAATCATCTATTAAATTATAACATAAGGCTCAGAAATCAGAATCCTCCCGTATTAAAAAGGAACGTTATATCTTTTTGAGAGAGCGCGGGATAAAAAATGAATTAATTAACCCTAATAAAATAAAAATAAATCCAATTATATCTACAAAATCCGTCATCCCAAAATAATTTCGTTTTAGGCTGTTTTACATATTAAAAAACTAATAATCATATTAAAAAAATTAATAAATAGATAAAAAATAATAATAATTTTACAAGACTAACTTTATTAAATTGAAGAGTAGTATTGGTATTACATTACAAAGCTAAAGTAGAATTTATTAGGCGTATTATTTAAAAAAATATTATATTGAAAAACTAACATAAACTTATTTTGAAATATATTTTTTTCTTTCAAAAAAAAATGTAACTCTTATTTTGAGATCGAGGGAATAGTATTTCTCTCTCATGTCATGGAAACATTCTTTTTTATGTAACGGTATGAATTCATTACACAAATAAGTCATTATATTCTTCACCCTATTCATTACACAAGTAAGTCATTGTAATCCATTTTTGATTATGAGTTTTTTTATTTATTAAATAAGTAAGTTCATAATTTTTAACTTATCAGAAAATTATTTAATATTTAATACAAATCACAATTATAATGTTGATAAATATATTAATTTGAATTACAATAATATTCTAGTTTGTAAGATAATAAGGAAACTTTGATAAATTAAAGTTTTTTTTTTTAATTTAATGATTTGTTTTTAAATAATTTTGATAATAATAAGAAGTAGGAATTGGAAAAATAAAATTTTGAGAAAAAATTAAGATGGAAAAGTAAAAGGTTTAAAAATGTGCAATAAAATAAACTGTCATGAATTCATAAAAGATGAAAATTAAATATATACATAATGATCTGTTGGATCTTTAGTTAATTTTTTATGGTATACGTAGTTGGTCCTAAAAATTGATTGTCACCAATTTTATGTATAGACTTCTAATACTAGTAGTGGAATTATATGATTTCGACACATGTATATGGATATCTAAATATATTGATATAATACCACGACTAAAAAACTTATTTTTTATGACACACATTCTAAGACGGTTATACGAAAACAGTTTTAGAATGTGATGCGGTAACATTTTTGTAATTAAGATCATTGTATTTAGTTTTTACAACGCACATTCTAAGACGATTATGAAAATTCTCTTTAGAATGTGATATGGTGGCATTTACGTAATTATTGAAAACTTAAACTACGACGGGTTTGAAGAAAGAACCACCTTCGTATTGGTTCCTATGTTTACTAAGTTACTAACCCTATTTATTCTCGTTCATCTGTCAACCACTCCACCCCCCGTCGCACCCCACTCTTCCCCTCCAAACCTTAAAGCGTGTATCACTCCCTTTCTCAGTCACTCACACGGTGCCATCGCACACTTCAGAGACCCCACCACCGATCGTCCAGCCGCTCTTGCTGTTGCAACACCACCAAGCCCTTCAAACCGAAGCTAGGGTTTCCAAGCTAGCGTCCGAAACAACAGTCTCTCCCACCTCCGTGATCGCGTTTGAGCACTGAGCTTCACAGAGCAACGTCGACGAGCTAAGCAGCTCTGGCGCGTTCAAGTTCTCCACCCGAAATGACAACTCCAGCGATTTGTCCGATTTGGGGGGAAGTTCGAGAGTGCTGGAAACTAGAAGCTCCAATACCATTGAGTTTTGGGACAAGTAAAGGAGAAGTTCTGGCTTGTCAAGGGTTTTGGAAGATGGAAAAGAGAGTTTGGATTTCAACGAGTTTAATTAGCAAGATTAGGCGTTCAGTGAGTCCATGCTGAGTTTGGAGTATCCATCAACTCGGGTTTCTTCTCTCAAGGCTGAGGATATCGATGCCAAATGTCCCCATGTTATTACTTTCGATGTGGACACTTATGTGCTTCAATTGACAGTTTTACCGTGCAAAACTACATATATTGAATTATTAATTCAGATTGTGTTTTGTAGTTTTGGGAATGTACATAAATGGTGGTGCCTCTGGGAGCAATTGGGCTTTTGAAATCCTTTCGACCCATCTTCCTATAATCTCGCTGCATACCTATGGTATCTATTATGCTTTCTCATGTTGCGTGCATCTCTTACAATGTCGTCCACTTCTCTCACTCTCTGTGTTCAGGAAAAAAAATTGAAAATATTCCTCAACAAAAACGGCATCGACTTCTCCGATTGTTAAAACCTAGGTCTTTTATTTTTCCTTAATCTTTTTTTAATTCCACATTTATCTTTTCTTACACTAACACTATAATTTTCTAATAGAAAAAGAAACTTACACTGCAAGTTTTTGGGCAGACTTGTATCAATGACCAATGTCAATTTCCAGGATCAATTCCTTTAGAAAGGTAAATTCACCATTTCGTTTTTGCTTTTTGCTCTTGTACAGTTGATACATTTTGAAGAGTTAACACCTTTGCTACTTTTTAAGGCTATATTTACTGGCAAGGATGGGCAGACATATGGGGAAAGGTAACTTCTTTTCTTTTTTTTTTTTTTTTGGATGGGGGAGGTATTTGTCCCTTGTTTCCTTCCAGCCAAATGTTATTTATTACAAACTTCTTTCATTTGTTCCTATTAGGCTGGAACGAAGCTTGTATGTTCTTTCCTATTCCTGTCAGTTCCTTCTAAATCTTCAAATTCTTTGGGAGAACAACCCTCCAGTCTGGCTAGCAGAACATTGCCTGACTACGTTGAGCATGGGATAGTTCAGAAGCTTCTCTTAGTTGGTTGCAGTGGATCTGGAACGAGCATTATTTTTAAACAGGTGATTTCTTACTTGATTTGTGAATGAAGTCATGTTTAAATTTCTTTTGGATTTATTAGTTACATTAAATTGGACAAAATATGGTATGTACTCCTGTAGGCACCTGCTACCATAATAATTGTTTCTTAATTCTCTTAAATTGAAAGGAAAGAAACTTCTGAGTTTTCTAAACACTAAACATGAGTATTTTACCTAGTTAATCACAATAAATTATGGACATTGGACAGTAATAGTTTGAATCCTGCAAAGGTTACTGTAAATGTTAATTGGATGCACATTTATGTTACTCTCTTTTGTATAATTTGGTATTTCCTTGTTTAGAAAGGCCAATAATGGCAATATGTATTCACTCTCACGCACTTGTCAATGAAGTGCAAAAGCATAGATACATGCTAGATAGCCCTGCTGGCACAAATAATTGTGTATACTTCTAAATTTATCCCTAGTTGATATATTATATAACTTGGGACATAGAAATTAACATATCATATGTCATTAAACTTTTAGGTGACTCAGTCATCCTGATACTGAACTTTAGAGAAACATAGCATATTAAGAAACGTGAAAAGACATTATAAAGTACTTATGCTAATAAGAATTCATTGAACATGTTATTTGATTGAACCAAAATTTAAATATGTGATTCTTTACTAAACAAATGCCTTAATTAATTACTAGCCCAAATTACAACTTTATTTTATTGCAGATCAATACTGAGTCATCATTTCCCGTATCACTACTCATTATATACATAAAAATAAAAAGTGATCAATTATCCCAAAATTAAGACAAACAAATTTGCTTACCCAAAGAGATCATGGCATTCGATGGTGTGGTGGTTGAAGGATGCACTTTGGCTAACCAAGATGGCACAAGCCGTGCCCTTCCTATAACACAAAGGTATCTTGCTTGGCCTAACATAGCAACCAAGAGAGAAGCCACTATTCCCAAACTTGCACCTAATATATATAATGGCTTGAGATTTTTTCTTATTAGGCATTGTTTCTGCTTTGGTCTTGGCTCTTGATCTATTTGGTCCTGTAGGTTTTGGTCTCTAATATTTCATTATATTTCTCTCAGTTTCCTTCTTGGCCTATAAGAAAGTAGAATCCCAAAATGACAAAAGTGCCCGATATCTTATTTTCAGGTTGACAATCGCATGGTTGCACAACTACTTGAGAGTATACTATTCATAATTGATGTTGTGCTTCCCATGCTAGGGAAGTTGCCTCCCAGTATTGTTGGGGAACTCGAGCAACATTTGAAACAGATTATTGTCGGGCATTCTTTCTTCGCAGTTGTCCATGTCTGTATCAAGTACTTATGGTTTCTTATCATTGTTTAGTTATGTTAGCTATGTTATTTTAGTTTTGTTCCGCTTTATCCTGGAAATGAGCAGCTGATCGATTCATGTGATGCAGAGTTCTTAAATTTTTCCTCATCATTAACAATTTATAGTTGCAGCATAAGTTTTTTATGTATAATGTGAGAATATTTAAATATTTTTCTTATGTAATACATTAATACCCTCGCAAAAGCATGTTTCTTTCAACAATTTTTTTTTATTGTACTTTATGAAATGTTTCTGAAAACCTTGAACTACATCTAAGATTCTTATATGTAATTATATTACGTGTTACTTTTGTGGATTAGTATTTTTAGGAAATTTGTTTTTCTCCCCTTTAACAGAAGGGAAAATGCTTCACCTTTCAGCTACTTATGGATCTTATTATTTTTTCTTTATCAAATGCCTTTGCTCTGTGAGTAAGATGTCTGGAAAAAGGGTTGTTGTAGTTGAACAACTTATTCAGTTCTTCTTCAAATGTTGTGATACTCAGAAAGTTGATAACAAATAGGTTTATTGCAAGAGTCATGTTAAAATTTATGTTTTGATTACTACATCTGTTATTGATCAGATTTTATTCACCTGTAATTCCTAGCAATGTTTTTCAAATTATTGAAAACCTGAAATTGTATACGGAAATCATTGAGTAGCTGTGTCCAATTTGGCAGATAATAGAATGGAAAGAGTTTGCAACTTTCTTATACATTAAGTCATGGGAGTAAAGTTGGATTTCTCATGAATCTGGAGCAATTCTTATCAAATGTACTAATGTTAACATCTATTTGATTTGATGATAGGTAGTTAGGTACCAGACATGGTGCAATAGTCCTCAAGGGTCTCAAATTAGAAATATTCTAGCGGTGAAAATCTATGATCATGTAGTGTTGCCTAGATCCAATATGAAGCTTTAGCCAAATCAAAACCAGATGTGTTGTTGTTCTTTGCTGGAGTCATCCCAACTTTGTCTCATTCTGAGTCCCGGTGCTCGTATTCTTGGTGGTGGGATAGCCACCTACCAAAGAATTCAAAATGGCTTCAGGAAAACCTTGCAGGTCTCTTTCTCCTTGTATTTATGTGTTTCTACAATTATGCTAGAGGAATATGAATATATATATATATATATATATATATATATATATATATATATATATATATATATATATTGTTTGAACTTGTTACATTTTCTAGTTAGGAAATTGAGACCACAATAGAGGTCCATAAATTTTGTATACTAACATGCGTGTGTATTGTATTTATCTATTCCTCCAAATCTTTTGGATTGATGGAATGAGGTAAAGCTAGTAGTAGAAGCTATGATAGCACAAAAAAAAAAATTCAAATTCTAAGTCGGTTACGTAAAACACGATCTTAGAATGACATAGCTACTAAGGCGGTTATTTGTACAACCGATGTAGAAAACAAAATACAGTGTTACTTTTTTAAGATGATTATTCAATAACCGATCTATAAAGACAGATACAAAAATGCATTTCTAAGACGGTTATACACATAACCGATGTAGAAAGCCAGATAGAGTACTGCATTTCTAAGATGGTTATACGCATAACCGATGTAGAAAGCAACACACATTCTAAGTCGGTTATGCAAATAACCGTCTTAGAAACACTTATATACTAAGACGGGTTGAAAACTGACGTTATATAGTCCACCAAATTTTATAACACCTCTATTTAAGACAGTTGAAAATTGTCATAGAATGACCCCAATAATCGACTTAGAAAGTCTTATTTGTAGTAGTGTACTAGTAACTATATTTGTATAACTTCTCCATAATTGTGTCAAATAATACTTCAATTATAAAAAATACCCTATTCTCCCGGGCTTTCCAATTTCTTGTGCACGAATGAAATTATCGAAATTATCAATCCCAATCAAAATAACTCCATTCGATTACACAATCAACTTTCTCAAGCTTTTGACCATATTTTGATCATTTTTGAAGGAATTATTCTACTCATCCCGAGACAAGTACATCAAAATAGAGTTTTCATAATTTGATCAAATTTTATAACAGAGGTCATAAATATTAAGGTTAATTTTATAACATTAATACTCTCTTTTATTTATTTATTTATTATGGTTAAACAACCCAAGACAACACTTATTTTGAGAAGAAGAGGATATCATATTATGGAACACTTATGTTTAGTAAGGTTATGAGGAGCTTAATTATAAGCTCTTTTGATCAAAGCTTTTGTTTAACAAATTTATTTTAGTAGCCTATTTTTTATAAACTATTTTAAATAACTTATTTTCACAAGTTACTTGAATTAACTTATGAAAAATAAACTAATTTATAAATTATTAATTAGCTATTTTTCTTCTTCTCAAAGGGACGAGCAAAACCTTGCTAGAGCATCATTGGCCAATATCAAAGGCATGAGTTAGTTTTGGTTTTGGTTTACTACATAGCAGCCACAAAACTTGGAAGTGAACCTATTTATATACTACTACATTTATTTTCAACATAGCTATTCCTCCTTACTTAAAATTTGTAGCATTGTTTGTTGTAATTCTATTTATATTATTGATATTAATAGAATTGCTATCTCTCCAAAGTTACAACATGGTGGTAAGCCCAATCTCCCAAGTCCCAACCAAACTAGTGCAAAGGTCAATGATAATGTCATCATAAAGGTTAGGCATTACTAGTACAACAAAAAGTGCAAGATTCTTCACAACTTCCTCATAAGTGAATCAACTCTTTTTGCATGATATTGGCTTTGTGTATTATGGCAAAAATCCATTCTCTTCCATGAGCCTTGGCATAGTGAAAGGCACACTCAGCTACCCTTAAACTTGCTTGAAGTGTAATGATTGACAAGCATGCACTATTCAACGATTGTTAATGAATGACCCTTTTTCCAATAGGGGTGGTCATTCGCCCTTTCAAGCCAATTGCAAGAATCCCAAATCATAAATTCGTGAACAATCCCAGGTCATAAGTGATGTCACATCTAACACAATTCTTAAAACATGTCTTTAGTTCACTTTGAATCAACATTTAAATGTAAATCAGATAATTGAATATTGCCTTGTTTGCACACGATGTGAACCATAAACTTAACCATGCATGCAACCTATATAAGAACCGATTGAGTTGAATCTAATAACTGTATAAAATATTCAAGAATTATGTCACTATATAGTAGGCACACATGAATTTGTTGGTCAACAATAACATATTGCTTCAACAATAATACTGATTTTATTTTTCCCATAAGTTAGACACATTATTGTACAATCATTTGAATACATGGAAACTGCAGAATATATACATAAATTTTGTCACTATATTTTAAATGATTGCACACATGAATCTAATAACTATATTGTAGGCACACATGAATATGTTGGTCAGCAATAACATACTGCTTCAACAATAATACTGATTTTATTTTCCCCACAAGTTAGACAAATTATTGTACAATCATTTGAATACATGGAAATTGTAGAATATATACATAAATTTTGCTGCCTCTTCGAAGACAGAATCAAAGATATAAAAATATGGAAAAAGTACAGATACTTTCTTGTTAATGCTCTCCCTCCACGACTTGAATGCAGGAATCTATAATTGCACTTCTAACAGGATCCTGAGAAAAAGTTCTAGAAAAAAGTTTAACATTTTCACACTCAACCAAGCAGAAGAATGAAAGCAAAATCAGAAAGAACCCTAAAAAAAAAGCCAATTCTTAATTAAGCAATTTATCTATCTTCATTCAAAACCGAATCCATGCAATTTGAATTCAAAATATAAATACAGAGAATCCACTCAAAAAAGGCATAGACATGAAGTTGATTGTTACAAAGAGGAACAAATTTAAAGCTGCGAAGGAGGTTACCGTTGAGCACAAAGTAATGCTTCCGAGAGAACCAAAGTCGTCTTACTAAAAGGATGATACATGATTATTTTTGTAGTTGCCTCTGAAAAATCAAATATTAGATACATGAAAACCAAAGAATAGTTATTGCATATGATATACCAAATTATCATGCTTAAGGTTCCACTCAACGGTTCTTCTCTGACAAATTCTAATCCATTGTCTTCATAGTAATTGACAACATCCAAATCCAACTTAGAAGGATCCAATCAGAGAGAAAAAAGACAACTTAATATTCTTGGTTATTTTAAATAAGCAGAAATTTTCCCGTGGAATTATCAGTTATTTTACTTGCCATTTTTCCTATCAATTATTTTCAAAAAAATATTAAATATTCCTGTAGACATTTTCTGCAACAAAATCCGTAGGAACCATTAAAAATTCTTGGAAACTTTTTTTTTTTTTCTGATTTTAATTTGAAACAAATACTCATATTATTAACAAAATGGAAGCAAAATTTGGAAACTTTTCAGCAGAAAAATCACATTTTTCTTTGGATAGTTAGGAGTAAATAAGGAAGATATGGAGAAAGATCAAGTAATAGAATCAAATGGTGCAATAATCTCTTCCAATTTCCAACCTCATCTGTACAACAAGGATTTTTCAGAAAATCTACTGCTATGTTATTCTACCAAGAGGATGATCTCTTGAACAAGTAATTGATCGAGATCTTTCAATTATCTATTACTTGCTACATGGGATCAACGTTGATGTCAACTATCTTATATTAAGATATTTAGGCCAAGTCCTGTACTCTAGCAAATCCCACACCTTATCCTATGGAATGTTACTTACTTTAAGAGAGTATGAGGTGCCTCCCATGTTGAAATTGTAGAATTTTAAGTCAAAAAATAAGATGCATTTAATGCATAACGGGATTTGAATTTTTACCACTAAGGTGAAGCTTATTTTACTAGATGAAACTTATTTGAATGGATGCATGAAGAGTTATTTTTGTTTTAACTTCCAATATAACTTATTTATTATAGTTGATAACAATCTTCATTATAAACAAATAAGAGAATTAGTTGAGACAATACACATGAGAAGAGAGTTTGTGAGAAGAGAGATTGTGAAACAAAGTCACTTTGTTGAGAGAAAAGTGTCTTTGTATGAAAGTGTTATCACTTTTTGTAACCATTGAGTGGGGTACTCAGGTTTGTAGAGTGATAACACAATTTAGGATGAGTTGCAATATTATAATCTTTGTTGTATTCTCACAATCTTTTGTTAGTGTGTAATTTTGTTTATGAAAGCGTTGATTACCTAACAGTGGTATTAGAGCTATGACCGAGAGCATACAATGGTTCGAGATACTGTTGTTTGATGGAAAATTAAATTTTATGATTTGGCAGAGTACTATTCAAGACTTTTTGGTGTAGCAAGGTCTTGGCCAGGCAATAAAAGATGAGAGGTCAACTTTTATAAATGAAACTGAGTGAACTAAGATCCAAAGGAAGACTATAAGCATGATTCAGTTAGCCCTTGCTCCTGAGATAAAACACTACATGTTGAAGGAGAAAACACCCAAGGCCTTATGAGAGAAGCTCGAGAATATCTATGCATCAAAGTCGCTAACCAATTGCTTTTGTTTGTAGATGCAGTTGTATCAACTCAAAATGATGATGTGAGGAGATCTCCATGACCACATCATCAAGTTCAATTAACTAGTAAACCAATTGTTGAATGCAGATGATAAACTCTTTGATGAGGAGAAAACATTGTTTTTGTTGACCTCACTACCAAGGTCCTTCAAAGTTTTAGTTCAAATGTTGCTTGTGGGAAGTTCAACTTTGAATTTGGATGAGGTGGTCGCCGCTCTTAAAGAAAATAAGAGAATGATGAGAATTGGAAATGTTGATTATGAAGACCATGCAATAGCTGTGGTGGAGTCTGAGTGAGAGAGGAATCATTCAAGGAGACATGATGGGCCAAGAGGAAGATCAAAATCGCAATCGTGTCCGCAGCAAGATATGAGTAACATATAATGTTACTATTGCGGTGTGAATGGTCATGTGCAAGTGAGGTGCAAACAAATGAAGGAGGACTTGAAGAAATTAAGAGATATGAACAAAGATGGCATAAACTTTCAAGCTAATGTAATAAAAAGTGTTGAAGATGAAGATGATGTGTTTTTGGCAAAAGACGAGGTTGCTAAAATAAAATGGGTGATGGATTATGCTGCCTAAAAGCATATTTGTAGAGATTGAGAGATGTTGGACACTTTGAAAATCAATGGAGAATCGACCATTTTAAGTTAGGAAATGGTGGAAAAATGATGGTTGAAGGCATAGGGAGCGTGAGGGTGAAGCTCCATAATGGTGTTATTTGAACTTTCTCAAATGTGAGGTTTGTACCTTCTGCTGTTGTCAATATGATTTCTATGGGGAATATGACATTACAAGGGCACAAGTATGTTGGTTCAAAGTAGGGATGCAAGGTGTACAAGGGAAGATACTTTGTGTTGCAAGGATAAAAAAATAAAGATAACATTTACTATTTGGATGATCAAACCTTGAAGAGGTACCATGATAGCAAAGTGAAGAAGAAAGTGATTTTTTTAATGTTGTAGAAGTGTTGGTAGATAATTCCGTTGGAGGGGGAATTTGTTCACTTTCAAATTGATCGAATGATATTTCTCTTTTGGCTTGAGGGAGAGAATTATAGAGTTTCAAGCCAAAAGAAAAGGTGTATTTAATGCATAGTGGGAATTGAATTTTTATCACTAAGGTTTAGCTTGTTTAAATGCAAAGTGGAAGATTGCATTTTACTATATGAAACTTATTTGAATGGATGCATTGGAAGTTGTTTTTGTTTCAACTTCCAAGAAAACTTATTTATTATAGTTGGTGACAATCTTTACTATAAATAGAGAAGAAAATTAATGGAGAAGATACACATAATGAGAGAGTGTGTAAGAAGAGAAATTGTGAAACAAAATCACTTTATTGAGAAAAAAATGTCTTTGTGTGAGAGTATTATCACTTCTGGTGATCATTGAGTCAAATATTCAGGTTTGTAAAGTGATAACACAATTTAGGGTGGATTACAATCTTACAATATTTATTGTGTTCTCACGATACTTTGTAGGTGTGAGTAATTTTATTTGTGAAAACATTGATTATCCAACAAGAATCTACTAGTGAAGAATATACTTTCTTTGGAAAAGAAAACATAAAGAATATAAGGTTAGGAAATCCTCATGTGAAGAGTAAAAAAACATAAGAACAAGGGTGTTGCTAGGTGCACCCAATGTTATTGTTGGTGCACCCAACATCCTTTAAAAATTCCATAATTGCCCCTGCATTTTTTCCTTTTACGGATCAAGTTGATCCGTAAAAGACTTACGGATCAACTTGATCTGTGAGTCCCCTACGGATCAACTTGATCTGAAAAAGACAGGCGGATCAAGTTAATTCGCATGAAGCTTGCGGATCAAGTTGATCCGCGAGTCTTCTACGGATCAACTTGCTTCTACGGATCAACTTGATTCGCGAGTCCCCTACAAATCAACTTGATCTGTCCTGTCTTTTGCGGATCAAGTTGATCTGTAGGGGACTCGCAGATCAAGTTTATCCATAAGTCTTTTATGGATCAACTCGATCCGTAGAACACTCGCGGATCAACTTGATCCGCACTTGACTGAATTTTATTAAAATTTAAACTTTATTAAAATAAACAGAATTATCATTAAAGTAATTAATTAGTAATAAATAATGTAGATATGTTTTAAATTTTAAATAATATTTGTAATTTAGTAAGGCAATAATAATATAACATTTCTAAATTACTTACTTCCATTCATAATATTTCGATGAATTTCAAATGAATTTGGTATAAATTTCGGATCAAGTAATTTAAACATAATTGAAAAATAACACTAATATTATTAATCAAAATAACTTAAAATTTACAAAATGCTCAATCAAATATATTGTCCAAAACTGGTAATATCTAAAGTGAGTAAACTATTGCTGATCCGTGCGCTGCCTACGTCAAGACCTCACATACACATTGCTGTCTTCTGTGACACCCCTGGCAATCCTGAGGCATTTTAGGATGACCTCATGTGTCGATGTGCCTGGCGTGACTTCATTTAGGGCGAGATGATGCTCCAACATGTCAGCGATCGAATGGCAAGCCTCATGTTAAATAGAAAACAAACGAATTATACAAATTAGTATTAAAACAATTGAAGTAAATGACATACATATAACCAAATAGTAACACTTAGCACTACATGTCTGGGCTCGTCGGCATCAGAATCCGCATGTGTCGATGCTGGTGCTGGCTCCTGAGGGATATGACTGGGCTGCGTCGTATATGCATCTCGGGAGGATCTGATGTCTGTGGTGCAGTCATGAGTGGATGCGATATCACGAAGAACCAGTCGATGTAGTCGGTCGCACATTGACTTGGCACAAAACATATGTCACTTGCTGGCGCTAGATGGTCTGTGTAGTGCATCCACCTATCGTCTACGACATCAAATGACACCCATGAATTGACAGGGTGTGCTGGAATACACTGGATGTAGCCGAACTAGCGCACAACCCTCTCCGGTCTATATCTGACAACAATAGGCCCCTAGCGGAGCTGTCCTGAGAAAGATGAAATCGGATGAAAGTCCTGGACCGGTCGGTGCTCCGCATATGGCATCCAGCAGACATTTGGAATCCTGAGACGATCCAGGCATTGCCTTACGTCGCTATAGATATCTTCTTGACAATATTCTTTGTGGCAATCCATCGACACGCACGTGGTGACACCTTATCATAGTCCGGATCAGCATTGCACTCTTCAACTGACGGAAAGTGCTCATATATCCAACACTACAGAGGTTACATCAAAATCATACAAATTTCAAAATGAACGCGTGAAATAAAATACCCTCATTAAAACATTTTTGTAATTAAATTATGAAAAACATCTTAATTACTTGTAACAATGTGATGTAACCAACAACCTGTCAGTTGGTGCTGATACTGACATCATTAAGCTGATCGTACATATGGACGAGGCCAACAGCTCCCCATGCATACCTCCTAGTAAGAGTGAGGTCATGCAGGGCGTATAAGTGTACAACATGAACATGGGTTGCACTCTTATTAGCAAAAAGAGTGCAACCCAGAAGATGCAGAAGATAAGCACGAGCTATAGCTGTCCAGTGCTGGGTTTGACATCTGCACTGGTATACGTCTCGTAGCCACTGCAGGTGTGCGTATAGTCCACCACAGTGTCCTGTCTCGACCATGGCTACCTCTGGTGAGACCATCAGTAACTCAACCAACAGCAGCACTGCCTCGTCGCTGTGCAGAGGCTGAAAGTCATGAATGCGCCAACGATCGACAGATGAAGAAGAGACATGACGTCGTCCAACATGATGGATACCTCCCCCACTGGAAGATGGAAAATACTCGTCTCCCGAGGATATAAGTCCCCGATCACCGGTGTCTACTGAACACGCGATCAAAGGACTTAATTCTATCCCAGCAACCATCTCTTCAATTGTAGGAACAGGCATGCCTAAGTTATGCACTTTTCTCCCGTGGGAGGATAACTTCAACTCAAGACGTTCCTGAATTAAAGTATAAAGGAACAGACAATTTGTTCAAATAATATTTTAAAGTAACAAAAAGCTCAATAAAAAATAATACTTAACAGATAACTTAAATTGAATATTATAAATACCTATCCGGACCATACACTGGCTGCAACATGCTCAGCATACTCCCTAAGCACTGATGGGTCCCTGGGTCCACCAGGAAATCCCTCAAGCTCATCTGCATCATCCTCTGAACCGATATCTTGTGCGTCAGTCTCTGCACTAGTGTCTTGTGCATCAGCATCTACCATGGGCGCATCGCCAGCTACAACAGGCTCAACCTCTGGTACCGCAAGCGAGTCCGCAAGTACATCCTCGACAACAATGACAAGTACCAGTCGCCTGCGTGCCGATGTGGTTGGCCTTCGACGCTGGGGAGCACCGTCAGAATCTTGATGATCCCCTCTCCCCAGACCTATATCAACAACCCTACCTAAGGCATGGCCTAATCCTCTAGTCCTAACCATGATTTGCAAATGCCTACCACCATTTCCATCACTAAACTACACAATTTTATGACAATATTAACTTGTTCAAACAAAACAAAATTTGAAGGTGTAATTAGTTCTTCATTGTTTTTAATGTGTGTTTATATTGTATTTTTTGTGTGGTTCTTCTTATCATGATTTGCTAATTTTGATTTAATGATTTCATAGGTATGAAAGAGCAAGAAAAATGTTAAATCTATGAAGAAACCAAAAGCTGATTCTATAAGTAACTCTGAGGAGGGTAGAAGTCCTGATCTTCAGGGTTGCTGCTCTGAGGATATGCAATAGCACAGTAAATACAATGTACAACATATGATAATACTCAAATATTTATTTGTTTGCAACCCTGAATACATCATACTGTAATTCCTAAATGCTTCCTAGGAATTTGTAGACATATATTTATCTTCTTTTGGAAAAAAAAAGTATGAACTGGGTTTTGATGGAGCTGAGTTTTTGAAATGTGGGCTTTTTGAATTAATGTGTGTGTATTTAGGTCTGAACTAGGTTTTAATTGAGGTGAGTTTATTGGGTATTTGTGACTATATTTAATTGTGTGTAAATATTTATCTTTTTGAAAAAAAAATGTGTACTGGGTTTTGATGGAGCTGAGTTTTTGAAATCTGGGTATTTGGAGTTTTTATTGTATTTGAAGTTGAGTAAATGGATTTATTTTTATATTTTTAATTTTTTGGGGAAAAGATGTAGTGGTTTCATGGGGCTATGGGGATGATTTGGTGTAATGTGGGTATAGGGAGTTTTGGTGGGGTGAAAGATGGAGTTTGGGCTTAACAGTGTTTATGATTTTTTGTTGGTTCAGCATAGAGTGAGATTGGGGAAGTACAAGAGAGATTCAGATTCATCGCAGAGGGAAGGAGAAAACTTGCAGGCCGCGTGGAGCCCTGATGCCAAATTAATCGCTATTCTTGTAAGTTTGTTAGTGTATTGGTATATGATTGGATTTACGCAATGAATGATCAACTTTACCTTATGTTTGAAGGATAAATCTGCTCTTGAATTCATATTTATGTTCCTTGTATTATACATCCATATTTTCCATTTGTAGACATTTGCATTCTTTCTTCACATTTTCAAGGTCCAGCTCTCAGATAAAAGAATACATACTGGTGGGAAGCAACCCTCTGCTTTGTGCCTAGCTACTATTTCTCTTCTGCTTACGGAACAAGTTCCTTTTGCAGTAAAGGATTTGTCAGTGTAGGTTTCCTGCTTGTTTTCATTTTATAACTTTCTTTATCTATTTGAGTTAATGTGATTGAACAAAACTAGTATTGGTATGGATTATGGAATGAGTCAGAAATGAAATATAGTAGACCGAATACCAATTATCATAATCTCACACAAATAATTTTATTACATAATAGTTACTACAAAAGGTACAACATCATACTAGTTTTTTTTTTCTCCAACTTAACATTTTGCTAGTTCATTGCTAGAAAACAAACAAACAAGCAAACAGTCACACCAACCACATTACCATAACAATCCAATTTGAGAAACCATTAATAGATGCAAACTTCTTATGCCTTTTTAGTCAATAATATGGTGACATTGGTGAACTTAGTTTTCTCCTTAGACATACGA
The DNA here is from genome assembly GCF_000004515.6 of Glycine max. Classification (NCBI taxonomy): domain Eukaryota; kingdom Viridiplantae; phylum Streptophyta; class Magnoliopsida; order Fabales; family Fabaceae; genus Glycine; species Glycine max. The sequence goes on from NC_038252.2 coordinate 29,306,279, forward strand.
TCAGCCAAAATTTGTTGGTAGCGGCTAAAAACCTCTTCAATGATAGCTTCACCAAAGTGGCTAACAAGCATTGGTTCTGCCACAGCCCTCATGCACTGTGCCACATTGTATCCGCCATCACTAAGTGAATCAGCCCTTTCAGATTCAAATTCAAGAGCGTTCCAGTCATCAAAAGCATCCCAATTCACTTCAGACACTTCTAGACGATTGATGGCAAATGAACCTTCTTTAAGAACTTCCAATTTCACTTCAGATGGAGATGGAGTGTATTGAGGAATGTTAAAAGTATCTAATTGCTCTTCTTTTATGATTCCCTGCAGCAAGCAGTAAAAAGATTCATATTTCATGCATCTTGCCAAAGTTAGTCAATTATATGTTTGAACAGACGATTAATTTGCATTGTATTTAAAGCATTTTTTCTGGTCTACTATGATAATTCACATGAAAAAATACAGACAGTGTGATTAATAGCCAAAATGAAATTATAAAGAATGTTTATATATAGTAACACACACAATTCTTACGTAATTGATCAGATCATCAAATGTTAAAACAATTCTTATGTAATCCCCAAATTTATTTATTTCAAAGAACAATTAAAGAGCATATAGAAAACATTACGGCTTATATAAAAAAATACAGATAAAAAAAAACTAAATTTGGCGAGAAGGATTGGTTGATATATAAAGATTATTTTTCCACTTTTTGGTATTAAAGGTTGTGCATTAATTATGTTTGGTTTAAAAAACTAATAACAACGTGGTGTTAATACTCAATTTTTAAGGTACTTACGAAAGAGAAACTTCTGCGTCATAATTTTTTTATGACAAAATATTGAACAGACAAGTTTTTCAGTTTACATTAACCGTTACATCAAAACTGCATCATCTTTTGGGGAGTCACATTTTATCAACTTATGAGAAACTGGATCTGTAAGTGTAATAATTCACTAACAAATTACTGGGCGAAGTATACCTGCAAGACCATATCATTAAGAGCAGTAGCCATAAGCTCCCAAATGTAGCCACCATCTTTGCTAGAGGGATCATCGCTTCTTCTTCCCAAAAATGTTAGAACCATACAACCTCCTTTAACTAATTCCTCTGCACGACACTTGAGAAAAAGAGAGAAATCTCTTTGAAATTGCTCGTAGTAAGCTCTCGCAACATTTGTCGGGCTTGTACTGCCAATGTAAACATTGCCCCTGTTGTTGTCTACACCCTCAGGAACCTAATGAAATCACCAACAAGCAGTTAGCTATTTTGCATAATTCTTAAGGCCATAAATGCTAGTGACACTTTCTCTGACACTCCCTAAATCACTAATTTTGATTAGTTTCACTTCTAATACTAATAGAAGTAAGCAATATATATATATATGTGTACCTTAGATAGCCATTGAAGGCTATAAGAGGAATGGACAAAATGAAGACTTTGATTTGGGAAAACCCTGCCATAGAAAGAACCAGGAACCCCATAGAAGTAGCATGGACCAATCCTACTTTCCATTTCATCACGCAACTTCTCTTTGAAGCTATCAAGGGACTTGAAGATGTTGTTGAAGTCATTCCCAGGAAGATCATTCAGAAAGACCTTGTATTCTGGAGATTTATGGTTTAGCTCCCGGCAAAGCTTCTCCACAATTTTGATGAATTCAGACACAACAAGCAAAGTGTTTGGTCCAGAAGAGCAACCCAAATCTGCAACCGCCAAGCTTCTGGGGACGGTGTTGCAATAGAGGCTTGTTATGGCTTCCTCTCTTATGGGCTTTGTCAAACAAATCACCTTTTGCTGTATAAGTTATAATCAATGACACTGAATAATTAGTAATAAGCATATATTGTACTACATTCATGTGTTACTGTCTTTTATCTTTTACACATGTTTGAAATTGATTTTAGGTAATAACCAAAGCCGTTTTGGTTGAGGGGAAGGAGAGAAAAATAGAGAAAATAAATTGTGTGTATTCCTGGTTAATCTCATACCTTCAAAAATTTCTCTTATATTTTTATTCTCTTTATTTTCATCATCTAAACTAAACACAACATTCGTGTTACCCAGATCAAACTTAACTAACATACAATATTGTGGATATTATTAGCATTGCTATTCAATCAAATTTATGTTTATTACTTTTTTATTGGGTAAATTTACACAGGAAGCATGATTTTAAGTTGCATGTATAAGTATACCTGAACAAGGGAGTTGTTTGCATAGCTTGCGTGTCCAACGCCACCGTTCATGTGTAGCACATGTGCTACCTTCATTCTTGTTTCTATAATTTTATCTCTACGTACTTACTCGTTCTATGTTCTTTTACTTTTGTGCTTCTATTCCTTTGATCGAACCTCATACAACACCTATATATATAGACGTGAAAACTGTTTCCTAACAAGAAAAAGTTTGTTTTCTTCCCATATATAATTTTTTTACATAGAGAAATGACGTTTTTCTCGTGGCTATATCCAATTTGCATAAATTATCTCGTACGAAGTGATTGATATTTGATCCCAAAGTGGTCCTTTACAAAGTAGTTCTCTGTTCCCATTGTCAACTGTTGACACCGTCTGAGAGTGCATAAATGATAAGGAAAAAATTAATAGACACCCAAATACTATTACACCATATAAAGAGATAAAAGATAGATAAATATAAGTATTATAATATGAAAGGAAGAAAAAGATAAAGACAAAAATAAGTATTTATTCGATGTTTAAATTTTAAGGATTTCTAAATATTGAGATTCAAATAATTAAGGTATCAAACTTACGATAGCTAATTGAACCATATACAACATGAATGTGAGGACTAAATACTAATTAAGTTTGGATGTGTTTATTTAATATATAATTGTGTTGAAACAATATTTAAAGAAAATATGGAAAATTTAAAAATAAAATTATATATGTTTAAAGTGATTTGTTTATATATTTGAGGCCTAAATTTAACTTTTATATTGGTTTTATATTTTTTTTCATATAGAAAAATTGGTTTCTGTAGCTTTTATTTAAGCACTGAAACTATAAGAACCAAGAGTGAAAACATATACAATAACAAAAATATTCCAATAGATTAAAATTATAAGAGTTAAAATCATTTAAGTAAAAATGGAAAAGACACTAAAAAATTAGTATCGAAATAAGAAATATTTAAATATACTTGGAATCATCAAAAAAACTAATTTATGATTTTTATTTGAATATGTTCTCATGTTGCTCCTTCATTTTAGATATTAATTAGGATTGATCAACAAGTCATGGTTTGAGTGGTACTAGATTAATCTTTTTAAACAAGATTTTCATTTTGAGTTTTGTAAATAAAAAAATATGATTAAGAGAAAAGATGTCATTAAAGATGAAAAGTTAGATTTTTCAATAGAGATTAATTATTAATAAATTTAATTGATAGATATTTTAAACCAATGTCAAAGTAAAAAATTGGAGTTATTTTTTGACTAGCTACCATCTGTATTTGTTTTTTTTGTTTGACAGAGCAATCAGGATTGTTATTTACACTACTAGAAAATAGATGTTTAACATTGATTGTTAAGGACTTTTAGTATTGGTTTGGCTATTAACTAATGTTAAAACTATCAACGTTAAAAGTATCAAAATTAACATTGCTTTTTGAAAATCAATATTAAACTAAACCACACAACATCAGTTTTCTAAAAAATCATATTTGTATAGTAAGAAATAACAAAAACAAATGCTCCACAACATTCATGTTTAGAGATGGTATTTTTTGTTAAACAACATCAATTTTTTAAAAAAATGATGTTTTTGTGCAACAACATTGATTGTTTTGAAGACCGATATTATTTTTTGGAAATTTTTTAAATACCCTGACTATTTTTTTTAATTATCTTAACTTAACCTGCAAATTGAAAAATAAAATCAATTCAAACAGTTTTTACCAGATTGTTCAAATTTTGTCCATAATAATTGAATATTTGCTATCAATTAAAAGAAATATTTAAAGTAATGAAAGTCAATACATAAAATCATTTATAATCTAATCTAAATTAACAAAACTCTATAATTCTAAAATCACTTAAACACATAGTGTATCATTTCTAATTTTTAGATAATATCTCGCTCACTAAATGTGAATTGTCTTCATTCTCTCTAGTTCTAATAGTCTTGGATCAATAAAATATTACATGATGTAATAAAACATAAGTTAATAGGTATAAATAATAACAATTATAACAAATTGAGTTAGTTTACAAGTAAACAATTATTATTTTCCAATTATCCTTGAAACCTCTTAGGACTATAGTTGACATCCAATACATTACGTAATACCCGCACTCAATGGTATTAATATCGATTTTTTAAAGACCAATGTTAATAAACTCATTTGAATTACGAATATGTCACCATGTTTTTATTAATATCGATTTTATAAAAACTAATGTTAACATAATGACGTTAAATCTATTTTAATTTTTGAAGTAGGATTAGGACGAATTAATCAAACTAATATTAATTTGATTCAAAATATAATTTAAATATTCAAATGCATGCACCTGTATAATTTTTTTTACAGAAGTTATATGTCATTACAATTAACGTTTCTTTATATATATATATATATATATATATATATATATATATAGTCATACTAATGCGTGTGATTAACCCAACACTTGTGGGCTAGAAACAGTATCCTCCAATTTTATGGATTCCGATTGAACAATGATCTTTAGATTTTTTTTTATTATTTAAGAAACTGTATCTTTCATTTCAGTTTATTTTTCTTTTTATATCACGTTTATATCACCTATTATATATATTATATATTTTTCTCTCTCTCACTAAATACTATAACATTTGAAGTGTCTAAAATTCATTTTTTATCTAGATTTGTTGTGGTGGGTTTTTCATGGCATTTACATTTGTAATTATAGGATGAAGATCAGACCAAAATCTTAATATATTAATTAGATTTAAGTATGTATTTAAAGTTTGAGCTGTCTGATTTTTATTTAAGAGTTATAATGTATTGCGTGCATGAATTCCAAGAAAAGTCAATTATACCGATTCCGGGGTGTTCCAAATTTTATATGGTAAATTCGTTAGTAGATACTGTTTGCGTGTGTAGACACTTAAAGAGGGAGAGGAAGAAAATAAAAATAAATGATTAGTAATGTAAGATGATATAGGAGAAATTGAAAAAACAAATCCATGTAGAGTTTTAACACACTATTTGAGTATTTATAAATCATAATTCTCTTAGTTTTTTTTTTAAGAGTACTCTCTTTAGTTATGAAACATCCTCAATTAACGAGTTCTGGTTACTTTGTTTTGGTATACAGGAGTTCTTGTTAATTATTCGTGAGTCCTGTTCCCATGTGTATGATATGGGGCCATGGGTGTAAATGTGCACCACACATGCAATTGTAGCCTTAGACAAAAACTGTATTCGACTGACTGTTGCCGTACATAAGCAACAGCTAATGTAGGCGAATTTTTCTATTCACAAAAAATCACAAAAATGAAATGTAATTATTGGTATGGAAGTTCACAATTTGTTTTTGTTAGATATTTACAAAAATAATAATAGTCCTTCAGTCCTTCTCGTCTGCAAAAGACAGAAAAGCATCGGTTGTAAACTAACCAAACCACCCTCAATCATATCAAAACCACCACATTTAATTCAGTAATTGATCAAATCAACATATTTCAATTGAAACAGCTCCAAACATTTTAACTATTATACATCTATACCCATCACCCATAAATTTGTCTCAACTTACGGACGAAATCGTGGAACGCATTTACATATACATAGACAAAAGTTCTTCTACCCTAAATATCCACAGAATACAGTACTAATATTTTTCGTTGTCTCAATATGCAAATGAGACTTTGATGGTTGATGAAGCAAGTATGGAAAACTTATGGGCTCTTAAGACTATTCTCAAGGTTTTGAGCTTGCATATGAAATAAATATAAAACTTTGGAAAAGTAGTTTTTTGGCATTAATATAGAGAGTTCTTTTCTAGTAAAAATTGCTAATTAATTTCTTGCATTGTGGAATTTGGTGTCCTTTCAAATTCTTGGGTTGCTCATAGGTGCAAATCCAGGAAAGATTCCCTTCCTAGATGTTGTGGTTGTAGAGTTAACGAAACGTGAGTTTGATGTGAACCCATAAAAGTTTAAAACCTATGAACACATAAGTCATTTGAATTATACTTGCCTCAAGAAAGCTAAAAATTGGATTTAGTACTAATTCACTTAACCTTTGAGTACAAGACACTGCGAAACCAAAGTGTTTTAAACACCATAAGGTTGATCAAATCTTGATAACTCAAAAGATCTAAAAAGAATCAAAAGAAAAAACTTCCATCAATGTCAAGATCGAATACCTACTTTCAATCAACTTCATTCAAATCTACAAGGTTACCTCTATTTATAGGTCTAGTTTCACTCTAAATTTTCACTAGGAATCAATTAAATTTTAAATCCCACGTAGTATTTAAAATTCACTAGAAATAAATTCTCACTAAACATCATAATGGTTTTAGGAAGTCTACAAAACAGAAAAACTAACCTAAAATATGAAAAATCATTTGACTTATTACATCAAATTAAATATGAAAATTCATGAAAGATTATAAAAAAGCCATAATTGATTCTTCAACCCATAGACTAAGTAATGCCTCCAAATAAACTTCAGCTCATATAATTCTTAATTTCGAAGGATACCTTTGGTCCTTCAACACATCCATCATTTGAATTAAAATGTGTTTCTTCAACACATCCATTGTCGTTGTTGTAAAAGATACGTTTGATCCTGGTGAAAGTTCTACGTTGTTCTTGTTCCTCACCTCCAGGCAGAAGGTTAGGCTTGAATTAATTAAGAATTAAAGTGTCTTTTTAAAATGCATTAAATTAAAAATTAAAAATATCAAATATATAAAATGGTCTTTAAGCTTTAATTACAAAAAAAAAGAAGTTAAATTTAATAATGTGAGAAAATAAATTGTGTGATTATTATCTTTAAATTTATTGAATTTATCTTAAATTATAGATATCAAGTAATTCTTGTTGGACTCTAATTAAGTTGAACCTTCTTTAGCTTTCGTTTTGCTAAATTAAAAGACTGATTAAACGTGAAATTAGTTAAAAGATGTATTTAAAAATAAAATGTTTGCCTCGATTTCATTTTGAAATCGTAATCAAATTATATAAATGAAAATGGCCAATTAATCCATTTGATGCGGTAAGCATGCAGAGGTCATGGTATTAACGTGATGATGTACGTACTGTAATCATAAACAAATCGCTCACTCCTCCCTCTTTCCCTTTTTCTTCCTCCATCTTTTTCTCTTATCTTTCTCTTTCTTTCTAAATCAAACCCTAAACTCTATTCTCAGTTTGCTTTCTCTCTCCAATTTGACTTTTTTATTGTCGATGCCAAACCCGAACCACGTACCTACGGGACTTCAATTCGTGTTTATTAGGATTTTTCTTCTTTTCAGTTGAAGCTGATGTGTCAATATATGTGCCATTTTCTCTTCAACTTTGCTTCCACTTGCAGGTACTGCTTCCGTTTCCGATCGAACCATGTTTGCTTCATTTTAATGTTTTGTCATTGAACCAATATGTATGCATACGTTCAACACAAACTCTCTCTCTGTAATACCGTTTGTTTATACCGTACATCTCTCTGCAACTGTGAACTCAGATTTAATTTCAACATTTTTCTTTTGCGGTTTGAGTCCTTTTACTTTTCAGCTGCTCTGGATTTTTAGTGTATGAAAACTGGATTTTTAATTTTACTTCATCCACTTATGTGTCTATGGATATTTTGTTTTGTTTTGTTTAATTTCTTTTGTTTTTAATTATTTTGGTGAGTTTTGGTGTTGGAACCAGTTTTTAGGGAAAGAGGTGGATCCTAAATTCATAGAACCACCCCTTACTTTAATTTCCCGATAGGGTAATGTGCTTATAGACAATGACAAGACACTCTTTTATTTATCTCTTTTTTATAATTTTATATGTATATTCTTGATTGCATTTTAAGTTGTGGTCCTTTTTTTTCTCATAATGGTTTTTATGTCTGTAGATGTTAGGGTCTGAGTGGGAAAAAAATGAGGCTTTTTATTTATATTGCAATTGTTACTAGGTAAGCAATATATGTTATTTAACAAACATGATTATCCATAAATTATATTATTAAAAATATTTTGAGTGAAGTATACTTCATATTTTAAGGTTAAAATTGCATATAGTATATTTTAATACATGCAAGCCACGGCTAATATAATTTTTTTATATTATTAATTAATTTTTTTGATATATATATCATTATTATAAAAATTAATAAACTTATTATAACAATATAGTATGTGATGGAATGTTGATATAAGAAGACACTTTATAGTATTAAGAATATCAAATCTTTAAAAATAAAATGATTTAAATTTTTTTGTTGAATTCGGGATATTTTATACATGTTTAAATATGTTTTGTCACGAAATTAACATATTATTTGAAAGAGTTTCTCATATAAGTGGCTCTTTGATAGGGAGCATGACTATGTGTAGCCCTACCCACGATCTAGGAGAGAGACCCACACACCCACGTATCTGCATGACTACATACAACATTAGGATAGTGCGATTATTGTAGTGAAAGTGAAGTTATTGTAGTGAGAGTGCGGTTATTGTAGTGGGGAGTTATCCTTTTGTACATATAGTTGTTGTAAAGAAAGGTTCTCGTCCCGAGGCCTTTAAATATCGAGAAGTACTAAATAAAATATAGAATATTCAGCCTTAAGTTTGTTATTTCATTTCTTCCTCTTATAGATTGCCCTTAGTCTCGAACTTAAGGAAACCACTACTAATATTTGGTCCAACCTGTCGACCATCCTCAATGGCTGAGCATAACACACACTCCAAGATGACCGACCATTTGGAAGAGGCTGTTCTCCGCCTCACCCAGACCCACCATGATCTCTCATTGTGCCTCGACTCCATCTAAGAACAGTTGCAACTCCTACAACTTCAACTCCAACACTCTCCACCACCACCTCCACCATTACCTCCTCCACATTCTCCTCCTTCTTCCTGCCACCACATCAAACTCGATGTCCTGTGCTTCGACATCACAGACGCTATGGGATGGATCTTTAAGATCTCCCAGTTCTTCGACTACCACCACACACCCAATGAAGAATGCGTCACCATTGCCTCTTTTTATATGGACGACCCCACTTTAAGCTGGTTTCAATGGATGTTTTGCAATGGTCTCATCACATCGTGGACGTTCATGTTGCAGGCGCTAGAAACCCGATTTGCCCCGACGTTCTACAACGATCCCAATGGAACGTTTTTCAAGCTTACTCAACGAGGGTCCATCAACGAATACCTCCATGAGTTTGAATGTCTCGCTAATCACATTACCAGTTTACCCCCTTGTTCTTGCTCAGTTGTTTCATATCAGGCCTCACACTGGAGTTGTGCCACGAGGTGCAGGCACTCCAGCCCATCTCTTTTCCCTAGGCTATATCCTTGGCCAAGTTATAGGAAGAGACACTTGACGACCACCGCCGCAATTGTCACCAACGACCACCACTCGCCCACAACCTTTCACCCAACCCAACCACTGTTGTAAAGGAAGGTTCTCGAGACCCCGAGGCCTTTAAATATCAAGAAGCATTAAACAAAATGCATAATATTCAGCCTTAAGTTTGTTATTTGCTTTCTTCCTCTTGGAGACTGCCCTTAGTCTCGAACTTAAGGGAATCATCGCTAACACTCCTAATGGGAGAAAAACTAAATTGTTTGAAAGAATTTCTTAATTGACATTTTGCTAAGACAATATTTAACATATTATTTATCTTATCGCAATACCAAAAAGAAAAATATTGAAAAAAGAATTTGAGTAAAATATTACTCTCCATACAAGTATATATTATTATATATAATAAACTTGTTAATTTTTATAATAATTATTTTAAAAATTATAATTAATATACTAAATGAGAAGACTTTTATTATAAGTGGAAAGATTATGAGGGAAAAAGAGAAGTAAATCCTGACTTTTATGCATTTTGTTTAATGCTTCTTGATAACATATTTTAAACGCAATACAACATATTCTTAGTCTTTATTATGACTTCCTTTACAACAGTAATAATTAAACAAAACGCAATACAACAACAAAATGCATAATATTCTTAGTCTTTCATCAAACAAAGTGCATGTTGCATACATTTGTGAATATGACAAGTGTAATATGTATGGAACTTAAAGTTAATGTTCATAATTCATTATCACCTACTCAAGTTAATGACCTAAGTTGAGCCGACATGGAGCAGAAGCTGGACAGTTCCCTGGAATTAGAATGAATAATTTAACATATTTTGTTGTTGTATTGCGTTTAAGTTTTTCTTAGTCTTTATTATGTAGTTGTAGTTGTTGCATGCTTTGAAGTTGTTATTTTTAATTTACTTCAGTAATAATAGTCTACATATGCATGATTTCAAATATGTGGAGCAATGTCAGACCTAACCCTCACATGCACCGACAACCCCATTAAAGTGTGGTGTTGCACACTGTTCACTCACATGCGTACGTTTACCCCCATTAACATGTTTCTAAACAATCCGTGTGACCTTGGCATGTGATGCGAAACACCACGGTCAACAATTATGATGCAACGAATAGTCTGCCATGTTCATTAATGTGTGCACACTGTTCACTCACTTGTGTGCATTGTTCCACAGTTGCACAATATTTACTCACATGCATTGAATATCCTACCTAAGCCTCTCACCTAACCCTCGTAACTAACTTTGCCACCTAACCCTCGTAACTAACTTTACCACCTAACCCTCGCACCTAACCTTCCAATCTAACTCTCCTACCTAACTTTGCCCCTAACTCACATACTAAACTTTCTCAACCTATATATAATATCACCATTTGACAACAACATATCACACACAATAACTTTCTCACAAAACAAAACTCAATTTGTAACTCTCACAGTATTTCCACTCATATCCCATAAGCACCACCATAGCTCCACCTAAAGAAATTGCAACCATCATTGACCACAATGGTCACATTGTAGATGAGCCAGTTCAAGAATCGATGTACACATCTACGAACTCAATATTTATTTACGTCAGTCGTTCTATTACATTTACACAATTCATTTGAAAAATTAACAATCGTCTCCCTGCTCGAGCAACTGAAAAAGTTGTTCAATTGTTATTTCGTGTCCCTATTTCATTTTATCTGGATCAGACATGTTTTATTTCAGCACAACTACTCGACAAAGACGATCTCAGAGGCGCGATGGAAACAATTCTCCAGAATCCACAATTGAATTCTGCCAAATTCTGTGTTTTTACTGACCTTATTCCTCAACCACAACCATCGTCTCCACAATCCTCATTTCCACAACTACAACTACCACCTCCACAACAATTATCGTACAACAACATAGACCTCAATAATCCACTATCTTCGTACAACAACCTTGAAGCACAAGACCCCTTTGACATTTATACTTCATACACACAACTATTATCCAAAAATGATTCTTTATTTGATGCCCAAAAAACCTCGTTTGACCAACAAAATCATCCTTCATCCCTATTACGCCACCTTCACAATAACCACAAACGCAAACATCAAACCAAAATGAACATCACATCGCTAACGAAGATCTCATTATACGATTTCATGACGAAAACATGGATGATTTTAGTGAGGATGAGGATCAACAGTTCTTTGATCATATCAATCACCAAAGCAATGACCAAAGTGATGACCAAAGCAATGATGAGGGTGTCGACAGACCAACAACACCTCTGTCACATCCGTTGCAATATCACCAACCTAGGTGTCCAGTAGACTTGAACTTTGACCACCTACCACACTATATTGATCGACACTATTTTGTTCAGCAGCAATATAATGTACAACCACCAACCAGTGCACTCGAGGTGAGCATGGACTTCAATGAAAAAGCACAATGTATTCGAGCAGTCAAAGAACACAATATCAGAAATCATTTTGATTGCATAATAATTTACTCTGACCAGAGAAGGCTAAACTTCGTGTGTAAATTACATGAAAATGGTTGTACATGGAGCTTGGACCCATGCAATTTAAAAGACATAACAAATGGATTATCAAGAGTATTAGAGGTCAACACACTTGTCTCGCACCAATGCTCATAAAAGATCATCGACAACTTGACAAACACGTCATAGAACAGATCATCCAACCAATTGTCAAAACAAACCCAATTGTCTCCATCAAGACGTTGATTGCAGAGATCAAAACGTTTATGAATTATACCCCATCCTACAAGAATACATGGTAAGCAAAGCAAAGAGCGTTGGAGATGATTCATGGAAACTAGGAAGAATCATATGTCAAACTGTCAAAAATTTTACGAGTTTTGCAATCTTGTGTTCTTGGGACTGTGGTCACTGCTCAAACAAAATCCATCTATGAGGAAGGAGAAATTGTACCGGGCAAAAGAATGTTTAAACGTGTCTTTTGGTTATTTGGTATTAATGGCTTTGCATATTGCAAACCCATGGTACAAGTAGATGGTACACTGTTGATAGCTACCGCACAAGATGGAGCTAACCATATCTTTCCAATTGCATATACGTTATTGTAGAAGGGGAGACAACTTCAGCCTGAGGTTTTTTTCTAAAGAATTTGAGAACACATGTTACTCCGTAAATTAATATTTCTCTCATTTCAAAAAGACACCCCTTAATTATAAGTGCCTACAACAACCCAAGTAACTTATGGGTTCTCGACACATCCCATTTCTTTTGCAAGCGTCACATTGCACAAAACTTTCTTCGTGGTAACTCAAACTACAAATATTTAAAGAAACCACTGATGCTGGCTGGTGAGAATCTATTTTATTTATTCATTAAACTTTACTTTCAATCAAATTTTATAACGTAATAGATTGATTGAATATTTACAGGTTACGCATACATGGAGAAGATGCACATCTTGGGGATATATGTGCGAATAAGTCAAGTGCAGTTGAATGGCTTGATCAATTATCCAAATAAAATTGGGTACAATGCTTCGATGAGGGGAAACGTTGGGGGACATATGACTACCAATTTGTCTGAGTCTGTTAATTTCATGTTAAAAAACACAAGACATTTGCCGATGTCATCGTTGGTTGAAGAGACGTATTTCAAGACCGCACAACTCTTTTCTATTATAGGTCAAAAAACTTAGGCAATCATCAACTCTAGCTCACAGTATTCTGAAGTCGTCTCTGATGCATTGAATAACGGTCAACAAGAATCTAATACACACATTGTAAATGAATTCAACAAACACAATCACATTTTTATCATAACAGAGATCCAATCCCCACTTCAAATACCCAGACCACCTGGAAGGTTTAGAGTAATGTTACAATCCCAAAAGTGTGATTGTGGTGAATATCAGGCTAAACACTTACCATGTTCTCATGTTGTCTGTAAATCTGTCAATGTTGATCTCATGAACTATGTGTCGATGTTATTCACTTTACAACATATTTTGCATGTCTACGGACAACTCATTTGATTTACTGCCACACACGAATCAATGTGGCAAGAATATGAAGGAGATCAGTGGGGTCCTGATCCAAGGAGAAAGATGACTGCAAAGGGTCGTCCCGTTTCAACTCGCATTCCTACTCTGGAAAGTATAAAAAAATGTTAAATTTGCCGGCAACATGGTCCTAACAGAAATAATTGTCCTAACATATCTTCATCTTACATTTTTCCTCAAGTATGATTGTATAAGTATTTTATTGATAATACAATATAATGTTTTTCTATAAATAAATTGTTAAACAAAAAGTCTTATCATTTTTAATTAAATCTAATACCATAAACAAATTAATTATAATAATAAATATAATTATATTAATAATAATTATATTACAACATTCATATTTTTAAATAAAATATTCACCTGAAAAATATGTGAAGTTAATTAAATAATAAAAGAAAAACAATTATATTTAATAATATCATTTTCTTATTAAAAAATAATTAAAAACAAAATTATAAAATTTAATTAAATAAATAAGTAATACTAAAATTAATTAAACAAAATTTTATATAATATAATATTTATATTTTATAAAATTTTAAATTAAATTCACAAAACAGGTGTAGATTGGTGTGCATGTACGGAAAAAAGAACCCTTTTTTGTTCTCATAATGCTTTTATGTCTGTTGATGTTAGGATCTGAGTGGGGGAAAAAATGAGACTTTTTATTTATATTGCAATTGTTACTAGGTAACCAATATATGTTATTTAACAAACATGATTATCCATAAATTATATTATTAAAAATATTTTGAGTGAATTATTCTTCATATTTTTTAAGGTTAAATTTGCATATAGTATATTTTAATACATGCAAGCCACGGCTAATATAAATTTTTTATATTATTAATTAATTTTTTTAATATATACATTATTATTATTATAAAAATCAATAAAATTATTATAATAATATAGTATGTGATGGAATGTTGATGTAAGAAGACACTTTATAGTATTAAGAATATCAAATATTTAAAAATAAAATGATTTAAAATTGTTTTATTAGTGCTTATAAAAAGAGAGATTTTGATTTGATGACCTTTGTGCTATTGCCGCCTTCCTTAACTGTAGCGTACAGTGTTGTTATTAATTTTTTGTTGAATTCGGGATATTTTATACTTGTTTAAATATGTTTTGTCACGAAATTAACATATTATTTGAAAGAGTACCTGAGATAAGTGGCTCTTTATGGGAGAAAAACTAAATTGTTTGAAAGAATTTCTTAATTAAGATTTTGCTAAGACAATATTTAACATATTGTTTATCTTATCGCAATACCCAAAAGAAAAATATTGAAAAAAGAATTTGAGTAAAATATTACTCTCCGTACAAGTATATATTATTATATATAATAAACTTGTTAATTTTTATAATAATTATTTTAAAAATTATAATTAATATATTAAATGAGAAGACTTTTATTATAAGTGTAAAGATTATGAGGAAAAAAGAGAAGTAAATCATGACTATTGGATCAAGGGTTAAGATTAAAAATTAAAATTAGGTGACTTCTTTAAATAGTCATCAATAAAAATATTTGAATAAAAATTAAAAATGAAACTAACATGTTATGATTCTTACTTCTTTTTTTTTATCATGTGTGATTCATTTCTCATTAATTTTTATTACGTTTATAATTCTTTTGTTTCGAAGTTTGAATGTTAGTGTTTATAATTATTATTTTTTTATGTATATGAATCTAATAAAATAAGTTACATACCATGAATCAATCTAAAAATGATTCAAAATTGAGAACAATAAAGTTTAGGGAAGAAGTAACATGTCATTAATTAAATAAACAAGAAGTTATTTTAAAACTTTTAAAAATTAGGAAATTATTTGTATATTTTAGCTTTAATTTTTTTTTAACTTTTCTATAATTCATTTGAAATTACACAAAGATTTATTTTTATTATATAATTTTGTTATATTTTATATTATGTATTTCTTGAATAAAGATAAATAAGATTTTATATAAATATGTATTTATAACTATATATTACATGTAAATATAATTAAGATATATATAACACTAGCTAAGCTCCCAGTATCTTACACGAGTATTAAATTCATATTTTATTATTTATAAAAATAATTTTTTTAGATTATTTTAGATTTTAATATATTATTAATTACTTGATTTAAATTTTAATAAATGTATGATAATAAATATGCAAATAAATATTTAAATATATTTTCATATATATACATGCTCCATAAAATTGTTGTCAACAAGGATGTTGTCTCAAGTAAGAAGTAAGATCTCATTGGTTATAATGATTTGTTACTTACTTCCTTTTGCTTTTTCTTTTAAAAAAAATATTGATTTAGTTCATTTTTTTATAACATATTATTGTTGCAAAATATTTAGGGACTCTATCAATGACGAATCATCATAAAAATTAAAAGTGACGTATATTCACCTGACAGAATCTTGTTTTATAACATAAGTATATAATCAATATACTTCATGTAAATTAGTGTAAAATAGTGATAATAAATTTCTTATTTATATTATTATTATTATAGCATAATAAATATTTAAAGAAAATTATTATAACATAATGAAATAAACAAAAACAATTTTAATTGTAATACATATCCACCGTAAATTATTATAACATATCAATTTATTATCATTATAGTTTTAATACATGTTTACCATAAATATTATAAAATTATGATTATGATAATAATAAGAAAACATCATAATTCGAAATTTTTTCATAAAATTTTGATCATCTTTTGCCGTTAAGGGATATTCAGAATTTGGTGGAAAATTTATTAATTATTCGTTAAAAGGAAAGTATAATTATAATTCTTAGAATTGGGTCTAAATGTGTTATAAAATAATATATTAAATATTTTAAAAAAAATTCATAAATTGTGTCTATAATTCTTTAAGTAGAGCTTATACTAATAACCAATTTAATTACTAATTGTGAATAAGTATAATTAGAATTTGTAAATTTATAAAAACTATAATTATAAATATTTTATTGTTAAAAATCTCGTGCTTAGGAATATTTAGAATTGGGTAAAATAATATCTATTCATTATTTGTTAAAAGGAAAGTATAATTATAATTCTTAGAATTGGGTCTAAATGTATTATAAAATAATATTAAATTAAATTAAAAAATTGATAAATTGTGTCTGTAGTTATTTAAATAAGGATTATATTAATAGCAAATTAATCGCTACAAGTTCTTTCCAATACTCTCTTACAAGCTCTCATCGCCACGACCTTTTTATTTCTCTCCCTAAAATAGAATATTTATTCCCTTATTCCCATCTATAATAGCAAGCTTCGTCTCCTTGTCTTCTAAAAATGTGATTGCGCTGTGCTTCACCAAATTCATAGAGGAGGAAATGTAATCTTTTTTCGATTGTCGCTAGCCATAGATGGAAGAAACTTTACTAATTAGACGAGTCCTCAGTGTTTCTGCATTAAAGCTAGCCCTCTACTTTGAATTGCAACCTGTTCTACATACTTGTGTCCTCTGCAGAATTTGCCATCAAAGTCGTCCTAATTTTCTTTCCCTTAATTTCTCCATTATTGTCAAGGAAATAGGTTTGGCATGTGTGGAAATTAAAAGACCGGTTATGATGAAGGTTTAAGGAAAGACTTTGAAATAATTTGGGACAAAATATGTTCATTTGCAACAAGAATTTTGTCCAAAATTCATTTCCCATCTGAAATCCATAAAAAATTTATCATAATCTCACATAAATTAATAATTTTTATTACATAATAGAATATTAAAAAAGTTACTACCGAACCACACAATACTAGTTTTATTTTTCTCCAACTTAACATCTAGCTAGCTAGTTAATTGCTAGAAGAAAAACTAACAAGCAAAAACAATCACAACTCAGAACAACTACAGCCAAAGTTAATCCGGTTTAGTCATTGATCCGGTTAAAGTAGTAGGTCACTGATCTAATTCATAGACCAATAACTAGCTCGATTTGATCTAATATATATGTATAAAAAAAATCAATTATATCTGTATATATGATATATAGATATATAACTAACATTAATTGATTAAGAAAAAATCATTCATACTTAAAAATCTAAAATAACAATTGAAGTATTAAAATTGATAACACAATTACACAAGTCTCAATTTTTTTTAACGTTTATTTTTTGTTTTCTTTTTTATGTGAAACAAATTTTAAAAACGAGACAGGATCGTCGAATTTACACCAACCGGAAGGGTTTGACCGGGTCATTCCAGATCAAATGCATGATCGGTTCAATAACGAAATCGGCCCGGTTATATCATCAGATCTCAATTGGACCGATCCGAGCTGACTAGTAGAACCGGATTTTTAAACTATGACTACAGCAATACCATTTGAGAAACCATATATAGATGCAAACTTCTTGCTTATGCTTTTCTAGTCAATAATACGGTGACATTGATGAACTTAGTTTGCTCCTTGGACATACGATCAGTCAAGATTTGTTGGTAGCGGCTAAAAACCTCTTCAATGATAGCTTCACCAAAGTGGCTAACAAGCATTGGTTCTGCCACAGCCCTCATGCACTGTGCCACATTGTATCCGCCATCACTAAGTGTATCAGACCTTTCAGATTCAAATTCAAGAGCGTTCCAGTCATCAAAAGCATTCCAATTCACTTCAGACACCTCTAGACGATTGATGGCAAATGAACCTTCTTTAAGAACTTCCAATTTCACTTCAGATGGAGATGGAGTGTATAGAGGAATGTTAAAAGTATCTAATTTCTCTTCTTTTATGATTCCCTGCAGCAAACAGTAAAAAGATTTATATTCATGCATCTTTCCAAAGTTAGTCAATTATATGTTTGAACAGACAATTAATTTGCATTGTATTTAAAGCATTTTTTCTGGTCTACTATGATAATTCACATGAAAAAATACAGACAGTGTGATTAATAGCCAAAATAAAATTATAAAGAATGTTTATATATAGTAACACACGCAATTCTTATGTAATTAATCAGATCATCAAATGTTAAAACAATTCTTATGTAATCCTCAAATTTATTTATTTCAAAAAACAATTAAAGAGCATATAGAAAACATTATGGCTTATATAAAAAAATACAGATAAAAAAAAGCTAAATTTGGCGAGAAGGAATGGTTTGTATATAAAGATTATTTTTCCACTTATGGTATTAAGGATGTGCATTAATTATAAGTTTGGTTTAAAAAACTAGTAACAACGTGGTGTTAATTAATACTCAATTTTTAAGTTACTTACGAAAGAGAAACTTCTGCGTCATAATTTTTTTATGACAAAATATTGAACAGACAAGTTTTTCAGTTTACCTTAACCGTTACATCAAAACTGCATCATCTTTTGGGGAGTCATTTTATCAACTTATGAGAAACTGGATCTGTAAGTGTAATAATTCACTAACAAATTACTGGGCGAAGTATACCTGCAAGACCATATCATTAAGAGCAGTAGCCATAAGCTCCCAAATGTAGCCACCATCTTTGCTAGAGGGATCATCGCTTCTTCTTCCCAAAAATGTTAGAACCATACGACCTCCTTTAACTAATTCCTCTGCACGAAACTTGAGAAAAAGAGAGAAATCTCTTTGAAATTGCTCATAGTAAGCTCTCGCAACATTTGTCGGGCTTGTACTGCCAATGTAAACATTGCCCCTGTTGTTGTCTACACCCTCCGGAACCTAATAAAATCACCAACAAACAGTTAGCTATTTTTGCATATTTCTTAATTAAAACCATAAATACTAATGGCACTTTTTTTAGATACTTTTTCTATGTTAAAATTTATTGAAAATCAATAATTTTGATGAGTTTCACTTTTAAATCAACATAGTAGTTAAATGAGAATCAAGACCAAATTGCTGATTTTCAAAAAATTTCAACTTGATCAGAGAAAGAGCATTTGAAAGAGAATACACAGAGATATTGCCATTCCCCAAGGCACATATTATATTAAAAGCTCCTACAAAATACAAATACTAATAGAAGTAAGAAAAATATTTTATTAATATATATATATATATATATATATATATATATATATATATATATATATATATATGTGTGTGTGTGTGTGTGTGTGTGTACCTTAGATAGCCAGTGAAGGCTATAAGAGGAATGGACAAAATGAAGACTTTGATTTGGGAAAACCCTGCCATAGAAAGAACCAGGAACCCCATAGAAGTAGCATGGACCAATCCTACTTTCCATTTCATCACACAACTTCTCTTTGAAGCTATCAAGGGACTTGAAGATGTTGTTGAAGTCATTTCCAGGAAGATCATTCAGAAAGACCTTGTATTCTGGAGATTTATGGTTTAGCTCCCGACAAAGCTTCTCCACAATTTTGATGAATTCAGACACAACAAGCAAAGTGTTTGGTCCAGAAGAGCAACCCAAATCTGCAACCGCCAAGCTTCTGGGGACGGTGTTGCAATAGAGGCTTGTTATGGCTTCCTCTCTTATGGGCTTTGTCAAACAAATCACCTTTTCCTGTATAAGTTATAACCAATGACACTGAATAATTAGTAATAAGCATATACTGTACTACATTCATGTGTTACTGTCTTTTATCTTTTACACATGTTTGAAATTGATTTTAGATAATAATCAAAGCCGTTTTGGTTGAGGGGAAGGAGAGAAAAATAGAGAAAAGAAATTGTGTGTATTCCTCGTGAATCTCATACCTTCAAAATTTTCTCTTATATTTTCATTCTCTTTATTTTGATCATCTAAACTAATTAAACACACCATTCGTGTTGCCGAGATCAAACTTAACTAATTAACATACAATATTGTGGATATTATTAGCATTGCTATTCAATCAAATTTATGTTTATTACTTTTTTATTGGGTAAATGAACACAGGAAGCATGATTTTAAGTTGTATGTATAAGTATACCTGAACAAGGGAGTGTTAGAACAAATCTCTTTTAACCTGTGATATTACAAACTACAAAGAAACACAGGTTATTAATAAAATGCGGAAATTACAGATCAAAACATACCTCCAGCCATTGCTATGAAGAGTTTCTTGTTTTGGTTCTTCCAAGCTCTCTCTCTTCCACTCTCTAGATGGTGTATAAGACTGAATTCGAAGGGATGAGCTCAGGGACCAAATTCATGTGCTTATATAGGCATTCTACCATCAAGAATGCATTTATCAGCCATTACCACTCATTATTGGCTGTTACAATTCTTTATTGGCCATTATCATCCATTAACAACCATTCAAAATGGCTTTCAAAACTGATGAGCGTTACAAAATTTCAAAATGTTATGACCATGAATTATTACATTCTCCCACTTGGTCCAAACATTTTGACTTAATGCTCAATCTTCTTAAGAAATGAATATATGAATCATAGTGATAGTTCCTCTTATAACGAGTAATATCATCTATGTATTACAATATACTCAATTTCCCAAGCAGTATACTTAAAGTGGTAATAAAACTTCATGAATAAACCCAATGTTTATTCTTGGTCCAAAACATAATTTTTCTCAAATAAATCAATGTGCACCAAAATATGAGAAAATATCATAATATAAAAGTTTCAATTTTTACATATATGTATACAATCATAAATTGGAACCAAGTCCCATTCTTTCTACATGATCCTTAAATTTAAACGGTGGCATGCCTTTAGTTAAAGGATCAGCGATCATCAACTCAGTGCTTATATGCTCAATGACCACTTTCTTGTCTTTTACTCTTTCTCTAATGGCTAAGTACTTAATGTCGATGTGCTTACTTCGACTTCCACTTTTGTTATTCTTAGCCATAAAGACAGCAGCTGAGTTATCGCAAAAAATTCTTAAAGGCCTTGAAATAGTATCAATTATCTTCAGCCCAGAAATGAAACTTTTAAGCCATACACCATGTGATGTAGCCTCAAAACAAGAGACAAACTCAGCTTCCATGGTAGAAGTAGCAGTCAAAGACTGCTTAACACTCCTCCATGAAATAGCTCCACCAGCCATCATGAAAATGTACCCAGATGTTGATCTACGAGAGTCAACACAACCAGCAAAGTCTGAGTCTGAATAACCAATCGCATCTAGATTGTCTGTCTGTCTATACATAAGCATGTAATCTTTGGTCCCTTGAAGGTACCTCAACACTTTCTTAGCAGCTCTCCAGTGGTCAATACCTGGATTACTCTGATATCTTCCTAACATTCCAACTGCAAAAGCAATGTCAGGCCTTGTGCATACTTGAGTATACATGAGGCTTCCAACAACTGAAGCATAAGGAATGTTTTTCATTTGTTCCCTCTCAAAGTCATTCTTTGGACATTGGTTCAAATTAAACCTATCACCCTTCACAATGGGAGCAACACTTGGTGAACAATCTTTCATCCGAAATCTCTCTAGAATTTTGTTAATATAGGTTTCCTGTGATAGACCCAAAATACCTCGAGATCTATCTCTATGAATCTTAATGCCGATGACATAAGATGCATCACCCATATCCTTCATGTCAAAATTCTTAGAGAGAAATTGTTTCACCTCATGTAGCAAACCCCGATCATTGGCTGCAAGTAAAATATCATCTACATATAAAACAAGAAAGCATATTTTACTCCCACTAACCTTGTGGTATATGCATTGATCCATGGGGTTTTCATCAAAACCAAATGAAGAAATTATCCCATGAAACTTAAGGTACCAATGACGGGAAGCTTGTTTTAAACCATATATAGATTTATTAAGCTTGCAAACCAAATGCTCACCACTATTAGAGGAGAAACCTTCAGGTTGTTTCATATAAACCTCCTCCTCTAAATCACCATTAAGAAAAGCTGTTTTCACATCCATTTGTTGCAACTCAAGGTCAAAATGAGCAACTAATGCCAAGATTATACGAAGAGAATCTTTCTTAGATACTGGAGAAAAAGTCTCTTTATAATCTATTCCTTCCTTTTGAGTAAATCCCTTAGCAACAAGTCTTGCCTTGTATCTCTCAATGTTGCCTAATGAATCCTTTTTGGTCTTAAAGACCCATTTACATCCAATGGCCTTCGCCCCATTAGGCAACTCTACAAGGTTCCAAACTTTGTTACTCTGCATGGAACTCATCTCATCCTTCATGGCATCATACCATAAATTTGACTCTTTACAACTCATGGCTTGATCAAAAGTTTCAGGATCATTTTCAGCTCCAATATTATAGTCAGATTCTTGCAAATATACAATATAATCACTAGGAATAGCTGATTTTCTTACTCTAGTAGACCTCCTTAATGTTGCATCAACATTTTCTTGGGGATCATGTTGTTCAACTGGTTGTTCATCATTTTCATGAATTTGATGATCAACTTGATCTACTGGATTATCAACAACAGTTTGTGGAATGCCAATCATGTGTTGTTCATCATCCCTTTGAACTTGAGGGGTATGAATTACAACCAATATTTCATTTGACGTGGAAGGTTGAGATTCTATATAATCAATTTCAGAACCTAAGTCCCTCAATTGATCACTCCCACTGATCAAATCATTTTCAATAAATTTGGCATTTCTTGATTCCACAATCCTAGTAATATGATGTGGACAATAAAACCTATAACCTTTAGACCTTTCGGCATATCCAATGAAATACCCACTAATGGTCCTCGGGTCAAGTTTCTTCTCTTGTGGATTATATATTCTCACCTCAGACGGACAACCCCAAACGCGCATATGTTTCAAACTCGGTTTCCAACCTTTAAATAACTCAAAAGGTGTCTTTGGGACAGCCTTGGTTGGAACACGATTTAATATATACGCTGCCGTCTTTAGTGCTTCAGCCCACAAGGATTTAGGAAGATTGGAGTTGCTAAGCATACTCCGCACCATGTCCAATAATGTTCGGTTCCTTCTTTCTGCCACACCATTCTGATTCGGAGAACCAGGCATAGTGTATTGGGCAACAATCCCATGTTCTTGAAGGAACTTTGCAAAGGGACCAGGTGCTTGTCCATTCTCAGTATACCTGCCATAGTATTCTCCACCTCTATCTGATCTCACTATTTTTATTTGCTTGCCACATTGGTTCTCAACTTCAGCCTTAAAGACTTTGAAGGCATCCAATGCTTCGTATTTGTTATGAAGCAAATAAACATTCATATATCGTGAATAATCATCTATAAAGGTGATAAAATATTTCTGACCATGTGCATCCATATCTGGACAACAAATATCAGTATGAATTATTTCTAATATGCTTGAACTCCTATTAGCACCTTTCTTAGACATGTTGGTCTGCTTACCCTTAATGCAGTCCATACAAGTCTTAAAGTCAGCAAAATCTAGAGTATTGAGTACCCCATCTTTCACTAACCTTTTAATCCTCTCAATGGAGATATGTCCTAATCTCCGGTGCCATAACATAGAGGAATTCTCATTAATATTACACCTTTTAATACCAGTTTGAACATGCATAGAACTATAAGTGGCATTATTTTGTAAACCAAGAAGATAAAGACCATCAGACAATATACCATTCCCAACACATTCAGAATTATAAAATAACTCAAATGATGTGTCTTTGAAATTAAAGGAATATCCAAACGGTACAAGCCTTGAAATAGAAATCAAGTTTCGGGAAAAACTTGGTACATAAAAAGTCCTTTCTAATTTTAAAATAAAGCCACTACTTAAAGTCAAAATGCAAGTTCCAATGGCCTCCACATGTGAGCCTAGCTTATTGCCTGATAAAATGCTTTGCTCACTTCCCACTGGTTTCCTTAGGTTTTGCATACCCTGTAAAGAATTTGCAATATGAATAGTAGATCCAGAATCAATCCACCAGGTGTTAATATTAACACTAACCATATTAGATTCATAACATACTAATGAGATTGATTTACCTTTCTTCTCAAGCCATTTCTGGAATCCGGGGCAATTCTTTTTCATGTGTCCCTTCTTCTTGCAAAAGAAACACTTTGCCACCTTCTTAATATCAGCTTGAGGTGGTATTTTACCATTCCCCTTCTGATAAGCTTGAGACTTAATTGCTTTGTTCTTCCCATAAGCAGTAGTCAGTAGTGCACTCTCACCCATCTCCATTACAAGCCTTTCTTCTTCCTGAACACACATGGTCATTAATTCATTGATAGACCATTTATCTTTATGTGTGTTGTAGGAAATCTTAAATGGCCCATATTCATGCGGAAGGGTGTTCAAAATGAAATGCACTAGGAAGGACTCAGACATATCAACCTCTAGTTTCTTAAGTTGAGCTGAAATATCTCGCATTTTCATGATGTACTCACGCACACCTTTCACACTGGTGAGCCGAAGAGAAGAAAACTTCATGATCAAGGTGCTTGCTAAAGTCTTATCTGAAGTGATGAACTGGTCATCAATGGCCTTAAGCAAGTCTCGGACCTTTTCATGCTGGTCAACAGAACCACGTATCCCAGCCGAGATTTTAGTCTTAATGAACATCACGCTGAGCCGGTTGGATCGTTCCCACCGCTCATATAGCGCAACGTCAGCTGGGCTACTTTCATTTGTGATTGCAGGTGGTTCGTCTTTCCTTATAGCATAATCTATGTCCATCCACCCCAATTGTAAAAGAATTCTCTCCTTCCATATCTTATAGTTATCTCCTTTGAGTTCGGGAACATCACATTGAATATCAGAAAAATTAATAGTTTGAGAAGCTGCAAAATTCAAAGGCTTATGTCAAAATTTGAGGCATACTAATCTTAATTGTATCTTTTACCAATGTAAACATACCATAAAATTGAATCTTGTGACATAAAAATTGCCTGTGGGCTAAATTTTTAATTCAATAAGAAACAATTAAACCTTATGATAGAATAATCAAATTATTTGCTTAATATTCATGCTTTACGGGTACAATATGAAAATAATTTAATTTCTATCGTAAATTTTTACTTTATGATAAAATCGACAAATTATCCATACATCATGATGCCTGTGGGTAAATCATGAAAAATAATACGTCATTTTATCCCAATTAATTATACAGATATAATAAAAATTCTTGTGAGATAAAATTCATTATATAAGTATAATTAATTACAATATTATGTCTAATTCCTTATATGATCTTTAACCAACTTAATATATAATTTTAATCAAATATAGATGCTGTGGCTAATCCATAATTAATCAAAATCATAAAGATCACTTAGACATAAAAATTTATTATATGAGAATAAATAGTATTTTGCATTTCAAAATCAAGATACAATATAATTATGAATAAGATTCTCATATAATTTTATAATTGAAATATAATATTATGCATTTGATTTCATATATATATGCATAGAATAAAATGTTCTAGAATATATTCATGCATAAATTAAATCAAAATTCAAAAAACTGTAAAGCACAATGTGTATATAACGTATTAAAAACGACAACATATCAGAAAAGCCTTATTGGTTTAGTGGCCTGCACATACATTAGTGTTCTTGGAGTCAAGGGTTCGATACCCAGCTAGCACAAAACGTAGGAGTTTTTGTCTTTTTTTTTTTTTTTTTTTTAAAACACTGTTCATCATCTTCAACCTTTAGCGGGTCAAACCCGACCCATACGCAGACCCGTTCATTTTTCATTCATTCGGACACCATTTTTCACGATTCAAAAGCCAAAATTAAGGAAATCAAACGAAATACATATTTCTAATTTTATTTTTTAAGAAACAAGGCCCTTCATACCATAAACAAAATCAAATCGGAAAATACCGAAAAACGAAAATGGACAAGGCAGAGGCAATTCTTGCTCTGATACCAAATGTTAGAACAAATCTCTTTTAACCTGTGATATTACAAACTACAAAGAAACACAGGTTATTAATAAAATGCGGAAATTACAGATCAAAACATACCTCCAGCCATTGCTATGAAGAGTTTCTTGTTTTGGTTCTTCCAAGCTCTCTCTCTTCCACTCTCTAGATGGTGTATAAGACTGAATTCGAAGGGATGAGCTCAGGGACCAAATTCATGTGCTTATATAGGCATTCTACCATCAAGAATGCATTTATCAGCCATTACCACTCATTATTGGCTGTTACAATTCTTTATTGGCCATTATCATCCATTAACAACCATTCAAAATGGCTTTCAAAACTGATGAGCGTTACAAAATTTCAAAATGTTATGACCATGAATTATTACAGGGAGTTGTTTGCATAGCTTGCGTGTCCAACGCCACCGTTCATGTGCAGCACCTGTGCTACCTTCATTCTTGTTTCTATAATTTTATCTCTACGTACTTCACTCGTTCTATGTTCTTTTACTTTAGTGCTTCTATGCCTTTGATCGAACCTCATACCGCACCTATGTATATAGACGTGAAAACTGTTTCCTAACATGAAAAAGTTTGTTTTCTTCCCATATATAATTTTTTTAGATAGAGCAATGACGTTTTTCTCGTGGCTATATCCAATTTGCATAATATATCTCGTGTGAAGTGATTGATATTTGATCCCAAAGTGGGTCCTTTACAAAGTAGTTCTTTGTTCTCATTGTCAATTGTTGACACCGTCTGAGAGTTGCATAAATGATAAGGAAAAAATTAATAGACATCCAAATACTGTTACACACCAGATAAAGAGATAAAAGATAGATAAATATAAGTATGATAAGTATTATAATATGAAAGGAAGAAAAAGATAAAGATAAAAATAAGTATGTATTAGATGTTTAAATTTTAAGGATGTCTAAATATCAAGATTCAAATAATTAAGGTATCAAACTTAGGATAGCCACTAATTGAACCATATAAAACATGAAAGTGATGACTAAATTAAGTTTGGATGTGTTCATTTAATATATAAGTAATGAACAACGAATTATGTTGAAACAATATTTAAAGAAAATATGGAAAATTCAAAAATAAAATTATGTTTAAAGTGATTTTTTTATATATTTGAGGCCTAAATTTAACTTTTATATTGGTTTTATATTTTTTTTTCATATAGAAAAATTGGTTTCTATAGCTTTTATTTAAGTACTGAGAATATAAGAACCAACAGTGAAAACATATACAATAACAAAAATATTCCAATGGATTAAAAATATAAGAGTTAAAATCATTTAAGTAAAAATGGAAAAGACACTAAAAAATTAGTATCGAAATAAGAAATATTTATCCTATATTTGGAATCATCAAAAAATAATTTATGATTTTTATTTGAATATGTTCTCATGTTGCTTCTTCACTTTAGATATTAATTAGGATTGATCAACAAGTCATGGTAAGGGTGGTACTGGATTGAATTTTTTTTAAATAAGATTTTCAGTTTGAGTTTTGTAAATAAAAAAATATAATTAAGAGAAAAGATGTCATTAAAAAAGAAACGTTAATTTTTTTAATAGAGATTAATCATTAATAATTTAAATTGCTAGATATTTTAAACCAATGTCAAAGTAAAAAAAAAATAGTTATTTTTTTTACTACAAGCAGTATTTTTGTTTTTTTTTGTCCAGAGTAAGCAGGATTGTTATTTACACCCCTAGAAAATATACTTTTTATATCGATAGTTATGGACTTTCAATATCAGTTTTCTAAAAAATCAAATTTGCATAGTAAGTAATAACAAAAAAGAATGTAAAATATGTATAAACCAACATCAATTTTTAGAAAAATCGATGTTGTGAATTGATGACAACATCGATTTTTCTAAAAATTGATATTAGTTAGCAGAAAACAACATTGATTTTTTTTCTAAAAATCCATATTTTTTGTTTCACAACATTGGCTTTTAGAGATGTTATTTTGTGCTAAACAACATCGATTCTTTTAAAAACTAATGTTTTTTCGCAACATTGATTGTTTTGAAAACCAATATTTTTTGGAAATTTTTAAAATATCCTATCAATTTTTTTAATTACTTCAAATTAACCTACAAATTGAAAAATAAAATCATTCCAGACAATTTTTATTAGGCAATTCAATTTTTTCCCCTAATAATTGAATATTTGCTATCATTTAAAAGAAATATTTAAAGTAATGAAAGTCAATACATAAAATTATTTGTAACCTACTAATCTAAATTAACATAACTCTATAATTCTAAAATCACTTAAACATCTAGTGTTTTCATTTTTAACTTTTAGATAATATCTTACTCACTGAATGTGAATTGCTTTCATGCTCTCGGGTTCCAATAATCTTGGATCAGTAAAATATTACATGATATAATAAAACATAAGTTAATAAGTATAAATAATAACAATTATAACAAATTGAGTTAGTTTATAAGTAAACAATTATCATTTTCCAATTATCCTTAAAATCTCTTAGGATTATTGTTGATATCCAATACATTACGTAATACCCCCAAGTCATGTTAACATCAATTTTGTAAAGACCAATGTTAAGGAATTCATTTGGTTTAGGAATATACTACCGTATTTTTGTTAACATCGATTTTATAAAAAACTAATTCAAAATATAAGTTAAATATTCAAATGCGCCTTTTATATATATATATATATGTCACAGGATCAGAACTGACTATGATACCATCTTAGAATAAATAATATGAAAAACCTAACTCAATCCCAAATGCTAACTCAAGAAGTGAATATATATATATATATATATATATATATATATATATATATATATATATATATATATATTGCGTGTGGTTATCTCCTATCATTAACCCAACATGGCCCTTGTGCCTTGGGCTAGAAACAATATCCCCCAATTCTATGGATTTGGCCGATTGAACAATGATCTTTAGATTTTTTTTCTTTTTCTTTTTTTTTAAGAAACTGTATCTTCCATTTCTCTTTATTTTCCTTTTTATATCACGTTTATATCACCTATTATATATTTTTCTCTCTCTCACTAAATGCTATAACATTCGAAGTGTCTAAAATTCATTTTTTATCTAGATTTGTTGTGGTGGGTTTTTCATGGCATTTACATTTGTAATTATAGGATGAAGATCAGACCAAAATCTTAATATATTAGATTTAAGTATGTATATAAAGTTTGAGCTGTCTGATTTTTATTTAAGAGTTATAATGTATTGAGTGCATGAATGCCAAGAAAAGTCAATTATACCGATTCCGGGGTGTTCCAAATTTTATTTGGTAAATTCGTTCGGAGAAAGATTGGTAGATACTGTTTGCGTGTGTAGACACTTAAAGAGGGAGAGGAAGAAAATAAAAATAAATGATTAGTAATGTAAAATTATATAGGAGAAATTGAAAAAACAAATCCATGTAGAGTTTTAACACACTATTTGAGTATTTATAAATCATAATTCTATTTAGTACTCTCTTTAGTTATGAAACATCCGTAATCGAAACAAATTAATCCTACTTCAATTAACGGAGTTCTGGTTACTTTGTTTTGGTATACAGGAGTTCTTGTTAATTATTCGTGAGTCCTGTTCTCATGTGTATGATATGGGGTCATGGGTGTAAATGTGCACCTCACATGCAATTGTAGCCTTAGACAAAAACAGTATTCAACTGTTCCCGTACATAAACAACAGCTAATGTAGGCGAATTTTGCTATTCACAAAAAATCACAAAAATGAAATGTAATTATTTATATGGAAGTCCACAATTTGTTTTTGTTAGATATTTGCAAAAATAATAATAGTCATATACAGTCCTACTCGTCTGTAAAAGCCAGAAAAGCATCGGTTGTAAACCAACCAAATCACCCTCAATCATATCAAACCACATTAGCAGAGCCCATAATTCTGTATTTGATCAAATCAACATATTTCAATTGAAACACCTCCAAACATTTTAACTATTATACATCTATACCCACCACCCATAAATTTGTCTAAACTTACGGACGAAATCGTGGAACGCATGCATTTACATATAGACAAAAGTTCTTCTACCCTAAATATTCACAGAATACATTACTAATATTTTTCGTTGTCTCAATATGCAAATGAGACTTTGATGGTTGATGAAGCAAGTATGGAAAACTTATGGGCTCTTAAGACTATTCTCAAGGTTTTGAGCTTGCATATGAAATAAATATAAACTTTGGAAAAGTAGTTTTTTGGCATTAATATAGAGAGTTTTTTCTAATAAAAATTGCTAATTAATTTCTTGCATTGTGGAATTGGGTGTCCTTCCAAATTCTTGGGTTGCTCGTAGGTGCAAATCCAGGAAAGATTCCCACCTAGATGTTATATAGAGTTAACGAAACGTCAGTTTGATGTGAACCCATAAAAGTTTAAAACCTATAAACTCATAAGTCATTTGAATTATATACTTGCCTCAAGAAAGCTAAAAATCGGATTTAGTACTAATCCACTTAACCTTGGAGTACAAGACACTACGAAACCAAAGTGTTTTAAACACCATAAGGTCGATCAAATCT
Organism: Glycine max; assembly: GCF_000004515.6. Lineage (NCBI taxonomy): Eukaryota > Viridiplantae > Streptophyta > Magnoliopsida > Fabales > Fabaceae > Glycine > Glycine max. The sequence goes on from NC_038252.2 coordinate 29,337,237, forward strand.
TGATAACTCAAAAGTTCTGAAAAGAATAAAAAAAAAATTTCATCAATGTCAAGATCGAATACCTACTTTCAATCAACTTGGTTCAAATCTACAAGGTTACCTCTATTTATAGGTCTAGTTTCACTCTAAAATTTCACTAGGAATTAATTAAATTTCCACTAAGAATTAAATCCCACTTAGTATTTAAAATTTTCTAGAAATAAATTCTCACTAAATATCATAATGGTTAGGAAGTCTACAAAACATAAAAACTAACCTAAAAATATGAAAAATCATTTGAACTTGTTACAACAAATTAAATATGAAAATTCATGAAAGATTAAAAAAAAAGCCATAATTAATTCTTCAACCCAAAGACTAAGTAATGCATCCAAATAAACTTCAGCTCATATAATTCTTTCGAAGGATACCTTTGGTCCTTCAACACATCCATCATTTGACAATGTGTTTCTTCAACACATCCATTGTTGTTGTTGTAAAAGATACCTTTGGTCCTGGTGAAAGTTCTACGTTGTTGTTGTTCCTCACCTCCAGGCAGAATGTTAGGTTTAGAATTAATTAGGAATATTAAGAATTAAAGTGTCTTTTTAAAATACATTAAATTAAAAATAAAAAATATCAAATATATAAAATGGTCTTTAAGCTTTAATTACAAAAAAAAGTTAAATTTAATAATGTGAGAAAATAAGTTGTGTGATTATTATCTTTAAATTTATTGAATTTATCTTTAAATTATAGATATCAAGTAATTCTTGTTGGACTCTAATTAAGTTGAACCTTCTTTAGCTTTCGTTTTGCTAAATTAAAAAACTGATTAAACGTGAAATTAATTAAAAGATGTATTTAAAAATAAAATGTTTGCCTCGATTTCATTTTGAAATCGTAATCAAATTATGGCTAATTAATCCATTTGATGCGGTAAGCATGCAGAGGTCATGGTATTAACGTGATGATGTACGTACTGTAATCATAAACAAATCTATGGCTCACTCCTCTCTCTTTCTCTTTTTCTTCCTCCATCTTTTTCTCTTATCTTTCTCTTTCTTTCTAAATTAAACCCTAAACTCTATTCTCAGTTCGCTTTCTCTCTCCAATTTGACTTGCTTTATTGTCGATGCCAAACCCGAACCACGTACCTACGGGACTTCAATTCGTGTTTATTAGGATTTTTCTTCTTTTCAGTTGAAGCTGATGTGTCAATATATGTGCCATTTTCTCTTCAACTTTGCTTTCACTTGCAGGTACTGCTTCCGTTTCCGATCGAACCATGTTTGCTTCATTTTAATGTTATGTCATTGAACCAATATGTATGCTTACGTTCAACACAAACTCTCTCTCTGTAATACCGTTTGTTTATACCGTTCATCTCTCTGCAACTGTGAACTCAGATTTAGTTTCAACATTTTTCTTTTTCGGTTTGAGTCCTTTTACTTTTCAGCTGCTCTGGATTTTTAGTGTATGAAAACTGGATTTTTAATTTTACTTCATCCACTTATGTGTCTATGTATATTTTGTTTTGTTTTGTTTAATTTTTTTTGTTTTTAATTATTTTGGTGAGTTTTGGTGTTGGAACCAGTTTTTAGGGAAAGAGGTAGATCCTAAATTCATAGAACCACGCCTTACTTTCCTTATAGAGTAATGTACTTATGGACAATGACAAGACACTCTTTTATTTATCTCACTCTTTTATTTATCTCTTTTTTTTATAATTTTATATATTATATTCTTGATTGCATTTTGAGTTGTGGTCTCTTTTTTGTTCTCATAATGGTTTTTATGTCTGTTGATGTTAGGGTGTTGTGGTCCCTTTTTTGTTCTCATAATGTTTTTTTTATGTCTGTTGATGTTAGGGTTTGAGTGGGAAAAAATGAGGCTTTTTATTTATATTGCAATTGTTACTAGGTAAGCAATATATGTTATTTAACAAACATGATTATCCATAAATTTTATTATTAAAAATATTTGGAGTAAAGTATACTTCATATTTTAAGGTTAAATTTGCATATAGTATATTTTAATACAAGCAAGCCACGGCTAATATAAAAAAAAATTATATTATTAATTAATTTTTTTAATATATACATAATTATTATAAAAATTAATAAATTTATTATAACAATATAGTATGTGATGGAATGTTGATATAAAAAGACACTTTATAGTGTTAAGAATATAAAATCTCTAAAAATAAAATGATTTAAAATTGTTTTATTATTCCTTAAAAAAAGAGAGATTTTGATTTGATGACGTTTGTGCTATTGCCGCCTTCCTTAACTGTAGCGTACAGTGTTGTTATTTTTTTGTTGAATTCGGGATATTTTATACTTGTTTAAATATGTTTTTGTCACGAAATTAACATATTATTTGAAATAGTTTCTCAGATAAGTGGCTCTTAATGGGAGAAAAAGAATTTCTTAATTAAGATTTTGCTAAGACAATATTTAACATATTGTTTATCTTATCGCAATACCCAAAAGAAAAATATTGAAAAAAGAATTTGAGTGAAATATTACTCTCCGTACAATTATATATTATTATATATAATAAACTTATTAATTTTTATAATAATTATTTTAAAAATTATAATTAATATACTAAATGAGAAGACTTTTACTATAAGTTGAAAGATTGTGAGAGAATAAGAGAAGTAAATCATGACTATTGGATCAAGGGTTAAGATTAAAAATTAAAATCATGTGACTTCTTTAAATAGTCATCAATAAAAATGTTTGAATAAAAATTAAAAATGAAACTCACTTTTCATGATTCTTATTTTATTTTTTTTATCATATGTGATTCATTTCTCATGTAATTTTTATTAACATTATGATTCTTTTGTTTGGAAGTTCGAATGTTATTTCTTATAATTTTTTATTTATATGAATTTAATAAAATAAGTTACATCAATCAATAAAGAAATGATTCAAAATTGAGAACAATAAGTTTTACGAAAGGGGTAACATGTCATTAATTAAATAAACAAGGGAATTATTTTAAAACTTTTAAAAATTAGGAGATTATTTGTATATTTTAGCTTTATTTTTTTTAACTTTTCTATAATTCATTTGAAATTACACAAAGATTAATTTTTATTATAAAATAATATTATATTAAATTACAAAATTGATAAATTGTGTCTGTAATTATTTAAATAGGGATTAGATTAATAGCAAATTAATTGCTAATTATAAATAAATATAAGTATAATTATAATTCTTAGAAATTGTAGAATTAAATTTATAATTTTTCGATTAATCACTAATTATAAAGAACATTTGTAAATATTTTATTGTGATTTTTTATAATAGAATCATGTATACATTTCATTGATAAAACAATTAAATTTATTATTGATTAAATATTTATTTATTGCAATTGATTTGCAATGCAATCCATGATTATAAATCTAAGTATATATTTTTGAAAAAAAAAATATATAATTTAATTTCATTTAATATTTTTTTAAGAAATGGATATAAGATTGTCATGTGATATCATCCTATAGAATACAACTTCATATATATATATATATATATATATATATATATATATATATATATATATATATATATATATATATATATATATATATATATTAGATTTAGTTTAAATCATTTATAAAATATGTCTATAATATATAAAATATTGATTACTGTTATTATTTTATTCTTAGCTTTATTTAAGACTAAAAAAAGCTTTCCATTCTAACAAAATTAAAATGTGTTATTTATTGGCTGAGAATAATGTTCAAGGATTCAATCTTGTATTGATGTTTTATAAAAATGTCACATTTTACATCGGTTATATACATGATCGATGTAAAAATTGTCATATTTACATTAATCATGTATGGTTATATGTATAACTAATGTAAAAAATAAATAACATAGGTTTAGATTTATCTAAATCAGCATTTAAGTAAAAAATGACATATTTCAATTTTGTAAAGACGAAAAACACTGAAAATTTTATAAAGACGAATTTCAAACATTTTTATATTTATAAGAATGAAAAACATATTTTATTCTTGATTTAATTAATTAATTATAACAATTATTATTTAAGATTGCATTAGATTTTAGAAAGGAAAAAAAATCATTTATATCTAATTCTAATTTAAATTTGATCGAATGGTAATAAGGTTTTAGGGCACTTTGGGCCGTCAAATATAGAGCACAAAGAGCCCAAAATTCGTTTGTCTTGTACATTTCTTTCCAATACTCTCTTAGAAGTTCACATCGCCACAACCTTTTTATTTCTCTCACTAAAATAGAATATTTATTCCCTTATTCCCACTCATAATAGCAAGCTTCATCTCCTTGCCTTCTAAATATGTGATTGCGCTGTGCTTCACCAAATTCATAGAGGAGGAAATGTAATCTTTTTTCGATTGTCGCTAGCCATAGGTTGAAGAAACTTTACTGATTAGACGAGTCCTCAGTGTTTCTGCATTAAAGCCCTCTACTTCGAATTGCAACCTATTCTACGTACTTGTGTCGTTTGCAGAATTTGCCATCAAAGTCGTCCTAATTTTCTTTCCCTTAATTGCTCCATTATTGTCAAGGAAATAGGTTTGGCACATGTGTGGAAATTAAAAGACCAATTATGATGAAGGTCTAAGGAAAGACTTTGAAATAATTTGGGACAAAATATGTTCATTTGCAACAAGAATTTTGTCCAACATTCATTTCCCATCTGAAATCCATAAAAAATTAATCATAATCTCACATAAATTAATAATTTTATTACATAATAGAATATTAAAAAAGTTTCTACTGAACCACACAATACTAGTTTTATTTTTCTCCAACTTAACATCTAGCTAATTGCTAGAAGAAAAACCAACAAGCAAAAAGTCACAACTCAGAGCAGCGAAAGTTAATCTCATCTCGTCATTGACCCAGTTGAGGTAGTGAGTCAGTGTTCTAACCGGTAGGTCAGTTATTAGCTCGATTTGATCCAATATATATTATTGAAAAATACTTAAGTCTCACATCGACTGCCTTAATCTTTGGAGTATAACACAAATACTTAAGTCTTAGGTTTTTTTTAACATTTTTTTTTGTATTCTTTTTTAGGCGAAATGGAAATATCGGACAGAATCACCGAATTTACTCCAAATCGGGCGGGTTGGACCGGATTATTCTGGACCAAATACATAACCGGTCCAATAATCAAATCAGACGGGTTATGTCATCAGATCTCGATCCGACAAGCCTAGTCGAGCCGGATTTTTAAACTATGACTACAACAATCCCATTTTGAGAAACCCTATATAGATGCAAACTTCTTGCTTATGCTTTTCTAGTCAATAATACGGTGACATTGATGCACTTAGTTTGTTCCTTGGACATACGATCAGTCAAGATTTGTTGGTAGCGGCTAAAAACCTCTTCAATGATAGCCTCACCAAAGTGGCTGACAAGCATTGGTTCTGCCACAGCCCTCATGCACTGTGCCACATTGTATCCGCCATCACTAAGTGTATCAGACCTTTCAGATTCAAATTCAAGAGCGTTCCAGTCATCAAAAGCATTCCAATTCACTTCAGACACCTCTAGACGATTGCTGGCAAATGAACCTTCTTTAAGAACTTCCAATTTCACTTCAGAAGGAGATGGAGTGTATAGAGGAATGTTAAAAGTATCTAACTGCTCTTCTTTTATGATTCCCTGCAGCAAACAGTAAAAAGATTTATATTCATGCATCTTGCCAAAGTTAGTCAATTATATGTTTGAACACACAATTAATTTGCATTGTATTTAAAGCATTTTTTCTGGTCTACTATGATAATTCACATGAAAAAATACAGAGTGTGATTAATAGCCAAAATAAAATTATAAAGAATGTTTATAAATAGTACGCACACAATTCTTATGTAATTAATCAGATCATCAAATGTTAAAACAATTCTTATGTAATCCTCAAATTTATTTGTTTGAAAAAAACAATTAAAGAGCATATAGAAAATTACGGCTCACATAAAAAAAATACAAATAAAAAAAAAACTAAATTTGGCGAGAAGGATTGGTTTGTATATAAAGATTATTTTTCCACTTTTTGCGGTATTAAAGGTGAGCATTATATTATAAGTTTGGTTTAAAAAACTAGTAACAACGTGGTGTTAATACTCAATTTTTAAGTTACTTACGAAAGAGAAACTTCTGCGTCATAATTTTTCATGACAAAATATTAAAGAGACAAGTTTTTTCGGTTTACATTAACCTTTATATAAAAAATGCATCGTCTTTTGGGGAGTCATTTTATCAACTTATGAGAAACTGGATCTGTAAGTGTAATAATTCACTAACAAATTACTGGGCGAAATATACCTGCAAGACCATATCGTTAAGAGCAGTAGCCATAAGCTCCCAAACGTAGCCACCATCTTTGCTAGAGGGATCATCGCTTCTTCTTCCCAAAAATGTTAGAACCATACGACCTCCTTTAACTAATTCCTCTGCACGACACTTGAGAAAAAGAGAGAAATCTCTTTGAAATTGCTCATAGTAAGCTCTTGCAACATTTGTCGGGCTTGTACTGCCAATGTAAACATTGCCCCTGTTGTTGTCTACACCCTCCGGAACCTAATGAAATCACCAAAAAGCAGTTAGCTATTTTGCATAATTCTTAAGGCCATAAATGCTAGTGACACTTTCTCTGACACTCCCTAAATCATTTTGATGAGTTTCACTTCTAATACTAACAGAAGTAAGCAATATATGTGTGTGTGTGTGTGTGTGTGTGTGTGTGTGTGTGTGTGTGTGTGTGTGTGTGTGTGTGTGTGTGTGTGTGTGTGTGTGTGTGTGTGTGTGTGTGTGGGTGTGGGTGTGTGTGTGTGTGTGTGTGTGTGTGTGGGTGTGGGTGTGGGTGTGGGTGTGGGTACCTTAGATAGCCAGTGAAGGCTATAAGAGGAATGGACAAAATGAAGACTTTGATTTGGGAAAACCCTGCCATAGAAAGAACCAGGAACCCCAGAGAAGTAGCATGGACCAATCCCACTTTCCATTTCATCACACAACTTCTCTTTGAAGCTATCAAGGGACTTGAAGATGTTGTTGAAGTCATTCCCAGGAAGATCATTCAGAAAGACCTTGTATTCTGGAGATTTATGGTTTAGCTCCCGACAAAGCTTCTCCACAATTTTGATGAATTCAGACACAACAAGCAAAGTGTTTGGTCCAGAAGAGCAACCCAAATCTGCAACCGCCAAGCTTCTGGGGACGGTGTTGCAATAGAGGCTTGTTATGGCTTCCTCTCTTATGGGCTTTGTCAAACAAATCACCTTTTGCTGTATAAGTTATAACCAATGACACTGAATAATTAGTAATAAGCATATATTGTACTACATTCATGTGTTACTGTCTTTTATCTTTTACACATGTTTGAAATTGATTTTAGGTAATAACCAAAGCCGTTTTGGTTGAGGGGAAGGAGAGAAAAATAGAGAAAAGAAATTGTGTGTATTCCTCGTGAATCTCATACCTTCAAAAATTTCTTATATTTTCATTCTCTTTATTTTCATCATCTAAACTAAACATAACATTGGTGTTATAAGATCAAACTTAACTAACATTCAATATTGTGGACATTATTAGCATTGCTATTCAATCAAATTTATGTTTATTACTTTTTTATTGGGTAAATGAACACAGGAAGCATGATTTTAAGCTGTATGCATAAGTATATATACCTGAAGAAGGGAGTTGTTTGCATAGCTTGCGTGTCCAACGCCGCCGTTCATGTGCAGTACCTGTGCTACCTTCATTCTTGTTCTATAATTTTATCTCTACGTACTTCACTCGTTCTATGTTCTTTTACTTTAGTGCTTCTATGCCTTTGATCGAACCTCATACCACACCTATATATACAGACACGTGAAAACTGTTTCCTAACAAGAAAAAGTTTGTTTTCTTCCCATATATAATTTTTTTAGATAGAGCAATGACGTTTTTCTCGTGGCTATATCCAATTTGCATAAAATATTTCGTGTGAAGTGATTGATATTTGATCCCAAAGTGGGTCCTTTACAAAGTAGTTCTCTGTTCTCATTGTCAATTGTTGACACCGTCTGAGAGTGCATAAATGATAAGGAAAAAATGAATAGACATCCAAATACTATTACACACCAGATAAAGAGATAAAAGATAGATAAATATAAGTATGATAAGTATTATTATATGAAAGGAAGAAAAAGATAAAGATAAAAATAAGTATTTATTGGATGTTTAAATTTTAAGGATGGCTAAATATCAAGATTCAAATAATTAAGGTATCAAACTTAGGATAGCCACTAATTGAACCATATAAAACATGAAAGTGATGACTAAATTAAGTTTGGATGTGTTCATTTAATATATAAGTAATGAATAACGAATTATGTTGTAACAATATTTAAATAAAATATGGAAAATTCAAAAATAAAATTATGTTTAAAGTGATTTGTTTATATATTTGAGGCCTAAATTTAACTTTTATATTGGTTTTATATTTTTTTTTCATATACAAAATTTGGTTTCTATAGCTTTTATTTAAGTACTGAGAATATAAGAACCAACAGTGAAAACATATACAATAACAAAAATATTCTAATGGATTAAAATTATAAGAGTTAAAATCATTTAAGTAAAAATGGAAAAGACACTAAAAAATTAGTATCGAAATAAGAAATATTTATCCTATATTTGGAATCATCAAAAAATAATTTATGATTTTTATTTGAATATGTTTTCATGTTGCTTCTTCACTTTAGATATTAATTAGGATTGATCAACAAGTAATGGTCAGGGTGGTACTGAATTGAATTTTTTTTTAAACAAGATTTTCAATTTGAGTTTTGTAAATAAAAAAATATAATTAAGAGAAAAGATGTCATTAAAGAAGAAACATTAAATTTTTTAATAGAGATTAATCATTAATAATTTAAATTGCTAGATATTTTAAACCAATGTCAAAGTAAAAAAAAAATAGTTATTTTTTTTACTACAAGCAGTATTTTTTGTTTTTTTTATAGAGTAAGTAAGATTGTTATTTACACTCCTAGAAAATATACTTTTAATATCAATAGTTATGGACTTTCAACATTGGTTATTAACCGATGTTAAAACTATTAACATTAATACTTAATAGTATCAAAATTAACATCAATTTTTGAAAACCGATGTTAAACTAAATTACACAACATCGGTTTTCTAAAAAATTGAATTTGTATAGTAAGTAATAACAAAAAAGAATGTAAAATATGTATAAACCAACATCAATTTTTAGAAAAATCGATGTTGTGAATTGATGACAACATCGATTTTTCTAAAAATCGATATTAGTTAGCATAAAATAACATCAATTTTTTCCTAAAAAACCCATGTTTTTTGTTTCACAACATTGGCTTTTAGAGATGTTATTTTTTGCTAAACAACATCAGTTCTTTTAAAAACCAATGTTTTTGCGCAACATTGGTTGTTTTGAAAACCAATGTTTTTTGGAAATTTTTAAAATATCCTATCAATTTTTTTAATTACTCCAAATTAACCTACAAATTGAAAAATAAAATCAATTCAAACAATTTTTATTAGGCAATTCAAATTTTTTCCATAATAATTGAATATTTGCTATCAATTAAAAGAAATATTTAAAGTAATGAAAGTCACTACATAATTTTATTTAAGACTAAAAATAGTTTTTCATTCTAACAAAATTATATTTATGAGAATGAAAAATATATTTTATTCTTGATTTAATTAATTAATTATAACAATTATAATTTAAGATTGCATTAGATTTTAGAAAGGAAAAAAAATCATTTATATCTAATTCTAATTCTAATTTAAATTTGATCGAATGGTAATAAGGTTTTAGGGCAATTTGGGCCGTCAGATATAGAGCACAAAGAGCCCAAAATTCGTTTGTCTTGTACATTTCTTTCCAATACTCTCTTAGAAGTTCACATCGCCACAACCTTTTTATTTCTCTCACTAAAATAGAATATTTATACCCTTATTCCCACTCATAATAGCAAGCTTCATCTCCTTGCCTTCTAAAAATGTGATTGCGCTGTGCTTCACCAAATTCATAGAGGAGGAAATGTAATCTTTTTTCGATTGTCGCTAGCCATAGATTGAAGAAACTTTACTGATTAGACGAGTCCTCAGTGTTTCTGCATTAAAGCCCTCTACTTCGAATTGCAACCTATTCTACGTACTTGTGTCGTTTGCAGAATTTGCCATCAAAGTCGTCCTAATTTTCTTTCCCTTAATTGCTCCATTATTGTCAAGGAAATAGGTTTGACACATGTGTGGAAATTAAAAGACCAGTTATGATGAAGGTCTAAGGAAAGACTTTGAAATTATTTGGGACAAAATATGTTCATTTGCAACAAGAATTTTGTCCAAAATTCATTTCCAATCTGAAATCCATAAAAAATTTATCATAATCTCACATAAATTAATAATTTTATTATATAATAGAATATTAAAAAAGTTTCTACCCAACGACACAATACTAGTTTTATTTTTCTCCAACTTAACATCTAGCTAATTGCTAGAAGAAAAACGAACAAACAAAAAGTCACGACAGAGCAACGAAAGTTAGTCTCATCTCGTCATTGACCCAGTTGAGGTAGTGAGTCAATCTTCTAACCAGTAGGCCAGTTATTAGCTCGATTTGATCCTATATATATAGTATATAACTTACATTATTTAATTAAGAAAAATTTATTCATACTCAAAAATCTAAAATAATAATTGAAGTATTAAAATTGATAACACAAGTACTAAGTCTTAAATTTTTTTAACATTTTTTTTATTTTCTTTTTCATGTGAAATGGAAATATCATACGGGATCGCCGAATTTACTCCAAATCGGACGGGTTGGACCGGGTTATTCTAGACCAAAAACATAATCGGTCCAATAATAAAATCGGACAGGTTATGTCATCAAATCTCAATCCGACCACGCTAGTCGAGCCGGATTTTTAAAGTATGACTACAACAATCCCATTTGAGAAACCCTATATAGATGCAAACTTCTTGCTTATGCTTTTCTAGTCAATAATACGGTGACATTGATGAACTTAGTTTGCTCCTTGGACATACGATCAGTCAAGATTTGTTGGTAGCGGCTAAAAACCTCTTCAATGATAGCTTCACCAAAGTGGCTAACAAGCATTGGTTCTGCCACAGCCCTCATGCACTGTGCCACATTGTATCCGCCATCACTAAGTGTATCAGACCTTTCAGATTCAAATTCAAGAGTGTTCCAGTCATCAAAAGCATTCCAATTCACTTCAGACACCTCTAGACGATTGCTGGCAAATGAACCTTCTTTAAGAACTTCCAATTCAACTTCAGATGGAGATGGAGTGTATTGAGGAATGTTAAAAGTATCTAACTGCTCTTCTTTTATGATTCCCTGCAGCAAACAGTAAAAAGATTTATATTCATGCATCTTGCCAAAGTTAGTCAATTATATGTTTGAACACACAATTAATTTGCATTGTATTTAAAGCATTTTTTCTGGTCTACTATGATAATTCACATGAAAAAATACAGACAGTGTGATTAATAGCCAAAATTAAATTATAAAGAATGTTTATATATAGTACACACACAATTCTTATGCAATTAATCAGATCAAAATGTTAAAACAATTCTTATGTAATCCTCAAATTTATTTGTTTCAAAAAACAATTAAAGAGCATATAGAAAACGTTACGGCTTATATAAAAAAAATACAAATAAAAAAAACTAAATTTGGCGAGAAGGATTGGTTTGTATATACAGATTATTTTTCCACTTTTTGCGGTATTAAAGGTTGTGCATTAATTATAAGTTTGGTTTAAAAAACTAGTAACAACGTGGTGTTAATACTCAATTTTTAAGTTACTTACGAAAGAGAAACTTCTGCGTCATAATTTTTCATGACAAAATATTAAAGAGACAAGTTTTTTCGGTTTACATTAACCTTTACATAAAAAATGCATCGTCTTTTGGGGAGTCATTTTATCAACTTATGAGAAACTGGATCTGTAAGTGTAATAATTCACTAACAAATTACTGGGCGAAGTATACCTGCAAGACCATATCATTAAGAGCAGTAGCCATAAGCTCCCAAATGTAGCCACCATCTTTGCTAGAGGGATCATCGCTTCTTCTTCCCAAAAATGTTAGAACCATACGACCTCCTTTAACTAATTCCTCTGCACGACATTTGAGAAAAAGAGAGAAATCTCTTTGAAATTGCTCATAGTAAGCTCTCGCAACATTTGTCGGGCTTGTACTGCCAATGTAAACATTGCCCCTGTTGTTGTCTACACCCTCAGGAACCTAATGAAATCACCAACAAGCAGTTAGCTATTTTGCATAATTCTTAAGGCCATAAATGCTAGTGACACTTTCTCTGACACTCCCTAAATCACTAATTTTGATGAGTTTCACTTCTAATACTAATAGAAGTAAGCAATATATATAAACATGTGTACCTTAGATAGCCATCGAATGGACAAAATGAAGACTTTGATTTGGGAAAACCCTGCCATAGAAAGAACCAGGAACCCCAGAGAAGTAGCATGGACCAATCCCACTTTCCATTTCATCACACAACTTCTCTTTGAAGCTATCAAGGGACTTGAAGATGTTGTTGAAGTCATTCCCAGGAAGATCATTCAGAAAGACCTTGTATTCTGGAGATTTATGGTTTAGCTCCCGGCAAAGCTTCTCCACAATTTTGATGAATTCAGACACAAAAAGCAAAGTGTTTGGTCCAGAAGAGCAACCCAAATCTGCAACCGCCAAGCTTCTGGGGACGGTGTTGCAATAGAGGCTTGTTATGGCTTCCTCTCTTATGGGCTTTGTCAAACAAATCACCTTTTCCTGTATAAGTTATAACCAATGACACTGAATAGTTAGTAATCATATATTGTACTACATTCATGTGTTACTGTCTTTTACCTTTTACACATGTTTGAAATTGATTTTAGGTAATAACCAAAGCCGTTTTGGTTGAGGGGAAGGAGAGAAAAATAGAGAAAAGAAATTGTGTGTATTCCTCGTGAATCTGGTACCTTCAAAAATTTCTCTTATATTTTCATTCTCTTTATTTTCATCATCTAAACTAAACTAAACATAACATTGGTGTTACAAGATCAAACTTAACTAACATTCAATATTGTGGATATTATTAGCATTGCTATTCAATCAAATTTATGTTTATTACTTTTTTATTGGGTAAATGAACACAGGAAGCATGATTTTAAGTTGTATGTATAAGTATACCTGAACAAGGGAGTTGTTTGCATAGCTTGCGTTTCCAACGCCACCGTTCATGTGCAGTACCTGTGCTACCTTCATTCTTGTTCTATAATTTTATCTCTACGCGCGTACTTCACTCGTTCTATGTTCTTTTACTTTAGTGCTTCTATGCCTTTGATCGAACCTCATACCACACCTATATATACAGACACATGAAAACTGTTTCCTAACAAGAAAAAGTTTGTTTTCTTCCCATATATAATTTTTTTAGATAGAGCAATGACGTTTTTCTCGTGGCTATATCCAATTTGCATAAAATATCTCGTGTGAAGTGATTGATATTTGATCCCAAAGTGCGTCCTTTACAAAGTAGTTCTCTGTTCTCATTGTCGATTGTTGACAACCGTGTAAGAGTGCATAAATGATAAGGAAAAAATTAAAAGACACCCAAATACTATTACACACCAGATAAAGTGATAAAAAATAAATAAATATAAGTATGATACGTATTATAATAAGATAAGAAGAAAAAGATAGAGATAAAAACAACTACTTATTAGATGTTTAAATTTTAAGGATGTCTAAATATCGAGATTCAAATAATTAAGGTATCAAACTTACGATAGCCACTAATTGAACCATATATAACATGAAAGGGATGACTAAATTAAGTTTGCATGTGTTCATTTAATATATAAGCAATGCATAATGAATTATGTTGAAATAATATTTAAAGAAAATATGGAAAATTCAAAAATAAAATTATGTTTAAAGTGATTTGTTTATATATTTGAGGCCTAAATTTAACTTTTATATTGGTTTTATATTTTTTTCATATAAAAAAATTGGTTTCTGTAGCTTTTATTTAAGTAGTGAAAATATAACAACCATGAAAACACATACAATAACAAAAATATTCCAATAGATTAAAATTCTAAGAATTAAAACCATTTAAGTAAAAATGGAAAATACACTAAAAAATTAGTATCGAAATAAGAAATACTTATCCTATATTTGGAATCATCAAAAAATAATTTATCATTTTTATTTGAATATGTTCTCATGTTGCTCCTTCATTTTAGATATTAATTAGGATTGATCAATAAGTCGCGCTCTGACTGATACTAGATTGAATCTTTTTAAATAAGATTTTCAATTCGAGTTTGTTAAATAAAAAAAATATGATTAACAGAAAAGATGTTATTAAAGATGAAAAGTTAGATTTTTTTAATAGAGATTAATCATTAATAAATTAAGTTGATAGATATTTTAAACCAATGTAAAAGTAAAAAAAATTGGAGTTATTTTTTACTACAATTAGTCTTCTTTTTTTGATAGAGCAATCAAGGTTGTTATTTACACTACTAGAAAATATACTTTTAACATTGATTGTTAAACACTTTCAACATCGATTATTAATTGATGTTAAAACTACACACGCATCAAAGTTAACATCAATTTTTAAAAACTGATATTAAACTAAACTATACAACATCAATTTTTTAAAAAATTGAATTTGTATAATAAGAAATAACAAAAAAGAATGTAAAATATGTATAAACCAACATTGATTTTTAGAAAAAATTGATATTGTGAATTGTCGACAATATTAATTTTTCTAAAAACCGATATTGGTTAGTAGAAAACAACATTGATTTTTCCTAAAAACTAATGTTATTTTCTTCTTCACAACATTGGTTTTTAGAGATGTTATTTTTTTCTAAACAACATCAATTTTTTTAAAAACCAATGTTTTTGTGCAACAACATTGACTGATTTGAAAATTGATGTTTTTTTGAATTTTTTTTAAATATCCTTGCAGTTTTTTTAATTACCCCAAATTAACCTACATATTGAAAAATAAAATAAATCCAGGCAGTTTTATTACGCAATTCAAATTTTGTCCATAATAATTGAATATTTGCTATCAATTAAAAGAAATATTTAAAGTAATGAAAATCAATACATAAAATCATTTGTAATTTAACCTAAATTAACATAACTCTACAGTTCTAAAATCACTTAAACAGCTTGTGTTTCATTTTTAACTTTTAGATAATATCTTGCTCACTGAATGTAAATTGTCTTCATTCTCTCTGATTTTAATGGTCTTATATTAGTAAAATATTACATAATATAATAAAACATAAGTTAATAAGTATAAATAATAATAATTATAATAAATTGAATTAGTTTAAATATATCCAATACATTACGTAATACTTACACTCATAATGTTAACATCAATTTTTTAAAGATTAGTGTTAACGAATCTATAACAAATTGAATTAGTTTAACTACATCCAATACAAATCTATATTTTATAGTAATATTAGGATGAATTAATCAAACTAATATTATTTTCATTAAAATATATATTTTTTCTCATAAAATTAAGATATGTGATATTTTAATTCAAGATATAATTTAAATATTGAAATGCACAGGTATAATTTTTTTTCAGAAGAAGTTATCTGTCATTACTATTAACGTTTCATACACTAATGTGTGTGGTTATCTCCTATCATTAACCCAACATGGCCCTTGTCCTTGGGCTAGAAACAATATCCTCAAATTCTATATATGGATTCCGATTGAACAATGATCTTTAGATTTTTTTTTCTTTTTTTAAGAAACTGTATCTTTCATTTCACTTTATTTTTCTTTTTATATCACCTATTATATATATTATTTATTTTTCTCTCTCTCAATAAATACTATAGCATTTGAAGTGTCTAAAATTCCTTTTTTAGCTAGATTTGTTGTGGTGGATTTTTCATGGCTTTTACATTTGTAATTATAGGATGAAGATCAGACCAAAATCTTAATATATTAGATTTAAGTATCTATTTAAAGTTTGAGCTGTTTGATTTTTATATAAGAGTTATAATGTATTGGGTGCATGAATGCCAAGAAAAGTCAATAATATAACAGTTATAATGTATTGGGTGCATGAATGCCAAGAAAAGTCAATAAAAGTCGATAATATAAGAGTTATAATGTATTGGGTGCATGAATGCCAAGAAAAGTCAATAGTACCGATTCCGTGTTCCAAATTTTATATGATAAATTGGTTAGTAGAGATACTTTTTGCGTGTGTTGAAAAAACAAATGTTAAAGCACACTCAAAACATGTGAAATATTCCTTTAAAATCGATCTATGAAGTGATCTACTGAACTATATAAACATTTATTATATTTGTTAACCATCCGATATATAAACAGCAACTAATGTATGCGTACTTTTGCTATTCACAAAAAATTACAAAAATGAAATGTAATTATTTGTATGGAAGTCCACAATTTGTTTTTTTTTTGTTAGATATTTGCAAAAATAATAATAGTCCTACTCGTCTGTGAAAGCCAGAAAAGCATCGGTTATAAACCAACCAAATCACCCTGAATCATATCAAACCACGACATTAGCAGAACCCATAATTCTGTATTTGATCAAATCAACATATTTCAATTGAAACACCTCCAAACATTTTAACTATTATACATCTATACCCACCACCCATAAATTTGTCTAAACTTACGGACGAAGTTTTATGTATAAATTTCTAATACTAGTAATCGAATTATATGATTTCAACACATATACAAGAATATTTTTAAATATATTGATATGATACTAGTAATTATCTTTTGTATAACTTCTTCACAATTGTGTCAACTAATACTCTGATTATTAAAAAATATTTTTTTCCCTCGGGCTTTCCAATCTCACGTGTACGAATGAAATTATTGAAATTATCAATCGGAATCGAAATAACTCCGCCATTCGATTAGACAATCAATTTTCTCAAGCTTTTGACCATATTTTGATCATTTTTTAAGGAATTATTCTACTCATCCCGAGACAAGTATGTCAAAATAGAATTTTCATAATTTGGTCAAATTTTATAGCAAAGGTCACAAATATTAAGGTTAATTTTATAAAATTAATATTCTCTTTTATTTATTTATTAACTTTTATTGGTTAAACAAACGAAGACAACACTTATTTTGAGAAGAAGAGGATATTATATTATGGAACACTTATGTTTAGCATTCTGAGGAACTTATAAGCTCTTTTGATCAAAACTTTTGTTTTACAAATTTATTTTACTAGCTTATTTTTTATAAACTATTTCGAATAACTTATTTTCATAAGTTACTTGAATTAACTTATGAAAAATAAATTAATTTATAAATTATTAATTAGCTTTTCTTCTTCTCAAAGGCATGAGCAAAACCCTGCTAGAGCATCACTGGCCAATATGAAAGGCATGAGTTAGTTTTGGTTTTGGTTTACTGCATAACAGCCACAAAACTTGGAAGTGAACCTATTTATATACTACTATATTTATTTTTAACATAGCTATTCCTCCCTGCTTAAAATTTGTAGCATTGTTTGTTGGAATTCTATTTATATTGTTGATATTAATAGAATTGCTATCTCTCCAAAGTTACAACATGGTGGTAAGCCCAATCTCCCAAGTCCCAACCAAACCAGTGCAAAGGTCAATGATAATATCACCATGAAGGTTAGGCATCACTAGTACAATGAAAAGTACAAGATTCTTCACAACTTCCTCATAAGTGAATCATCAGCTCTTTTTGCATGATATTGGCTTTGTGTATTATGGCAAAAATCCATTCTCTTCCATGAGCCTTGGCATAGTGAAAGGCACACTCAGCTACCCTTAAACTTGTTTGACGTGTAATGATTGACAAGCATGCACTATACAACGATTGTTAATGAACGTCCGATTTTCCAATAAGGGTGGTCATTCGCCCTTTCAAGCCAATTGCAAGAATCCCAAATCATAAATTCGTGAACAATCCTAGGTCGTAAGTAATCTCACATCTAACACAATGAAAACCAAAGAATAATTAATGCATATGATATACCAAATTATCATGCTTAGGGTCCACTCTACGGTTCTTCTCTGACAAATTCTAATCCATTGTGCTTCATAGTAAGTGACAACATCCAAATCAGACTTAGAAGGATCCAATCAGAGAGAGAAAAGCCAACTTAATATTCTCAGTTAGTTTAAATAAACAAGAAAGTTTCCCGTGGAATTCTCAGTTAATTTACTTGCCATTTTTCCTATCAATTATTTCCAAAAAAATATTAAATGTTCCTGAAGATATTTTCTGAAACAAATACTCATATTATTAACAAAATGGCAGCAAAATTTGGAAACTTTTCAGCAGAAAAATCACACTTTTCTTTGGAGAGTTAGGAGTAAGTAAGGAAGATATGGAGAAAGATCAAGTAACAGAATCAAATGGTGCAATAATCTCTTCCAAGTTCCAACCTCATCTATACAATAAGGATTTTTCACAAAATCTACTGCTATGTTATTCTACCAAGAGGAGGATCTCTTGAAGAAGTAACTAATCGAGATCTTTCAGTTATCTATTACTTGCTACATGGGATCAACGTTGATGTCAACTATCTTATATTATGATATTTAGGCCAAGTCCTGTACTCTAGCAAATCCCACGCCTTATCCTATGGAATGTTACTCACCAGACTTTTAAGAGAGTATGAGGTGTCTCTCATGTTGGAATTGTAGAGTTTCAAGTCAAGAAATAAGATACATTTAATGCATAGTGGGATTTAAATTTTTACCACTAAGGTGAAGCTTATTTTACTAGATGAAACTTATTTGAATAGATGCATAGAGAGTTATTTTTGTTTTAACTTCCAATATAACTTATTTATTATAGTTGGTAACAATCTTCACTATAAACAGATAAGAGAAATAGTGGAGAAGATACACATGAAAAGAGAGTTTGTGAAAAGAGATATTACTTTGTTGAGAGAAAAGTATTTTTATGTGAGAGTGTTATCACTTTTTTGTAACCATTGAATAGGGTACTCGAGTTTGTAGAGTGATAAAATAATATAGGATGTGTTACAATCTTGTAATCTTTGTTGTGTTCTCATGATTTTTTGTGAGTATGGGTAATTTTGTTTATAGGAGCTTTGATTACCTAACAGTGGTATCAGAGCTATAATCGAGAACACACAAAAGTTCAAGATATCGTTGTTTGATGGAAAAATAAATTTTATGATTTGATAGAGTATTATTCAAAACTTTTTGGTGCACCAAGGTCTTGATCAGGCATTAAAAGATGAAAGGTCGACTTTTATAAATGAAATCGAATGAACTAAGATCCAAAGGAGGACTATAAGCATTCAGTTAGCCCTTGCTCCCGAACAAAGTCGCTAACCAATTGCTTTTGTTTGTAGATGGAGTTGTATCAACTCAAAATGATGATGGGAGGAGATCTCCATGACAACATCAACAAGTTCAATCAGCTAGTAAACCAATTTTTGAATGTAAATGATAAACTCTCTAATGAGGAGCAAACACTGTTGTTGTTGACCTCACTACCAAGATCCTTCAAAGCTTTGGTTCAAATGTTATTTGTGGAAAGATCAACTTTGAATTTGGATGAGGTGATCACCGCTATTAAAGAAAATGAGAGAATGATGAGAACTGAAAATATTGATGATGAACACCATGCAATAGCTATGGTAGAGTCCAAGTGAGGGAGAAATCATTCAAGGAGACATGATGGGCCAAGAGAAAGATCAAAATCACAACCGTGTCCGCAACGAGATATGAGTAACATATATTAATGTTACTATTGTCGTGAGAATGATAATGTCCAAGTGAGGTGCAAACAAATGAAGGAGAACTTGAAGAAATTAAGAGATATGAACAAAGATGGCGCCAACTCTCAAGCTAATGTAATAAAAAGTGTTGAAGATGAAGATGATGTGTTGGACACTTTGAAAATCGACGGAGAATTCGCCCATTTCAAGTTAGGGAATGGTGAAAAAATGAAGGCTGAAGGCATAGGGAGTGTGAGAATGAAGCTCCATGATGGTGTTATTTGAACTTTCTCAAATGTGAGGTTTGTATCTTCTGTTGTTGTCAATATGATTTCTATGAGGAATATGACATTACAAGGGTACAAGTATGTTGGTTCAAAATGGGGATGCAAGGTGTATAAGGGAAGATACTAGGTGTAGCGATGATAGAAAAATAAAGGTAACATTTACTATTTGGATGATTGTAAAAGTGTTGTAAATATTTCTGTTGGAGGGGGAATTTATTCACTTTCAAATTGATCAAATGATATTTCTCCTTGGGCTTGAGTGAGAGAATTGTAGAGTTTAAGGCCAAAAGATAAGGTATATTTAATGCATAATGAGAACTAAATTTTTATCACTAAGGTTTATGTGGTTTAAATGCAAAGTGGAAGATTACATTTTATTATATGAAACTTATTTGAATAGATGCATTGGAAGTTATTTTTTATTCAACTTCTAAGAAAACTTATTTATTATAGTTGGTGGCAATTTTCACTATAAATAGAGAAGATAATTAATGGATAAAATACACATAAAGAAAGAGTGTGTGAGAAGAGAAATTGTAAAACAAAATCACTTTGTTAAGAAAAAAGTATCTTTGAGTGAGAATATTATCACTTCTGGTAACCATTGACTGAGATACTCAGGTTTATAAAGTTTAACACAATTTAGAGTGAGTTACAATTTTACAATCTTTGTTATGCTTTTACAATCATTTGTAGGTATGAGTAATTTTGTTTGTGAAAACGCTGATTATCCAACAAGAATCTACTAGTGAAGAATATACTTTCTTTGGAAAAGAAATATGAGGTTAGGAAATACTCATGAGTAGTCAAAAAGCATAAGAACAACTCCCTAAAAATAAGAAAAGAAGCTTAGGTTGAAGATAGAATTCATGAAACATGCAGTTGAATATGACACATATAGACAAGAAAAGTTCTTCCATTGGTTGAATACTATTCTTATGCGAAAACTTGCTTTTGAAGCGAAATCTTTTCCTGAATCCTCATGTCAACCACCTCATTTTATAATTAATGTCTCTTCTAGTAGCTCTATATTCCCCATACGAGCTTGTCCTGGTTAGAGATTCTTCCTTTTTGATGATGTCAAAAAGGGAGAAATTTAGAGTAGTAGTAGGAAGGGGATAGTGAATAGAACTAGAAATTATGCCTTCTCTGACCAGCTATGTTTTGCTATAGATGCAAACTTCTTGCTTATGCTTTTAGAGTCAATAATATGGTGACATTGGTGAACTTAGTTTTCTCCTTAGACATACGATCAGCCAAAATTTGTTGGTAACGGCTAAAAACCTCTTCAATGATAGCTTCATCAAAGTGGCTAACAAGCATTGGTTCTACCACAGCCCTCATGCACTGTGCCACATTGTATCCGCCATCACTAAGTGTATCAGACCTTTCAGATTCAAATTCAAGAGCGTTCCAGTCATCAAAAGCATTCCAATTCACTTCAGACACCTCTAGACGATTGATGGCAAATGAACCTTCTTTAAGAACTTCCAATTTTACTTCAGATGGAGATGGAGTGTATAGAGGAATGTTAAAAGTATCTAACTGCTCTTCTTTATGATTCCCTGCAGCAAACAGTAAAAAGATTTATATTCATGCATCTTGCCAAAGTTAGTCAATTATATGTTTGAACACACAATTAATTTGCATTGTATTTAACGCATTTTTTCTGGTCTACTATGATAATTCACATGAAAAAATACAGACAGTGTGATTAATAGCCAAAATAAAAATTATAAAGAATGTTTATATATAGTAACACACACAATTCTTAAGTAATTAATCAGATCATCAAATGGTCAAACAATTCTTATGTAATCCTCAAATTTATTTATTTCGAAGAACAATTAAAGAGCATATAGAAAACATTACGGCTTATATAAAAAAAATACAGATAAAAAAAACGAAATTTGGTGAGAAGGATTGGTTTGTATATAAAGATTATTTTTCCACTTATGGTATTAAGGTTGTGCATTAATTATAAGTTTGGTTTAAAAAACTAGTAACAACGTGGTGTTAATACTCAATTTTTAAGTTACTTACGAAAGAGAAACTTCTGCAAAATATTAAACAGACAAGTTTTTTCAGTTTACATTTACCTTTACATCAAAACTGCATCGTCTTTTGGGGAGTCATTTTATCAACTTATGAGAAACTGGATCTGTAAGTGTAATAATTCACTAACAAATTACTGGGCGAAGTATACCTGCAAGACCATATCATTAAGAGCAGTAGCCATAAGCTCCCAAATGTAGCCACCATCTTTGCTAGAGGGATCATCGCTTCTTCTTCCCAAAAATGTTAGAACCATACGACCTCCTTTAACTAATTCCTCTGCACGACATTTGAGAAAAAGAGAGAAATCTCTTTGAAATTGCTCATAGTAAGCTCTCGCAACATTTGTCGGGCTTGTACTGCCAATGTAAACATTGCCCCTGTTGTTGTCTACACCCTCAGGAACCTAATGAAATCACCAACAAGCAGTTAGCTATTTTGCATAATTCTTAAGGCCATAAATGCTAGTGACACTTTCTCTGACACTCCCTAAATCACTAATTTTGATGAGTTTCACTTCTAATACTAATAGAAGTAAGCAATATATATATATATATGTACCTTAGATAGCCATTGAAGGCTATAAGAGGAATGGACAAAATGAAGACTTTGATTTGGGAAAACCCTGCCATAGAAAGAACCAGGAACCCCAGAGAAGTAGCATGGACCAATCCCACTTTCCATTTCATCACACAACTTCTCTTTGAAGCTATCAAGGGACTTGAAGATGTTGCTGAAGTCATTCCCAGGAAGATCATTCAGAAAGACCTTGTATTCTGGAGATTTATGGTTTAGCTCCCGGTAAAGCTTCTCCACAATTTTGATGAATTCAGACACAACAAGCAAAGTGTTTGGTCCAGAAGAGCAACCCAAATCTGCAACCGCCAAGCTTCTGGGGACGGTGTTGCAATAGAGGCTTGTTATGGCTTCCTCTCTTATGGGCTTTGTCAAACAAATCACCTTTTCCTGTGTAAGTTATAACCAATGACACTGAATAATTAGTAATCATATATTGTACTACATTCATGTGTAATCTTTTACACATGTTTGAAATTGATTTTAGGTAATAACCAAAGCCGTTTTGGTTGAGGGGAAGGAGAGAAAAATAGAAAAAAGAAATTGTGTGTATTCCTCATGAATCTCATACGTTCAAAAATTTCTCTTATATTTTCATCATCTAAACTAAACATAACATTGGTGTTACCAAGATCAAACTTAACTAACATACAATATTGTGGATATTATTAGCATTGCTATTCAATCAAATTTATGTTTATTACTTTTTTATTTGGTAAATGAACATAGGAAGCATGATTTTAAGTTGTATATGTATAAGTATACCTGCACAAGGGAGTTGTTTCCATAGCTTGCGTGTCCAACGCCACCGTTCATGTGCAGCACCTGTGCTACCTTCATTCTTGTTTCTATAATTTTATCTCTACTTCACTCGTTCTATGTTCTTTTACTTTTGTGCTTCTATGCCTTTGATCGAACCTCATACCACACCAATATATATAGACGTGAAACAGATGTTGTAGCACAACATCTATTTTTCTAAAAACCCATATTAGTGAACAGAAAATAACATCTATTTATTTTTTCTAAAACTCGATTTTATTTTCTGCTCTACAACATCAATTTTTAAAGATGTTATTTTTTGCTAAACAATATCATTTTTTAAAATGATGTTTTTGCACAACAACATTAGTTATTTTGACAATTGATGTTTTTTGAAAATTTTTTAAATATCTTGTCTGTTTTTTTTTTTAATCATCCCAAATTAACTTGCAAATTAAGAAATAAAATCAATCCTGACACTGTTTACCATATTGTTCAAATTTTGTTCATAATAATTGAATATTTGCTATCAATTAAAAAATATTTAAAGTAATGAAAGTCAATATATAAAATTATTTGTAACCTAATCTAAATTAACATAACTCAACCATTTTAAAATCACTTAAACACATAGTGTATTATTTTTAACTTTTAGATAATATCTTGCTCAATAAATATGAATTGTCTTCATTCTCTCCCATTCCAATAGTCTTAGGATATGTAAAATATTACATGATATAATACAGCATAAGTTAATTGGTATAAATAATAATAATTATAACAAATTGAGTTAATTTACAAGTAAATAATTATTATTTCTCAATTATTCTTGAAACCTCTTAATACTATGGTTGTCATTCAATACATTACGTAATACCCACACTTAGTGATGTTAATATTGATTTTTTTAAAGACCAATGTTAACAAACTCATTTGGTTTATGAATATACCATTGTGTTTCTATTAACATTGGTTTCATAAAAAAAACTAATGTTAACATAATGACGTTAAATCTATTTTTTGTAGTAGGATTAGAATGAATTAATCAAACTAATATTATTGTGATTAAAATATATTTTTTATCTCATAAAATTAAAATTAGAAATATACAAATTTTGTTTGTATAAAATTTTTAATATATTTTTTACTCTCATAAAATTAAAAATATATCATATTTTAGTTAAAATATAATTTAAATATATCATATTTTGATTCAAAATATAATTTAAATATTCAAATGCACATGTATAATTTTTTTTCAGAAGTTACATGTCATTACTATTAACGTTTCTATATATATATATATATATATATATATATATATATATATATATATATATATATATATATATATTCATACTAATGCGTGTGGTTGTCTCCTATCATTTATCCCAACCCTTGTGCCTTGGGCTAGAAACAGTATCCTCCAATTTTTTGGATTCCGATTGAACAATGATCTTTAGATTTTTTTTTTCTTTTTTTATTTAAGAAATTGTATCTTTCATTTCACTTTATTTTTATTTTTATATCACGTTTATATCACCTATTATATATATATATATATATATATATATATATATATATATATATATATATATATATATATATATATATTATTTTTCTCTCTCTCACTAAATACTATAACATTTGAAGTGTCTAAAATTCATTTTTTATCTAGATTTGTTGTGGTGGGTTTTTCATGGCATTTACATTTGTAATTATAGGATGAAGATCAGACCAAAATCTTAATATATTAGATTTAAGTATGTATTTAAAGTTTGAGCTGTCTGATTTTTATTTAAGAGTTATAATGTATTGGGTGCATGAATGCCAAGAAAAGTCAATTATACCGATTCCGGGGTGTTCCAAATTTTATATCGTAAATTCGTTAGGAGAGTTCGCTTTCTCTCTCCAATTTGACTTGCTTTATTGTCTATGCCAAACCAGAACCACCTACGGGACTTCAATTCGTGTTTATTAGGATTTTTCTTCTTTTCAGTTGAAGCTGATGTGTCAATATATGTGCCATTTTCTCTTCAACTTTGCTTCCACTTGCAGGTACTGCTTCCGGTTCCGATCGAACCATGTTTGCTTCATTTTAATGTTTTGTCATTGAACCAATATGCATGCATACGTTCAACACAAACTCTCTCTCTGTAATACCGGTTGTTTATACCGTACATCTCTCTGCAACTGTGAACTCAGATTTAATTTCAACGTTTTTCTTTTTTCGGTTTGAGTCCTTTTACTTTTCAGCTGCTCTGGATTTTTAGTGTATGAAAACTGGATTTTTAATTTTATTTCATCCACTTATGTGTCTATGGATATTTTTTTGTTTAATTTTATTTTTTTTGTTTTTAATTCTTTTGGTGAGTTTTGGTGTTGGAACCAGTTTTTAGGAAAAGAGATGGATCCTAAATTCATAGAACCACCCCTTACTTTCCCGATAGAGTAATGAGTTTATGGACAAGGACAAGACACTCTTTTATTTATCTCTTTTTTTAAAATTTATATATTCTTGATTTCATTTTATCTGTCTATGGATATTTTTTTTGTTTAATTTTATTTTTTTATTTTTAATTCTTTTGGTGAGTTTTGGTGTTGGAACCAGTTTTTAGGAGAACCAGTTTTTAGGAAAAGAGATGGATCCTAAATTCATAGAATCACCCCTTACTTTCCCGATAGAGTACGTAATGTGTTTATGTGTTTGTTTAAACTTCTACAATGAAACAATCACTTTTTTTAATGAAAAAATCACTTATGAAATTTCTAAGTGTTTGGGTATATTTTTTCAAGAATCAGAATCAGAAAATTAACACTATGATTTCAGCTTCTTTTCTAGAAGCAATTTGGACTTTCTTCTCTAGAAAATGTTTAATATAAATTTAACAGTTGGGAATCAACCTTGTTGAAATCTAATAAATGATTTTTTTAAGAGACCAATAAATGATTTAAGTAATTAAGGCAACCTGTACAACAATTATATATCAAGTATGACACTCCTATTATTAGTTAAAAGATGTAATTGCATTAATAAAAAGTTAAAAGATGTAAAAAAAAAAAAGTTACAGAATCAAAGTAAAATTTGTGCCTAGATTTCATTTTGAAATATGTTAATAAAGGTATTGTGCCATAGAGAGAGATAAGCGTAAATCACGTGCAAAATGACCAAATACAGCATGCCCTGTATTGATGCATTTACTATGTATTTATATCTTTTGCAGAGTTGTAGAGGAAAGAGAAAACGCTAGTGGTTTTAGTCAGTTACATGTAAGAACTAATTCTAACATCTTTTCTAACTAACTAACAAATTTCTAACTGATGAAACGAACTTCTGCTAAGATAACGAGCTTCTGCTAAGACCCCCCCCCTCAAACTGGAAGTGGATATTTTCCATTCCCAGCTTGCAACATAGTCCTTGAAAGACAGCAGGAGTGAGAGGCTTTGTGAAGATGTCCGCAATCTGCATTGAAGAAGAAACAGGAAGGAGCTTGAGCAAGCCTGCGTTTACTTTGTCCCGCACGATATGGCAGTCGATCTCAATTTGTTTTATACGTTCGTGGAACACCGGATTTGAAGCTATTTGAATGGCGGATTGATTGTCACAGAAGAGTGTGGCAGGTTGAAGAAACAAAACGCGAAAGTCGTGAATAAGATAGCTTAACCATTGAAGCTCACATGTAGTGGAGGCCAGGGCTCGGTACTCCGCCTCGGAGGAGCTACGTGACACCGTAGACTGCTTCTTGGATCGCCAAGAAATAAGAGACTCACCAAGATAAACAACGAACCCAGTGATGGAGCGCCTCGTGTCTCGACACCCTGCCCAATCAGAGTCATTGAATGCTTTGAGAGTGAGGTCACCATGAGCAACAAAGAAAATGCCCGAACCAGGAGAACTCTTGAGGTAGCGCAAGACTCAAAAGGCAGCCTGAGAATGAGTAGAAGTTGGGTTTGCCATGTACTGACTTAGTTGTTGAACTGCATGCGTAATATCGGGTCGTGTATTCGTAAGATATATGAGACGACCGATTAAACATTTGTATGAAGAAGCAGTGGTTTCGGATAATGGCGTGCCCAAGGAAGCGCTTAATCTGGTGGAGTAGTCCATGGGAGTAGAGGCAGGACGTGAACCTAGCATACCCGAGTCTGACAAAATATCTAGCACATATTTACGCTGACATAAGTGTATGCCGTGACTTGAACGAGCTACCTCGAGTCCAAGAAAGAACTTCAGAATACCCAGATCCTTAATGCTAAAGGTTTGGTCAAGAAGCTTGGTAAAATGAGTGATAGACTTGAGGTTATCTCCTGCCAAGATTATATCATCAACATAAACAAGGATAGCTGTTATAGTGTTATCATTGTGAGAGTATAAGAAAAGAGAGTGATCCACTGAAGATTGACGAAAGCCTTGTGAGAGGAGGAATGATGAAAGCCGTGTGAACCATTGCCTACTTGCTTGTTTAAGTCCATACAAGGAACGTTGAAGGCGACAAACGAGGTTGGGTTTATCCATAACCAATCCAGGTGGAGGCTTCATATAGACTTCTTCATTGAGATCCCCATGGAGAAAAGCATTGTTGACGTCGAGTTGTCTAAGGTGCCAGTTTCGAAGAGCAGCAAGGGCTAGAAGCATGCGGACAGTAGTGAGTTTAGCTACGGGTGAAAAAGTATCAAGAAAATCCAAACCTTCCTGTTAAGTGTACCCTTTGGCAACTAGTCGCGCTTTGTATCGTTCAATGGTTCCATCCGCATTATGCTTGACTTTGTAAACCCAGCGACATCCAATGGCCTTTTTGTGTGGAGGAAGTGGAGTTAGAATCCAAGTGTGATTCTGCTGAAGAGCATTTAACTCAGCCTGCATGGCTTTAATCCAACAGTCATGGCTAGAGGCCTCAGCATAGGAACTGGGTTCGGTTATGGCGGTTATAGACATGATGAAATGTTTGTGAGAATGAGACAAGCGGGAATAAGATAAAACAGAATGGAGGGGATACTTAACCTTGGTGGGAGAGGTGTCAGCATGTGAAGTGAGGGCGCGATGAAAGTTTTGTAAATATGTAGGTGGTTGTCGTGTGCGTGAAGAACGGCGTAGGCTGGGTGTACCAGGAGGTGAAGAAGACGAGTTGTCTTGTGTAGAGGTAGGTGTTGTGGTGAGATTATTTGGGTTGTTTGGGTCAGCGAACGTAATATCAGAAGTTTGAGTGTTATTAGAGAAAGGAATGGACGAGATATATGTATGGGTATCATCATAGGGATGAGGTTCATGCAATATAGGGAAGTGATTTTCATAAAAAATAATATTTCGAGAAGCAATTATGTTATGAGTATGAAGATTATAAACGAGATAACCTTTTGTATGTGGTTTAAAACCAAGAAATATGCAAGGATGAGCACGAGGGTCGAGTTTCTGTCGATGATTCTGAAGGGTACTGATGTAACATAAGCACCCAAAGACACAGATATTAGAAATATCGCATGGTTGTGCATATAGTTTGTCATAAGGAGATGTATTTTTCAAAAACAGAGTAGGTATACGATTTATAAGGTATGCAACATGGAGTAATGCATAGCACCAGAAGTTAAGTGGAAGCTGAGCTTGATATAAGAGTGCTCGTGTGACATTCAAGAGGTGTTGATGCTTTCTCTCAGCAATGCCATTTTGCTGAGGTGTTTCAACTCAAGTGGTTTGGTGAATGATACCTTTGCGAGCATAGAAATCATTCATGAGAAATTCAGTTCCATTGTCGCTTCTTAGAATTTTAATTTTGCTATCAAATTGAGTTTCAATATATGCAGTGAAATCAATGATAATTTTACGTGTTTCAGCTTTTGTGTGCATGAGGTGGATCCATGTATATCTGGAAAAATCATCTATGATAGTTAAGAAATATCGGTGCCCATGCATGGATGTTTTGGAGCATGGCCCCCAAATATCAATATGTAAAAGCTCAAATTTATTTGATGCATGAGATGTGCTAGAAGGGAAAGGTAATCTCTTATGCTTTGCATAATGACAAGTATTACAGATGAAATTTTTGTTGTTATTCAAGAAAGGATAGTATGACTGCATGGCTTGTAATCTTTCGGGAGAAGGGTGACCCATACGATAGTGCCATAGGTTTACAGGAAGGATTCTACACTTTGGGTGCGTGATGGTAGAACATATGGTATGTGTTTTTGGTGCTTCGGGGATGAATTGATAGAGGCCGCGACTCACTTCAGCTGTACCAATCCTCACCTTGGTATTGGTATCCTGTAGAATGCAAATATTCGATGAAAAAATCAATTTGTAGTTAGTAAATGGCACAAGCTTTGATATGGATATTAGGTTAAAAGTAAAGGCTGGCACATATAAGACATCGTGTAGAGTAATGAATGCAGAAATTTGAACTGTTCCTAAGTGGGTAGCATTGACAAGATGCCCATTTGGTAGCTTAACACTGATGGGATTAATTTGACAATATCAATGAAAATTTGTTAGACAAGAAGAAACATGATCTGTGGCTCCTGAATCTAAGATCCAGGAGGTAGAGTTGGCTTTTTCGTAAGACAGAACTATACCTGCTGGATCATTATTGGTACAAGACGAAATAGAGGCAACCTGTGGCTTAATGGATGCTGATTTTTCGGCCGATGGCTGTTGTATTAAAGCTAGCAATGCCTTGTATTGCTCTGATGAAAAACGAACCGGTTCTTGAGATTCTTGGGATAGTATCTGGTCATCCGTGGCCTTCCCTTCTGCTGCCACTATATTGTTAGCTATTGCTTTGCCATTGTTGAATTTGAATCCTGGAGGATACCCGTGTTTCTTGTAGCAAACATCAATTGTGTGTCCAAGCTTCCCGCAGTAGATGCATGTTTTCCTCGTGCTGTAACCTCTTCCTTTTCCATCGTGATTGGGAGGTAGAGCGTGTTTCTTGTAACAGATGCTTTCATTATGACCAGTGCATCCACAGAATTCACAAACAATTTTGACAGCGTTAATGGAAGATACTTCTTTAGGTTCGAGATTGAAGCTTGATAAAGGGTTGTTACCTAGTTGTCTTTCCTGTTGTGCCATGTATGAAAAGATTTTTGGTATTGTGGGTATTGGATCCATCAGCAACACATGAGAACGTATATTCTCATACTGCTCATTCAATCCTCGCAGGAACTGCATCGCGCGATCTTCTTGCTTTCGTTGAGCTATGGTGGTGAGCACCAAGCAAGTACACTTGACAGTGCATGTGCATATGGGATCAGGTCTGAAGTTTTCGATCTCATACCCATATGACTCGCAGCTTCGTGAAGTATTCTGTGACTGAGAGAGATCCTTGCTTAATGGATGAAGCTTCTTGTTGGAGTTCTGAAACTCTCAGAAGGTCCCCTTGTGCGTACCTAGACTTCAGATCATTCCAAATCTCTTCCGCTTTGTCCATCCACAAGATACTTTGTCTAATGGGGATGGATACTGAATGGACCAACCAAGATACCACCATGTTGTTACAGCGACTCCATGCCCCGTAAGTTCTATCAGATTTCAATGGCTCGGGTGCTTTTTCGTTTACAAACTCTACTTTGTTCTTGGCGCTTAATGCCGTCATCATGGACCTACTCCATGAATGATAATTGCTAGAATCTAAAGGTGGAGAAACCAGTGCAACGGCTGGGTTCTCACTTGGATGAAGATAAAGGTAGCTTTCTGTATTTAGTAGTGACTCGTTCATGGTGAGAAAGCAGATGGAAGAGGAAAACACGATAGTGTAAAAGAGAGAGGTGACACAGCAGAACTCTTCTCAAGAAGAGCTCTGATACCATGTTAATAAAGGTATTGTGCCATAGAGAGAGATAAGCATAAATCACATGCAAAATGACCAAATACAGCATGCCCTATATTGATGCATTTATTATGTATTTATATCTTTTGCAGAGTTGCAGAGGAAAGAGAAAACGCTGGTGGTTTTAGTCAGTTACATGTAAGAATTAATTCTAACATCTTTTCTAATTAACTAACAAATTTCTAACTGATGAAACGAACTTCTGCTAAGATAACGAGCTTCTGCTAAGAAAATAAAAAGTTATACAAATAAAAATGGCCAATTAAAACGTTAGCTTGTGATTCGGTGAGCATGCAGAGCTCATGGTATAAACGTCATGTACTTAAATCATAAACAGATTATATAAATAAAAATGGCCAATTAAATGAATTAATCCTAGTAACTGTAATGCGTTAAGCATGCAGATCGAGCTCATGGTATTGACGTCATGCACGAACGTACCTATCCCATTGCCATTTGCATTCTACGACAAAAATGAGGTTGTTGAATTTGGGGTATTTAATGGTTGCTGTCATCACGAGGTCTGGGGAACGTGTAGTGGTAAAGTACGCACGTGTTTTGTTTATTTTTGGCGCTAGTTGACTTCTAGGGTCTGCTTTTTGTGATAACCTTAATATAGGCAATTATGTGAAAGATAATTGGAGAAGGCAAAGTGGCGCATGGAAAATGGTTAGGTTAATTTAGAGAGAGGATGTTAAGTTTATTTATGAATTTTGAATTGATATTTTCATGTTTCACTTAAAAATGAATGGGACTAGTTATGTCCGCTTAATTGTCAATCCATGATGGACTAACATGTGTGAATTTGACTAATCCATTTTGATAAGCTAAGTGTATTTAAATGTAATTTAAATCCGATCGTTTAACTAGGTACAAATCCAGAAACACAGTAAAAATGGGCCAAAGAATAATTAATAAAAAATATTAAATTTGTTAGACAAATAGTCTCAATAATTTAAGATGGGTGGTTAATTAAGTTTTACAAAAATTTGCAGTAACAAACTTTTAACTCATTTTTAAATGATAGTCTCAAAATACAAAAGAAGAAGCAACAATCAATCTAATAATATTCTTTAAACGTGCAAGACAGAATTAATTGTAATAAAATAAGTAAGATAAAGGAAGAGAGAATTGAAACCTCGATTTATACTGGTTCGGTCACTTCTCGCGCCTACGTCGAGTCTTCAAACAATCCACTTGAGATTTTTCACTATCTCTCTAAATTCTTTACCGATCTTGAACACACCTTGGGATCATTCACCCTTGTGTTCAAAATTCTTCAAGAGACAACTAGTCTCTTGATTACAATTCTCTCAATCCAAGAGACAATCAATCTCTTGATTACAACTAAGTTTCTAAGATGAAAAGAAAGACTTCTCTCCTTTAGAGTAGATGATATAAATTGAAGATTCTAGAGAAATTTCTCTCTTTTAGATATGATAATACAAATTGAAGTTCCTAAATGAATTCTCAATAGATTTGCAAGTGTTTGCCCAATAGTTGTTGAAAGAGCATTTGACAATTAAGTTCTCTTAGAACATCTCTCTCTTTCTTTTTGAAGTCAGACACAATTATATATAGTCCATCGTGCCCTTTCAAAAATGGTTTGAAGAGATGTGTTTTTTCAAAAAGTTTTTCTGAAGTTTTCTTACTGATAATTGATTATAGGTTTCTGATAATCGATTACACAGTTATATTTTGAAGTGTCATGACTTTTCAAAGTGTTTTCTGAAATGTCGTTACTGGTATTCGATTATAAACATCTGATAATCGATTACAAGATTCAAAATTCAAATTTCGAAACCCTTTTGAAAAGCTTATTTTCAAATTTATCTCTCGTAATCGATTACCAGTGTCTTTGATCTCTTGAAAATAATTTGTTTTGAGGCAAAAAACCAATCAACTAGTGAGATTGTTTGAGGCCTTATCTTTTTCTTGATCTTGTTTGCTTGACCTTGAATTAATCTTGAAGCAATGTTTGACCTTTGAATATTTGTTGAAACAACCTTGTTTGATTTTACTTTGTCATCATCAAAATCTTGTATTCATACATTTACAAAACTAATGTCGAATCATTTATTATAAACTTAAGTAGTACTAAACTTGGACAAATGTTAACTAGTATTTTTAAGACATTGATTAAGAAATTAAAAGAGAAAAAAATTAATGAGATGTGCAAAATTATAATGTTTAAGACTTTGTTTATGCTTTCTTATGATATTTACAATAAATACTTTCTTCTTTTAATTTTTTAACTAATATTTTAAAGAAATTAGTTAATCAGACCCTTAAACTTATATAAAAAATGTAATATTAAATTAATTTTTCAGCTATCATTGTCTAAAAAAAAAATCAAACAAACAAAAGAGAGAGCGAGAGGTTCAATGATAAAAGGGCAATCACCCTCCCCCCAATGAAAAAGTTCCTTAATATTTACTTTCAATATGAAATACTTGCCCCCCTCCTAATTTCTAAGCTTGTTCATCGTTATTTTATCCTTATTTTACCTTTACACAAAGTATACTCAGCACACTCATTTTTTAATATCTTATGTTGTAGTAAAAACACATAAAACAATAAATTTAATCAATTAAAATATATAAAGTCTATATAGAAATTATATTTTTTTTATTAGTATATAGAAATTATATAAGATGCATCTCCCACAACAGTGTTCTTTAATATTGTACTTATTCTTCTTTTTTTTATACTTCCTCCCGATTCTGATTTCTTTTTCAAATATTGTAACATTTTTTATCTTCAAAAACAGTAAAGAGCAACCAACAAAGTGTCTTCTTTTACTTTCAAATATTACATATTATTCAATTTTTATTTTATAGATTTTATTTGTAATAATAATTTTATACATTAGGTAAGTAAAATATACCTTAAAAAAAGGTAAGTAAAATATAAGTTAATTGTTTTAATTTGATGTCATATTTGAATCCATTCTCTCATGATTTAAGAAAATATCAACGAATAAACCACAAAGTCAAGAGGGAAACGGACAAATATAAGTTAATTACCTTTTAACAAGAAAATATAAGCTAATTACTATAATTTCTTTTAATTGCTCATCATTATTGCTTTTAATTTGGTAGATAACTTAATTTATATGGAAAAAAAAGTTAGTTTTAGCTATAAATCATTATTGACTTTACTTATTACATGTTAAATTTTTCGCCCCCTAGCAAAATCGTCTGGTTCTCTCTCTCTCTCTCTCTCTAAACTTTATTAACAGGGCATGGTAAAAAGTGAAATATCCACAAACAGTACAAATAAAGAAAACAACCAAGTTAACAGAGGACAGAAATCCAATAACAGAAATTCTTTCTAAAGAAACTTAATTAGCGGAGACAGAAAAAGAAATTAAAACAGGAATCTGAAACAGGATTACGAAACAGTTAAAGCAACACCCAATTCCTACAAAACACTGTAACAGACTTATGCAGTAAACAATGACAATGGAAAATCTCATGCTCAACTTCCTTTGCTAACCGTATTTGTAACTCTCGAATCCATTTACCCGCCCAAACCGATCCAAAATACAATTTTTTTTTTGTTTTGTTTTTTCAATTTGCAGCATAGCCTCTTCTCATAGGATACGAGTTCGGGAAAAACGCACCAGCATGAAAAATCCAATCCATTTGTTATTGTTATTTTCGCTCCCCTTTATTACTAACACAATTTCCTTTTGATTTTCTTTTCCAAAAATACCCTACAAAATACAAAGGAACCACTCCTATTTATTATAATGTTTTGCTTAGATTACATGGTTTATATTGATTAAAATAAGGTTTACATGGTGAATGGTGATGATTCCTAGTGTCGAGATCGAGAAGTTTTGCAAGAGCTATGCCTAACACAATGAGCAAATATCCTTCCCGTCCTCTTTGTTCTTCTAAAAGAATACAGAGCCAATTAGCCAATTAAAATATGCGTCATCCAACATTATATTTTTTCTTTTGCATTGGTCACCCGAGGAAATTTATTATTTTGTTACTTTGTACAAAAAGTATGGAATTTAAAATATGACGCATGTATAACCATGATGTAGTTTGAATTTTGGAATGCAAGTTTGAGACACAAATTGCGAACAATTTCTGAAACGCAAGACTTATGAGTGTGTGCAAAGGGAGTGTATTTTTTTTGGGTATTTTTGGGGGAAAAGAAATCAAAAGGGAAGTGTACTAGTAATACTGGTAATAGCAAAAGCCTAAGAAAATTGGTAAGACCAATTTAAGCCCAGAAGGTAGTCAAATACTTCAAATGTAGATTTGAGGCTTATCTCCTTATAGACTAAAGCAGAAGAACAACTTGCTGGTAATAGGCCCTTACCAATACCCGACTGTTGCTAGGTGCACCCGAAAATATAACTTGTGTACCCAGCAACTTAAGTGAAGTGATAAATATGTCCTTCACTTAAATTTTAAAAACCAGGCTCCCTCTTCTCTCCCTCGTGCATTCTGTATATTTCGCCGCAACGAACCTTCTTCCTCCTCCATCTCTGCGTTATCTTTATCGTGTCACCACTGTTGTCAGCCTCCATTACATCCATTAAGATGGTCTCCACCACTGTCGTGCCTTTATGTCGTCAAGCTAAGGTTTTTTTTTTCATATAACACATACGGATAATGCATACGGATTATAAATATTTTATTTAGAATTTTTTAAAATAGTTAATCTATTTAAATAAAAAAAGATTATTTTCATTTTTTTTGAAATAGTTATTGTTTTTAATTATAAATATATTTATAATTATTATATATTAGTTTTTTTGTAAAGAAAATAGGCAAGGAGACATATTTTTTGTTATTTTATTTAATTAATTAAAAATAAAATTTTAAAATATATATTAAAACTTGTTTTTTATTTATGAATTATTAAATTGTAATTGATTGAAGTATTTTTTAATTTTTGACATAAACTGTTATGATGGTTTAAATGTGCAGGTTATGATTAAAACACGAGGTTTTGGTTGGGCTTTAGAAAGAGTCCTGGGGAGAGAAGATAATCGTGATTCAGATGAAGCTCCCCAGAGACAAAGGCACACAACATCCGCATGTAGGCAACGAGAAACTATCCTTGTTGCTAAGGATGTTCATCACATGGATATGCAGTTGACGAGGTCTTCCAACAACCTCAAGAAGTAGTTGTTGATGCCTAGGGTTTTCCCAGCGGACCGCATGACACGTCAATTCTGATTGGCTATGTTGATCATGTTGCAGTCATTGTCTATAATGAAGAGGTATTTGTATTTTTAAATAAGTTATATTTCAATAAGTATTTGTTATTATTGTTAAAATTATTAAATTCATTTTTTTAGGACCATCCTGAATTGAAGTTATCTTCCCATGGAAGGAAAGTTCAGAAATTCGGGAGCTTGATGTAGAGATTAAAGGCTTAGTTACTACCACAAGATTAAGTTTTCTTATCGCATGTTCATTGGACACTGGCTATCAGAGACTTATATAGGCTTTTGCAGAGAGATGACATAAGGAAACTAGGAGTTTTCATCTTCCTGTAAGAGAAGTGACCATCACCCTTGATGATGTAGCCTCTTTGCTTTATCTGCCTATCATAGGCGCCTTTCATAGCTTCGAGACTTTTCATGTTGATGAAGTGGTGTTAATGTTAGTGGAATTACTTGAAGTCAGTGCAAATGAAGTCAGAGCTAAGACAATACAATGTCATAGGGCATATGTACGACTATCATGGCTACAAGACAATTCCTAGACCATAACAAAGCTAGAGGCGGTAAGAGACAATGGTCTCTTAAAAAAACCTATTACACATGCACAAACAATTTCAAGTTATTATAACACAATTAATTTCATAAATTAAAAAATAGGATTATGATGAATATACCTAAATAAAATGATTATCATACACGTGACCGATACAAATTACGCGATGTACAAAAGAATCTGTTAGTGGTTGACTTCTAAGAGGAAAAAATTTCATGCTTTGTTGAACATACACAAATACAAGGATAGCATTATACCTTGATGCAATGACATATCCCATGTCGATTATATTCATCTACTTATCCATGGTAACCTACAT
Organism: Glycine max; assembly: GCF_000004515.6. Taxonomy (NCBI): domain Eukaryota; kingdom Viridiplantae; phylum Streptophyta; class Magnoliopsida; order Fabales; family Fabaceae; genus Glycine; species Glycine max. The sequence continues at coordinate 29,374,666 of NC_038252.2, forward strand.
GTTACAGTTATACATATTACATTTATTTAAACTAAATTTTAAGTAAAAAAAATAAAACATAAATTACATGACATGGATAATCCATCAACAAGTAGGGACCTCTTTAATTCCTCAAATTTGTTTATGCCACCAAGGAGGTTGATATACTCATCAGGCCATTTGGCAAGTTCTTTAAGCAATTGGTTGTACACCAAAGACCATGAATCTTCACACATACCTAATAAGGCAACAATTGTACGATATCTAGAGTTACCATCAACTTTAACATCGACAAAGTTTTCAATGGAATGGTGAATGCAAGGATAAAACTGATCCAACATCGGCATAGTCCTTCTTGGAATTGCTTGTTCAGATGATGATGCACTATGTTTGACTGAAGAATTACTATTTTGCACAAAATGTAAAGCATCAACATACTCCCAGTAAGATGGATCACTCTTTGTTGATCTTTGGTCATTGGTTTCTTTTGAGCACCTTTGGTATTGACCTTTTCTAGAGGAGGACACATAGAGTTTAGATCAGGGTAGGCAATTTTCCAGAGTTTACTCTTTAGAGTAACTTTGCCACAAACATCAAGCTCTTCAAATTACTTGGATATGGTTTCCATCTCTTCGGTTATGCTCACTTGGGGCTTAGATAACCCTTGGTTTGAAAAACTCAGCCTCCGCCAAAACATATGGATTGTCTCAAGTGGTATGGTACCAACAACATATTAGGATAACTCACATGCACATGGAAGATCGTGAGTAATTCTCATGACACATCCACAACAAGAAGGGTTTTTGCCAGCGTACCTTGATACCATGCCAAGTAGTCTATGGTATAAGATAACTTTAAAAACATGTTCAACCACATGTGTACTTGTCTCAAATGATACCTTAATTTAAGTGTGTTGCAACAAGTTCATGTTGTTATAGCTTCCCAAACACTACACAAGTCTCCAAAGCTATTTTATAATAGTCTTTTTAAGGTCCAATGAGAACATTCAATCCTACATATGAAATACACAAAAAATAATAAACAAATACAAGTATTTTTATCCATTAATTTCTAAACCCTAATAAAAATATGACAATTTTCATACCTGTTTGTTATTGTGTTTCCTAAGTGCATCACCTTATTTGTCCAGACTTTAACAAATTCTTTTTTATGGGGAATTATCCATGTTTGGTTAACATAGTCAACAAACATTGACCATGATGAACAAGAAAACTCAAACTTCTTAAGGCAATCATCGATCTAATCCTCAAAAGGACAATCAACCAAACTCCCCCAGACATCCATCATATAATCTCATGCATTTTTTTTTACCAATTATGAATTTATATTTTGCCTTGACATTCTTGTTAGTGTGAAACCTACACAACAAGTTGGTACACTCAGGGAATACAATTTTCACTGCATTTATCAATGGTGGGTCTCTATCGGTAACAATAACTCCAAGAAGGGCATCATGTCTTAGAAAAAGACCTCAAAATCGTTCTAAAGTCCAGACCACATTATTTAGACGGTCTCCTTCCAAATAGGCAAAACCAATAGAGAATGTCATCCCCATTGGTGTCACGCTTATAAAGTCAAGTAACGAGAGTCTGTGCCTATTTGTTTTGTAGGTACTATCTATAAAAAAAATACCAAATTACAAGCATTGCATAACTTCACTGCATCATGATGACACCAAAAGATATCACATACTACATCTTCATCCTTTAATCTATACGAATAAATATATTGATCTCGTTCAAGAAGCTTCATTAGTTGTTGCATTTCAATATCACTGCCTCTTATGAAAGAACGATATGCACTTCTTACATTGTATATTTGTTTGCTTGTTGTATAACTATTGGTATTATATTCCTTTAGCATTATCAGAATATTTCTTAATTTCACCATTAACTTTGTCATATCGGCAATAATTATCTTTTCATTTTTAGTCAATCGACCAACGTATGGATGTCCAACTAATGACTTTATCATTTCATGATTGTGACTCCCACACATTTACTTCACCATCCATCCTTGACATCCAACCACTGGTTTCCCACGAAGCTTAAAAGGACACCCACATTTTCTACTGTCAGTATCTCTTATAAAATACTGACCACTCATTTTACTACCAATTAAGACAAATGAAGTTCTTCCTCTCATATCAGTATTTGTGTCTAACCTCATAATCACCACCACAAATCTAATTTCATAAGCAATATATCAAGCCTAATGCAAAACATCATCTCGGGTAGTAAACACCTACAATGCAATCAACACAAGTTTAATTTTTAAGGGACATTCGTTTAATTACTTTAATAACAATAAATCATATCAATACCTAAGAAGTATTGAACACATTAAAATAATCAATATGTTCTTCATTCACACTAGCTTTGTCTTGATTTTGTTCATTCATATTAACTTCTTCAGACATTATATTATCATATATCCATTGATTTTCGTTCATCTTAACAAGACATTCAAAAATTTCAACATTACAAACAAACAACCCCTAAGCCCATCATACATATACCATCACACAAAATCCTACATAATTTTTTACTGCATATAATATTATAAAACATTAAAATTGATAACCCTATATATTAAAAACCAATAACATCAACTTTTTCTACCTAAAATTGATAACCATATAATAGATAAAAAATTATAACCTAATCATTTGTAGTAAAATAAATTATATTATTCAACTTAATTCTAATTTATGAAATTATAACCACCAAAAACAATCAATTTTAGACCACAACAACTCAAATAAATTATACATAAATTACAAGTGTAAATTATTTTACAATTAATATCATTTCCAAAAATATAAAAATAAATACTTATAAATTAGTTATCAATCTACACTTATTTTAAAATATTTAAAATAATAATACGAATTACATTTCAAATAAACAAATAATTTTTTTATACACATTAATTTTAGTAACAATCATATTAATATATTTATAATTTAATAAAATTTCAAAAAATTAATATTTATTTTCATTAAAAAAAATTAAAAATCCGTATAACTCATACGGATTCTTTAATTTATATTTTACGCAAAAAAAAAAAAAACAAATAACGCCGACATACTTCTGAAGTACCTCCTTTAACAACCAAACCAACCCCGTCACAACCACCATTGACTTACCTCCGTAAAAATTTCACCTCGACCGAAGCGACACAATGCACCTCTCACAACAATGAAAAAACTAGAAGAAACCGAGAAAATAAAAGAATGAATGCGAAACCGTAAAATAAAGTAACTTGAAAGGAAAAATAAAGCACTAAGGGTATTATAGGAATCATGTTCTATTGCTGGGTGCACAAGTATTATGGTTGGTGCACCTAGCAACACCCCAATACCCTTATGGTAGATGGACGAAAAATTGGCTGCATCGAACTTTCTGATCCTCCTCAGAGGCTGTTGCTTTCTGGACTTTCACTTTCACTTTCTGCACTTTCCATTGTATTCAAAAGCCCATTTCAAAAAAATATATTTATTCTCATGTTATATTTTTTCCTCACATCAAAGTTATATGCACACTTTATAGAACAAATCCGAATGATATTGAACTCGGTTCACTTAAACAAAGTCTCGGGTTCAAGTCTTATGGATAGAAAAAACTTAATTGGGAGAAGAAAATTTTATTAAAATTGATCAATTAAATTTTCCAAAAGAGTGAGTGTTTCGTACCAATAACATGTTAAAAAAATACACGCTTTGCACTCGAGGTGTATTATTAACGTGTTTAGACTTATATATAACTAAAAGAGTATTCGTTATTTTTCTTGCAATTGGAAGGTGAAATTGAATAGTTGATGTGGGTTTATTATTGTTAAGCACAGAAACTACTGCATTTTTTTTGTTTTTTTGAAGAAAAAAAAAGCTGCTGCATTGTTTGTGACGGCACATTATATTTATAGGCTACCCTAATAAAAAAATTATTTATTTTTAGAGAATTTAATTCCTCGAATTTTTTATTTTATATTTTCTGACGAGAGACGTTCTGTAATATAATATTTTTTTTACGGTGAAAAACAATCGACTAACAAAAGGAGTTCTGGTAACAATTATTTTTATACGCACATAGAAGGCTCTCTCCAACTCGTGAAATCAGTTGTGTCCAAATCACCAAGTTCATTTATCCATGAAGTCATTCACTAGTTGACCTGCTGAGGTACATGAGTGAGGACTACATTCCACTGATTCTGAATCAAAATGCAAACAGAATCCAACACCTCTACATACGGATGCAGATCAAAATTTGTTTATAAATTGAGAGGTCTTCTGGAATATTAAGGCTTATTTTTAAAATATAAAACTCAATATTTAAAAGAGGAAAAAAAATAACAAAGGCACTTTCTGCATTATGTGAGAGTTTATAAGTGATTTGTGATAGTTTTGTATTACAAATATGAGTGTTAAAATGGGCTTGACTCGCCATCAACCCATTTAACCAACTTTCTTTGACGGGTAGAGATATTAACCCACTAACAAATGGGCTTTTAACGGGGTTGGCCAACCAACCAGGGCAATAATTATTTTAATTTTGGAATTAGGATAATAATAATAATAATAATAATAATAATAATAATAATAATAATAATAATAATAATAATAATCTATACCAATAAATAAAGAGATACATCATGATAATCATCTTTTGGTCTTCATTTTTACAAGGACTATTTTATCCTTCAAAATTTACATTTATGTAACCACCCATGTTATATAAATAAGTAATTACTTTATGTAAATCGTTTATCTTCTTCAAAACACAATAATTACCTACATTTTCATTTTTTTTTATGAACGAAGTCACAACAAATGCTCTACACTACAGTTTGGAGCAAGTTTTGGTTCAACGTGGAGGAATGGCGACGACGAAGGAAGACTACGACGGCACAGAGATGGACTACACAAAGTCCCACTATAGGAGCACCGAGGAGGACTGCAAAGAAATGTACATAAATATTTTCTTTACAATTTTTGATAGTTTTCAAACAAAAATGTTTCGTGTTAATGCTATTAAGCAAAAGTAGCTAGCAAAACAAAGGAAAAAGAATTGGGCATTGATGGTTCACTATTTCCCCACTTTCTCACTCTCTATAAGGATGGTGAGACAAATAATCTCTAATGTGTATATATTTTTGATAATCATCTCTATTAAACCAAATTTAAAACTATCTACTTTTTATTTTAAAATTCATTTTTATTTTGTTATTTGTTGATTTTAAAACCAAACATTTTTTAATGTGTTCATGTACCTTCTTTTTAATCTCTAACTTCATTTTAATTTCTTAAATCTACCAACTAATAATAAATGGATTTTTAAAATTTACCATTTTTTAATTTAAAACTCATTTTACAGATATATTTACAAATTTTAAAACTACCCATTTTTGTTTTTTTGTTTTTTTTTTACAGAACTCTTTTTTGTTAAGATTTGTTGATCATATCTACTCATTTAAAAAAATAAGAATTAATTTAATTTTAGATATTTGTTAGTTTTAAAATTGATTTTGGTTTTATACCTGCTTACCTAAAGACTTTTTATACTAGTGTTTGATTACTAACATTTATTAGGGATTGTTTTAATTTTTTTGGTTGGTTTACATAGTTTGCAGTTTTTTAAAGGTAGTTTGTAGTTTTTTTAATATTTTGGTTTCCTTTTATAGGTCAAAGAAGAAAAAGAAAACAAAAATCATATATGTGTCATGTCATATAGGTTTAGAATAAAGATCCGTTGTATTATAAATTTAGAAACAATTGATTCAAAAGTTTTGTAATTAGGAAAAAGAAAAAGAAGTTAAAAGATAAATATGATAAAATAATTGGCTACTGATTTGTATTAATTATCTAATTAATATATGTTATTTTATTGTATTTAAATTTGAATTTCTATGTTAAAAATGAACATAATATTGATCAATAATCAATAAATATTTTACAACATATTCAACAAACTTATAAAAATTAATAGTTAAAATGTGAATCTAATAGAGAAAATTATAAAACATCTCATGATCCAATATTCTTATTTAAAATATTAATCTTGTTCAAATTCATCTAAGAGTTTCATGTATCATAAACTAATTTAGTATTTTATGCTATTTTGTTAAAAGTATGTGAAAAAACAAGGTTTTTAAATATAAAAAAGAAAAAGAAGTACCAAAAATTAAATAATGAAAAAAAAAATTAACAATAGAGAAAGAATTTTTGGAAAGTAATATGGGATATTTGTGATATAATTTATTGAGTTAGAAAAAATATATACATAGAATTATATTATTTATTTACATTTTTATTATAAATGATGATAAACGGTGGAAGCATAAAAATATACTTCTTTCATTCCTATTCATAATATGCAAGTTCACATAGCAATTTAATAATTAATTTTTAACAATTTATTTTATTAAGTAGTTATATTATTATGTAGTTACAATGCATAATAAGAAAAATCGTTACAATATATTAAATTTAACACAACAAAAAATACAATAGCTTAATAGAAATGAATTAAATTAGAAAAAAAAATAATTTAACACAAACTAATATTCACAATGAGGTTTTTTAAATTTAAAAAAGAAAAAGAAGTACCAAAAATTAAATAATGAAATAAAGAAAAATTTTAACAATAGAGAAACAATTTTGGAAAGTGATATGAGATATTTGTGATAGAATTTATTGAGTTATAAGAAATATATACATACAATTATATTATTTATTTACAATTTTAATTATAAATAATGATGAATAGTATAAGCATAAAAATATATTCATTTCATTCCTATTCATAACACTCAAGTTCACATTCCAATTTAGTAATTAATTTTTAATAATTTATTTTATTAAGTAGTTCTACTATTGTGTAGTTACAGTTTATAATAAGAAAAATTGTTACAATATATTAAATTTAACACAACAAAAATGCAATACCTTAATAGAAATGCATTAAAAATTTAACTCAAGCTAATATTGACATCCATTAGAATATGAGATATATTATTTTTAGCACAAAAAAAAATTACATAAAATATCAAATTTAACGTAATAAAAATACGTATATATAGAGGCACGACAATGCCTGTGTTTATGCTAATAATAATAATAAGTAGTGTAGGATTTCAAATTTGAATTTACGTTGTAAATGTGGTGTTGTGTTTAAGACTCAATATGCTAATGATGATGATGATGATGATGATGATGATGATGATGATGATGATGATGATGATGATGATGATGATGATGATGATGATGATGATGATGATGATGATGATGATGATGATGATAAACTTTTTTAAAATTAATTAATTTTCATTTTTTTCAATTATTTATTTATTTATTTCTTTTTTGACAAACAAGCTCCCCAACCAACTCTTAAATGGGGCGGGCTTCATTTTTAAGGCATATATTTTTTTTAGACGATTCTTAAATCATATTATGTAAGTACAAAGTGGGTTAACTCATCCTAACATTTTGGAAGGCTAATGATGGGATGAACCAAAACATGTGCTATTTCTATACCAAGAAAAAATAGATGAATTCTATCAAGAAAAATTGTGCCTAATATATTTGTACAACATTTTATAGAAAAGATGAGATATGTGGAAAAAAAGAAAAAAAATTGATAAGATAGATAATGTAATATGGATAAATAAAAGAAAAAATATATTATAAAAGTATCATAAAATATGTTGTATAAATGAGATAACTCTTTAATCAATAGCCTAAACTACTTAATCATATAGAAAATTATAAAATATATAATACAAAAGCAGTGTCTTGATTTGGTGTAGAACAAAGATGGAACTTTCCTAAATTTTTCAAAACTTATTTAATCATATAAAGAGAAGTGTTACTAATATATTTTGGCACACACTCTTTCTAATACACACTTTACTATTAATTTGTTAAAATTTATTAAAAACTGTAAAATTAAAAAGAGACTCATTAGACTCATTCATTAAGAAATAGGTCCCACAAAAAATTAAAACTTCTAATAAATTTTAATTAATAATAAAACTGTGTTCAAAATAATGTGTTTTAGAATGTAAGTATTGCTATAGCATTTCTCAACATATATACAAATTGTTAAGTTGATATTTCTTAGTCCCCATACGTTATAACAAACAAATGTTTGGCCAGCCCGCTAATTTAATCTCTGTTGCGCCACTTCCATACGCATCCATCCCAATTAAGGGCATTTCCATGTATCCAAAGCCAAAATCTTTAGAGCAATTAGAGATTTAGAGATCAAAATAGTGCATTGTTTAAAATCATTACGTGTCATTACCCTAGCTAGGAATTTGCATATTCAATTAATACATTGACATTCTATAAACTCCAATAATTATTGTTGCATGACTTTGGGGACAAGTAATGAATTGAAGACTCTTGTCCATGCATGGATAGTCTAGGACCCCTAGGATTTTGCAGGTTCACATTCTTAATTAGTTGCCTCTATCCATCTTTCAAATGGATAGCATATTAGTGAGGTTAATTAACAAGGCTTAGCTAAATTGTCAACAGAATTGAAAGCACGTTCAAAAATTAGGTAAAACACTAGTAATGGGTGAATCTGTTCTACGAAAATGACTGCCACCTTAGGCACAATTTAATTCAAATTTCTATCTACAAGTAAAATATTTATGCGGTTCATGATACTGGCAAATTACAACATAGTAAAGAAAAGGAAATTGCAAGCATGCCACCGCAGGACCAACATCCCTTCATTATAGGTGATACCTTTTACCCTGCCTTTATGTCAGCCCTTGAATACAAAGTAACAAAAGTCTTATGCATCGTTGAAGGCCCCACCTTAGAGAATGAGACTTGCATTAAAGACAAAAGGCTATTGAATAGAGAAACCAGCTTATCATGAAGGCTAGAGTAGTAACTATATTTAGCTTCTCCTTATGAACTACATAAGTCTAGTTGGTGGTGGTGAATTATTGCTTGATTTTCTTGGTTTGAAATAGCAAAGAGGTGAACCACCAAATACTCTTCCCTCTTAAAACTGTGCTATTCAGATGGACAATTTTGTGCTATTATTACTCTACTATTTCAAATACCAAAAGATGAATAGTGTACTACACAAAGGAAAATATAGACATGACAACCAATTGAAACATTCAGTCATTAGTATTGCTTTCTTTCGTATCCATCAACAACATAAAGTTAGGACATGCTTCTGTTTCAATAATAGTGTTTTTCTTTTTCTCACAGAATAAAGGAATTTTTAAGAAGCAGTATCACATTTTGGAGTGTCTGGTGTTTCAAATCATATTCAAGACCATTGCTAGTTTTGCCTCTTCTGTAGGACAAAGTGAAAGGGAATTAAGTCTAGCATATTTCCAACACATGTTTCCATTGAGAACTGACTTAATTTGCTCCCCTTTCGGCATAAGAAGCTTCAATTTACTTGGAATTAGTTAATATATCTCCAATAGTTGGTTCAGTGTATGCAATGACCAAGTTCATATAGTTGGTTCTAAGTATGGGATGACTAAGTGTATATTTGGTTTGAACAATGATATTTGGACACCAACATTTTCCAACATCTAATTAATACTTATCATTTTTCTTTTCCTATCAAGTCATATCACATATAATACATATATTCTTTTCTTTTATACCTCTCATTAGGTGTTGATTGACATTTTGGGTATGAAGGTATCCAAGTATCATTTTTCATTTGATTTTTAATTGTGAATGGGAAGCCCTTTATGTACGTTCAAAAAGCAAAATTGTTAAAAAGAAAAACGCTTAGTTATCATTTAGATCCAATTATTATAAATTGTTTTTTCTCAATTGTCTTAAAATTCAATTTGAATTTGCTTTTGCAAAATAAAGATTTTTAAACTTTAATTCAAACATACCCGTACGTGATAACACACAATTAATCCTAGAAGCTTCTCCATCCACTTTTTCTGATTATTGAAACTAGAAAACCATTTATCACATAATAGCATCGATCTAAACAGGAGAGGAGAACATGGATTATTTAATTTGTATGCAAGAAATAGTGTCACAAAATCTGTTAATGTTAATACCCGATAGTCCTAAAGTGTAATGATTATAATGGTCTGTCTAATGGAGATCATTCCAACCAAGTAATAAACCTATGTTTGAAAATTAATTAGATCATATATGTTTCAATTCAACTATCAACCCCCTTGTCAGTTACTTAGTTCGTCATAATTTCTTGCTGCACTCGGTGTGCCGTACAAATGACAGTTTTTCCATTTCTGCATAGTATAATCGAATTTTTTGTGCTTGTTTGTTTTGTTTTACATTTGTATTTATTTACTATTATTATTATTTTCCATTTGAGTTGCTTCACATGTAAACACAGTAATCCTATCATGTTCCCTCATACTAAAAAAAAAACACATTGGGACTCAAAATGTGCCTGATGATACAAATACAATCATGTTCCAAAGCTTTCCATAACTGGATGATCTATGTCACTGCTGGAAGATGAGCCAGCGTTTCCTTTGTCTTTTATACCCGTCCCTTTCCTTGTTCTTGCTTGGTGGCTCTGGGAAGAGATGTATCTGGCAACACTCTGACATGATGATTTCTCTTCCTATGATTGGTAACTGTGGCTGTATGAGGTACCAACTTTAAAAAGATAATATGCTTGCAATTTTGGGTATTGGGATATTATTTGTATGGTAATTATGATAAAGATGGGTGATATTGCTTTGCAGTCTTTGTTGTTGATGAATGATGACTCAGGGAACCTTATTTTCACTAATAAAAATGAGAATTTTCGTGCTGGTTAACTTACGAAATTGGATTAATTAGACCGTGCCTGTCGACAAATAATATAAATTTGAGCAAACTTTTGTCTGAACCTAAAACATAATCATGACTTGGTCCTGTTTTTATGTGGTTTAATAAGGGAAGTGGGTTTGGGAATATAGAGCTTTTCAAGCAAGTGGGTCCCTTTTAATAGACATAATATTAGAGGAATGTGAGGGGGGGAAAGGTAGTAACACCCAACATTTGAGCCTCAATTATTCTTCCTCTCAAAGTTAAACACCTTCCAATTTTGCTTTCTTTTGAATGACTATGGAAGGTTTTTTTTTTTTTTAACTTTACTGTGATTGAGGATTCCAATTCTAAAAAAGGCCTTTCTCTGTCAAAATTTTCTCCAACCAATAGATAAGAGCAGCTGCTGGTTTGTTTAATGCTTAATGCTTTTGTCTTTGCCTTCAATAAAGTAATAGTCCATTGGTACCCACCACTAAACAAATCATTAAAACAGACACCAAATAAACTTCATGCATCTTACTCTTTCCGTCTTATATAATTTATTCTTAAAGAAATTTATATTTCATATAAAATATTGATTATATAAGTTACAATGATCAAATGACTTTGTTTGACAAAAACACTCTTATTGAAAAAAGTTAAAAAAATGTATTTGTAAATCCTTTTAAGTATTTAAGTGAACTAATAAGTGAAATATTTTTAGACAAATTAGTATTCTCTTAATTATCAAAAGTGACAAATGTTTTAAGGCAAACTATTAATATAGTGTGTGATAAAATTGATGGATAACTTTATCTCTAAAATATATGATCAAATATTTGATTTTTAATCCATGTGTATGAAAAAATATCTGTTAAAAAAGACTAATATCTCATTTTGAAAGATTAATTATTAAATCTCAATCAAGAGATACTTGGGTTCAAAAAAAAATATTTTGAGACAAAACAAAACACTTAAAAAAATAAATAATATCAAACACAAAAAATTAATACTTCTTCTCAGTCATGTAAAGAGTAAAGTGAAAAGTTCCCTCAAGTAAATTAATTCATGACAACTAAATGGGTGATAAGGTATTAGTTAGCTAGGCACGAAGACTAATGGAGGTGGTGGTGGTGTCGGAGCATGCCCATTCTCGTGATCACTTCCTTTTCATTTTTCACTTTGGCCAGCTATTTCTGCCATGAATTTAATGGAAGTAAAAGTTGCTCCAGAAGTTGGGAATTATATAAATCCAACCAAGAAAACTAACCCAACCACTGAACCACTCCAATAGTGATTGTTTGTGGAAGTAATCATGACCATCCCAATAAGTGGCAAAAAGGAGGAAGAGAAAAAAGGGCATTTTGGAAAAACGGAAAGGTTTTGGCTGGCAACATAAACAAGATTTTTATCAAAAGATTATAATCTCTTGACAGAAAGAAAAAGTGTTTTTTTTCCTAAAGAGATTACATAGCATAAAAGGGGGTACTATGGAAATAATAGACACTTATTAGTTTATATAATGACCAACGCATAATTTCACAATGATTGGGGTTAATTATCCACGGGAGAAACCTTTTGCCAAAGAGGGGGCGGGGTGGGGAATGCAATGTGGTAGTAACTTTGTGTGATTGACAAGACAATCAAATCTATTCTATAGTATTACGAAAGTGATTGCAATAACTTCGTAGGAACAAGGCTAAATCAAGTTGAATAGTTAGCTATGATCAAATAGCATTATGGCAAGGCAATAATAAGATTGTATTGCTTGTTGACGAATTTCTGTTTCTCAATTGTGGAAAATGGGTGTTTGAAGCCAGTAATTTATTTACCCAGTACTTTTGAAAGAAAACAAATGTAACCAATGTTTCGTTTTTACTTAGAGTTTTATAGGAACAAATGTAACCATGTGATTCATCAAATAATTTGAAGAGTGATATTTTTTTAGAAAACAACAATAAAACATAAATTTGCAATTATTTTACAAGAATTTGTCATAAGAAGAAGAAATTTAATAAGAAAACATTATATCGGTAAAAGAAATACAGATAAATGATGCATAATTTTTCTGGAAATTGTTGTGTTGATTTATTTAAAAATTGTTGATATAATTCACAAATAATTATGAATCATAAATAAGAAAATATGCAATTATTTTCACATGAATTTGTTATAAGAAGAAATTCAACAAGAAAAAGTTATGTAGATAAAAGTCACGCAGCAGATAAAAGGTGCACAATTTTTTATAAAAAATTCTTATGTTGATTTAGTTGAAAAATGTTGATATAATTCACAACTACGTTAATTTTCTTCGTTTAATAGGAAATATGTTTTTTATTTCTCTCCACTTTATCTTGTATCTAAAAAAATATACCATGAAAGTGTAAGTAGATACTCACTTAAGGAAAAAAAATATTATTATTATTAAATAAAATTATGTATTTTGATGAAAATATTAAAATTTGATTATTCTAAAATGAAAGCATATTTTATGGACTGAATGACATAGCATTATAATTAAAGGAACTTAATTGACGTCATTTAAAATAAGATTTCTCGTAATATTTATATAGAAATGTAATTTACATTTATCATGTGATATCTACATAGATCTCATTTGTCTCCTGATGTGCCACATCATGAGTCAATGCATCATGTCAGTATTTTCATTGAAAATAACATGTTTTACTTAACTAAAAATTTAAATTAGAGTGAGAATTGAAGATACCAAATTGATTGTTTGCTCATTAAAAAATCTATCAAATGGGTGAGATTTAAACTCCAAGCCAACAAATCACTCGGGTAACCAACAAATAATTCTATTGCTTTTTATTTTAAGAATAATTTTATTACTTTAACAATTTATATAAAAATAATAATATTTGAGTGATGATTTACTTTCTGGATATATTCTATTGCATGGAATGCGAATAACGAGGGAATTATTGGTGACTCATCCTACGTTGAAAATATTATAATTGAACCCGTTTTCATGGCTTCCTTTTCCTTTGCAACTCTTCCAAGTAGAAAAACCAAATGCTCTACAAAATTAATTTAGACCTAAATAGGGTAAATTATGATCATGCCCATAATAAATCACTTCACAACTAAACAAAAGTTTATTGTCTGACTATAATAGTTACAGTCTACTATATCTAGCTGTTTAGAAATAAATTGATTTTTTTAAAGATTATCAATTTTTTGTAATAAAAGGTTATTTAGTAAGATTAAGTTTCTATGTATAGACGAGCGCACCTACATTTGTTTTAACATTTGGATGTAGATCTTCTTGTATTAGGAAAATTTTTGATGTTCTCTAAGTGCGGATTATACCTCGTTTATTGTTGTATTATTTTAGGTTTAATATAATTTACATTTTTTCCAAAAAAAAAATTAATCATGGATATATTAGTAGATGATAAACCGAATAGACTAGACAGTAGGAAAATATTATCCAATTATGCTTCTTTTTCTTCTTCTTTTTTTCTGGATGCTACATGAACTAATTAAGCATCATCAACCATTCACGTTTATTGGGAATACAATTCCATTCCTTTGCTTTTACCACAATCAAACAAGCAAACATTTATTTCCATAAAAGTTCTGTTTCCCTCTTCATAGCTACTAACATTAACAGTAGAATAAGATCAGCATTCATTCCAATTCTCGATCAAATCCCTCATTATTATCATCAAATACACCTCATAACATATTCTTCAGTTCTACTACTATTATATTATCTCCACGTATTTTCCACAACTTATTTTCCGCAAAACACAATAATCGTAACAATTACACACGCGTAATTAATGATTAAAAGATAAACTTATAATTGAGGGTCAAAATATCAAAATATATATATATCAACACTGTACGCTACAGTTAATTGGATCAGAAGGGAAACGAGTAGTGCCTTGTAGTATTATATTTAATATTATCTCTCTAATTTTGTTTTTTTTTGGAATGGATTTTGATTATTGAACGCATTTCTTTTATTTATTTTTTTCCCTAGGTTTTAAAATCTACGAGGGATTCTGAACAACAATGGCGGAAGACTCTTCTCGCAGAAACCTCAATTGCTTCGCGATGAACGCTTCTATGGCGCGTTGAAACTCCTCATTGCTGAGCTCATCCTGCGGGTACAAAATTTCCGGCAAGCACTCGCCCCTCTTCTCGGTCTCCGACCGCCGCAGCTGCTTCCGGCGCGGCAGCTTCCCGGCGGCGTCCACCTTTATCTTCTCCGACTGACTCCTGCGGTACTTCGCGGCCGCTCCGGCGGAAGGCGCGTCATGCACTGTCTCGACGATGACCTGCTTGTCGTGAAACTCGGGCTCTGGCGGTGGCGGTGACGGCGGCGGTGACGGAGGCGCGTGAGGTTCGGTGACGGCAGTGCGTGTGTGGAGGAACTCGCGGTAGAGTGAGTCGGCGGAGTGGGGGGCGGAGAGGCGGCGGGACTGGGCTAGGAGGGCGGCGATGATGGCGTTGGAGACGGCGAAGACGACGAGGGGGCTGGCGGCGAAGGCGATGAGGCGGCGGAGGAACTCGGCGGAGAGTGCGAGCGCGAAGGGGAGGCGCGTGAGGATCCACGAGAGGAGAACAAGGACGAGACAAAGTTCGAGAATGCGAAGGGCTTTGGAAAAGACGGCGAAAATGTCGTTGTTGTGTCTTCGAATGGCGTTGGCCTTCTCAGCTTTCAAGAGAAACTCGTCCATTGTTTGATACAGAAAGAGACACTAACCAAGTGGTGTGAATAGAAAAGAAAAGAAAGGGTTGGGTTATGTTATGTTATGTTGGTTTGGGTTTTTAATTTGGTGGAAGATGGAAGAAAGATGAAACAGGGTGAGAGTGGAGTGAAGAAAGCATAAGAGTATGAGAGAGCATGGAGAGTTGGTGATGATCGTACAGAGTTGTTTGTTGTGTCTCAAACTTGGCATAATAAGTGAACCTTCTTTGAACACAAATGTTGGGTCTTATATAGACTCTGCCACATCTGGCACCTACATACATTTATCTTTCATCCTAACGCATCAATGTCTATTTATTATTATTATTATTATTATTTCCTTTTTTATTTGAACTTGAAAATATTTTTCGTAAAATAATTGAACAGGAAAATAAAAAGTTACATCTGATTTTATAGCTAATTTTATACAATTAATTAAGCTCATATATAGTTTTTGTTGGCGGTGGAATGTGATTCTGGGAATAAACATCAACAGGTGCATCCATCGTAATGGTTTGAGTCTCAACAGCAATATTGTCTACAATATTATAGATGAATGTAACTACATTTAACAGAAAAAACTAACAAAATTAAATAAAGGACTTAAAAGAGAAATTTTGAAAATTTTAAGAAACAAATGGAATGATTTTTTTAGGACTAAAATCAATGAGAAGGACCAAAATCATATTTATCCTTTTGAAAAGATAGCGGAGTCCATGCCACACATAATCTCCTTTGTTGAAGTGTGAAAAAAAGAGTGAAAAGAAACATTGTGTACCAAAGTCCCCCCTCCTCTCCATGTGCTACTTGTGCCATTTTCTTGGTTGTGGACTTCTTCTCTTGCGTTGTTGCTCATCTTTTTGGTGAGCTATATATTGTTTGTTTATGTTTTTGTTTTTGTCATTGTTGTGTTACTCATTTGTCCTGATGTTTATATGCTTGAATTTGACTTTTAAAGTAATTATGCATATAAGCATAATCGATTATGCTTTGCATATGTAACATTTTGGACACTCACAAGGGTGGAGAGTGATCATTAGTTCAAAAAAAAGAGATGAGACATACATAAGGAGAGACTCTTGGCAAACTTCCAATAAAAGGCTCACATGAATGAATCAAATACATACTAGAATGAGAAAAATCTAAAGGTTGTGTATGTATAAAATTGTACGATTAAAGATAACTTAAAGGAACAAATTAACATTATCTATACCAATAAGGTGCATATACTTTTCAGTAATTCATAACTTAAAAATTTTATAACTAAATGTGTTTGACTTAAAGTAATTATGGAATGAATGATTCAGGAAAGTTTCTTAGGAAAAGTATAAAAGAGACCAAAGCACGTTAAAAAGTCTTATTTTTGTTAGTGGAAACAACCATCAATCTTGAAACATAGTCTTGATCGGTTGTGTTTAAAAAATATCATAGAGAAAAATTTTGACAAATAGGTATAAGGATAAAATGGTATTTATATTAGTCATATACTAACAAGTCTTTAGTCCAAGTAATATTGGATTCAGTTTTTTAAGGAATATTTCAGGTTTAAATTTTATAGATGAAAAATTATAGTTGAGAAAGGATATCCCACTAAAGGTGGTTATCAAGATTTCCCTACATAGATTAATCATATGTAAAACTAATGAATATTTTACACCAATGTCATAGGGACCCAAAAGTAATTTCACAATTTCATTTTCACTCTATTTCTCTTAAAATTAATTTTTTACTCTATTTCTTTTGAATTTATTTTCTTTTGCTTTCTTACCTACTTATTTTCACTTTCTTTATCTTTTTCGATCAATCCTTTTGTTCCATTCTTCAATAATCAAAAAGATATTTTTCAATCAAGTTTATTTTTTTTCGTTTGAAATTAGAACTCTTCTATTATATTTTTGTTTACTTTTATTTATTTATTTTCTTCCATCATTCTTTAACTCCCACAACCTCTTTACCAAACTCAATGTTAGGGCTATGTTTAATTAAAATTGGAATTTATTTAAAAACTTACAGGAAAAGGATCTATATTAATGTTATAAGTTTAATTTTAATTAAAAATAATTAAAATTTTATAATAAATGTTATCCTAATTTAATATTGAGAAATGCTACTATATCCCTATAGATTAAGGAATTTGGTATAGTTGAATTTTATAACATGTATTATATCTTCTTGGTCTAATCCATAGAATTATCGTGATGTAAAATCATGTTATATTCACAGGAAAATAATTTACTTAAACAAAAAAAAAAATCGTATTAGATTCGTACAAAAATATCTTGTCTGCCCATTAATTCTTTTTCTCCATATTAAAAAAAGAAGAAGAAAAAACTCAACTCAGATCCTTGCCTTCTTTTTTTGTTTCACACAAATCCGTATATCAACCCAACAACTCATAGACTAAAATAGAGAATGATATAAAGTGTGGGCACTAAATTTTAATTTAAAGAAAATGCTTCTAATCATTTTTCAAAACAAATTAGTGCATATTGGATAAGTGTATGCAAAACTCATTTGGAATAAAATTAATTTTATAAAAACTATAATTTGAATTGATTTTGAAGTAAAACGATTTATAGTTTGGTATTTTTATTCTAAAATCAAATCAATAATAAGATTTAAATAAGCTTTTCTATTTAACGTAGAAACTATTTAATTTGTTTTAACTAAGTATTAATTTAAGACTTAAAATCAATCATCAAAACTAAAATCAAACATGTAAATATTTATCTCAAATTATATTAAATAATAAATTATTCAATTTAAAATTTTAAACTAAACTCGAAATTGAGAGAAGTGAGGTTGGAGACAGGAAAACCCGGGGGAGCCACCTAGCCAATCTGGAAAAGTTTGGATTAAAACTATCCACGGTTGAGAAGTGGGGGGACCAGCTAGAATGTCACGTCTAATTATCTAATTACAAAAATAAAAGATATCCTGGGAGAAGATATGATATTTATAAAATAAAATTGCACAATAACTTATAATATACTTTATATTTCAATCACATTACATGCATATTAATTTATTTTATATTTTTTATTTCTTTCTTATTTCTATAAAAAAAAAATTTACATTTTGATTGGATGACTATAATTTCGCTTTTTAAAGAAACATGTTTTTATATCAACCAATTAATTATATATGGTGTTAAATAATTTTTCTTATATCCAATAATAATATATAGTAAAAAAAAGTTAATAGAAATACACTGTAATTCCATCTGAAGTTTATTTATATATATGGTAAGAAATATGAATACTTATGGTGTATTTGGTAGAGATAAAATAAAAAAGAAGGAAAATTTTCGTGATAAAATAATAATAAAATTACATCACAATGTTTTAAAATAGTCAATGTAAGAAAGACTTTACCATTACATCACAATGTTTTAAAATAGTCACTGTAAGAAAGACTTTACCAAAATATTACAATTCTTACTTCTTAACCCAAGATGTTAATCTCATAACAAAATATATATATATATATATATATATATATATATATATATATATATATATATATATATATATATATATAAAGACAAAAATAATAAAATTTAACTATAATGATTGGTCATTATTTTTAGAACTGAAATTTTTAAGATGACATGCTATATCATTATTCAATATAACGCAATTTTTTTCCACTCATGAAAGAAATATAAATAATTAACCAAATTTTAAAAATTGTGATGTAATCATATTATTATTTTATCATAAAAATGCTACATTTACATTTTTTTGTCATCATTTCTTTAGTATAAAATATTTATCAATTTTAATGAAAATTAGCTAATTTGTGCTAAAAAATCACATTAACCATCGAACCCAAAAATTTTATTACGAAAATTAAATTTAGTTCCACTCATATCAATATGACATTATATTTAAAAATAATTAAAACATGGTGATTTAATGACACAAATTTTACGTCATCACTAGCTAGTAAGTCGTTAATAATAAACTGTAATTTTTATATAAAGTAACCAAAACCAATCACACGTGAAAGAAAACTGACCAAACTACATATAATATATATAGTTTAGCATAATAGCTTGCATAAAAAAAGTTCAGCATAATAACAAATTATTTAATATACTTATTTGCAAGTTGCAACCATATTAATTAATAATTCCTTCGTCCCCAAATGGTGTGGAAGATACGCAAGATAGCTGAAGATAAAACTCGTACTTATGGTCAAAGAATATATTGAGAGTCGATTTATGGTTCAAACTTCAAAGAATGTTTTTCATTTTTATTTTTTGGTGTGGAATATATTTCATTCTTCACCAGCTAGCTGATAGAAAACAATTAAAGGGGGGATTTTGAATGAGAGGTAATGAGAATCAGTCTTCGTGAAGGGTGTTTAGATAAGATGTGGCATTTCACGTGAGGCAATGTATTAGTGACAGTGCAAGCTGAAAAGTGTTACAGCTTTTGCATTCTGTTCTTGTACTTTATTGTAAGAGGAAACATTCTATTTCTATGTTACCATTATCAATACCAATAGCATCGTTAATTAGTGTTTAAAAAATGGAAATTGTAAAAAAAAGTCATTAAAATATATATATTCGGTTGATTAAATTAATTTTTTTTATAATGACGTAATGCGGTGATATTTATTTGTCAGGTCGTATAAACAATTTGACATTATGTCTTTCAGAACTAACTTTATTTATTTTTACTATGATTTTCTTCTAAACAATGGTTTTTACCAAGTCAACTGAACGTCCTTCTTCATATCACGTGGCTGTGCAGTGCCCAACTTGAAACATTCCACGCTTCAAATTTCAATGGTTTTGAGCTTTCTATGTCACAGCTCCATCTCTACCACTAAACTTATTATTGTAACTAAAAGCATCGACCCTTCTTTCCACTTGGTTACAGTTAGGCGAATCTATGCCCCAAATAAGCATTCATTCACAGATTGCTATATAGTGTTATAGTTAATTAGTATGCGGATAAGAAGAATACGAATAATCATTAAATTTTGCATGTATAGGTAAAAAGAATATATATAAATCTATAAAGTTTTAAGAACTCCAGTAATTCTTGCATAACTTTTAATTCATATGAGTAATCACATATTGATAATCATGCTATAATTCAAAATTTTAAACCTTAAGTTTATGGATCTTATCTTTATTTATATGATGTTAAAATTTATTATTCTTATACGATGTGAAATTTTATCTCACACTTGTACTCCAACAATCTTTTCCTTAAGTGTGAGTTTCTTTCATATAATGTGGTCTCTCCTTCGAGCATAAGTCATTATCATCAAGGAGTATTTCATGATGTTCATTATAGCTCACATGCTCTAGATGCTTGTACCACTGCGAGACACATCGCTTAGACTCACCGTCAAAAAGAATTTTGATACAAGGATTCTCAGTGGAGTCGCTAAAGACAATTCAAATTTATAATTTCAAATCTCTAGGATATTGTTTAGATTTCAAAAAAGATATTGTCTTATTTTTGGGATGTTGTTTAGAATTAAAGATATATTATGTAAATTAGAGATTTATTCTTTCTTTTAATATTATGATGCTAGGTCTTAATATAGATGTTTTAAGATGAAAAGAATTACCCAACTTAAAGAGGGGCACCACCTAGGCAAGAGAGGTGGTCATGTTGAGGGAAGGTTTATAAGTTTGTCTTAAAAACTTATTTTGAGGTGATCATGGATGTAAGGATGAGGGTTCGAACTACATTAAATAAATTTGTAATTTTTTTCTATTTCGTTTATGGTGTTGTCTCTTGTTCTTGGTTGTATGTTTTTTGAAAAATAAATATATGAGTATGTGTTTGTCAACAATTGGTATAAGAGTTGAATGATCTTGTGACCTCGTGACTAAAGGGGGGGGGGGGTGTTCCAATGGAAGTAGTTGCCGTTACAAGTCCAAAAGTGTCACCATTCAATACTTGTGGAGAAAATAGGGAAACATATATACCACATAATTTTGTGCAAGCAAAGGGAAAGCATGACGAGCATCTAAGAAGATTGAAGATGAAATTTAATTTTAATTGAGGGAAGGATTGTTGGGAGACAATTCAAAATTGTAATTTCAAATCTCTAGGATATTGTTTAAATTTAAAAAATGATATTGTTTTGTTTTTAGGATGTTGTTTAGAATTAAAAATATATTCAATAAATTAGATATTTATTTTCTCTTTTAAGATTATGATGCTAGGTCTATATATAAATGTTCTTAAGATGAGAAAAATTATTCCACCTGAAGAGGGAATCACCACCCTAGGTGAGAGAGGAGAGTTATGTTGAAGGAAGGTTTACAAGTTTGTCTAACTTATTCTAAAAATTTGTTTTAAGGGGATTATGGATGTAAGGATGATAATCCGAATCACGTTAAATAAATTTGTAATCTTTGTTATTTCGTTTATAAGGTTGTCTCTTTTTTTTTATTGTATGATTTTTTAGTAATAAAAATATAAGTATATTTTTTTTCCCAACAATCTATATCATATTAAATAATGACAGTTTTCTTTTATTAACTTGAAGTAAGGTTTTAAGTCACAATTATTAGATAACAATTATGATTGTAATCAAGATTTCATTGTGATTCTTATGACGTTATGGGAACATTTGGTAAGTGAGGAGTTGTTGGTTTTCTAGGAATCATAGGTTGAAAATTTAATTTCTCATATTTGGTATGAATGTTAAAAAAATAGTATTTTTGGAAATATTTTTTAATCAATTTTTCCTGAAAAAATTTTCATGAGAAGCGTGAATCTTATTTTCTCAAGTTTATTTTTTTTACTATACTAAAATTATTATGTTATTTTTTATTAAATTATACAAGGTGATAAATAATTAAAATAATCAAAAAAATATAAAAATATATATAATTTTTTAATTCTTAGAAAATTTAATTAAAAATTATGAATGATCAACAAAACAAATTTTATTCATTCCAAAAAATTATGATTCTCGGAAATGAATTTTTTTTTCCCTTGTCATACGTCCCCTATGGGTTATTACGTACCCCTATAATTCTTTGGTCCATACAACAATTATTCTGTAGAGGTATCGCCATGAATGCAGTCGCTAAGTTGCCGAGAATAAGCAAATCTTGATGTTTTGGCTGATATCACAAATTTAAAACCTTGACTTGAATATTAAACAACGAACTTAGACTCACGCATGCTATATAGGAATCCTCCCTCGATCTCAAACTCTCGAGAGATTTCGGATCTCCTGATCCTGAGTTTCCTCTTGACATGAACCCCATTTTAAGGGGAAGATAAGCTTCATGTCTTAGTCATGAGTGCTAGACTTGTCTGACATTAATGAAGGATGATTACCATAACAGGAAGGGTCGACGTAATTGAACATCTTTTGAAGTTTTCAACAACTATCTTTCGTATAAACATTACATTAACTACACTCGCATAATATATTTGACTGTTTTTATAGTTGTTAGGTCCGCAAATTTGATTAAGTTTAGGACATGTGTACAACTAATTATGGCTTTTGTGGGTCCTTTGTTATGACTTTGTTTTGTTCATGGGTTGGGTACTTCTTCCCTTTAATTGAATTTTAGTTTGTTCGCTGATAGAAAAACACATTGTCTATATAACTAATTATGATTGCCAAATTAACTTAATTATCCATCATGTTCATGAGATTATGGACAAAACATAAATATTGCGTATTTTTATATGATAAATTTATTTTAATATTACTAGCTCTTCTTTAGTCGATGTTTCTTATCTTCAATTCGATCACCAGTTTATAATAATGATAGCAACAGCTAGAGTATAATTCAATTTCCACTTGCACGAGACTTGAGCACATAGAAATAATTGCATGGATTTGAAATTGAAGGGGCCAAAATTTAATTAGGAGCAGTGAAAAAAAAAATCATTGTGTGTCTGTCTGCTTTGCGAGGACCGTACTCGATTGCACTTGCTCCTTGCAAGTTGCAAAAAGGGAACCTTTTCGTGTGTTCCATGCATCACGTGGCGCTCAAGAGAAGCACAAAAGAGGGGCCAATTCAAGACGTAATAATACTGTAAGTTTTTTTTTTACTGAGATTATTTTATTTTACTGTTGGAGCTGCAATTGCCAGAGACTGACAGTGTCTGCTGCCTCTCTCTAAAATTGTAAGTTTCTTGTTTCGTTGAGTTCCAATATTTTATTTTCAGTCCTTTTTCCTTGTGATCATGCAGTGTAATTGCTACGCCTTTTCTTATTTCACTTTTCTACTGTTGTACTCAGAACATCACAGTCCTTGTCACATGAAACTTTTCCATTTACAAAATCTACTATAAAATAAGTTCTTTTTTATGCACTAATTATCCACTCTCTATAAGAAAATTCCATATTTGTATAGAATTCACACCTAACATTCACTACATTCATATCTGTTTTTTTATTAGTAAAAATTAAATATGACTATTACAAAATTTATAATAATTTACTTATTTTATCTAATCGTTTGAATTAAATTTCTTTAATACATGCAAAAACATTTTGAATTTAAATAAACTTTAGAATTTAAATTTCATGCATAAAAGTGTTTTTTTAAAATGGTTGCACTAGAATTTTATCAATTGAACTGTTAATTACTATTGATTAAAACATGTCTCTTATGATGTACTAGCTTGCTTTAGGCTACTGTTTCGTTCTAAATTATAATTAATTTTTGTAATCTGTATTGAATTGGAGATGTCACCTTAGAAACTACACCTTAGCTTTGTATATCTACTAGACTTTCTCCGGTCTTCACCTGTGACGAAACTAGCTATCGATCAAGTAGTCGCATCAGATCGATTGACAAGATATTTCAAAATTTAAAATTTTGATTGCATATTCAATGGGATGCAATCAATGTGTGAAGCTGAATTCTGAAACTAGGACTTTGACCACGGCACCCTTAAATAGTTTTGTTGAATGCTCCATAAAATTTTGGAACTTTCATCAGCATCCTCGACAAATTTAGGTTAACATTAATGAGGCCTATGATTTGCAAGATTTATTAATTTCCTAAGGGCGAAGGCGGCTACAGCCTACGGTTTTTAAAGTATGCTTTGAAGTTGCATGTTTGCAAGGGTCATATATGGCCCCCCAGTAATTCCTTTTCCTCTTCTGCGATAATTTGAGGATGTATGCAATCAAATGGAAACCCGTAAGAATTCCTAAGATGTCCCAAAATGCATTATAGTTTACAGCATGTTTGGTAACAACTTGGTGACGTGATTTTCCACGTTTCCTTTGAAGCTAATAAATGTTGCTTCTGCATTTTTTAGCACTTGGATGTGATTTATCACGTCATGACCGTGTTTTCACTTTTCAAACTCAAGTAAATGGTAAACATTTTGCCCAAAAGATACTGGATTTCTCTGTTGGTTTTTGCAGTCTTTCTTAATCCTAATAAAATAGTTATGGTGTTCTTATTAACTTTTTTTTAGTTTCCACTTCACAATAAATATAATTGAAAAAGTAATAATATATATTATTTTAAATTTTAAAAACGATATATAAATAAAAATATTTTTTTCAAAAACTTATACAATTAAAAAGAAACGAAGAGAATAATTAACATGATTAAACTTCATGAATAGGCATGACATTTAGGCTATCTATGTTGGTTTCGAATTAATGAATGAAGAAGGAAAGAACACTTAAGGATATGCATCACTTGTCTAATTCTACTAATCTGGCTCATCTAAACTTAATTTTGATGGGTTCAAATTTTAAAAATTAGGCTTGATGCATGTATTTTGAAGAAGAGTTAGATTAAACTTTAAATCGTCTCAGTCTAGTCCAATGTTTTATTTTATTTTATTTTTAAAAGTATAACTTTTTTGAATAATTATATAGTAAACATTAAAAAAATTATTTGATAAATAATATTTAGTATAACGTACAATAATATATTTATGTTGATATTATTTATTTTTGAAATATATTATAAAATATAGCACATATGTTTAAGTTTTATACTTTTTTTATTCTATTATTTAAGCATAGAGGAGTGAAGTTTTTAATTTTTAAAAGCAAGGTGTAATTTCTTATATTAATAGTCAAGACTGTACAAGGGGTATAACTGCAAATGTACAACAAAAAAATGTTTGTCCACTATACATAGTAGTATTACATATCAAGTATCCAAAAAGTGTTCTATAAGAATATCTAACTATATGAATTCAAATAAAACAAGGGGTAAGTACACTAGGAAGAGAAGAAGATCACTGATGATTTGTTCCTTCTCTTATACAAGAACCACTGCTATGAGGTGATTTTAATGTCTTCCAAGAGTTTTGCCCCATCAAAAAGTATTTCCCGAAAACCAATGCTATTCCTTGTGTTCCACATACACCAATATGTGGCATACCAGATCAAATGCTCTCATCTACGACATTTTCTTCCACAAATGAGCAGATCAAATTGATCATACAACTGATTAATTTCCTGAGGAAGTACCATATCGACTCCCAGCCATCTGAAGATTCCATACTAGATTTGAATAGTCTCAAAACACATGAGAAATAAGTATTGAGAGGTTTCCTTTCTCTAATTACAAAAATAATAGGAAGCTTCCAAGTTTTGAATCTGAACATGTCTTTTATGAATGTCTAGTAACAATCTCCATGAAAATACAAGTACCTTGGAGTGCGATTCGCTTTCCCAGAATTTACTGAGTTCTGAGTGGAGAGTCTTGCAGTATAAAACATGTAATTCAGACTAAATTAAGCAAAATAAATTTTCACAACAAGTATTCAATCTTTGCAAAAATAAAATGAATCTATGTTGAAAATCTCAATATTTTTAAAATTGGACCGATTAAATCAATGAAGTCATTGGTTCAGCATTAATAAATATAAAACTCTAACTTTATAACACTAAAAACTAATAAAATAAAATAAAAACATCATTTCATTGGTTCATAATATTTAAAGTAAACATAAAAATTTGAGAAATTAATACAATACTATTAAATTATAAGAAATTAAGATATGTAAAATAAATTAATATAACTAAATGACTAAATTATATGTTTTATATAATAATAATAATAATAATAATAATAATAATAATAATAATAATAAAATTATTTATACTAATTTGTAAACCTTATTAAATGTATTTTTATTTCTCTTAAAAATACTTTAGATTAAATTTAAAAATTAAAAAAATTTAATTATACAATTCATTTCTTAATCATAATTAAAATTTTAATAGGATCTTACAATTATTAAAATTTTTAATTAAATCTTCTAATTATTAAAAATATTATATCGTACTTTTCTTGTCGGTTCTATTTCTTTGATTGATGGAAATATATTATATTTTTTTGGGTTGATTATCAATATAACCAATGTAATGCAGGAATTTTGACATCATCAATTGTTAACGCAAGTGATGTAAAAATGACATTCTTATTAAAATTTGGAATGGATGTAAATAAATACTTTTATATTAATTATTAATACAATTAATGTAAAAAAACAATTTTACCTCTGTTGTAAATACAAATGTGATTCCAAGACGTGCCTAACAAATAGGAGGATCACCAGCCAACTTGTTTAACTGATTACACATTAGAGTTAGCCAAAAGGAAGCTTGATTAGTCGAAATATTCATGGAATTAGCTGAACAATGGGTAGTGAAATTAGTGGCAATTGATACACGAACATATACAATTATTTCAGTATAGCTTCAAGTAATTCTTAGTTCAATTGAAATTACTTGTTTCTAGTTTATTTCGCTTTTCTTTATCTATTGCTACAAGTTATTCTTAGTTCAAATTATAGTCTTATCTTTTACTTTCATCTCACCGTTTTCTCCTATTTATGTACAAGTGCTCTTTGGAATAACTTGAGAATCCACAATCAAAAGATAAATCTTCTCTTTTGATGATAATCATTTGACCCTTTATTTTAAAATTGCGTTACAGCTTGATCTAGTCGAATTGCAATTGGGTAAAATACTTTATTCATGCGACAACAGTGTCATTGACATAAAATAAAACAATATAACGAAAAAATATAGAATTATTAATTTGTAAGCTTGACAGGACATATCCCATGCACACAAGCTAGCAAACATAAAAGCTATAAGTAGTTTCATAAAGGTTGTATAAATTGGTCAAAAAGACTAATATATAGTAGTATTGTACTAGAACAGGTAGTTTTCACCTATGTCTAGCTGGTTGCAATGTTGCATTGTTCACTTCGAGTTAGAAGAGTGATGATGTGACTATGAGTCTCAAGAGTGCTATTGTAAACAATAATGCAGAACACGCCCACCATGTGCTCTGAAAACGCCAAGAGACACACATGCATGCATGTTGGCCCCTGCCAATTGCACTTTGATAGGGCTTGGCGTGCTAACCGTGTCACTAGCTCACTACTTCACCGGGTTTGGGTGCATGGATCGTCCTGTATATGATGCTGTGACTTGTTAAAGTGCATTCACAATGGTCTATTATATTAGTCATTCTATCAGCATCTTGTATAATTGTTTATATATACCGTACGTACATTACTTGGCTTCAGGCCAAAGATTGTGTCAAATGGACATGCACAGGTGCCAACCAACTTGCAAAATGAGTTAGAGATGCTAGCTAGCAATGATCACTTTTTATTTTTATTTTTAATGAAGAAAGAAGAAAAGTGTATCTTTATGATCCCAAGTTCATATAGCATTTGAGATAAGAAATCAATGACTTGACAACTGCTATCGTTTCCAAATTTGATGTCACTGTATATATGTATACAATTTGGTTACTTATTATTGAATTGACAACTAGGGTATAAGGTGAAAAAAAGTGTGATTGTAAGGAGTTGGGTTATTGGTTATAATTAAGGAGATGTATGTCGTTCTTATCTTGATAACTTATTGGTTGTGAACATTTGGAATATAAGATTTATTCTTTAAATGCACAAGCCGATAGCATGGTGGATTCTTTTTCTCTTTTTGCTGGGAAGGGGTTGGGATGAGATTTGTTGAGAGCAGGGTTAGTCTTTATGATCTAGAACCACAGGTATGGTATCCTTTGTAGAAAATAATATTGAGTTAAGAATTAAGAATTAATGTCTATAATACGAGCTCAATCTTACTTAAAAACATTCAAACACGTACTACCTGAATTAACCATGTGGGGAGGGTTAGTCTTAATTCATGCACAAGCTAAGCCAATAGTAATATCTTTGCAGGACGTATAACTAAGTCAAGTTTTTCTTTTAATAAAAGATAATTAAATTAGGCGGTGTTATTCATAGCTTTTAAAATTGTACGTTTAAATAAAATTGTTCTAATCATAAACTTAGATTCAATTATTAATCGTGCATGAAATAATAAACTTAATTAATGAAAAACGTTTGTTATTTTTGTAAATTAAGAAACTTAATTAATTATCGAATTACTTGCACCAATTACTTTTGATAATCTATTCCATTTGTTACTGAAATCAGATATCGATAATTAAGCCTTTTATTCGTACCCTTTAAGTAGTAAATATTTAGCACAATGTTTTTCACTTTTAAAAGATATATTAGAAAAAAAAAGTAAACATATTCCTCTCATTATCTATAGACCGTAATTCCAAAATATATGATTAATACAGGGGCTCCACTCGCCCCCACAATATCTGTCCTTCATCCATTAAGTACACACTTTTCTCTTAAAGATCATGCATATGTATGTATATATATTAATTAATAAACAAAAGGTTACTACTAGCTTTAATATTAATACTCTATTCGTCCCATAACATTCTTCGTATGAAAAAAATCTCAAAATAATTATTATTTTAATTTTTAATATAATATTAATTTTTTTATTTATATTTCTTATAATATTAATGCATATAAATTACAAAAATCAAAATTGATTTAAAGATAATAAAGTTAATTTTATAAAATTGTTATTTTCTTTTACCCATTTAGATTATGTTCAGTCAAACATTAGTTAGATTTTAGTTTTTTAATAATTGAAAAATTTATTTGACTTTTCAATCAAATTTTTTTAATAATTTTTCAGTAATTTCTAATGTTTTTTAAAATATTACTTGAAGTATGATTTTTAAAACGTTAATGTTATCTCTGTTTTATAAAATTTGTTTAAGTTATGAGATTTATGTGTAGTTTCGATGAACATATCTCAAGAGAAACAAAAGAATATATTCAAAAGTGATCAAAGTGTGAATTAAAATTTGAGAAGTTGAATGCGTCATCAAATGAATTTATTTTGATAAAAAATGACAGTTTCAATGACTTCATTAAGACACACGATATTGGAAAGCGCTTAGAAGTAGAATCTTTCCATATTTGACAGATTAGTTGAAGTAGTTATAAAAGAAGTTATACGTCATAGAATTCAGTCGTTAGTGTTAGGTTTATAAATAAGACTTTTAATAGTAAATTTCCATATATTGAATATTGAATTGTACCACGTACTTAACTCTTCAAACACCAACAATACTTCACGTCAAAATTGACTACAGTTCATACAATTATCATGTATGTATTCATTTTTACCTTTTATAAATTTATGTCTTTAAACTTTATTACATCTTTTTAAAAATCTTTACTGTATTCAATTTTCATTTATTCTCAAAACTTTTACTTTTCCAATCTCTGATTTCTGATTGCTATTGAAATTACTATCGAAATATAATAATTATTGAAATTAACTTTTTAATCGAAAACGCTATCATAAAATCTACTTGCAAATTTTCTTACAAACCATTATACGATATTATTATAATCAAAATTGATATCTTTATCAAAATTACTATTATTATATCCATTAAGGAGTATATAATTCTTTGATAAGTTGAAACTATGAACTTATTTGTTTAATTAAAAAGAACTTACAATCGAGAATTGATTTTATGTTTTATCTTTAAACATTTATTTGTTAATAAAATCATTTAGTAAAAATTACTTAGTTATTATGAAAATATATCCCTTTCAAGGAGTAAATACAATTTTCACTATTAACATTTGACTTCTAGCTTTATATTTTATTTCTTTTTATCCTTAATATATTTTTCATATTTCATGATTACTTTTTTAAAGTAAATTATAATTTTATTACTTTTTTATTATTTTATATTTTTTAGTTACTTTAACTATTAATTTTACCGAATACATAAGTTAAATTTTTAGTTTATAACTTTCATCTTTTGATTAATTTTGTAACTTTTAGTTAACTTTTCAGTTAATTTAATTAAATAATTTTATTAATTTTTCTTGATTTATATAAAATAATTATAATGAGACAGAGAGAGAAAGTATTAAAAAATTTGATACGATAAGAGGAAGATCAAAGGTGAAACGCCAGCTTCATTGATGGTGGAAATTAACCGGAATCTTAGGCAAAGCGTACATTAATTAAATTGTTTCGTGGTTCTCACATTAGCTAAAGAAAAAAAAAAAAACAGAAGAAAATTAAATTACGAGAAACTTTAGACAACGATCTTGAAAAGGGATTTTGTCTTCAAAGCAGAAGCTTCTTTTAAGAAATAGATGCGACTTTCTTGCCTGGAAGGTGCGAATGAAGGAAAAGGGGAATATTTGTAAATGTTGTTAGAAGATACTTTGTGGAGTTAAAACATTTATCTTAAGTCCAATCTCACTACACTAGATATTTCAATTTTCCTTTTCTTTTTTCTATTTTTTTTTGTTTATGATACTTCATTTTCCTTTGTTCTCAATTGTGGAATAATCGTGAAACCCAAAAGGCTAGTTTAGTGGTGGAAGATTATGCAATTTAAGGAGAGAAATAAAGTTCGATTTTTATTATGCAACTTTTCTTTAAATCAATGACAATCATACTAAGATTTCTGATTCAATAAATTAAAAGACACTATGATCTGTAACAAAAAAAAAAAGAAATAATCTTGCTGTCTAAATGGTTCTGAAAGAGGATGACATTGACCATTTGTCACTCAGAATCGTGATCTTATATTTTGAAGGCATATTCTGTTTGCTGCTTATGTTCTTAAACTTATCTTGTTGTTCCTTATGGAGCATGATTCTCTCTCGGATTATTACACGAACAAACCAAACATGTTTCTTGGTTTCACAGCCACACTACGAGTAAGTTTCAAGAAAACCTATGGGCTATGTGGGCTATGTAGCCCATAGCCCATAGGTACGTCCAATTTTTTAAGCCCGTGATTTTCTATGTAGCATTTGACAACTCTTATTTATATGAGCAATGTGTAACTGAGCCTTCAAAAGAGTTTTGAGAACTTGACATATCATGCGTTGGCTCGTTCCCTAGATATTCTATTTGAGTTTGGTTATAGTTAGAGATTTAGAGGAAGACATGGGCTAGGCTGTAGGACTGATAAAAGTTAAAGCCTAATTAGAAAATTAGAGAGCCCAGTTTTCTTTTGGGTATATTTAATGCTTGAGTAGTTAAGCCCTACACATGAATAATTAAGAATTAGTCTTTGTTTACTCTCTCCATCCCAAATAAGTATTGTCTTAATTTATTTTACATATCTCAAGAAAAGATAATAAAAAATGAAAGAAAATTGAAACTTTACAAAATTAACCTTATTAAATAATTTTATTGGTGGAACTCTTATTAAATAGATGAAAGAAAGTGTAGTATTAGTAAAAAAAACAATTAATATTCTTTGAAAAGCTTACATGAAATTCATTTAAAAATTGTCATACATGTTGATATGGGCTATGTGAAATATTTTCTGTTAATAGAAAGTGTTTATTGTTGAAGTCATTTTTATTTATTTTATATATAATAAAAAAACGCGAGTAGTGTTATTCATTAATAAATTAGGTCATCATTAGTTATTATCCATAATATTTCTTTACTTTTTATTGAAATTAATTATTTTAGAATAGTTGAAAGTGTAGCATTAGCATATGACATTATCATCAGCATTGTGACGTGGCTTGAGGCAAAACATTTATTATTATTCAAAATAGGTTTAATTACTCATTTAGTTTCTAAAATTGTAAAAACTTCTTTTTAGTTTTGATACTCCAAAACATTTCCTTTTGTTCCTACACAAGATTAAAAAAAATTATGGACTAAGAGATTAAAAATGGTTTGTGTAAAAACTAAAAGAGGATTGTTAAGTATAGAAATTGAAAGGAAAAACTTTTGTAAATATAAACACCAAATGGGTAGTTAAATCTTTTTTATATATAGTAACAAATAGGGGTGGTAAAATGGGTTGATCCGTCTTGACCAATCCTGCTCCACCACCAACCCTTAAAAAATAAGTCAACCTACCTTGTTATATATTTTATATATGGATTTAAAGTGTCACTCCATTCTACTTTTATCGAGTTGACAGTTGATCCGTTAAAACTAAAATATTAAATTTTGAATTATCAAGATGATTGCTACAGACATTGTTCATCATATGTTGGCAATCCATATCAATTATAGCATCCTTAATCTCCAAGTCACGGAGCCATGCAATCACATCCCTAAGAGCAATGGCTTCAACTTCATTCAAATGTGGAAAGAACTTATAGTTTGTTGCAGTCGCAATGACAACTTGGCCAGAATCATATCTGAGAGACATTCCTATACCAAAAATGCCATAATCATTAAAAAAACACAGCATCAATATTGCATTTAAACAACCCATTTGGGGGAGCTTTCCATCACAATTGATGGTGCATTTAAACAACCCATTTGGGGGAGCTTTCCATCACAATTGATGGTGCATTGTAGCTGAAGTTTCACGTGGAGATTCACACAGTCTGGCTTTCCTCCATTTGTGTAGGAATTCTTGAGCACGATACACCACCCTATTCATAGTAGTGTTCTTTTCGACCCATATTAATTGATTCCTACTACACCAAATTCTCCACATAATAATAATCGCAATCATAGATTTATTTTGCCCAGTCAACTCACTGTAAACTGATAAGCAAAACTGGGATATGCCATCACTCCTATCCATTAAGCCCTTAACTCTACTCCAAAGTCCTCCCTCTCTCCATACTGGTTCAACAAAATTACAACCCAAGAGAATATGCCAGTTGCTTTAGAGGTTGGTCTCACAAAAAGGGTAGATACCTTGGCACTGCATTCCTTTGGCTTGTGGTCTTTGCCTTCTTGGTAGACCACCTTTGCACACCTTGCATAGAAAGACTTTTTATTTCTACGGTGATTCAAGTTCCGGATACTTTTCCAATCTCCTTGAACAATCAGTTGATCCATCTCAGCAAAAACTTCTATGAAAGAGCGATAAGCAGATCAAATTGAGTATAGACCATCTTTACTAAACCTCCAGATAGGATTATCCTCACCTTGCAAGTTTATCAAAGGGACTTGTTTGACTACTGTAACATTCGCTCCTTCCATGATAGAATCAATTAGATTGCTATTTCAACAACTAGTCCCCCAGTCTATGAGATCTTTGACTAAAAAGGTCAGGAACATGTACATTCAAGCTAAGATTAGCCCAAACATGTTTTTTCATCTCTAAACTATGGATCTTGCCAGGCCTAAACTCTTCCTCCATCCGCTAATCTCCACATTTTACCTTGCTTCACCAGCATTCGTGAGGTTCAAGAAGAGCCATATTAAAAAATTTAGTATTTCTAAACCTCATACCAGCATTCATAATAGACCACCCCTGCTTTCCAAGAAGAGCCATATTAAAAACTTTAGTATTTCTAAACCTCATACCAGCCAAGTTCCTTCCTTATTGCCATCTTGTCCCATCTCAACCACTTTATGCCTTCTTTGTTGTCCCTCTTCAAACTCCACCAAAAATCATTCAACATACTATGGATATCATCAATAAGACCATCCAATAACATATAAAATGGCATACAATATGCATGAATCCTTTGTAAAAGGTACTTGGCCATCATTCCTTACCTACACTAGACAGTCACCTTCAATTTCAAGACTAAATCCTTTTCCAAACCTTATCCCACTCACATCCAAAAATTGCTTTTTTGCTTCTACCAAGATAGAACACCAAGATACTTTCCTGTACCTAGGCATTCAGAAAGTATCATAGTATTGATGATATTGCTACACACATCACTAGGACCATTCCTGTTAAAGAAAATCTCAGACTTTAACAGGTTATGGCCTGACTCGAGACAACTTCATCCACACATAAAATGTTGTGCTTCACATCACTTTCCTTAGGGCATGCTCGAAAAAATAAGAAGCAATCATATGCAAACAACAGATGCCACATAATCAGAGCTTCTTTACAAACTCTAACCCCATGAAGGTCAGCTGTAGCCATTTTGTGTTTATTCTATAATAGTCGTTAGACACTCGACACAAATGATAAAGAGGTAAGGGCCCTGAGGGAGGAAACAAGCCTCATGCACAGCCTAAGCCAAGGAACAAGCCCGTAAGGAAGGTCACTACCTCAAGTTACTTGAAGGACTAAAGGATTGTAGCTGAGCTGGCATTAGTGCTGTAGTGGTTACCCTTTTCTGCCAATTCCCTGATTCCATTTTCTGTTAAGATCCTTATTGACACAAGGTTACAAATTCTGTTATAGGAATTACAACTATATATAGTCTCCTCATGTAATAAGGCAAATATATGAAAATTACCTTTTATCCAGGCTCATCCCTCTTGTTTTTTCCTTGCTCTTAACAGGCACCTTCCTAGAATCACAAGCCCCACTTCTTCCCCATTGACCATAATAGAAGAGACCATCGATGTTAGGCCCATAGTCATCCATTGAATCCATTTGTGGGATTGTGTATTATATTTCAGAATACTGATTCCGGAATTAATTTTAATCTATTTTGGATCAGTTAATTTTAATCTATTCCGGAAACAATTGCCCTGGAAAAGCAATTCTGGATATGGAATGTAATTCTGGAAATTGTTAAACACTGGCTCCATATTGGATTGTCCTGTTCCGGAAGCAACTCCGGTACAACATTGGCAGTAAAAAGCAAATTGAAGCCACTGATTGATACTCATGAACCTTCTGTATTGAATTGCAGAAACCGTAGGATATCTTACAAATATAGTTCTTTGTGAGAGCTAGTTAGAATAAAATACTATTGCACCAATAGATTCATATATTTATATGGGTGGGCTATCTTCTGAATTGAGATGATAAGTAAGAACTAGAAAAATAGGTCACTGGCTCATGACCCACCAGCATTGAGGTTAAGGAACACAAATCATTAGCTGGAAAAAGAACAAGAAAACACAGGGTTCCGGAAAGTGGCTGCACGATTATCATACAATTTCAACAGAGTAACTCAGTTTACATACACTATGTTTATACATGAACTACTAGAGTTCCTACTTTCCAAAAAATACATAGACGAAGCCTAAAATTTGCTTTTCCTTCAAAATATTATGACTGAAATAGATGGGGTAATAAATTCATGTATAAGTAACATTACTTCATTACTCTCATTCCTACAGTTCAACCGTAAACGAAAATGAATGTAATTAAATATGATGGGAAAGGAAAGAGAAGCTAATGTGAAAATTGCTTCCATATCTTAAATTTTCCATTCAACATATCTTTTCATTCACATTTACCAAATAAGGATTGACATGCCTACAAGAATGGAAGAGGGATAGTGTCAGCCAAAATCATATACAATAGAAGTTTTGATGGCAACTGAGGCAAGCGATTTTCACTTACATATTTTATACCAGATGCCTAATGATTTGTTTTTTCTTTTTTTTTTTCCATCTTCACATTATATAACACGTATTTGGCCCCCATAACCATAGTGATTAAGAAGCCCTTCATCTTGTCGCCAATTTGCTCTAACCTTCACTTCAATCTGTTTAGAGTTCAGACACCAGTATAGAGTAAATAATCCAGTTTAGAAGTAAAATGTATGCCACATTACTACTTGAAACTCAAGATTATACAGAAAAAATGCATGTCCAGATTAAAAATGATTAGCACAGATACAGAACAAAAAACATCATAAATTTGCACCTCAAGATAAACTTTCTTCTGTAAAAAATCTTCAACATCAAGGCGGGCAGCTGTTGCAAGCAGTTTCAAAGCCTTTCCTTCCTGAAGTAGTTGAGCACAACATATATATGGTTACTGTTCAGTCTTTAATATTCACCAGATAAATGCTGTTTGAAGGGAGGCAGGACATCATTTAGAAGTATTTTGATTTTTTTATCAAATAAACACAATTTCTAAGAATAAAGATAAACAAAATATAAGGAAATTGATATTATTTTAGGTTGCTAGGCATTTTCAGGGTCAACATGAAGGCAAATATATAAATTCTTGTGTGCAACAAATATTGTAAAATCAGTGTTAAAGAGAGTAAACACAAGCCAGAAAAGCAGTAATAAAATTGGCAGTATTGCCACAACTCTATGTCTTGTACAAAATAAATTCCACAATTTCACAAATGATCCACTGAATTCTGGTACAAGTGACATACTCTTCCAATAAGGATAATCTTCTGAGTGTTTTTCTCAACCAAAATCTCTACTTGTATGTATTCTTTTGCATTTGGCCGAGCTTTATAGTTTACAACATTTACCTGAGAATTGGACATAAGAAAATATTTGCAAATATTTTGACAAAAGGATGTCAGTTATTCCTTCAATTTGAGAGGGAAAGGTGACTATATAACAAATAAAAAAATGAACTTGATGATTACCTGACATGCATATGGAATTTCATTTCGATACTGCATAAAAATCTTTTCTCTAACAATTTCAGCTACAAAAAATCTCTCTGGATGCTCACTGACAATATCCTGGAAATTCAGGAACAACATTAAGGTAGCATAGCACATGAAAAGTATGCAGAAGAAATGACAAGGGAAATATTTTGGTTCTTATTGTATCCAAAGTTGCTAATAGCATGCTGCAGTTATAGCAGAGGGCTCTGCACTACACTGCCAGTACATTGAGAAATCTATATAGAGCAAGAGGCAATAGCACACGGCCACACACTATTTGCAGTACTGGAACAATATTGATGGGGTGGTATCTGCACAATTGGCAATTCAATAATGGTCCATTATCAGCACACATTGTTCATGGCATTGGAGGTATAGCTGATGAGCACGACATCATATGATATAATATATCATTCAAAATGCTTTCTTTTTCCAACTCTTACAGTACAGGGACCATTATGGTCATAATGGAGGTATAATTACCTACACACTGGTTGCCAGCAAGCACTAGCAAGCCTTCTCCATACCATTACTATGTCACTCATTACCAGCCTAGAACTGCATGTCACTCTATGCCTATAGGTGGTACAATGGTATGGCATATTAACAAGCTAATTAAATGGAATTGCTGGATCAAAAGTCACAAAAAATATGAATCAGGATGCATATGCAAAGCTGCAAAATGATATTGTGATTTCTCAAGAAGTAGGATCCATAATTCTAGATACAAATTTGATCAGCCAAGACTGAATGTCACTTTATTTTTTTTTTATGTAGCATCTTTATGCAAGCAAAGTTAACATGATTTACGTAGCCAACCCCACATAGTGGGAAAAGGCTTGGTTGCTTGTTGGTTAGATTGGTTGTCATTATACAACAAGCAAAACTAATAGGTGCTGCTATAAATTAAGTATACATGTGTATTTGGACATTCATATACAGACATACAGCCTGGTTCACTTCAATAGGCTTAAACATAAACCCAAGATAACTAACCAGTTTTTACTTTAGTTTAAATAAAAACTCTATATTAAATGCATTTACTCTTTTCATAGGCAGGCATGGAATTGCAGAAGAAATGGTTCTTTTGTGATATAATGGGCTCTTGTTATTTATCTCTAATTGTGAAATGGAACAGTAACATAGCAAAATATTAAAATTTGAAGGGGGCAATAAAATTCTGACTCTTGACATGCCTTTGGATAATAAGCTGGTCCATTGGGAAGCTTTGACAGTATCCAGTCCTTGACATCTTCAACCCCCTGACCATATTTGGCACTAACAGGTATAACCTCATCAACTTCAGTAAATTTCTCATACCACTGAAAGGAAGTTGAAATAATTAGGGCATAAAATACTGCAAAAGTCATGCCAAAACCACTGAATTAACTTATACAGGCTAATATAAATACTAATTATTTTGTTCCAACCTCAAGTTTCTTTGCAAGTTCACCAGGTTTAACAAGGTCCTTCTTGTTTAGAATCAGTAGAGTGGGAGGCTTATCTTTGAGGTCTCCTATGCCTTCTTCCAACAGTCCATCAATCTAGAGATAGGAAGCAATTTGGAAAAACAAGAAAGAAAGTAGAACAAACAATTTTGTAAAGGAAGATGAAGGTCCATACTTTTTCAGGAGTTTTACGTGCATCGACAAGAACCAATACACAGTCAGCATTAACTGCAGCACTGCGAACGTTTTTCATCATCATTGAGTCTAACAAGTGCAT
This sequence comes from Glycine max, assembly GCF_000004515.6. Lineage (NCBI taxonomy): Eukaryota > Viridiplantae > Streptophyta > Magnoliopsida > Fabales > Fabaceae > Glycine > Glycine max. The sequence continues at coordinate 29,413,508 of NC_038252.2, forward strand.
TTCCTTCTGTAGAACACCAGGTGTGTCATAAAGTATCATCTGCAAGAGATTCAAAAGTATCATCTGTTGTACATCCATTAATTTAGCAAAATTCAGTATTAAAATTTTATTCAACTGAAAAAGTACTTAAAGTTGTTTTAACTCCAAATCAGTATTAAAATTTTATTCAACTGAAAAAGCTCTTAAAGTTGTTTCAACTCAAAATCAATTTTAGAGCCAAAACCAGAGACCAAACATGTTACCATTTACCTAAAATCACGTTAATTGGTGTTTCAACATGACTCCAACGCAAATCCAAATTGACACATTCAGGCGTTTAGTAGGAAAAACAAACTAAAGGACTAGGAAGAAATAGGACTAAAACCTGATAATCCGTGCCAGAACATATACACAGAATCCGATGCCTCGTCGTTTGAGGTTTATCTGTAACTATTGACAACTTTTGCCCTAGCATTTGGTTCGCCAGTGTACTCTTCCCAACATTTGGCTTCCCAAGTAACGCCACATACCCTGCGTTTCAAGAAAATGTTAAAGCAGAAACCAACTCTAAGCATTCGTATTAAGAAATAAAATCAACAAGAAAAATGCCAGTCACACTTCTCATCTAATGATTCTCTCCCCTAATTTAAAAGTGGAACCTACCAAAACTAATGGTTTTCAATAAATTTCAGTTAACTACACAGAGAGTGTGTTAAACAAAAAAAAAAGAGTACTCCATGAGTTTTTGTTATAAGAAAAAAACATTAATTTCACACTTATTCAGGAGGTTAGTTATTTTCATTAAACTGTGTCAATCCCCGATTACAAAACAAACTTTTTGTCTAAATTACTCTTTGTTGAAACTTGATATCAATATAAATCTCATATTAAATGATGAAATGATGAAGAGTATTTAGAAGATAATCCCGTTAAATGAGACAAAATCAGTTAAAATTTACTTATAATTAAGGGGGGGAAAATGGAATGTTTTTCTGATAAAAGAGAATGGAGGAGGCCTATAAAGAGAGTATCCTAGCATTCCTCAAACCAGAATTCCAAACAAACAAACCCTAAGGCGAAACACGAACCGCTTCGGTGGTCGGGACCGTAATCAAAGTCGAGCTCCTCGCCCTCGTAATCGTCGAGCATGGCCATGTTCCTGTCGGGCTTGTCGCTGAGCGACAAAAACGACGAGTCGTCGTCGTCATCATCACCGTCCAAATACGAATCTTCTCCTTCTTCCAATTCTAGCTCCAATTCTTCTTCGCTGACCCAGAGTTGATCCTGTTTGCTGGATAATGCTTCTAGGCGACGGTGTCTGCTTTTGCAACATGGCAGTGAGAGCGGTTCGGTGCGGTTCCGGTGGAAGGTGGAAAACGCAGTTTTGGGGAAGAAGAAAAGAGAATGTTGGTGAAATTGAAAAAGGAAGTGTTGAGTGGGAACAACAGTTGCAGTAGAAGAAGAAGCGAGCTTCTCCATTGCCAATGCCGCTGCGCTGCTTCTTTTTTTTATCCAAGTTATAGGATAAATAAATTATTAACGAAATTCCTGTGGCGACGTCGTTTTTGTTGGGGAACGTTTGTCAATCAAAGTCGAAGGTGGGGTATTTTCAAATGTGTTGGCATGAAAATCACTTGTCACGTGTGAATTGTGATATATACAAAATTTTAAAAATATTAAACTAACTATTAATTTTGTCTTGCCCAAAAGCATAATTTTAAAAATCAATCTGGTAGTTCACCCTATAGAGACACTGTGGTTGATGGGTTTCTGGTAAAACTAGTATGTCAACATTTCAAAACTGTACAAACCAATGTAAAATATATGTATTAATTAGATTATAAGTTTAATAATTAATTATAATAGTTTGGTGATAAGTTGATTCATAAAATAAATTTTAAGTCCTTGGTATAATTTTTTAGTGTATTATATTTTTTTTTTTATGTTCATAAAATATTACATTTATTTTTGTAAGAGTAGTTAATGTTGGTCTAATTGATACAATCAAACTAGTTCAATTAGGGATGTCAATAGGTAAGTTTAGATAGGTCTTATATTGTTGTCCTCATATGCATCTAAAAATATATTCGTACATGATACTATACTTGTGTGAATAGTAATTTTAATTCTCATCTCATATATGTTATGTACCTATACTCGTGTGAATAGTAATTTTAATTCTCATCTCATATATGTTATGTACCTATGCTTTTACTTGCACACTATATGTAATAAATAATTATCTAATTCATCAAGACCAATATAAATGATTAGATTAGTTTATTTGTCATAAATTTTAATTTTATTCCAAGACTACTCATGATATTAAATGATTTGAGAAGTGATTATTTTTTAACATAATTTTTTAATCAGTGCGTATACAGTATTTTGTTGATAGCTCAATTGATGCACCCACTTTCATGTAGAAATAAGTGTATATCATTAATAGACCTCATAATTAATTAAAGTAAAAAGGAAATTTAATGATAAAATAGTCTTATGTTTCTTATAATTAGGATAAAGAAAATATTATCTTTTGTTTGTTATATATGGGACCAGAAGTAGTATTAAAAATAAGCAAACATAATATTGATTTGTCCAAATTTAAATCATAAATAAACAACATTACAAATATAATCAACCAACCTTACAAAGACAAATCATTAAATAGGTATAAATCTATGTTACTAATTTGAAACACCAAACTATATAAATTATTGATTCAGAATGGGAAGACAATTTTAAAATAAATTGTCAATAAATTCATAAATTAATGCATAAAAGTAAATAATAGTTCAATATTCTTAAATAGAATGTCAACAAATTTATACATATACTTTTTGTTAGGCTGTTACGATTAATCATAAAATTTGGAAAATATAATTATTCTTTTATAGAAGAATATATGTTTAATATTAATTATTTACTTAAGTAACATATTTTAATTACATTAATATTATACACATACACACATACATATACATATACATATATGTGTTGGGCGAGGGGGGGGGTACCCATACTCGCAAGAAAATACAGGTAAATACCTGGTCGCATCCCTAGCCTTAATAAACGAGTAAGTACCTTCCCTGCTTGCAAATACTTTTGCACCACTTGTAGGATATGGGTCCATTTTCCATCCCTAGGCTCAATCAGACCGGGTCATCGGTTTAACCATAGAACTAAACAGGTCAAACTAGGTCGCACGTGATCAACTACATGATTGGTCCAGTGAGCAAATTGACCCAGTCAAACCTTCGATTCACCATCGAACCAATCAAATCATTTGAGTCGGTTTGAGTTTTAAAACTATGCCCAAAAGACTTGTTAACTAAGTTTTTAGTCTAAAAACAAAAGCTTGATTGATCAGGGTTCCTAAACTTTTAGAAATTTTAGTTTTTAGTCCCTAAGCAAAAGTTTGAACAAAAATGTTCAAAATTTTAGGGGCTAAAATCCTTAATAAAAAAAGGTGAGGGGACCTTGACCAATTAAACTTTGGTTTAGGAACTAAAAACCAAATTTCGAAAAAATTTAGGGACTAAAAACTTGATTAACCCTTAACAATTAATTATGATTAATAATCACTCAACTATCTTCTTTGTGAACCTTAAATCCACCTTTTTCCTTAACCTTTCTCCTTCTCCAAACACCAATAGTCCCCATCTCCTTTATCCTCAAGAACCAAAACACCATAGTCATCACCTCTCTCCTCCAAAGCTTGCAACCAAACAACACAACCACCACCACCACCACCGACCATTGTCGCAACTTCACTACTCCCCACCAAACATCATCGTCACCTACCTTTATCATGTGTGTCGTTACAACATCAATGTCGATCACACCCCACACCACGACACTCACCAATGCCTCGCGTCCACTCCCACCCAGGTACATGCATGTGTGACCTCAACCTCTAAGGCTCTGTGTAACATCCTTGGACCAGCCAACACCGTGTTGTCACGTTCCCCTTGCACCACCACCTTGCTGCCACATGTTTGTAACACCCTGAAAATTACAACTCAGCTAATAGAAAATTTTGTTTGTGTGATATGTAAAAATATAATTGTTGTTGAAATTAATTAGCATGAAAATGTAAGTTAAGTGATTTAGAAAATTTGAGTTGTATGTATATTTTTCATGTGACAAGTTTTAATGAAATTTGACTTTAATTAAAATCGAAGTTTTGTACTTTGTAAATTTATAATGTGTAGATAATTTAATTATGTTTTTTCTGAGATAGTTAATATTGAGTGAAATCTTATTTAATATGTGATTAATTTTTTATAAACTTGCATTGTGTAAATTTGCATTGCATAAAGTTATTTAGTGTAAGATTAACACTGTGAGAGATTTGATTTAATCACTCTTCCCTAGATAATTATCATGAGGATCAAGATTAATTGAGTAGAGATTTACCATTTTTGGTTAACATGAAATTTCCATTTTTAACCTAATTCTACTTTAACCCTTTATAACAAAAATTTTGAAAGTGAAACCTCCCAAAAGAGGCTAGAGCTGCACAGCCAACCTTTTCTCCCTCCCTCCATTAGACATTCTTTCAACTAAAGTCACTTTGTAACATGGCGAAGCTTAGGGACCAATGGGTTCTTAAATCCCTTAAGCTTTGGCTTGTCCTTGACTTGATTAACACTCAAAATCCCCTCTATTTGAACTACAACTATTGTTAATTTCATTTTTAGTCTTGGGTGAACTTTGGAGAAGAAGAGTTCTTACTTTGGTCACATGCTTTCTTGAGTTTTTGAGCTTCAAGTCTTCCATTCTTCACCATTTTCGTGCACCAATTGAGGTATGAAGGAGTTGGCCTTTTTGCTCTTGCTTGTTCATGAAGTATTGTCCATTTAGATGTGTTGTATGAGCATAGGAAGTTAGCCTTCCATAAATCAACACCTTAGATCTATTTTTACTTTAAATTCATATAAACTTGTTATAGCTCATAAATCTCTGTCTTTTGGTGTTGAATGGTATAAATAACATGGGTTTTGTGCATGAGATTCTATTGAAGTTTATTTTAAGCCATTAGAGAACAAATATGTATCTTTCAAGGCTTTGTAGTGTTATGGTGCTTATGCAAGGAGTTGTTTGCATTTAGCTATAAAGGAAAATGCTACTACTAGTTTTCAGGCTTAAGTGTGATCAGGCTTAAGAGTGGATTGAACTAGGCATATGCTTGAGTAAGCTCAAGCATAAGTTGAGCCAGACTTAAGATTTTTTTTGTTAAGAAAATTTTAATGTTATGTTAGGAAAATTTACTTTTACTTAATTGCGATGGACAATGAATAAAGACTTAACAAGATTGTGAACCTGATGAATCATTGGACTTAGTAAACCTTAGATATCTTTGCACATTGTAGTACCTTCTCAAGAGTTGGACTTAGAATAAGCCTTAGGACCTTTTCTTGGAGAATATGAATCATGATAAACCTACATAATTTTGAGAGAAGGATAGATTGCATAAGACTTAATAAAACATAGGATGGGACATTTGCTTGGGGTTTGTGTTGTGCTTGAAATAGTTTAATTCCTTGGTTGGAGGGAAAGGAAGGGAAGTCCTATTTTTCTAATGGTGTGAGAATCGTGGTGGACGCGTTATACTCATGACACGACAAGTTTGCGTACATTCGAGGAATGCAAGACAAATTGTAGACGCCAGTTGGAGAAGTAAAAATGGAAGTAATTGCTTAGGAATTTCTATTTGTATTAAGCATGGATAGTGCAAGGTGGGTGGGGTTAGAATAATCACCTAGTGTGGTGATTTTAGATCTTTGTGTTAAAGAGTCGAAGGCAAGACTTCAAGCTCATACTTTGTTCTCCAATCACTGCCAAATACTTGTGATTGAAAATTTTCACGCAGATGAATAAGGACAATCCTATTGAGCAGAGTTGTGGATAAGTCAGTCCTCAGAGATTGGATGACCACACAGAGCGGTACTTAGGGGATGAATCATTGACTTATTGATCATTTTCATAGTGCCAACTTAGCAACCTCAACAAATGAGAGGCATAATCGATTGGTGAGAACTCGCCATTGATTGTGGTGAGAGTGTACTCCCAATAGTCATCTGACTTAAAATGTGTAAGACCACTGAGTTTTTGAAGTTCTAATGGTAGCGGACCCATGATGTGATAAATTAAGAATCAGTAGGAAATGTGAATGGAATTATGAGTGAGACTATGAGAGGACCATGTTGTGGTGGCTAACATATATGTTTGAGATTATAAGATTGTTTGTTTGTATTTTAGGGGACTCACTCCATACAACTTTTGTATTTTAGAGAAAGATGGAAGACTTGATGCCAACAACAAAGATCGAAGGAAATAGCTACAACGAGCACTAGGGGGATGGTTGTACTTGTTTGAGAAGAAAAAGGATCCTTCAAGAATGCCTTCAGAGTTTTGAAGTGGGTATATACAGGTTGGGTTTTCTTTGGGTCACTGTTTTGAGTCTCAGTCTCGCCTGGTACAAAAGAGGGTAGATTAGGTTTTAATTTTATTTTGTTATCATTCTCTTGCAAATGACTCAAATGTATTAAGTGTCTAATTTCAGGAATGTAACATGTATTATAACTTTATATTGTAGTTGTTCAACGATGTATAATTGAGAATATACAAATGTGCTTTTATTGTTTTGTATTGGTTTAATAGAAATAAAGTATTTTATAAATTAAATTGTTTCTTATTGAAAAATATGATGTTAATGAATGTCTTATTTTACGTATAACAAATATTATCTTAACATAGCTTATCAGTTTTAAAAAATCTCAAGTGATGACGACGTTTTAAAAAAAAGGCAATAAAGTTGCTAACGATTTTGATTTACCCTTCTTTGACCAGATCTCCCAAAACTACCATAAACAACAAGATTAGCACCGAAACAGACATGGATTTGTGTTTGAATTTGGGAAGTAGTTCATGCAAACTGGGTTGGTCACGCATACTTGGGTTTATTTGCTTGAATAAGAGATCAAATGTCTCTATTTTGAAATGGATAGACCAAAATTGAATTAAACAAAATAAAAAGACTAAAATTATATTTAATCCTAAAATTTATAATAAATAAATATTTTTAATATATCTATATCTATCCTCTATAGTATATAGAAAATAAAATATTTTTATAAAAGGAAATTGTCTCGTGTCAATTTTTAGAGCAATTTTACAAAGAAATGTATCTTACATGGCAATACTAGGATGTTTTTATGAAAAATAATTTATAAACAATTATGGCACATAAAATTAGGAAATCAATTTTTTTATTTTTTTTATCTTTTTATTTATCACAGTTTCACAATTATCCTTATATTTAGTATGAATATTTATTTTTTTCATAATTGTAATTGATTTCTTTCTTTTTTCTAGATTTGATTTTATATTTAGACTCCTATCATTTCTCCAACGTTAACATATATAATACAAAGGTATATATTTCATGATTGTACTTAGCCTAATGTGATACTAATGCAACTACTTATAGTTATATACAATATATAGCATAACTACATTTTAACTTTGGTTTTGATCGTATCCATTGTTGCCACCTACCCCTAACATCCAGTATATGTTGCAACAATTCAAAGGCCTCATTTGCTCACATGCATTTCTCGGTGCATTCGGTAATGAAAATTCACGTGATTATCATTCTTTGCGACCCAATCCTTATGCGTTTCCAACCATGTTTGTCACTGCAATATTCATGACTTGCGCTACAACCACTTCTTGTCAAGCTCTAATGCCAATAATTACACACCTAGTATAAATCGTGTCTAATTATACTCAATAGCTCAACCCACACTTTCTCTCCTATTTTTGGTGTTTCTAACTCAGGTTCCTACATCTTTTCAACCCAATTCTCATACTTACACCTCACATCCTTTGTGGTGTTTATTCATTCTTCTCTTTCCTGTTTTCTTCCCATGATAATAATTCATTAAGGTAATTAAACTAAGTATGTGTTATAATTAAATTAATTAAGATTATTATTATAATATTTTAAATATATATTTAAATAAATAGTATAATTAATGCATATAAGTATATATGTATATAATTAAAGTAATTACTTGAGATTAAAAATAAGTTGATTTATAAATATTTTATCATATCTAATATTGATGGAAGAAAATAAAACATTTGAATAGAAAAAAGAAATCTACTTTGTTTGAATAGTAAATTAAATAAGAAATATTAATTTTATTTATTTTAATAAGGAAATTTGTGGTACATATAATCAAATTATTCTTCTTCCTTTCTCATCTAGGTTACTAAGATTTTGAGATGATAAAATTAATCTGCTTGTATAAAGAGTGTATCATCTCCATTTTATTTATTTTGAGATAATAAAACTCACATGTGACACATATTACATGTCATTAAACTAACTTAGATAATCATAATGATGAGTTCAAAATCATAAATAACCTGAATGATATAAAAGAAAAAAAAATATTGAAGGTATATATAATCATAATATTTTAAAAATAAATTTTACTTCTTTAAAGTTATTGACATTATTATTTATATTAAAAATTTAATGTCAATATCTTAATTAGGATTAACATTATTTTCCTAAAATAATACATACCAACTTGAACAAGAAACAAAAAACATATCAAGATGGTAATGTTTTTTTTTATTCATTAACAAAATAAAAATATTTGTTAGAAAATTATTTTCTTTAAGTGATCAATTGAATTTTAAAGAAAATAAAAAATAAAATTCATAACATAATTGTATAAATTAAATTTTAATATTATGATATTATAATATACTATACATATAAATATTTGTTTAATTTTGATAGATAAAGAAGATTAGGTCTAAAAACAACTCAAACTAGCCAGGGAGCATGTAAACACTATATACCATGTACCTCCCAACCACTTTCAAAAACAAAATCATAGGTGTGAACATAAGGTATGCTAATATGCACTCACCACACTTCAATGGGTCACCTGCGATGTAGCACAAAATAATTTATGTATCTTCTAGTTTATACATTCGGATATAGTACAATGAGAGCTGAAATTAATTATGTTAAATCCTTGACCGCGGTTTATCCAAACTCCCCGTTTGGCCACTAGTGATTCTCCATTGATAATAAAACCACTTTGGTTGTCTTGTACGACGACGACAGACAAACTGTGAATCCTACTAGATTGGAATCTGATTCAAGGAGGATTGATCTTATTCTGCCGTGGTATCTCAAATTACAATAGTATCCCTGTAAAAAGATTTATTTAAATAAAATACATGATTCGATTTTGTGACCAATTTTTTTTAGCAAATCCCATGTATACATATACATGCAAGAGATGTATTGGGGTCACATAGGATTGCTATGAAAATAAAGTTATCCTATAGTTTGTTCTTGTTAGTTTGAGACTTTCTGTCATCGGCACCGTGAGGTTGGGTTGTGCATGAACCGATAAAGTTTGTTAATGAACAAGGACATGTCTATTCTTATAAGATTCAAATATGGAGTGCACCAATGATTTTTCTATCGTGTGGAGGTGTGTCATCATGAGGTGTAAGGGGTGGCAAGATCGAGACCTTAGGTGTGGGGGATGGTTTTGACCAAGGAAGTAATGAGGTAACCTTGTTATTGTTAACATCATCAACATGTATCAATAAACCTTGACACTATGAACAAGGATGGGTCGCTTTTACTTGTGATGAAGACATATGATGTGATGAAGGACTTCGACACGTCATGTTGTGTCCAAGGGGTTTGTTAAAGACCATATATTACCTTGTGTACCTTGCCTTGTGGTTGGTGCATGAACACCTCTTATCTAAGAGACTCATGCAAAATGCATTATTTACATCTAGTTGGCTCATGGGGCAAACTAGATGTTGGTGTGGTCTCTATGGTGTCTACAACATATGTGTTTTTTGGTATGTTAGGAGTGTCTTTGGTGAGAATAATGGTATGTAGAGGTTGGTGGGTTATTAGCTTTGATGTAAGTGGTGGTTTGGTGATAAATAGGAAACATCCATCATGGAATGTTAGATGACATGATGTGTATATTTGATGGGTAATGGGATTAAGACATTGATACACATATTGAGATGATGGATAGACCATGAAGAGACAAGGTTTGGAACGTGGTTGTAGTTTATTTGTGGGTTAAAGGCGCAACCAAGGGAAGCGCAAATGCCAAAACATTAGATGTTTGGGGTTAAATGATGTTTTGTGAAGGATCTCAAATGGTGATTTCCTGCTTAGTATGGGTGTGGCTAGGAAATTTGTTAGATAAATCACCGTCTGAAATGCAAATGATCGATGTTGTGGGGGTAGGTTAGCATGGTGAAAGAGTACACATTTTGTTCAACAATGTGGCACTCAACAATTATGTGTGAAATGCCATGTTATGGGGGTGTGAGGTGATGTAGTGAAGTGTGAAATGCCATGTTCTGAAATATGTTTTTTTTTTTTTTAGTTTCAGAAACTCCGCCAACCATTAACAGAGTGCAACGATTTAATTGACAAATTAAAATATTAAAATGATCAATAAAAACTAAATAATAAGAAAAGTGATCTAAATACCTAACAAGAGTTGGTCTCCAAACACCCGCATAAACAAGTTAAGTGGTCTTTTACTTGTGATACTAGATGTGGTGAAGGCAAGTTTGTGATTCTTGACACTGTTGCATGAGATGCAGAGTTAAGGGATGCTCACTTTTATTTTGTGAGTGGATGTCATAGGTTCAGAAGGGTGTCCTAGGACATGGTGCAAGGAAGGGTGGGGGGATGATGTTGAAAGTAGTGCTTTTAGATGCAATGGTGGTTGCAAAAATTGGTAGAGGTTATCTCTATGTTGTCCTTTGAGTAAAGGCACCTTTGTCTTCAGCTTTTTCATAAAAAAATAGTTAGGAAAAAATTCGACAGAAATGGGGTTAGTTTGACATAGCGATGAAACATATACGTCTTAGGTTAAGGATGGGACATGTAAAGCTCTTAGAAGATGAAGAAATTTAGACTTATGTTTAAGAATGTTTTACTAGTTTGAGTGATTTGCAAGTAAGAGCCATCTCCAACAATTAGTTGGTCATCACCATGATATGAATAAGATGTAAAACTATTAAGGGTTTCCTAGATTATCAATTATAGGAAACCAACGGGATCTTGAAACCTATGATTCTCACAAATAATGCGTACCTTTTTTCACAGGAAAACTTTTCTTTGGTGTACTTTGATTTCCTTAGAAGAGGAGAGAAACAAAACTTTGGAAAAGGAGAGAAACAAGATTTTACTCCCTCGACTATTCTTTCTCTTTCTAAATTTGTGATGACTATAAATGAGAGAGAACACTTTTCTGTCATGAAGGAGACTTTGTTTCACGTTAGTGGGTATTAATCCTCTTTTATAACCACTACTCCCATCAAGTAATTAGTTATCTCTAGAAACTTCTCCTATTTAGCTTAACTACAATTTAGTCCTTAATTATTTATTTATTAGTCCCTAGATAAGTCACATGCCTTTAACATGAGAAGTTAATTCTAACATTCTCCCACTTGGCTCATGTGACATTACTAAACATCATGGACTAAATAAATAAATAGATTGAACTAACATAATGCGCATTAAAAAATGACTAAACCGTTCTATACATTGGGTACATCATAATTTCATGATTAAGAATATGAACCAATTTGAGTCATGGCGGTTTATATCACCTAATCGACATAGTCCCTTCCATGTACTACAAATTAGTCTTCTCCTTAATATGACCATTAGTTAGGAGTTCATAATTGGTTCAACATAATGTCTTTATTCAAGACAAACCTGTTAACATTACTCTAACACAAAAATGCATGCAAACATAGAAAACAGGTAATAAAAAACATATCATAATTGAGCTCAGAGTATCACTAAAATGCATAAGATAAATTACGCTTAATGATCATCAATAACAATGATGCTCATACTTTCAACATGTTCTATAAATGTCTTAGGCGGTAATCCCTTATTCAAAGGGTCAACTATCATAAGGCTTGTGTTAATATATTCTATTGACATTCTTTGTTTATGAACTTCTTTCAGGACAAAGTACTTCAATTTCATATGTTTAGCACCCTTAGAATACTTGTTGTTCTTAGAAAAGATATTGTTACAGAGTTATCACAATACATTTTCAGCGGCCTAGCAATACCGTCGACAATTTCAAGCCCTGAAATAAAGTTCCGCAACCAATTAGCCTGAATTGTAGCCTCAAAATATGCTACAAATTCAGCTTCTATGGTAGATGTAACAACAACTGATGGATATTGAATTGTTTCCATTTGTTTTCGTTCCATATCATTTCTAAGACATTGTGTAAGACTAAATTTGTCCCATTTCAAAATTGGAATAAGTGATGCTGAAAACACCTTTCCATCCTGAATCTCTCTAGTACTTTATTGATATATGCTTTCTAAGATAAGCCTAACAATTCTTATGATCTATTATAGAATATTTCTATCCATATCACGTATCTTACATCACCCATATCTTTCATGTTAAAGTTACTAGAGAGAAACTTCTCAGTTTCATGAAGAAGATCAAGATCATTAGTTGCAAGCAAGATATCATCAATATACAGAATTAGAAAACTAACCTTACTCCCACTGACCTTCAGATATATACACCAATAAAAAATATTTTCCTTAAATCCAAAGGAAACAATGGTATTATTAAACTTCAAATACCATTGGCGAGAGACTTGCTTAAGATTGTATATTGATTTCTTTAATTTATACACCATGTGTTTCTTTCCTTCAACTGAGAACCCCATTGGTTGATCCATATAAACATTCTCCTCAAAATCTCCATTAGGAAATGCAGTTTTCACATTCATCTGATGTAGCTCCAAATCATAATGGGCTACTAATGCCATGATAATCTTGAAAGAATCCTTTTGTGAGACCGGTGAAAAAATTCTTTATAATCAATGTCATCTTTCTGAGTAGATCCTTTAGCAACAAGTCTATCCCTGTAACGTTCAAGGTTGCCCTGAGAGTCACATTTAGTCTTGAAGACCCACTCATAACCAACTCTCTTACAACCCTTTGGTAATTCTACAAGGTCCCGAACACCATTATGTTCCATGGAATTTATCTATTTTTTCATGGCATTTAACCACTTCTCAGAATAATCACATCTTATAGGTTGTGAAAACAAAATTGGATCATTATCATCAATGCTTAAGTATGTTTTTGTTTCATGTAGGTATACCACATAGTCATTCAAAATAGCTGGTCTCCTTTCTCTTTGAAACCTCCTTAATGCTACTTCTTGCGATTATTCCACTATAGGTTCTTTATGTATCATGGGATCATTATTGTGTTGTGCTTCTTCATTATTGTTTGTAACAATAACTAAAGGAGCAATCACCTAACTGCTAGAGGCATAAGCTAAAGGGACTTGTACTCTAACTTCTTTAATTTCAACCTCTTGTGGAACTGTACTCCCACTTATTTCACCATTTTCAATTAACCTTGCATTTCCAGTTTCGACAATTCTCATACTATGATTAGGTTAATAAAACATATACCCTTTTGAATTTTCTGGATAACCAATGAAAAATCCACTGATTGTTCTTGCATCCAATTTTCTTTCATGCGGATTATAAATCCTTACTTTTGTCTAACAGCCCCAAACATGCAGGTGCCTTATACTAGGTGTCCTATTCGTCCACAGTTTAAAATGTGTCTTTGGAACTGTCTTACTAGGACCCTATTCATCAAATACATGGTATTTTTCAAGGCATACATCCACAAAGATACAGGTAAAGTTGAATTGATTAACGTACTCCTAATCATATCTTTAAAGTTCTATTACACCTTTTATAATACACCATTTTGTTGTGGTGTACCAGGCATTTTATATTGCTCACAAATGCCACGTTTCTGAAGAAGTTTAGCAAATGGACCTGGATGTTGCCCAGTTTCACCATATCTTCCATAATATTCACCACCTCTATTAGATCTAATAATTTTCACCTTTCTATTTAATTGTCTTTCTACTTCATTCAAATAAATTTCTAATGCATCTATTGCCTGAGATTTCTCATGTAGTAAGTAGACATAATCGTAACGTGAATAGTCATCAATAAAGGTGATAAAGTATCTTTCCTTTCTGAAAGAACTAACATCAAAAGGTCCACAAATATCAGTATACACAATCTCAAGAAGCTAAGTGCTTCTTGTAGCTCTTTTCTTTGTATGTTTTGTTTGTTTTCCCTTGATACAATCCACACAACTATTTAGATCCATAAAATCTAGATTAGGAAGAATTTCATTCTTTATTAATCTTTCCATCATTTCTCTAGAAATGTGATCTAAACATTTATGTCACAAGAAAGCAGATCGTTCATTAACTAAACTACGTTTAGTGCCAACATTATGATGCAGAGTTAAAACAGTTTCAACATACAAAGCATCCAATTTCAATTTATATAAACCATCACAAAGAACACCAGTACCAATGAGATGATTATGCTTAAATAAACTAAAACATCCATTACCAAAATTAAAAGAGTAACTAGTAACATCAAGTTTAGATAATGAAACTAAGTTTCTACATAAACTAGGTACATAAAGAGTTTCCAGTAAATCTAAATGATGTACAGTATTGAGTTTTAAACAATAAGTCTCGACTGCTTCCACTGGAGCTTTCACTTTATTCCCTATAAAGACGAACTTCTCCTTTGGGCTTATGGTTTGGATTGTAAGGAATCTCTGCATAGTGTTAGAAACATGAGTCGTACATCCAAAATCAATCAAACATGTATTATGGGAAACTTCAATTAAGTTTGATTCAAAACATACGTAAGCATTAAGCTCACCTTTCTTTTCGAACCAAGCCTTACACTTTAGGCAATCCTTCTGGAAATGTCTAGATTTCCCATAAAATTGGCAATTATTGCTCTTTTTGATACCTCATTCTGGATTTGCAAAGTGTCGTCATTGATCTTTAATGAGCTTTTGCCTTTATCATGCTTCTTCATAAATTTCTTTTCAGCTCCTTGATTCCCTTGGTGACTTACATAATGGACTAAGTGACTTCCTTGATTCTTAAGCCTCGTTTTTTCCTGAACTAACATACTGTGCAATTCATGCACATTTCCATTTATCTTTCGTGGTATTATAACTCATTTGGAACGGGTCAGACTCAGGTGGTAATGAGTTTAGAATAAACTGAACAAGAAAGTTCTTATTCACAGTCATTCCCAAGGTCTTAAGTCTTGTTGCAATGTTTGTCATCTCAATGACATGTTCATGCATAGTACGCGAACCATCAAACTTCATGGTGGTCAGTGTACTCACTAATGTCCTAGCAAGAGATTTATCAGATGTTTAAGAGTGTTCTCCCACTAATCCCATAAATTCTTTAGCATTATCGGTCTTAGGGAGAGCAATCTTAATACTGTTTGCAATAGTCATTCTCATGAGCATTAGGCTGAGTCTGTTAGATCTTTCTCAAGCTTTATAATGAAATTTCTCTTCATTGCTACTAGCATCAGTAATAGTAATAAACTTCTCTTTCAATGTAACAAGTTCAAGATCCAAAACACCGAAGTGTATTTGGACTTACTCATTCCAATAAGAGAAGTTAAGCCAATTAAAATTGGCACATATGATACTTAAGAATTCAGTGAATTGGGAACATGTATTGCATAATAACATTCACATAAGTGTTTTGAGACATAAAATACATGCATACATATGATTTATTTAGATAACGATCAATGTATATTGATGCTCTCATTTGGGTGATACACCAACACTCTACATACAAACATGATGATGCTAATAAAATTCTTAACATTATTTGGAAATTAAATATGCACCAATTAGTAGTACCTATTTCCTTTGGGTATATAAATAAAACTAATGATACACACAAATCGCCTACAATTATATTCATTAATTATAAGAACAACTAATCAACCTTTGGGTGATCCAAAAAATGCCTTATAACAATGAATTTTAATTACCCATAAACCAATAATCATATAATTTAGTATCTATTATTCTATGAGTAATTGAAATAATCATTAATTTAGAATTAAATAATCTTTAAAATTTGACCACTTTAATGACTAACAAATTCATCATACATTTAATTTCAACCAAATATATGACCTGCACATAATTATTGCTATTAACAATTCAGTCATTATATTAATTTCATTCTAGGCCATAAAATAACATTCACATTTATTTGTCTTTTACATTCAAACACATTCAAGGAAATATGCAACATATACATATTTACTACTAACGACAATTTCAAAGCATTCACGTTAATTTAATTGCAGAGTAAACTTTCAATCCTTTAATCAAGTTTAATAATAATATTCGAAAAAAAGAGCAAGTGAGATACAGAATAGCAAAATGGGGTTTGTCATTTATTATTATTATTATTATTATTATTATTATTATTATTATTATTATTATTATTATTATTATTGTCATCTTTCATCCCAATAAAAAGACACGAATTTAAAGTTCAACAAAAAAGTTACTCTTCACTTTCTTTCTCAAAATGAGAATTCAACAATAATAAGAATTTTACCAATAAAATAATATATGCAGTGGAACATAAAATTCCTAAATTTCATAATTAGGGTTCATAAAATTTGGAGAAAAACATTATTAACGGAGAATCATATAATTTCATAACCTTGCTATGATACCATATGTAAAACTGTCAATGGTTTTCTAGATTATCAATTATAGGAAACCAACAGGATCTTGAAACCTATGATTCTCACAAATAATAAATAAACAAATAACGCATATCTTTCTCCATAGGAAGATTTTCCTCCGTTGTACTTTGATTTTCTTGAAAGAGAAGTGAAACAAGATTTTGGAAGAGGAGAGAAACAATATTTCACTCCCTCGACTATTCTTTCTATCTCTCTACATTTATGATGACTATAGATGAGAGAAGGGGACATTGTTTCGCGTTAGTGAGTATTAACCTTCTTGTATAATCATTATTCCCATCAAGTAACAGTTACCTCTATAAACTTCTCTTATTTAGCTCAATTACAATTTAGTCATTAATTATTAATTATTTATTTTTAGTCCCTACATAAGTCACATGTTTCTCACATGAGACATTAATTCTAATATAAGAAAGATGTAATTGTTGCAAATCATCGGTGATATGATGTGTAACACCCAAGTCCATAATCCAATCAGAGCTACCATGTTGTGGGACTGTTTTAGCATGGTGAAGAGTGGGTCTTCTTTGACATGTGGGCAAAGATCCATTTAGTTTGCAACAAAACTTGATAGTGTGCCCTGATTTCTCACAACATTGATAGACAACTTTCTTAGAGTATGGGTCTAATGGAGGAGAAGAAAGAGTTGCAACCATATAAATGACTAGGTGAGTTGATTACAGCCAACTCATTCAGAGTATGGATGCCTTGAGGAGATATTTAGCCATAGCTCTCAAACCTTTGGAGAATCAAGATAGGTGCTCTTTGAGATGCATGATACAAGCTCAAGTTTTGTTGGCAAAATTTTTTTTAAGATGTCCCATGCTTGGAGTTTTTGACATTACTAAGGATAGTGATAACATTCTGGTCAACAGAGGAGATGATTGCATGGAGTATAAGTTGGTTTTGCCTATTTCAATAATTGTAGTCCTGGTGAGAAGGTTGAGGGCACATGTTTGTGCCATCAACAACACCGATTAGGTGGTAATAGCAAACAAGGAGTATGTTGATGATCTGTATCTTCCCGGCAAGATAATTGGAGCCATCGAGTTTGATTGATGACTGATTGTTTAGGGCAACAGATTGACAACCATTGGGATGATGCTAGTAGTTGACCCGGGGAGGAAGTCATGAATTTTGGTCAGATCAGTGTTGTGCTGCTCTTAAACAATAAATGTAGAGTAATGGTTGGTGTTTATTATTGAATAACACGAGTTACATACAGAGCATGTTGCTATACAATTTGTTGTTGTGACAAACATAGTAGTCATAAAGATAATGCTTATTCATAAGAATGCATTTGAATTCAAACCATTATCTACAAGTTATTAATATCTAATACTCAGAATGCAGGCAATTGAAACTCGTCATCGACGACAACCTCATCATTGTTGTCATCAATCTTTATTGAGGTAAAGGTGGAACCACTCTTTGTCGGAATCGAGATTTTCAGCAACATAAAATCTCTTGGAATTTTTATTTTACGAACCATAATATTGGAAATGATTTCCTTGCATCATGGTTGGGGTAGGGAGAGAGAAATAAATGTTATGACTATAATTTCTAAATTAAAATTGCAATAAACTAATGAAGTGGAAGTGACAAAGAAAAAGAATGTGAGAGTTTGGAAATAGAAACGACAACAACCACATAGGCAAGTGACTACCGAAGCTAATGAAGATTATAGAGCTCTACTAAGGATTGCATTTCGAAGTAATCGAGGGGAACAGAACCAACATCCACAACTATTATTCTATTCTTTCAATGTTTCATTTTATATATAATAATTAATTAGATATTCAGCCAACTATTTATATTGCACAATAATAAATAATAATTTAAAGTTGTTATAATCTACGATACATGATTGATATCTAGCACAAAATCCTTATACTTTTAGTTAGATTTTAGTTTAAAGATATATAGTAAAAAAATGTCATTTCATAAAAGTATCTTGTTTTACTTTTTGTTCACGTTAAAGTGTAACTACTTAAAACGTGTTTAAGCTGGCATTTTAAATGAACATATCACATGATTTTCACATCAAAATGTTGTGTTGATGCAAAAGCTAAAAAATGTTGCTTCCCTAGTTCAACTCAAAATGTTATGTCTATTTAGGTTCAAAATCATTTCCAAACACAGTTAAAGTATTTCAACTCAAAATTCTGAAGTCAAAATCAGATAACAAACATGTTAACATTTACCTAAAATCATGTTAATTGGTATCTTAACATGATTTTGAATAAATCCAAATAGACACCATTGTGCGTTTAGTAGGAAAAACAAACAAAAGGACTAGGTAGCAATAAGACTAAAACCTTGTAATTGACGCCATAGCATATATATATACAAAATCCAATTTCTTGTAGTTTGTGGTTTATCCATAATTATTGACAACTTTTGGCCAAGGAGTTGGTTCCCCAATGTACTATTTGGAACATTTTGCTTCCGAAGTAATGTCACATACCCTGCATTTTAACAAGAGATGTGATACATGCCGTGACAAGATCTAAGATCCAAAGTGTGGGTGTAAATTATAAAGAATAAAATCAGTGAGTTCAATTATATAAATATAAATAAAATAAAATAAAAATATAAGATTTTATTTACAAATTTGATGAATTTAAAAAAATGAAGGAATGCAAGTGCACATTTTCGACTGACTGTAGGTCCACCACTGGATACATGTATAAGTATATATTATTATTTTTGTGTTGCTGAGAGACACAAATGACAAGTTGTTGTCATCATCATCGTCCAAATACAAATCTTCCTCTCTTTCTTCCAATTCTTCTTTGTTGACCTAGACCTGGTCTTGTTTGTTGGAGAATGCTTGGAGGCGATGACGTTTGGCTTTGCAACAGAGCTGTGAGAGCGATTTGGTGTAGTTCTATGGAAGGTGGAGAAGGCAGGAAGAGGGAAGAAGGGAGTTTTGTTGAAGTTGAAAGAGGAAGTTTTGAGTGGGAACAATTGCAGTTGTAGAAGGGAGCTTCTCCATTGCCAATGTTGCTGCTCCATTGTGCTACTTTTTTTTTTTTTTATCGAAGTTATAGGATAAACAAGTTATTAATTAGGAAAATGATAAGAACATACTATTTGTCACATTGTTTTTATCACATTGTTTAGAATACACGTTGTATGATTAGTTAAAATTTATTGAAAGTGACAAATTTTATAGATCATATCATTTTTAGTGTTTCTTTCTTTTGATTGTGTAGTTTTTAATAAATTTTAACAAATAAAAGATTGTGTTTGAAAGAGGGTTAGAAAATGCGTTTTTAACCCTTCTTTTATTAATTATTAATGAAAGAAAATATAAGATTGATGAAGAGTAAAGGAAGGAGGAAGAAGTTAATGGTTTTAATCTTTCCCATTAACATTTTCTAAAATATCTTGATTAAACAAAATACCAATATGTGACCAACAAGTTAAGCCGTGAATTTGCCTTCAAATTTATAAGATGACTTATTTAACATAATAATTTTGGAAAGTAAGATTTAACCTTAACTAGATAACATCGATGTGATGTGCACAAATAAATTGGAAGGAGATTTTTTTTTGGATTATATAAAAAATTATATTGACAATTTTATAAACTTCTTATATTAATAAAAAAATTCAAATATTTGTATATAGAGTTTATTTATTAATAAGAAATAATAAAAGATAATGAAATGCCATTAGTTTTAAATACAACTATAAGTTTATGTTGGCAACATTGCTATCAGTCAAAGAAGTTTATATAAAAAAATAAAAATACGTAAAAAAATTCAAATAAAAATAATAATAGAATTATTTTTATAAAAAATAACTCATTATTTCATTATAATTACTTTAATTTAGGGAGATCATTAATTTAATATCCTGCAAAACAATTGAAATTTAAGTGAATGAATGAAAAAAAATTCAACAACACATACTGAAACTATTAAAAGTAAGAACGATATTGTGTATAGTTTGATCAAATATCTTATTCATTTGTGTATGTAATAATTTTCAAGAAAAAACATTTTTAATAATTTTTAAATAATGAAAGATAATAAATATAAATTTAATTATTTAATTTAAATATTACCCGTGCGATGCACAAGTAAATTCGAAGGAATTTTTTTGGATTATATAAAAAATATATTGATAATTCTATCAATTTCTTATATTAATAAAAAAAAATCAATTCAACTGTTTGCAATATAGAACTTATTTACTGGTAAGATATAATAGAAGATAATTGATCGTGATTAGTTTTGAATACAATTATAAATGGTTTGAATATGTTTTTTATGTCTTATGTTGATACATTGTCAATTTTTCTCCTATAATTTTTATGTTTACTTTTAGTTTGTGTAAATTTGTATTTTTTTCAATTTTATTATTATAATTTATTTTGTTCATTTTTAGATCTTATAATTTAGTGTTTTATTCCTGTAAATTTTGTGTTTTTAGACCTTGCAAATTATTCCTGAACTTGCCATGACTAGAAATGAAAAAAGGAATTAAAATTGAAAAAAATATGAACTTAAAGAGATTAAAATTGAACAAAAAAACTTATTGGGACCAATACTAAGAAAATGCTAACTTACATGGACTAAAAACACATATAAGTATTTATAAATTCAATTTTGACAACAATGCTCTCGGTCAAAGAAGTTAGTAGAATAATAATATTTTTTTATCAAACCTAACTCAGATTATTCCATTATAATCACTTTAATTTATGAAGATTATTATTTAATACCTTTAAAAATATTGAAAATGAAGTGAATGAATGAAAAAAAAAATTAACAACACATACTTAAACTATTAAAAGTATGTACAATCATTTATAATAAATTTGATTAGATATCATATTTATTTGTCTTATTTAATCTAATATTATAGTTACCAAACTTGACTCTTGATAGATCGGATCGATCGAAAATTGGTCACTTAATCGATTTGAGTCACTAAATGGATTGACCATGAAATAGACCCAATGTGACTCAATTTGATCAAGTGAGTTTAAATGTTGAATCGGTGACTTGAAGATCCAATTGACTTAGTATGTCATGTAATTTTTTAAGACAAAACATCACTTATATGACTAGATTAAGTTAGTAGTTTGTCCATTATTGATCCAACACATGCCTCTCTTTTCCAACAATTTCAACAAGATCTTTTGGCCTTCCAATATCCATTTGTCCATTATTGAATACATACTGCAAAGACAGAATCAATAAATATAAATGTCTAAAATATTTTCCCATTAACAAAGGTCATATCACATGTTCTTCAATGAGATAATCAGTGAGCTGAGTTAATATAAATCAACATTGGAGACCACCGATGGAAATTAACGAGCTTTTTCTAGCCACCTGACAGACATATTATAGATCTTTTCTGTGTTTTCATTTTCAAAGTTTTGACACCAAAAAAAAAATCTTTTCATCAAAAATCAATATGAAAGGGGGAAACTGCTCTTCATGATTGCAGACCAAGTGCTATATACAATGCGGATAATGAGAGTGTATTTAAGTAAGAAGCCCTATCCATATATAATGAAACATGTTTTTTTTCTCAATGAATATTGGATAAAAGATAATGAGATGAAAACATTGAACAACTCAAAGATATGACTTACAGATGTGACAATGACATGGCTTGCTCCTTTCTCAATGTAACTCAAACAATTTTCAGAATTTAGTCCCCCTCCGACTTGCAGACCACCTAAATATTACCAGTCCTCCACATTAAATTGAGCGGAGGAAAAATCTAAAAGTTTTAAAGATATCGGGTGAGTTTGGTACTTTGGTTAAGCTTTTTTTTTAAAAGAAAAAAGCACTTATTTTATAATAAAAAAAGCGCTTATTATAAAATTTTAGATGTTTGTATAAACTTATTTTAAAAAGCAGAAGCTGAAAATAAGCTGGTGGGGAAGCAATTTTGCAAAAACACGGAAGACACTCCTATGGAAGATGTATGACACAAATACCCCGGTTTTTAACGCACTCTTCCAACCTTCATTTAGTGGTTTCCATCTTCTCCCATCGAGAGACCTAGCACCTGGTGTCGCTCCGCAACAGTCGCCTGGTTACCTCCGCTATAGTCTCCCTCCCAATTCATGCGAGTTCATATTAATTTAGAACGAAATCCCTAATTTGGTTTGTACATGTTTGTTGCTTGGGTTAATTTAGAATGAAATCCCTAATTTTGTTTGTGATTGTTGTTTGAAAATTGGGGGTTCTTGATCTAGATTATGTTATATAGGGAACAAGTGAGAATTTTCTGCTGCAGTGTTGTGTATGTAGTGTGTGGTTTCAATTGTTGGCTGGTGGGGGTAATTTGCACACCAAATCCTTCATGGATGTGGTTCAAGGCAAAGGCTTTTCTTCATCTTTTTATGATTGTCCGAATATCCAGCTTTAGTATTTCAACATTTTGATCCATTCTTAAGCTGGTCTTTGGAGATTTGATTTTTTGATGATTCTGGGAGTTGGGATGATTGAAGGCAAATCACAATTTATTGTTGAGTGGGGCGAGCAACACTAATATTTTGTTTTATTTTCTTTTGTTGCATCAATGTTATCAAATATTTTATTTGGGGTTTGAACCTTTGAGGTTAGCTACTTAATTTTCTGGTTTGCTGCATCTATGTTATCAAATATTTTATCGACGTTTCATTAAGGGATATGCTTCGATTGCGGCTCCTTTAACCAAGCTATTGGCGAAGGACCAATTCCAGTGGACCTCTACAGCTCAACAGGCGTTTGATGCTCTTAAGCACACCCTGTGTAGTGCCCCGGTACTAGGGTTGCCGGATTTTTCTCAACCCTTCGTTGCTGAGACTGACGCTTCTGGGGTTGGAATGCGGGCAGTGCCCTCGCAATGCTCTTCAGTAAGGCGTTTTCCCCCAAACTGCTCCGATCTTCCACATATGTGAGAGAACTTGCCGCAATCACCGCCGGCGTCAAGAAATGGCGTCAATATCTGTTAGGACATTCCTTTGTCATCTTAACAGATCATCGAAGCCTTAAAGAGTTAATGTCCCAAGCCATCCAGACGCCGGAGCAGCAAATATACTTAGCTCGTCTCCTCAGGTTTGATTATTCAATCCAATATCGGGCGGGAAAGTCAAATGCGACGGCTGATGCTCTTTCCAGGATACCTGAAAATTGCTCTGGTCAATTATTGGCGTTGATCATGCCTCATTTGGTGTTTATGGAGGATTTGAAGGCTGAGCTTCATTGCCACCCTGCTTATCTTGAACTCCGATAGAGTATCCTTGACAATCCCGCTGCTCACCCTCAGTATAGCACCATTGTGGACTTCATTTCGCAGAAACACCGAATTTGGTTGCCTAAGGGATTCAGCTTCATCCCTCTGCTACTTGAGGAATTTCATTCCACACCTACTGGTGGGCATATGGGCATTACTAAGACTTTGGCGAGGGTAACTCAGAATTTTATGTGGCAAGGTATCAAGGATGATGTGCGTAGTTTCATCCTTTATTGCCTGCACTGTCAGCAGACCAAATACAATCACCGCAAAAGCCCCGATCTACTGTGCCCATTACCAGTTCTGGCACGACCGTGGGAAGACCTGTCATTAAACTTCATTGGTGGCTTGCCATCCTTTCGTGGGTTCTCTATTATTCTGGTTGTAGTGGATCGTTTCTCGAAGGGAGTCCACTTGGGAATGCTCCACTCAAACCATACGGCTTCCACAGTGGCTCATCTCTTTTTGGATATTGTTGTTAAAATCCATGGCATGCCTCACAGCTTAGTCTTCGATCGGGATCCTTTGTTCCTAAGCAAATTCTGGCAGGAGCTTTTCAAACTTTTCGGCACCAAGCTTCGAATGAGCTCAGCTTATCATCCGCAATCGGATGGTCAAACAGAGGTCTTGAATAGGGTCAATGAACAGTATCTGCGATCCTTCGTTCATCAACGACCCTCTTCGTGGGGCAAATTCCTCCTTTGGGCTGAATGGTCATACAATTCCTCCATTCACACTACTACGGAGATGGCGCCGTATGAAGTTACTTTTGGGAAACCGCCTCCGCCCATTCCTCATTATCTTTTCGGCACTTCAAATATTGACGCCGTTGATGATTTTTTTACAAGTTGTGAAGCAGTCTTTGCATTAGCCCGGAAGAAGCTCCTTAAGGCCCAACAGACTATGAAACACTTTGCGGATACTAAGAGGCGAGAGGTCCAGTTCAAGGTCGGGGATATGGTGTTGGTTAAACTCCGTCCATGGCGTCAGACCACTGTTATCGGCACAGTTTAGTCCAAATTAGCCAAACGCTATTACGGGCCTTTCCGGGTACTCGAAAACATAGGCCCAGTAGCTTATCACTTGGAGCTACCCCCAAATTCCCGCATACACCCCGTATTCCACTGTTCGCTCCTTAAGGCCTTCCACCAGAATTCTGCTAATCCCATCCCCATTGACAGTCTCCCAAACCATTCAGTGGACATGAGCCCATTATCACCCCTTTGGTCTTATTGGCTACCAAGTGGGCTTCCTCCAAAGATGGGCCCGAATTACAAGTCTTGGTGCAATGGCACGGTTTGCTTCCTGAAGATACCTCTTGGGAATCTTGGACCAAGCTGAAAGAGGAATATCACCTTGAGGACAAGGTGCTTCCAGATGCGGTAGGGGATGTTATGAATCAGCAACAGAGCAAAGATGCAGCAGACAAGGAGCAGACCAACACTTACCTCAGGGCTAAAAGGAAATTGCACAAACCTCACCATCTGGAGGATTTCGTAACCTCCTTTGGGACCAAACGCTGAGCTGGCAGCTTGTTAGTGGTTCATGAAGATACCTGTCTGCTACAAAGAATCAATCCTGAATCTTTTCTGTTATTTGTATTTTCCCTGCATAGGAACATAGAGGAATTAGAATAACAAACTTTAGCATTCTTGCGCTATAAATAGAAATGTAATTTGTGAAAGAATGCATAGCAATAACAGAAGCCTTTCCTCTCTATTCTCTTCTTCAGGAGTTCTTCCTAGTTCTCGGATACTAGGACATAACACTTGTCATCTGTCAAGTTAATTCTTGTTTTTTATTAGACTAAGTGCAGCCTTTTCTATATAGTTGTGGCCTTGTGGGTTATGTATATGCTAACAGCTTCATCTACATGATATGAGGTTAATGTGAGTTCTTAGTAAACCTCTTTGGTGGCACACTTCTGTTTCTGTAATCCTGCACATCTGGTGCTTTTATAGAATTTGCATAAGTGGCAATGCTGTTAAGAAATTTTGGAAATGCATATCTTAATTACTTATAAGGTCTTATATGTAATTTTGAAATAAAAAAATACTTCTACTATTGTCATATCCAAACAAGTTAATAATCACTTTTAATTAAAAAAGTGTTTTTTATAATCGTAACCAAACTAAAATAGTTTTTGCTTATATAAGAATCACTTATAAATAAATCACTTAGTTTCAGCCTAAAACTCACCCTTCATAAACCATAAAAGACACGGGGAATGCTATATATATAGGCATAGCATAGACACTTTGAAGACCATTACAGATCATCTCGCATAAACAAAATGGCCAAAACAGAAAAAAAAAATCACCCAATAGATGACAATTTAAAAACAAGATGTAATTGAACATTAGCCAAATAATCTATGTCCTGTATCTTTTTACTTTTCTACTTGGTAGTGTAAATTCAATCCACAGTTAAACTACAGTGACAGGAAACAAAAGGCACTATATCACTATAGTTAGTGAAAGCTTTGCATTTTTATTTAGATAGGTGACACCCTATAACTAACGAATAGTGCAAAACTTCTTAAGATAATGTGTTTGAATTAGCTTATTGAAGAACTAATAACCATTTTTAGCTTCTTGGGAGAGCTCTTTAAAAAACTAAAACACTCAGTTTCCCCGTTATGCAAAACTGTACTAAATGGTTGAAAATTAATTCTTTTTTTCAAGTAGATGTTTAGTGGCATGATGCTAATCATGCTAGCAATACATTCTCAAACAACTCTCACCTAATGGATGAAATTGATACAGGTCCTACTAAATAAGTGGGTCCTATTGGTGGGTCTCATTCTCATACTTAGAGAAATACTAGTAACACATTCTCTATTGCACTCTTTCTAACGCTTTCAACCACTAGCCAAAATTTGTTGGAAATCACAAAATTATGTAGGTGTTGCTTCTTATTTAGATGAACCACACTGATGATTGTGTAGTTTCCAATAACTTTTAATTAATACTGTAAAGGAGAGTGTGTTGTCAGCACTCCTCTAATACATTCAACCAATTTGAAGAAAAATATGTTGAAAATCAAGGAAACAGCTCATATCACCTTCACCTTGTATCACATTCAAAAAATAATTAGCTTTAAGGCACAAATGGCAGAAAGGAGTGGGCAGCGACAATACCAACCGGGATAAGCGTGCAATGCTTCAAGGGCAGAAGCTTTGCTGAAAGGATCGGCCACCTGTGAGTCCATCTTGCTTGTAAAGCATGGCGTATTCGGCCGCTGACTTGTCAGACTCAAAATTGGTAACGGGATCGGACCCTTTCAAGTCTTGAAGGGTAGAGCCTACAATTTGCTTCACTTTCCCCTGCCATAAACGCACGCCACCATGTCACAAAATAATACTCCTTCTCTCCGTTACAGATTATACGACGTTAAAGATTTTGGCATAAGTATTAAGAAATACAATTTGTTGGATTTCAAATTAAACATTAGGTAACTTCCTAATATACTACTTCCACTAAGTATGGATTAAGGGTAATCTTGGATATGCATTTAATGCAACATTCGTCTTATAAAACGACATATATTTGGGAGCAATTTTTTTTCTCTCTAAAACATCATATAATGTGGAACCGAGGGAGTAATGATTAATTTTGAGAAAGACGAAGTGCGGCGGTACCTTGTGGATATCGATGCAGGGGCGGAATTGAACTGCGCACTGGATGGAAGGAAGAGATCTTCGAGAGAGAGAAGTTACTAGAATGTGAGGAGAGAGTGAGAAAAGGAGGCTTATTGGGGCGAAAGACGAAAACCCGGAAGAAATGAGGTTCAGCGAGATTGCGCATTTTCGATTGTCGGACACTATAACAAAGCACACCGCCGCACCGTTTCGTCGTTAACCATCGCCGCCGTGCACTTCGTCCTCCGCCACTCCTCGTGCTCCTATTTTGTAGCAGAAGGCTAAATCTGGAAAGGAAGAAAAAGATCCGTCCGTTTAATTTAAAAATAAATTTATCCAGTTTTCAAATTTGGTTATTATAAGTAGTTTTGTTAATTTTTATTCTGTGTAAATTTATATTTTTTAATTTTAGTCTCTTAAAAATTATATTCTATTTTTATTTTTTAATCTCTATAAAGTTATGTTTATAAGAATTAAAATTAAAAATACAAACTTATAAATACTTAAACTAAACACAATTTACAAATACCAAAATTAAAAAAGTAAAACATTACCTGAACCAAAAATATATTTAATTATTATTATTAATTAACTATAAAATTAACTTCAAAATACTATTTTTATTATTATATATTTAAGAAATAAGAGTCACTTGATAAATGGAATTCCTTTCAATAAAATTTCTAACAAAACTAATAAATTAATAAAAAAAATTATACTATTATCTTTAAATTTAAACTAAATTAAATATTATTTTTATATTAATAAAAAATATTATATATAATAAATTAATTTTAAATCATATAATTAAGTAATTATATAAAATTAATGAATTATATAACAAGTATTTATTTAGTATTTTTTGTTGGACAAGTGGTCTTAGAAATTTGAGAAGGGGAGTTGAATTAAAATTTTATAAACTATCCCCCAATTAAAATTTTTATACAGATTTTGACCCAAATTCCAAGATTCCTTTTAAAATGAATATCTAAATAATAATTCAAATTAAATTTGCTGAATAGATATAATAAGCAATAATAAATAAAAGAGTTTGAGGAAAGAGAGAATGCAAACACAATTTTATATACTGGTTCGACAAAGTCCGTTGCCTACGTCCAGTCCCCAAAAAACCCTCTAGGGAGTTCCACTATCTCGCAAATCCTTTATAATTTCTGAAACACAAGAATAAACATTCTTTTGTGTTCAGATGCTTTACAACAAGAGACTTTGAGTCTTTTAGTCCTTTGGTTAGAAAGAGAAGAAAAAGAAGATGATCTCTCTTGAAAGAGATAGACGTTTACAATGAAACACTCAATTCCTTATTGAATGACACAAGTGTTTGGCCAAGAAATGTTCGATGATAAGAGATTTATGTTTGAGAGGATTATGCCTTTGTGGACAGGAAAAACTCTCTTAATCTTGAGAGGATAAGACATTTTGGGCAATGAAAAAGTCTCATAATCTTTTGAGAGGATAAAACATTTTGAACAAGCAAAACTCTCTACCAATTTTGTTCCCAAATCACTAATTTAGAGGCCTTTGATAGCCTTTCAAAATTCAAATGAAAAGCTGTGACTATTAGGAATATTTTTCAAAAATCCTCACTGGCAATCGATTACATCATTGGTGTAACCGATTACACAGTTATTTTTATTCAAAATTTAAATGTCCAACATCCAGAAGCTTTGGTAATCGATTACATATGATGTGTAATCGATTACATACTTTCAAAATCATGTTTAAACGTTTTAAAGCATGAGTAATTGATTACATGTTTTCAAAATTCAATTTAAAATCCTTGAAAGCTGTTTTTAAATGTTTTAAACTACTGGTAATCGATTACATAGTTTTGATAATCAATTACAATTTTAAAAATAACTTTAAAAACATTTTCTGAAAGCTTTGTGGCCAAATTTTTATGCTTTCAATTTTAACTTATAATTCTAACTTAAAAACTTATCTTGTCAATCAAACTTGAATATCTTTGGATTGTTTGATGTTTGCTTGAATTATCCATGAAGACATTCTTGAAATCAAAATCTTCTTGAGTTGTCTTAGATATGCTTGATTGTTGACATCATCAAAATCTTCTTGAAGCCTTGCTTCTATATTTTTTTATAGGGATTAATAACTTTTTCTAGTAAAAAAGATGTAAGACTTAATTACATTTATCATAATCTTTAAAATCAATCTGTGAATAATTGGATTGTATACATTTGTGTGGTAGTTATCATTAATTTAAGAAAATTACAAAATTAAGAATAAGATTTATTAAATAAGAGTTAAACCTATAAAATTTTGCATGTTCTTACAAGCTTGACAAAAAAATTTACAAAATAATAGAGCATGTTTAAAAATGTTTTAGAAAATGTAGTATTTCCTCTCACGAGAAAAAACATCTACCATTTATTTATATTAAACTATTTTATAAATTCAACTGTAGGTTAACAATAGGCACACTTACTTTTATCCTACCAAAATGAGAGGAGCGCAGCAATTCTCACGAGCAAAAAGTATATCCAACAAATTATTTTAGATTAACAACACATAAAAAAATTATCAATTCCCTGTCTGTAAG
The DNA here is from genome assembly GCF_000004515.6 of Glycine max. NCBI lineage: Eukaryota > Viridiplantae > Streptophyta > Magnoliopsida > Fabales > Fabaceae > Glycine > Glycine max. Next base: position 29,443,689 of record NC_038252.2, read on the forward strand.
GTGAGGAGATCTGCAAAATCCAAGAAAATGCAATTTCTTTATAATGAAAGCCAATAGGTTATCGAAATATTACAATCAGCAACATTTTATTTCAAGCGCTAACGAAAAATAAACCCTCATCCAACCTTCAGGTGTCAACCAATTGGGCAATTACTTCGATACGTGTGTTCACCATGGAACACAACCAACTGAAACAATGCACAGAAAGGAAAGAATTCTATTAGGTCATGCACGCATCATGGCTTGACCAGATTTCCTTTATTACGGTTCAGCAACACCAAGTATAAAAAATATCTTCAGTGGTGTTAAAATGCTAGGGAGAAGCAAGTATAAAGAATCTATTACACATGTGATCTGCGAAATGTATCAGGTGAAGCAATTACTTTGCACCCAGAATCCATAGGAAATCATGGTGTATTATTATTTCATTAACTCAAGACTGAACCCTTCCACTAATGTACTAGCTAGAGTTCCAGTGAATGGCACGTTAGAGAAATTATGCACATACTCAAGATGCCGGAAAATTGTAATGATCAAGTAAGAGATATGTAACATGTTAGCCACATAATGGCACATATAACTTTTATTCTCCTCCTCTACCATAACTCGGCAATGAAGTTAGTATTAATTGTATATTAGTTGGCTGCATCATCATGTTCAGGAACCTGATCATGAACAGAAAATGTTGATCCTCTACCCACAGGGAGATAGGACCACGCAATTGCTGCAGTACCAACTGCAATGGCAGTAGTAACAGATCCCCAAATCCATCTCTGCCTCCTAGTCCTTCTTTGTCTCTCACGCCGTGCCATCTCTAAACAAGACAACAAATAATATTATTAAATGAAACAGAAAACAGATGAAGCAAGCCAAACAAACTAGGGCATATATTTAGGATGGAAACAAGGTATGCACAGAAAATCAGGGCATGTCAATAAGACACTATGATTGTGTACTCGGGCAACCTTTAGACAAAAACTCATTGTATTACATACCCATTAAGAAAATTCTACCATCGTGGGAGAATAGACCACTAAATAAAAAATAGTTTCAAATCATGATCAATTATTATTTTTTTATTTGTAGGAATCAAAGATAATATCAGGGAGCTTACAACTCATGCACCCTTGCTCAATCATGATCAGTTATAACTTAACATAAGTAGGCATGGCTGGTAAAAGCCCAATCTAACAAGTAAATAACCTTCACTCCTAGATATGTGTAAGTTTATGTACACCTTATATTGCAAATGATATAGAAATACAGAAACAAAATGCTTAGGGGGAAAAAACAGAAATTAAAGCTTAAAGAAAATTTAGAAGTATAAAGAACTTATATGAAGAATCCAAGCACAATATTTTTTCAGTGCATACATGCCATAAATCATTTATAGCATTAGGGCAGGTTTGTAAAATAAAAATCCTACAAGGTTTATTTGAGCTTATGAAACTAGCTCATAACCTTCCTATAAGCTTTTTTTATTTATTTGTTTCAATAAGCTAAATCAGAAGCTTATCAAAATAACCTCTTATTAACTTATTTTAGTTGCTTCACAGTAAAGCTTACAAATAACCTTTGATATGATACTATGATAGCCAATTAAGGGCATAATATGTTGCTTCTTTTTAATTATGTTGTTTACCTAAATGCACTCCAAGTAGAAATCCTTAGGGTATGTTTGGAATGGGCGTAGAGCGGAGTGGTAAGGAATGGAGAGGATGAAAGAATTATACCATTGTTTGGTTTAAAAAAAATAAGGATGGGAGAGGATGGTAACTGATGGATCCTACTCCACTGTTCAGTACCATTTTCATCCCCCTCAATCTGGGGTGCAGAGGATGGAGCACAAATTTCCTAATTTATAAAATATCTAATTTGATTTCTTTTTTTATAAATGCCCACTCCACTGAGAACAGTTAAACTTTCTCATTTCTCTTCCTGCTAGTGCCGTGAGATGGTGAGAGTTGTTCTTCCTCTTGTGTGCTGCTGCCTGCTTCTCTAGTCAAAGCTACATGTGATTCCAACGGGCTTCTTCTTCTTGCTTGGTGGATTATTTCCCTTTTTTCCTAATGTTTCTGAAAGTCATGCTAATACATACAGCGTTTCTTCATTACCTTTCTCGCAATCCAATTGCTTATCATATAATGATTTTGCTGCATAAGTTGGTGTGAGATATTTAGGTGGTGGGGCGGGGGGTTAGAACTTAGGACTGAACTAATACTATAGTTCAGAACTTTTCCAGATTAATTTCATTTCTTGCAAGAAATAATAATTGGGTTTTTATGTGAAATAATAATGGAGTGAAATATTTGTGCCATTCTATTATAAATTAACCAAACAATAGAATGGTATTTTAAATCCATTCCATTCCTTTCCATTCTCTACCCCCAATCCAAACATAGCCTTAAAGATATACCGCTGTCATTCTGCATACAAGCATAAGATATGAGTTCATACTATATCATCATAACTATTTAATTGATCCTCACTTCACAATAATAATAAATGGTTTTTACATTCTGTCCTTTCCTTCCAGTAATTCTCTCTTTTTGGAGGTTTTGTGTGTATATAGCCCATAATGGACATTATTAAACCACCAAACAGCCTAGCATTTTACTTCTTGTTTAACATTATCAAACATATGGCTTACTCTATCAATAAAACTGTAGTACCATATTCCCAGTCAATGACCATAAAGCAGGTACTGTGTCAATACACAGTGTTTATTCAACTATCTCTTAATAAAAATTCTTGAGTCATTTTAAATGGAAAGTGCAAGATGTGTTTTTTAGGGAAAATAAAATGACAAATCAAAACAATTCTAACTCATAGCAAACAGTACATTTATCAAACATTAAAGCCAAAATAGATATATTCAGTTTAAGGTAGAAGAAGGATAAATGTGATATCAATACAATTGCAGACAAAAATATGACACAAATCTTACCTACAGCTTCCTGGTTCCTCTGAGACATCTCCCTATTCATGGTCTCATAACAGTGAAGACGTTCCAATAGTCGAGCAATCTCAAAGTTCTTTGATTGTAATTGAGCTTCCATCTCAATCTCTGCTTCTGCCCTGGCAATTCCTCTCCCAATAGTGTTTGATATGAACCTAGTAATGTAAAGTTGCTGACATACATCTTCCATAGGATCAGAACTCAGCTGCCCACCCTCAGCAGTAAGATCTGAAGGCAAAACAATTCCAATATGAGATAACCGTTGCCCAAGTCTCTCCCAGTGGCTTTGCATGCTGTCAAGGGTTTCTTCAACTTGCTTCCGCTTCTCTATCTCCATCAATAGACTCAACCTTATTTCACGCAACTCAGCTTCAATATCACGATGTGAATTTTGAGTCCCACCGTCAGAAGAGAGCTCTACAGGAAAAAAGAGCCAAGATAATCTATATCATGAAATATTTCCACAACCTCTACTGATCCTCTCTTCCTCACATCTGATCAGTATCCAAATAAGCACTAAAACTGATAAATCAATTGACAAAACAGGATATGCCTTTTATCACTGCAGCAATGCCCACACACAATGACATGAAGAAAAGGCAGAGAAAAAAGGAAATCAAAAGTAAAAAAAATAAAATAATAATAATAATAAAAGGTAAAGCAAAATGGTCCTTCACATTACACCCAATTTCAAACTCTATTGGAGAGCACATCTCTACATGCATACGCTCAATTTCAAAGAACTAATTGGCAGTTAAACTAGCTCAATTTACCTTCCCAAGCATCAAAAAATTCCCCACCAGCAGCACTGAATTTCAATGCTTGGTCTGTGCCAGTATTATCCTCACCATCTGTGCAACTTTTTAAACTCATTGAATCATGTGGATCAAAAAAGTCTTCACTCTCACCCTCTCTTTCCAAATTCAAAGCCACTACTTTATCCAAGTGTGATCCATTAAGAATGCCACTACTTTCACTTTCCCTATGTGCCTCCCCAAGGTCACCTTTATTGTTGCTACTGCTACTAAGGTCGGTATCATGCACGCCATTCACCTGCTCCTCCTTAACAGGTTCAATGCTGGTGAAAGTGACTTGGAGATCACCATCTAAACTGGTAATCACACCATCATTGCTCTTAACATTAGCATTTTCATTGTCAAGGTTCTCCTGCTTGGCCTGCACATTGGCCTCAGAATAACTCTTCAGCAGGCGTGGGCCACGGCGTTTGTGATTGATGATGTACGGAGAAGGAGGGAACGAAGAGGGTGCATCCGGAAGCGGTGTCACCTCAGGAGTGGCATAGAGTGCTGGCTTTAATTGAGGACGAGGACGGGGCTTCTTCCTTATGGTTGGTTCACTAGTTCGCCTCTCAATCTTCTTTGGGACAGGCATTGGCACCGGAGCAGATTTATAAGCAGGTTTTGAAGCTCCAGGCTCTATCAATCTATCAAATGCTATTGCAGTAAATGTCGGCATAGCTGTATCAAAATCATACATATATGTTAAAATTTGAATAACTAGCCAATCATGAATTAAGACCGCTCCCGGGCTAATTGAACACAAATTTCAATTATGCATCATATCTAATCGATAGAAATTAAAATCCGGTAGAACAACCATACACATAGAAAATCAAATTCAGGTAACAAAAAAGATCAAACAAACGCAAAATCCCTAACCTTATATAATGCCCCCTATTCTCTCCTCCTTTGAGTACATCGAAATCAGAAGAATCTTTGCACAATTCTAACCTAACACCAAATCACAATCTTCTGTTTCATTGCAGAAGAAAATAAGAAACGAAACGAAACCAAAAAGCTTTGCACAACACTAATTATACATGGGGGGAAAAAGGCTCACAAGGAATCCATGAATCCAAAGTATATCCGAAACCTAAAACGAAATTCAATTCCAAACCCGAATCTCTATTTCAGCCGAACTCTCTAAGAAAGCAAAATCGAAATTGGTATGATATTTTATTTTTTCACGAAATCAGCAATCAGAAATGAAAATTTGCGATGAAAATCAGAAAGGGTTGAAATAATAATAATAATAATAAGAAGAAGAAGAAGAAGAAGAAGAAGAAGAAGGAGAAACAAACCTTGCGCGGGGAAGAAGAAGAGAAGGAGAAGAAGAAAGAGGAAGGAAGTGAAAAGGACTAAGAGGTGAGAAAGAAGAAGGAGAAGGAGGCCGCGTCAGGGTGAAATGGGAGGCGTGTGAAGAAGCTGCATAATCTTTGGATGTAGTATTTTTTATTTTAATAATTTTGTCTCTTTGTGATACACTTCTTCCCACACCTGTGGAATCAATTTCCACCTTCAACACGCCCCACCACTTTCTTGCCCTAAACCCTTATTCACTCTTTCATTTTTTATTTTTTTTATGGAACTCTTTCATTTTTTTTCTTACTATATTTTTTATAGAAATTTTTGTGGCAACCTCCTCGGAGATCTATTTCTATTCTTGAACAGGTATGAATTCATATTATTTATGACTTTAATAGCTACGTGTTAATTAGTTTTTATTAATAGATAATGGATTTGAATAGAGTGTGTTTGTTTTACAAAATAAAAATTCTAATTCTCAAGAATGTAACCTAAGAATATTATATACCCATATTTGCTACATGTCTTAAAAAATTATTTTTGGATATTGTTAACTTTTAGGAATAAAATAATTTTTATTTTTATCATACAAGAGGAGGGATGGAAATGAGATACTCCTATGAAAATAAAGGGGATTATTTGCTAAAATACCATTAATTTCTTTTTTATGTATTTTTTAAAATTATTTTAAATTTTAAAAGGTATTCGTATATGAATATTAAAAATACAGCCAAACGTATTTTTTTAAAACAATCCGGGATTAAGGATAATTATTTGCTAAAATACTTTATTATTATTATGTTACACAATGCATACATACATCATTTATTCATTATTTTGTGGAGATTCTTCTTCTTTTCCTGCCACCAACAGGCATCTCTCCTGATGGGCCTAGTCCATTCTCACTGCGTGCGTCAGGTGGAAATAATATAATATTTTTTGGCAAATTCTGGAGAAGCATATTATTGACTTCTAATGAGTATGAATATATCTAGTTTGAAGGGTTGTTTGGCTCTTTGAGAAGGCAAAAAATAAAAGAGTTGAAAGAAAGGTGCCTTCTAAACGAGACAAAAATGATAGAGAAGAGTCGTGACGAAAAGGTGGCAGAGTGTCATGGAGCTCTTCTTTCTTTAAGTTGTGTCTTCCTTTGATTTCCATATTCAATTGCATGCCCTCATTTGCAATTTCAATCTCATTGTCAATAGGTCAATAAAGCACCATTTGAACTTAAACCGTGCAAAATTTGGTCAGGCACAAAGTTGGCTTTCCCTTTTGCAATTATTTTCCTCATTTAATACCAATACTAACATTTAAGGTCAAATAACTAATTCAGTTTTTTTTTTATCTTTTTTATTCACTTTGATTTTTTATCTTTTTAAAAATTCTTTTTAATTCTTAATTTGTTTAAATAGTTCCACAGTCTTGCGGGTGACGTGTGCGATGGATTCAGGTGGCGTTGCTCAAAGATCCAAAGGAACATCTCACAACATCTTACTATGTTGTGACCAAAGTGACATTGCAATTAATGCTGGAAATTACAGGACTAGATATGGGTGTCTGTTTTTGTGTACTTAGAATTGGTGGGGTAAATTAAGGTGGTAACAGTATCTTTTCTTTAGTGTGTAAAAGGTTGAGGTACCTTGTATCTCATTTTTAATATTTTTTTTTCGATAATTTTTTTTATCAACTACCAACTCAGTACAGAAAAAATTGTCCGATTAACATCTCCAATTCACCATTGAGAACAGAACTTCTTCACATTACAAGAACCTAGCTAAAGAAAACAGGTTGATGAACTTTTGATGTTTTATTGTTTGCAATTAAATGATTAATTCAAATGAATGATTAATACCAAAAGTAACCGTATACTCTACATCTTCTCAAAGTAATTTGACATGAGAATCAAATACTGTATAAATGGTTACACAAAATCCTAACATTCTGCATTAAAATTAATTAGCAAACCAGGTATCATTTGTAATACTTGACGGGTTCATTGGAATTCAAATTCCGCATGCCTCCTTGCTTGAGATACTCAAGATACCTTGCAAATTCAGGCCTTGCTGTTGGTTTTTTTGTTTTTCCTACTAAAAGCCAAGAAGCTTAGAAGTGTGGGTGATTCTTGTCATTATTATTATTACCCTTCTTTGTGGGGTTTCTCTGTAGATTGATGTCCCCATAGGTGGAACCCAGAGCCATTTTTCTTGAAGAATTGGATCCCCACAAAGGTAAACTTGTGCTCCTCTTGAATCCCTCTTGCAAAAGTGCAGTGGTGGCAGATTCTTTACCTAAGCTTTCATTCCCTCTCTGAGTAGTCATGGATCTAAACATGCTTGAGCTTGAATCTTGTTATGTAAAAGACAAGGTTTTGATTGATTTACTCGGAGTGTAAGTAAAGTGGTGAGAGCAAAAGGGTTGGTGGGGATCGTAGATGAGAGATAACTTGAAGTAGCACAACATAGTGCGGGGAGAAGAAAATTGATAAATGGTATAACTTTTATTATAAATGTGAACACTAAGCTACAATACAAGAGAGTCAAAGGATAATTATATAGCATAGTGTACAATGATTCTGCATAAAGTAATTAAATGTGAATTGATTGTAGATTAGGAAATTCAAAATATATAATAAATTTCCTAAATACGATTAGCTGCAATCTAGTTTATTTGCCATATTGATTTGTGTCACTTAAAGTAGCTTAGCCTTCCAACAACTTTCCATTATCAGTAGCACAATCATAGGGATATGTTTCTAACGGCTCTTTGTTTCCTTTTTCTGCATGATTGTCATCCAACAACTGCTTATTGTTAATATCACGATCATAGGGATTTGTTTCCAACGACTCTTTGTTTTCTTTTTCTGCATGATTGTCATCCAACGACTGATTATTGTTAATGTCCTCCCTCAAACGAGGCTGAGATTGAAGGCAGAGTTTGGTCCGATAATGCATGAGATTAGCTTTGGACACAGGCTTAGTGAACAAATCAGCAATTTGATCATTGGTAGGAATTTGGTGAGTGACAAGATGACCAAGAACAACTCGTTCACAGACATAGTGATAATCCAATTCAATGTGCTTGCTGTGGGCATGAAATACTGGATTGATGGTCATGTGAAGAGCACTGAGATTATCACAGTATAACAGAGGAAGGGATCAAGTGAAATGCGAAGATCTTGCAAGAGAAAGGTAAGCCATGTGAGTTCAGCGGCAATGTTTGCCATGGCCCTATATTCAACTTCTGTGCTGGAGCGAGAAATTGTTGGTTGTTTCTTAGCACACCATAAGATAAGATTTCCTCTAAGATAAATACAATAATCGATGGTGGAGCATTGAGTGGTGGGACAACCTGGCCAATCTGCATAAAAAAAAGCAAAAAGATCAAGTGTGGTATTTGAAGTAAAGTGGAGACCTACATCAATAGTTCCCTTGACATATCGTAATATATGATGGGTAATTTGTAAATGCATAATGGTAGGAGAATGCATAAATTCGGACACAAAATTAACACTGTATGAAATATCAGGGCGAGTAAGGGTGAGGTATTGTAAAGATCCAACAAGCCCACGAAAGTAACTTGGATCGTCAAAGGGAGTGTTATTGGACGTCATCTTCATCTTAGCTTCAAGTGGTGTGCTATTTGGTTTACAATCAACCATGTTAGCTTGTTCAAGGATGGTAAGGGCATAGTGTGACTAGGATGGATGAAGGCCATCAGTTGTCTAGAGTATTTCAATGCCAAGGAAGTGATGGAGAGGGCCCAAGTCCTTATTAGAAAATTTGGATTGTAGAAGTTTAATGAAGTCAAAAACTAGAATGGTAGTGGATCCCGTGAGGAGTATATCATCTACATAAAGAAGAAGAATTAGTGATCCAATATTTAAGTGCCAAATAAATAAGGATGGATCAGCCTTACTACAAAAGAAACCATATTTAAGAAGAAAAGAACTAAAACGATCAAACTAGGCGCGAGGTGCTTGTTTAAGGCCATAAAGAGCCTTTTGAAGCTTGCAAACATGGTTGGTAAATTGAGGGTCAGCCATGCTAGGAGGTTGCTCTATGTATATGTTCTTATAAAGCAAACCATGTAGAAACACAGTTTTTACGTCAAGTTGTCGAATGGGCCAATTCTTAACAAGGACTATAGTGATGATTAACTAGATGGTGCTTGGCTTGATTACAGGAGAGAATGTTTTAGTATAATCTACTCCATTAACCTGATGATATCCCTTTGCAACAAGACGAGCTTTGAGCCAATCTAGAGACCCATTAGGTTTGAGTTTTGATTTAAAAACCCATTTAGAGTAATAACATGCAAGTCACGAGTGCAAGGAACAAGTTCCTAAGTTTTATTTTTATGTAAAGCCTTAAGTTCTTCGCACATGGCAACCTTCCATTCAGGATGAGTTAATGCAGAGCGAATATTATATGGGTTGTGTGGAATGTCTGAAGATGACATAGTGATTAAGACATACTTAGGATTAGGCTTTGTAACTCTGTATTGTGAGCTAGTAACCATGGGATGAGTAGGTACAACATGTGGAAGTTGAGTATGGGAAGAAGAGGCAGATTCAAGTGGTTGTATTGAGGTAGGAGGCCCAAGCTCAAGGTCTGGCTTAATTGGTGAGTGTTGTGACTCAAGGTTCTCATGTTCAGGCAATGAGGGTTGTTTTGGTTGACCAACAGATGCAATAGGAAGTTGTAAGGTAAGAGATTGCATTAAAGGATTTGAGCATGGTGGAGCGGAAGCAGAAGTTATTATTATTGCTATTAGGTCTGCACAAGAATAGGAGTTAGTATGAGGTAGCAAAAAATTAATATGCTAACTACATGTTGTGTAGGAGAGGAAATCGTATGATGACGATTAGTCTTATATGGAAAGAATGACTCATAAAAAACAACATATTGTGAGATAAAAAATTTCTTACTAGAAGGATGAAAGCATTTATATCCTTTATGTATATCACTATATCCAACAAACACACAAGGAATGGTTTTAGGGTCGAATTTGTTACATCGTGTATCCCAAGTGTAAGGAAAACATTTAGAACCAAAGATCCGTAGCGATAAATAGTTAGGGTGTGTGCCATGTAAGACAAAGTATGGAGTTTCAAAATTAAGAGAAGATGATGGAAGTCTATTAATAAGATAGACAACTATAGTGAAAGCTTCAACCTATAGACATAAAGGTGCACCACTATGAAATAACATAGTCATACCTAATTCGTGTATTACTCTATGTCTTCTCTCAACCATACCTGTTTGTTTTGGTGTATATGGGCAAGAAACTTGATGTATAACACATGTTAAATGAAAATGAGTTGAAAGTTTGGAGTTGATGAATTCACCTCCTCCATCAAAATGAAAAACTTTGATTTCTTTGTTAAATTGCTTTTTAACATATTGTTCAAAAGATAGATAAGCATTAACAAAGTCAGATTTATGTTGTTGGGGAATGATCCATGTGTATTTAGAAAAATATCAACCAAACATGCATAAATATTTGAATTTACTGATAGATAAGACAGGAGCAGGTCCCCATAAATCACAATGTATTTTTTTAAGGATAGAAGAACTAGAGTGTTGAGAAGAAGAGAAAGACAATTTAGTAAGTTTTCCCAATTGACAACTGTCACAAAGATGTTCAGATTTCAAGGTGCCAACTACATCAATTAATCTTTTGTTCTTTAGTAATTGTAAAGCCTTTATTTGAGGATTTCCTAGATGTTGATGCCAAATGTCTACTGATCCTGATTTGAAACGATTAGAAAAATATGATTCTGGCATAGAGGAGAAAACATATAAGTCACCCTTGCGCCTCCCAATGATAATCGGTTTCCCTGTTTCTTGTTCCTTAACACAAAAATCAACATTAGAAAACTCACAATTAATAGGAAATTGTTTTGTTAGTTGGCTTATAGAAAGTATTATTATTTTTTGTTAAATCGGGGACAAGTAAGACGTCATGAAAAGGTAGAGTAATATTGTTTTGCTTAACGAATGTGTCTCCAATACCATGAATTGGGAGAGAAGAACCATTACCAATAAGCATAGAGTCTGTACCTAAATATTGTTGGATATTACTCAACATACTAGCTCTACCTGTCATGTGATTAGAGGCCCCGATGTCAGAGGTCCATTATGTTTAAGCAATTGTGTTGTCTAAGGTAAGGGTTGCAAGTGCTTGAGGTATATCATCAGATTGAGTTGGTTTCTTGGACACCCACCAACATATCTTTGCTACATGGCCCATTTTATCACAGTATTGACATTTTTCATTCTGATATTGTTCTCGTTCTGTAAGAGTCATACACCGTTGTCCCGGTGGTGGAGGACATCTCTGTTGTGTGCTCATAAGGATTTGGCTTTTATTTTGGTTATTGGGTGGTTGAGCCTGAAATCCTCTCCCAGTTGATGTGAAGGTTTGAGAATTCCTTTGATGTTGAGAGGAAAATTGACGAGATCGTTGTTGTTCACCATAGAAAGCCACTTGAGGAGTGGAAGAGTTGTGCGTATTGGAATGATGGGAGAACCAATTGTGACGTTGATCATGACTTTGGAGTTGTGAGATTAACTCAGAGTATGATGGCCTTGGAGGTTTTATCATGGTTGTTGTGAATGGTTCATACTCGTTTCCAAGGCTTGTGAGGAGATAGAAAACTTTCTCTTTGTCTGGGACATGTTTCCCAATTGCAACAAGGTTTTTGCATAAACCTTTGAAAGTGCGGATGTGTTCACCAATACTTTGATCATCTTCCTTGCGGAGATATGTGATCTGTTGAAGGAGTGTGAATTCACGTTCTTGCGAGTCTTCCGCATATGAATCTTTAAGTGCAGTCCAAACAGCATAGGCAATGTTCCAATTATCGACCCTCGAAGAAGACGATCTGTCTTGCACCAAGCAATGAATTCGTCAATTAATTTTGGAACAAAATTTTCTATGTTTGTTGTGTCATTGGAATTTGGTGTGGTGTATTGAGGAGGGGCTGGATCATTATTTGTAAGGTGACCAACCAAGTCTTGACTTTCTGCTAATGCTAAGGCTTGTTCACACCATAGTGGGTAGTTTGTAAGGGTGAGTATGAAAGTGATGAAATTGCCAATATTTAGAGAGAAGGAAGTCATGGTGTAGCAAGGTGTTCACAAGAGCTCTAGATACCAAGAAAAAAAATTGATAAATGATATAACTTTTATTATAAACGTGAACACTCAACTACAATACAAGAGAATCAAGGAATAATTATATAACATAGTGTACAATGATTCTGCATAAAGTAATTAAATGTGAATTGATTGCAAATTAGAAAATTTTAAATATAAAATAAGTTTCCTAAATATGGTTAGCTACAATCTGATTTATTTGTCAGATTGATCTGTGCCACTTAAAGTAGATTAATCTTCCAACAACTTTCCATTATCAATAGCGCAATCATAGGAATTTGTTCCCAACGACTCTTTGTTTCTTTTTTCTGCATGGTTGTCATCCAACAGCTAATTATTGTTAATATCACAATGATAAGCAGTGGCGGACCTACATTGGTATGAGGGTGTGCACTTGCACCCTCTCATTTTTTAAAATTCATTAAATTTGTAAATAAAATCTTATATTTTTATATTTTATTTTATTTATATTTATATAATTGAACCTACTAATTTTATTCTTTATAATTTGCACCCACTGATTTAGGGTCTTAGATTCGTCACTGATCATAAGAATCTATTTCCAATGAGTCTTTGTTTTCTTTTTTTGTATGATTATTATCCAACAGCTGAGTATTACTAATAAGGGGGCTTTATATATATGCATCTTTGTTTAGGTCAAATTGAAGTCATAGGAATACAATTTCTTGAAGAATTGGATCCCCAAGAAGGTAAACTTGTGCTCCTCTTGAACCTCTCTTGCAAAAGTGCAGTGGTGACAGATTCTTAACCTAAGCTTTCATACCGTCTCCCAGTAGTCATGGATCTAAACATGCTTGAGCTTGAATCTTAGACAAGGTTTTGATTGATTTACTCAGTGTAAGTAAAGAGGTGAGAGCAAAAGGGTTGGTGGGGATTGTAGGTGAGAGATAACTTGAAGTAGCACAACATAGTGCGGGGGCTTTATATATATATGCATCTTTGTTTAGGTCAAGTTTGGTTAGCTAGTAGTTTGGTCCTTCATGTTTTTTTATCCAATAATATGTTTTGAATATTTACTATATACACGTGGTGTGATTTGAAAACTTCAGTTGTGCAACTGCAACTTATGTTGAGTATATCTGTCGTCCCCACAATTATAAAATTTATATACAATTATTTGGTTTTGGATTCATTTGAATAAAATTCCTTTCTTTTAGTTCTTTTAAAAAAGTACTGATTCTGAGGAATGTATTAAGATATTGTAATGCTCGATCTATTTTCATTGAATTCAAAGCAAAATAGAATATCTAAAACCAAACTTGACTAGACAACAAGAATCAGTAGGGCTACTTACACTGTTGTCTTTTATCAGCCTTGATACCATACCACTCCTCAACTTGATTCCTCTTTCAATTATTGATTGCCTGAGCAGCAAGAAATTACAAGTGATAGTGCCCAGTTCCACACGTGTGACAAAAAACCCACATGTTGTTGCTGCTCTACAAATTGTGTCTCAACAACTTCACTCTTGCTAACCTTTGCTTTTTCCCGAACCGCAACCTCTGAACTACAAATTTTTCTTTTCTAAAAGGATCAGTGAATCGAATATCCTCCATGCTACTTAGCTCTTTCAATACATGGATTCCGCATTCGTCCCATGAACCATAACATACAATCTCTGCACGGTTCCATTCGTTCTCTAACAGTGATACATCTAAATCATCTTCTATTAGAAGATGAAAAAGAACTGTACAAGGTTTTTCAAGGACAGGGGTACGACCGTAATGTTTATGTTCCCTTCCATTAATGAACACGCTGAGATCTGGATAATCGAAAACTCCCTGAAAATCTGACTTAGCAATGCAAGCAACTATGGCTGGGAAATCGTTACGGAACCAGAAACGAATTGGCCGTCCCGGATTCTTGTGCTCAAACCACTGTGGAATCTGTACTCTTGGCAAACTAAAGTCGGTGTCTCCAGCCTCATGCAGTTCCTGTTGGTCATAAATAATTGATCAAGTTTAGCAACATTAAAATACTCTGTCAATGACCAAATTGAAAACATAAAAAACACTACCTGATTCAGCAACATGCTTATGCTTGAGGAGGTCAAGGCTGGGGAATCCATTGCAGAGAAAGTTTTCAAGTTTGGAGGAATCCCTCTAATTTCTTGAAGACGATCGCAACGATCCAAAGTAAGGGTAGATAAAAAGCGGCATTCTTTGATGCATTCGGGAATAACTGTGAATTCACTCCCTGATAGCTCTAAATCAATCACATTTACAAAACATGAGAGAAATAGCGGAAGAAGCTCATCTGACAGTTTCAAAGTAAGAGATTGAACGCTTGAACACACGACTGAGGTCAATTTCAAAACATCCTCAGGCAATAGCCTCCATTGCAAATTGTCAGCTGAAATACCATCCAGTTCTGGCATCATGCAGATGTTCGAAATGAGGGTGGCAGCATCAAAGTCCATTAACTGCTCAGTTTGGTGATGGTGTCCAAGACTTAAGGATCGAAGCCGAGTAAGATTTCGAAATGAAGGTGGGAGTTTTGTTATGGGACATTCATACAAGCAAAGTTGTGTTATATTTTCCATTTTTCCTAATATTTCAGGAAAACTCTCGAGACTGACACAATACCAAAGTTCAAACCTTTCAAGAGAGGTCAACTTCAACGGTGGAAAACTCTTAAGCTCTGGGCAACATTCAGCATCCAAGATTTTAAGCTTTTCCAATAAACCAACTGAATGGTGAATTGTAAATAAATTCCGACACTTTCTAAATGACAAATTTTCCAAATTTGAGAGACAAGATACATCTGGTATCTCTGTTAAACTATCACACTCGTCCAAAATTAAACTTGTCAAATTCACGAGCCTCTGCAACGTAAAAAGGAAATAAAAAAAGAAGTAAATCAATAAACAAGAAGTGATTATTACTACAAAACGTAAAAAAAAAAAACACAATATCAATGAAATGAACTTAATACACTTGCCTTTTCAAATAATGGGGCCAACCCGACTGATGTAAAGCTACTATCGGGTAACTTGCATATAGCAAGTTGCTTTGGGTTAAAATTATGTGGCCAATCCTGTGAAGGACATCTCCACCATTCCAATACTCTTAAAGTATTAGGAAGATGCTTGGGACCTTCGGAAAAACAATCACTCTTGATGATAAGTGTTTTGAGATTTTTCATCTTCTTGAAGGCATCTCCATCCCATTCTACTTCTTCTCCAAATGAGGAAAAATTCATACATATGATTTCAATCTTACTAGTCCCCTTTTAACACAAAAATCACGATTCAACCACATAAATATACACATGAATATACATTGAGATTTTAAAATGCCTATTTGGAGAAATGTACATATTATAAAGCAAAAAATACTTGTGACAAGAGCATGTAATAATTAAAAGAGATAATTCACGTTTAAAGATGAAAAACCAAACCATTCAATGTATCAATCTTACCTTATTTTCTTGTAAAACCTGATTTATATCCTCATGGGACCATAACCTGCTACGTTTCCCAGGATTTGTTGGTGATTCTCTTCGGACAATTTCTTTACCCATGTCTTCTATCAAGTCATGCAATCTCATGACCTTATAATCCCATGACCCATGAATGTTTATCAGAGATTTTTTAACCAACACCCCAATATGATATTTCATGCAATGACCATAATGAGCATAAAGTATATCTTGGAGCTCTTCCAATTTATAAGCTTTGAAGCAACAAGCAATGTCAAGAAAAATATTTTTCTCATCTTCATTCAAAGCATCATAGCTTACTTTAAGTATGTCATAGATCTTTTTATCAGGAATTCTTTCATATCCATCTAGAGCAGATTCCCATTCTTCTATACTTTTTTCAAGTAAGTTGGAACCTATTACTTCTAGAGCTAATGGGAGGCCTGAAGCATAAGTTATCGCTCGATTCAAAATATCATGGTAACTTGGATCAACTTCTTTTTCCAACTCAAAAGCCTTGTGAGTAAGTAATTGAAGAGCATGTTTCTCATTCAACTCTCTCACCTTATATGTTATTTTAACATTGTGAAGCGCTAACAAATGTTCGTCTCGAGTGGTGATGATGACTCTACTACCACGACCAAACCAATCAGGGCTGCCAATAATCGCTTGTAACTGTTTATGTTCATCAACATCATCTAGAATCAGAAGAACCTTCTTTTGCTTGAGCTTACACTTTATTATGGTAATTCCTTCTCTCCAATTTGTTAACTTAATTTCTCCAGCTGTTTTAGAAAGAAAGGCACTTTGGAGATCTTCTAACCCCTTCTTATTGGTAGTTTCTCTCACATTTTCTAGAAAGCAAGAAGATTCAAAATGATCAGCAATGGAATTATAGACTGCGACAGCAAGTGTTGTTTTACCCACTCCGGCGAGTCCATGGATCCCCACCATGTGGACGACATCATCACGTCCAACATCCAGAAGCGACTTTACTTGTCGCACCGGTGACTCTAGCCCAACCAGGACATTCGGAACATCTAAATGATCACGATTAAACTTGCTAGACACCGATTCAACTATCTCCTTAATGAACTTGTATTCATATTTATTACTATTCAACAAAGAAATTGTGTGATGTCAGACTAAACACCTCATGTCCATCTGTTGATATGTATGATGTTTTTTCAAGTTAACAAGTATTTTGATCCTAAGTTACAGAATTCGCTCACTTTACCATAAAACCACGAAGTGGTTCGTGTAAACCAATTCACACGACTCATTTTCAAACTGATTTGTTAAAATTTGTAAGCAAATTAGTGAAGAAGAACCAGAAATGATGGGAAAAATTGCATATTGTAACTCAAACAAAATAAACTACATTAGAGGTGAGAAGAAAGAATAACATATACAAAAAAATAAGGGGCAAAGCTAAGGTCTGCAACGTGAAGACATAAGATGGGAAAACAAATTAAAGATGAGAAAGAAAAAAAAAGTAGAAGCAAAACTCAAACTATTATTGTTGGTTTCGCAGAAACTCTAATGTTGGTTTCAAAATATTATTATTTTTTAGTATTAAAGACTAAAAAGAGAAAATATTATTATGGAAATTTTTTATAAAAAAAGTTATAGAATATGTAAATTTCTACTAAAGACACTCGTTAGTAAGATCCAATAAACAATAATATTTTTAAAAAATTTTTATTATCTTTCCTTAATCTTATATCTAGGTACAAAAGATAATAATATTTTTTTAACTAAACTTAAAATGATAATAAATCTATCGATTAAAGTGTAACTGATAAATTATATTAATAAAAATATATATCATAAAATTCAAATAAACTATCACAAATAAATAACATTAAATCCAATTGTCAGTAATATTAACACTTCAAATATTTTATAAGAATTAAAATTTTGTTGGCAGCTTATAATTAGAATATATCATAAATTTAAATAGTGTACCGGCTGTATATATACATCCCCAAGGACCAGTTCTTGGGGAGGCCGCCTACTGCGTACCTAAACCCTTGTTTCGTACCGGAGCATATTACTATTTATGTGATTATAATTTGATCTCTTTAAAATTTAACAATAAAATGTGATTAGACAAGTCAAACTTAAAGAATTAAAAATAAAGTAAGCGAGGAAGGGTACGTACCCATCATGTTGGAGATGATGGCCAGAAATGTTAGACACTTGGCGCAGAGCCATCTTCCACGTCTCAAGTTTCTCCATGTTATTAGAGTTCAACTTCTTTTCATGATTAGCCAGTGCTTCTCCATAACTACCTCTGTGGTGTCGGACATATGAAGGATTCACTTTATAAAAAACTGGCAAAACCAACGGATCATTCTTCCCCTCAGTAAAGTTAAGGATGTGAGTGAGTTCGTTTAAGCAAAAGGAGGAATATGCGTAGTTTTCAGAGAGCACGATGATGAAAATCTTGGACTTCTCAATTGCCTCCTCAAGTGCTGTGGTGATTTCATCCCCTTTCTGGAGCTCCTCGTCATCAATGAAGGTGTGAATTCCCCTTTCCCGGAGGACATTGTAGAGATTGCCAGTGAAACCATAACGAGTATCTTCCCCTCGGAAGCTGAGGAACACGTCATAGGAGAATGATCGCAGAGCCATCAGAAGTTAGAATAAAGGTTTGTATGATTGTAGATGGAGGAGTGTTGGGGCTCCATTCTAACTTATATAGGCTTAAGCTTATAGCGTTTCTGGGAAGCTTCATATCTTCTTTTTTTTTAAAACTATGACCATACCATCTCTGCGAAACTTAAAGAGAGTTTTCTATGAAGTTTCATGTGTCTTTTTCTTTCATTATTGCCCTACGCGCATACTTAATTGGTATGACAGTCGTCGATGTTTGGATGGTTGGAGTGGTCATACTAAACTTAAAAAGACTTTTCTATAAAGGTTCACATATTTCAGAAAATGAAAAGTAAACACAGGCATGTCAGCCTTTCTTACTAAATTTTTTCGTTTTTTCTCAATAAACACGTCAAGATCTGGTTAATATATGATAAGATTTTAATATTAATCAAATCTCTCAAATTCAATTTCAAATTTAAAATATCGTATATTTATATTTTTATAAGAAGAAAAAATAATTTAAAATTTAAAATTTAAAATATTTTAATATTTATAGGAATAGTAAAATATATTTTAAATTTTTTTTTATTTCATGGATGCAGTGTTGGGTTTGTTCCCATGATGGAAGGGGCCCAAAAAAATTTAGACAGTTATGGTGTGGAAGAAAGAAACATTCAATTCCTTTTAAGGATAACTTTATTTTGTTAGTTTTTCTAAAAAAAAATTAATTTCTAAATTTTAACTTTTCCAACATTCAAGTTAACAAAATTTCAATTTTTTTAAATTAAATATTTATTTGCATGTAATATTCTAATTTCGCATGTAATTATGAGCACAAACAATATTTTATATGTAATAAAATGTTATTTTTAATAAAATTGTGTGTCTATTTTATTATGAGATATATATTTATCTTGTAGAAAAAAAAATTTATCTATTATTTTTTCATGCACCTATAAAAATGTTAGTATCCACCAGGGGTGTTGGGTTCTACGAAGCTTTATAGTAGTAAAGCAATGATGTTTGATGAAGCAATCGATTCAATAGTTTTATATAGAAAAATAATTTATGATATTTCTATGCCTTGATAAAAAGAGTGAGTTCCAGCTTCTTCCCGAGTTCCTCAAGGTAGCTAACTTGTCGTTTAGTATATGAATTGCAATTACATGATGATTTGTGAGATAATAAAAATGATTTTTACATGAAAATCCTCTACTGATTCATGGATGCTGCTGTTCGATCAGATTGGTATGGGTGTGGAACAAGAGGTACATCATATGATAATCTCATCTTTATTGTATTATCATTTCCATGGAGGTGTTATATATTTATGATAAAGAAAGTGGAAGGACAAGGTTTTAAATTGTAGTAGGAGTCACAAGTGTCATGGCGGTCCTTGATAGTTGATAGTTAATTAGTGGCTTTACATTGAAGTTTACAGTAATGTTTTATGGAGGACTCTTAGTCTGCCAGTGCATTTTGTGTCTTTTTATTATTGTTTTCACTTAAAGTTTCTGGCATTTCCAATTTTTTTTATTTAACATTATTGTTAATTTCTCTTAACTTCCAATTTTTATAGTCTGCTACATTTAAATGTGCTTCGGACTTAGAAATCAATTATATCTAAAATTTTATTTAAGGCATTGTTATTTTGTAATTTTCCCAGCACAAAGGCACAATTCTTTAGATCTGTTGCTTATCTCTATCTTTTATACAAATAAGGTCCTGATTGTCTGTTCAAGGTCATTGCGACATGTGGCAGAGACCTTTTTCCTTTTTTTAGAAGAATAAAAAAAAACTTTGTCTTCTCTACACAGTGACCCCTTTTTGCATTCCTTCTTTTTCCACTCCCTCCACGTGTCCTCTTGCAAAGCTTTATTTTTTTCACAATTTTTTTCCCAGGGAAAAGTCTCATCCATCCCTTCTCTCCTTTGGGTTTGCCTTCTGACCTTTCACTTTCTCTCCAAAGCACCTCCTGAACTGCTCCTTTTGACGTTCCACTTTCTCTCCAAACCTACTTACCGACGTTTGGCTCTTCCATCTACTGCGGTTTGTCTTGCATTGACTTTTTTTGGTTGCTCCTGTTGGCTGACCTTTCTGATCCTGTTCATTCTTTGTTTTTCTTTTTTTCCCGTTACTCTTACATTGTATCTGGGTTTTTGTTTATGACTTTTCGTTACAAGGTTGTTCTCTTATCCAGGCGTGCTTCTTTTTGGGTTGCTTTTGTTGTCCAAGTTTGTCTTTGCTTCCTGTTAGTTGAGCTTTCTATTTTGTATTTTGCTTCCTTTTCATTCTCGGCGCTTTGCATGCAATCATTTTTTTTTGCTTTGGTTTTTATATTGCTTTGGACTGAAAAAAGGTGCGACCTTTGTCTGATTTTGATGTTGTGGACTTCTGTTTGTCTTGCCTTCTCTGTGGTTTGACCTTTGAGTTCATTTTTATGCCTAACGCTTTCAACTTTGTGTTTCGCTGGGTCCCCATAACTGTGATTCTTCCATTGTTTGCTCGATTTATTTTTCACTTTGTATTTGGTTCCTTTTCATTCTCTCTATTCTTCTGGTTACTCTTTAACTTTTTTGTTTAGGTTTTGCTAACATCTGTTGCTATTTTGTTCTCCTCTCCAGGTCTGGAACTACGATTTTGTTCTTCTTTTTCGTTTGCTTTCGTTGTCCAGGTTTGTATTTGGTTCCTTTTCATTCTCTGCAGATTTGTCGGTTTTTTAAAACGTCTAGTAGCATAATATTTGTGTGTATGTGTTCCATTGTCTGTGCAATTTTGTCTCCTTCTATTTACAAAATGCTATAAAAAATTGTCTTTTGCGTCTTATTTTCTATTTATTTGTTTGTGTTTTTTACTAATTTTTTGCCATGTTCTCACTTCTTTGTGCGATTTATGACTTTGTTCAACCAAAAAGGTTCGATATTTTCGTGGTTGTCCTTGTGTTCGATTATTTTCCATGGTTTGTTTTTATTTATGCCTTTGTTCAACCAAAAAGGTTCGATGTTTCTGTGGGTGACTGTTGGGTTTGATTATGTTGCATTGTTTCCAATACTTGCATTTTCCTCTGTGTCTCTTTTTTGTATGGCGTCTATTTGTATATATATTCATCTACGATCTTCATGTTTGGGTTTTTTTTAAAAACAAAAACTTTTTGTTCAAGAAGCAAGGTTCAACCTTTGTGGGATTTTTGTTTTGCTTTTTGATTTTGTTGAAGCACATCTTTATTTTTTTGCCTTATTTTTGGAAGGATGGTTGTTATTATTTCTTGAACCTCATATTTTCTTATGTTTATCTTTAGACATTGATTATGTTGTTTTTCGTTTATGCCTTTGTTTGAAAAAAAGGACAGCTCTTTCTGCAAGTTTGTCATCTCACGGCTTTGTGCAACCAAAAAGGTTCGATGTTTTTGTGGGTGACTGCTGTGTTCGATTGTGTTGCATTGTTTCCAACATTTGTATTTTCCTGTGTGCCTTTTTAGTCTAGCGTTTATTTGTATATGCTTTTTGATTTTGTTGAAGCAAATTTTATTTTTTTACCTAATTTTTGGTCAAGAAAAAGCTCATATCTTTTTGCAAGTTCGTCTTCTGACGTTTATTTTATTTAGGTTGTTGCAATATCATGGACGTAGGAGGTGTTTGAAGGCACGGGCTAATATACATTTATTTTGCTCGGTTTCTTTTTTTCAGATAAATCATTATGCTCTTTACCTGAAAAATAAGTTTGGTTGGGTTTGAAGGCACAGGCTAATACACATTTCTTTTGCTCGGTTAGTTTGTCAGATAGATCATTAGGGTTTTTACCTAAACGTTTGATTTTTTTTTTTGTGCCTTTGTTTTGGGTTTCAGAGTTCCAGATTTGGTTTTAACACAAACACTACTAGAAAATAAGGTTTTAACATCGGTTATTTAAGACTTTCAACATCGGTTATTAATTGATGTTGAAAGTACCGATGTGGAAAGTAGTATCATTAACATCGGTTTTTCAAAATCGATGTTAACTAATAAATACAACATCGGTTATTTAAATAAGCGATGTTATATGATACAAATTATGAAAAAAAAAGTTATAAATCTATAAATCAACATCGGTTTTTTAAAAACTGATGTTGTAAGTGACATTTAACATCGGTTTTTTAAATAACCGATGTTAAATGTGACATGTGACATCAGTTTTTTAAAAACTGATGTTGTAAATAACATTTCACATCGGTTTTTTAAAAAGCTGATGTTGTAAGTGATATTTAATATCGGTTAGTTAAATAGGCGATGTTAAATGATACGAATTATGGAAAAAAAAATTATAAATCTATAAATCAACATCGATTTTTTAAAAAACTGATGTTATAAGTAACATTTAACATCGGTTTTTTAAATAACCGATGTTAAATGTGACATGTGACATCGGTTTTTTAAAAATTGGTGTTGTAAGTAATATTTCACATTAGTTTTTTAAAAAGTTGATGTTGTAAGTGATATTTAACATCGTTTATTTAAATAGGCGATATTATATGATACGAATTATGAAAAAAAAAGTTATAAATCTATAAATCAACATCGATTTTTAAAAAAACTGATGTTGTAAGTGACATTTCACATCAGTTTTTAAAAAAACTGATGTGAAATGTTACTTACAACATCAGTTTTTTTAAAAACCGATGTTAAAAAATGGTGAGGTAAGTGACATTTAACATCAGTTTTTAAAAAAACTGATGTTGTAAGTAACATTTCACATAAGTTTTTTTAAAAATCGATGTTGTTTTAGAAATTTTTTTTTTAACATGATGTCTGTTTTTTCAATAAATCTCAAAAATAACCTGCAAATTTTAAAATCAGACCACACAACATATAATTTTCATTCTGTTTTGAAACAGTTTTTACCAGAAAATTCAATGAGAAATTTACTAATTACTATGAATTTAAAACATATTTAATGTTGAGACATGAATTGTAAATTAAGCAAGTAAATATAAACTACAATTACAAAATTGTCTAAACATCCTAAGTTTCATTTTTCACTTTCAAATAGTACTTTGCCCACTGGTTACGAAGCGCCTTCAATCTTTCTGGTTCCAATGATCTAGGATCAGTGAAATACTGCATGATATAATAAACCATAAGTTAATAATATATTAGCAATCATAATAATATGAAATTTGGTGAATTAAAAATTACCATTTCCCAATTATTCTGGAAATTTCCTAAGATTATAGTTAACATCCAATGCATGACGTAATACCCACACTCAGTGCTTCCTTTTTGTCTATTACACTAAATACATTATGAAATTTACATATGCAACATTCAGTACAAATTAGTCTACACAATACTAAAATATAAGTGAAAACATATTGTTTAAATAACTTACTTTAACAACAATCCACCTAGCAGGAGGCTTGGATTTACTTTGTTGAGTATCGTCAAGTCCTTTCAAAGCACTATTGAATACAAACATAGATTCTTATTGTACATTTAAAATTTTGATTTACCTGACTAATGCTAATGCAAATGTATTGAAAAACAACACTGACCTATTAATTATGCATTTGAGGTAGTTGTCTGGCTTATTATGCAACGAACAAAACCAAATGACAACGTTTTCCTTAGGCAAAATGACGACCATTTGCCAATGTGCACTGCAGTGGAGACCAATATAGGTTATTATATTATTATACATTATTTAAATTCATTTGTTGAGTTTAAGTTACCCATTCAAGTAGGCTCCTAGGTACACATCCCGTTTTGAATTTTGCATCCAGTTCTTAATGTAATTTTCTAATTCAAATTGTGATTGGCCAGATCTCTGGATAGACTGTGGCTCGAGGAATCCATACACATCGATATTCCCAGCTCGCATACTTGTCTCAGTCATATGCCTATTGTTGTTAACACAAAGTAAATTATGCATGAAGGTAAAATAATAAATTAGGTAATTAACAATAATCTAAATTGACTTACAGAATCCACAACTGTATAACAGATATGCTGAGACATTGAACACCGTGTGCAATTTCAGACAAATCTTCATGCTTTATGTACAAGGGAAAGTTTTCATTAAACAGGCCAAACAAGGTAGCATTCCACATAACCTGCAATGGCTTCAGAAAAAGCTATGGGATGGTCAATGTCATTAGATATAGCGGATCATCGACCTCATCATCTAGCCTATCTGCAGGTTTCGTGGGTCTCATAGCTCCCTGTTTATCCAACATAATTAATTGACATAATTTAATCACAGTAAACATTTTAATTGGAAAAATAAGCATTTAATCACCGGTGTCTAGATCGTTCCCTGAGGGATCAACACAACTCTCCTTTGTGCTGACACGAGCAGCTGAAGGACCAACATCAGGTTCAGGAGGCAGTGCGAGTCCCTATGATTGCATTTGGCTGAGGGATAACATTAGCCGTCGAGTGACTTTTTCTGTGATTGAATCCTCTAGTTGGTTCTTGATTTGTTGCGTTAACTGTTGCAGGTATTCGGGAGCAATGGAGGAGGTCCTTGAAGCTGATCCAAAGTATTGTTTGATGGTTATACCGGCTCCTACAGCACGCACACGATTAGGGTGTTCAGGTCGCCCAATGGCAGCAGTCAGTATATCATGATGTCCATGGGTAACAGAGGAACCCTGTGAGACCTGCTCCTCAAGCGCATCCTGTAAAGAACACATTTATTCTATACTTAATCACACAATATAAAAAAATAATTACAATTATGAATTGAAAGTGACTTACAATCTTGTTAACAATTTCCTTTGCTGCTTCAGATGTCATGTCACCAGTTTTCTTGGTGTGGGCTAGCTTCCACTTCACGTGTCGTTTGATGGGAGATGGAGGATCAATGACGGTGTCAGTGCTTTCGGATTGAGTAGCTTCCTCTAGTTTTTTCTTTCTCTTCTCATCCATCAACTTTTTTTCTAAATATTCATAACCCCCACGAGACATCACGTGAGGGGCAGTGTTTTGTTTTTGGACGGCTTGTGCTTTTTTTTGCACATTCTGTAAAAATGAAACATTAATGAAACTCATGATTACAATGTATTATAATAAGTTCATTTAAAGTTAAAAAAATGAAAATCACAAATTAGTTACCTCCCATGAAGGGTCTCTACGGCTTTGACAAAATTGGGTCCATTTCTCCTTGCTAATGCCGTACATTTTGCATACAGTGTCATCAACACTATCCTTGTCAACTGCAAGTGCCCATTTCGACGTCAAATCAGACTTAAACTGTCTCCACCGCTCCCCCACAGTTTGAAGTATTTTCTTTTTTGTCCTTAAATCAGATGCTTCAGGGATATCAAATTCAGCCTAACAAAGAGTAAATTAGGTTCTATTAATACTAAATTTAAATATTTGGCTAACAAACAATATGGAACATGAAATAATACATGATACCTGAATATCCTCCTATATCAAATCCTTCTAAGTAATAGGGACATGCTTCCAATTTTCGTATGTGACATCCACCTTATCACGAGCAACGATCCCTAAATATGTTCTAAATTTCTTGCTGTGGGGACCGTCTGCTTTGCCAGTAACAGGATCCACATGGACAAGGGGTCTCTCTGCCCCAACTGGTCTAGTCGCCAATAATCTTAGGCGTGAGGCCTTTCTAGTCCGCTTCAATGGTGGTGACGACGAATGCGATGCTACACCAGTAAAAGGAGGAGGAGGCGGAGGAGAGTTTGGCTGTGTAGCCATTTGGCTGTGAAAAAAAAACATTAATTCAATATGTTATCAAAAATAAATGCGTATGAATGTAATTAAATGAATTGAAATTAAGTACAAAATAAAAAAATTACATTAGACGATATTAATTAATTCTCCTTCATCGTGATCATTACGATTAGCATGAACATCGTCAGTTTCTTCTCCGACGACATTAGGTGACAATTGTGTGGACAAAGGACTAACATAAGTATCAACGTATGAATAATCATCTTCAACATTGACACCTATTGTTTTTCCATGTAAAACCACTGACCACCTTTGATCACAAGGGTCTTCGACATAAAATACTTGTTTCGCTTGTTCTGCCATAATGAAAGGATCATTATGATAAGCGAGTTTGTTAAGATCCACCAACGTAAATCCCACATCATCGGTCCGCACACCGGTATTACTGTCAACACACTTACATTTGAAAACACAGACAGTGAATTTGACATAGTTAAGCTCCCAAATTTCTTCAATTAAACCAAAGTAATGGATGAAAGCTGCACAAGGATTGTCATCATGTACACTAGCGAAGTGTTGAGATTCAGCCCTTAGGGTAACCCCACTGTTTTGCATTGTACTTTTTTGGTCTTGTGCTTTTGTATAGAAGGAATACTTGTTTATATCATATCCTTGCCAAGTTATAACATTTCTTTTAGGCCCATCTGCTAGCTTTCTCAACATTTCAGAAGCATTATCATCAGCCAAGATTGTGTGTTTAAACCAATCTAGGAAAGTCTTGTTATGTTTTTTCAACACTGAGTTCTTCGACATTTTTGAATTACTTTGTTTGACTAAATTTTCATGACGAACTATGTATGGCAAAACTTCATTACTATTATTCAACACATACAAGTGAGCTTGTTGCAAATCTCCTACACTTGGAGTGATGACATGCAATCCTCTTGAACCCTTACCTCTTACTCTTTCGTCATGCCGAGACTCGGGAAGCCCAACAGGTTTAGCTTTTTCAATGTACTCTGAACAAAATTCAATGGCTTCTTCTGCAATGTACCTTTCAACAATAGATGCTTCAGGACGGTGTAGATTTTTGGTATACCCTTTTAAGATCTTCATGTATCGCTCAACCGGATACATCCACCGCAAATAAACAAGACCACAACATTTGATTTCTCTGACTAGATGAATAATTAAGTGAACCATGATGTCAAAGAATGCAGGCGGAAAATACATCTCCAACTCACAAAATATAATAGCAACCTCATTTTCCAGTTCGTCTAACTTCACAGGATCAAGAACTTTGCAACATATAGAATTGAAGAAAAAGCAAAGCCGAGTTACGGCAAGCCTGACTTTGTTAGGCAAAATGTCTCGTATGGCCAGCGATAACAATTGTTGCATCAAGACGTGACAATCATGAGACTTTAAGCCTACCAACTTAAGATCCTTCAAATGCACAAGGCTCTTAATATTTGAAGAGTATCCTTGTGGAACTTTGACCCGTCGTAGGCACTGACAAAAGCTGATCTTTTCCTTTCTGGACAAAGTATGACAAGCTGGAGGCAAGTATATTTTTCTACCATCAGACCTTGGATGTAACGACGCTCGGATACCCATCTCAGCTAGATCTTGACGAGTATTCAAACCATCTTTTGTCTTGCCGTGAATGTTAAGGAGCGTCCCAATGAGACTATCACATACATTTCTCTCCACATGCATAACATCAATACAATGTCTAACATCTAGATCAACCCAGTACGGAAGATCAAACAAAATTGACCTTTTCTTCCATATGCAAGTCTTATTTTTGTCCTTCTTTTGGATTTTTCCAAATATTGTATTTAGGTGTTGAACCCGTTGAAAAATCTGGTCACCAGTCAACGGTACCAGTGCATTTTCATGCTCTTGACTTCCATTAAATGCTTTTTTCAATCGTCGGTAAGGATGATGAGGTTTAAGAAAACGTCGATACCTAGTGTAAACTGTTTTTCTTCCATGTTTCAGTTGTATGTAGCTTGTGTCTTCTTCACAGATGGGGCATGCACGATGGCCTTTAACACTGTAACCGCTCAAATTCCCATATGCTGGAAAATCATTAATGGTACAAAAAAGCATTGCACGTAAATTAAATGTCTCATTTTGAAACCCATCAAACACTAAAACTCCTTCGTCCCACGACTTTGTAAGGTCTTCAATCAAGGGATTGAGATAAACATCGATGTCATTTCCTGGCTGTCTTGGGCCCGTTATCATCATAGACAACATCATGTATTTTTGTTTCATACACAACCAAGGAGGAAAATTGTAAATCACTAGCAAAACTGGCCATGAACTGTGTTGCGTGCTTAAACTGCCATATGGATTCATTCGATCAGTGGCTAGTCCAAGCCTAAGATTTCTTGCCTCTTTGCCAAAATCCGGATACAAACGGTTTATCTTCTTCCATTGCAAGGAATCAGCCGGATGACGAAGCATTCCATCACAGTTTCTCCCATTTGCATGCCATGTAAGGTCTTTTGCGTCGTCTTCATTAGCAAACAGACGCTTAAACCTTGGAATGATCGGAAGATACCACAACACTTTCGCTGGGGGGCCCTTGTTTGAGTTTTCATCACTACTACACTCCTCATCATCCTTGAGTTTGTACCGTGATACCCCACACCTAGGGCATTTCGACATTTCTTGAAATTGATGTCTGTATAATATGCAGTCATTCGGGCAAGCATGAATCTTTTGATACTCCATACCCATGGGACACAATATTTTCTTTGCTTGATAGTAACTTTTAGGCAATGTGTTTTCCTCTGGAAGCATGTCGTGCACTACTTGAAGCAGTGAACTAAAGCTTTTGTCACTCCACCCATATCTGGCTTTGATATTAACCAGACTTAAAACTGCCGACAACAACGTCAACGAATTCTTGCACCCCAAATACAAAGGTTTCTTTGAATCAGTTTGTAATGTATCATACATAGGGGCATGTGCTTGCTGAAAAGACTCTTGTCCAAGGTCACGAATCATATCCTCCAAGCGATCTCCCATTTCTACATCAAACGGTTCGGATTGCTGCCCACTCTGCATGTCTGTCATTTCACCATGCCATATCCACGTCGTATAATTCCTCTTAATTCCATCACACAATAGATGTTCTCGTATGTCATCCAGTATTTGTCGTCTTCCGTTCAAACAATTGATGCAAGGACAATAATATTTTCCATCTTCATCCGGTTGACCTCTTTCTGAAGCAAATTGTAAGAATTGCTCGACGCCTTCCTCATATTCTGGGCTGATGCGACTTTCATTCATCCAACTTCGATCCATCTAAGTAATAACTCGGTCATACTCTCAAAGTTATTCGATGCATGAAAATCTCACTTTTTTATTATAGGTGTGGCCCTATCCCATTTGGGAAGACCGTCTTTTATGGTAGCTTCATACATCAGGGTTAATTCTATTTTGTTAAATTTGACAAAATTTTGGCAGCATTTCGCATTGGTCTCCAAGTACACAACATGAAATCGGTGAAATTAATTTTTCGATAATCAAGTATGCACCCAGAGAACAACTATAAATGCATTACCGAAATTTCATCAAATTAAACAAAATAATTTTAACCTTAACACATGAATCTACCATAAAAATATCAGTCTCCCCAAACTGTCCAAACAGACAATTCAAGATTAAATACAATGATTAATGCAAACTGTCCGCAAGAATCATTGCATCCAATCTCAAACGGGAATCAAAGGTTCACTTTTCATGAACACAATTTATATAACATATATCAATTGTCATTAATGGCAGTGAACACGTAATAAAAATATTCATTGGTAACAAACATTTGTACCTGCGATGATGAGCAGCACGGTCCAAAATGAAAGCAAGAATCAAAGAAATAACTGAATGAACACCTACATCAATCATCATTCCGAAAAATAGATATCAATATGAATGCTACACTTAAAATCTGAAGAAGAATAAAGGATAATATGGCGGAAAGGATACAGTGTTGTTTGCACCCAAACTCTTACTTACGTGGCTAACATAATTTATGGAAAAATCATTTATGGAAAAATCCACAAATAGAGCAACATAATTTCAGGATCACTGCAAGCATTCATTAGTTTCAGTCACACAATAGTTTAACTATTTCGTCACATTACATAGAAATAGTTTCAGTCTTGAATTCCTAATATTATCTTTTTCCTTGTCCTTTCAAAACCAATCGAATTTACAGGGATCCATATTGCATTCTTTTTTAAAATCACTTTCAAGCCGTACCATTTATTCCTAAAAAAGCACTTGGAAGCTAAGGTGAGCCCGCTGCCAAGTCAGTTTGAAAGACACTCACCATGAGCCTGCCCCACTCATTCTCTCAAGCAAAATGCTAGGTGCTAAGAGAAATCCAATTAATAGCAACTATGAAATCCAATTAATAGCAACCAGATCACAATTCTGCACCATCGAAGACCATCCAATTAATAGCAACCTTCCTACCCACATGCAAACTTTAATAAACAAGTGACTAGCCCATTCGAAGATAGCAAGAAAATCCTATCCACCATAGTTTGCGCACAAGGTTTCAACTATTATCTATATAAAAATTCATCTTTCATTCTATTAAGTTTCAATTATTTTTATTGCTGAAAATGATCTTTAATTTTTGTTTTAGCTTCAAAAACTAGAAGAGTTAAGATAAAAACAAATTAATGGATCAATCAAGTAAAATGTATTTGAACAGAAATCATACTACCATTCTTCGAATTGCTAAGGAACGAAAGTTTGCGGTGAGAAGAACTTTTTTTGTGAAAGAGAGATGGAGGAATTGGGAAGGGAACTTTTTGTTGAAGAAAGAATTTTTCAATTCAAATTTCTTCTATACGCAACGAAAGTCTATCAGTATCAATTCAGCAAAATCATCATTTTTCCAATAATTTATTATTATTTTTTTATCTAAAGTTAAGTAGCTTGGGCTTAACGTGCCTGGAAAAAAAAAGTAGACTTTCCTTTACAATTTATCAACTTAACGTAATTTAACTATAAATATTATTAACGTAATTTAACTATAAATATTATTAAGCTTGGGCTTAACGTAGATTTTCCAATTATATTTTATAAAAATAATTGCAACTCCAATAAAAAAAATTTAATTATATATTATTATTAACGTAATTTCTATTTCTACTACTCTTAAAAACAATTTAACTATATATTGTTATAAATCATGTGGATACATTTTGTCACAATCTAAACACGTCAGTGGCATCAATTTTTCCTTTTCCCATATAATCCCAGAATTTCAACAATTAGTCAACTTGAATCTCCTATTATAGAGGCATTTTCATTCACACACCCCAAATTGTTGGAAAAATAAAATAAACAATAAGCAAGAAAAACACACACGTGCTTTTCTCCTAATAATCACCTCAAGCGCAACCAGGGAGGGGATATCCCCAAAATGCTCCACAATTAAGAAAACATGTGACATTTTCATGAATTACGGAGAACACCAAACAAAAATTAAATTAATGCAAATGGCAGAGTAATATATAAAAATGAATTCTAAAAACCGTAAAAGACAACAGAAGAGGGGGGAAAGAGAAGCGCACCTGGAAGCGCACCTGAGTTCTTCAAGGAGAGGTATTAAATTTGAATTTGTGAATACTACTCTTGCAGTAATTGTGGGACCAATTTGAGGGTTTAGGATTTTACAGGAGAAATGACGTATAGGCCCAATTTAAGAATTTGGTTTGACAAAAATCTAGTTAAAGTGGGTTTAGGTAATAGAAATTGGACACCATGATTTTTATAATTGGTTTCGGGTCTTATTTTACGTAGACCCAACTGAACCTAATATAGGATAACCTTTTTTAAATTTTAAAAACTTTTTAAAAATTAGTAAAATGTTTACAAGAATTTTTAATGTAATATATATTTCTTCAAAATCAATTCTTGATAATCTGAAACAAACATAAGTAAGAATTAGAAAGAACGTGAAAAAAATTATTTTATTATTTGATAAATCATGATATTAAATTATAACTTTGATTTTAAAGATTTTCAGCTAGATAATTAAAATTAATATTTTTTTATTAATTGATAAAACCGTGATATTAAATTATAATTTTGATTTTTAAAGACTTTCAAGTTTCAACTATATAAATTTAAATTAATAAATATAATTTCAATTTTATGATTAATTTCAAATATCAAACAAGCATTTTTAACATTTCAAATCCCAATAGTATATTCCCCAAGTTTAATAAAATTTATATCAACCCGTTAGCTGGGTGCACTTCACACAGCTAGCAATAAATCAATAAATTAAATAATAAAAAAACAAAAATCATGAACTCGGAGTTTATATAGATGCGTGGATGTACCTTGGAGTGTTGGTACTATCTAATACACTTTTTCTAAAACTATTATGATTTAGAAAATTTACTATGCATTAGCTGTGTACATAATTTTATATGGTATATGAATTTTAAATTATTTTAGAAATCATATCAATATTAATTTATGGTTAAATAATAAAATTAAATTATTTTACATTATTAAAATATCATCATTAAATTTTATTATTTGTATTCTTAATACAATACGAGATTTTTTTATGTCATTCAAATTTTTTGAGAAATGTGATTAAATAATTTGTTTTATTCTTTAAAAATTACTCTGAAAATTATTAAGATTCATTATCTTGTGTTTTTACTTTATTATTTTTCAACTCATTAATTGATTGACGTGTCTTATGATTCATTTTGTCCTAAAATTGTTAATGTTTATTAGGATATACCTTTACTAAACTATAGTTTTTAAAAAATAGATGAACGAAAAATATGTTTTAATCAAATAAATAATGTATGCATATTGTTAATGTTTATTAGGATATACCTTTACTAAACTATAGTTTTTAAAAAATAGATGAACGAAAAATATGTTTTAATCAAATAAATAATGTATGCATACATTCTATGACTTTTTTGACAATAAGTTATAGTATCGTAAATTTCTGTAACAATTATATTAAAAATTATATCAAAATATTTTTCAATTAATTGATATTATAAAAAAATTGTAACAATTTTTGTTTGCTACTAAGTATATAAATCAATTGATAAGAATGTTTTAATTTAACTAGTGATTTTAAATTTAAGTTTTAATACAATATTAAATATTAATAAGGATGACTTTTTTATAATAAGAACTCCGTGATAATCATTTCATAAATGATAATCATACTAAATTTGAGTGTGTCGTGGTTACCAGACCTAATATGTTATTCCTGTTCTCAAACTTAGTTCGTGAATTAAAATTTAAAGTTTTATTAAGTAAATCTAAAAAAATAAATATTTAATTGAGTATTAAAATAACTTTTGACAAAAAATATTCATCACTATTTAAATATAATTTTTTTTCTTGTTTCTTCTTTCCTAAATAATTTTTTTATTAAATTTATTAACAAAAGATTCACATAATTAACAAATGAAGTTAAAAATAATAAAAAAATGACAAATATAATAAAAATAAATTACATGTGGATTATAATTAACTCTATATTTAAAGACTTAAAACATAATTTTCGTGTCTCATGAAAATATTTTTATTTTTGTTCTGAAAAATTTGTTGAAAAATAATAAAAATATAATTTTTTTTCAAATATAATAATTAAATAATAATATATTAATAATAAATTTTAATTTTTTTACTATATAATTATTTTTACCAACATTCTATAAAAATTCTATAAAAGTTAAACTCTATTATTAAAAACAATTTTTTTTTTCAAATTAACTAATATCAAATAATTTATATAGATATGTGTTATATTTAAATGATAATCATGAAATAATAAAATTAAAATTACGAAATTCATTTTAAAAATTTAGTTTAATTTTTAAATGTTTACCTTTTGAATTTATTATTATTTATTAATTATTATATTTTTTTTAATTAAAATATAATTAATAACACAATATATGATTTTTTTTAAAATATATAAATAATTAAAAAAAATTATATTAACATCAGTTATTTGAAAACCGATATCGTTAAGCACTTACAACATCAGTTTTAACATCTGTTATTTGAAAACCGATGTTGTAAGTGCTTAACAACATCGGTTTTTAAATAACCGATGTTAATAGGACGATGTTAAAACTCATTTTTTTAGTAGTGAAAGTGGATGTCCATGGATTTAAACTCACAGAAGCAAGTTTCGTTTCAGACGCTATCAGGTACTTAATCTATCAACCCTTTGTTTTTCTATTATTGTCAAATTTTTTTGTTACCCAAGGTTTATGCTCTGTGGTTTTTGTGTGTGTATGTCTATATTACTTTCTTTAATTCATGGTGGAGGGGATTTTTTCTACACTGCTTTTCAACAGCAATTAACCCAATCTTGCCAGGGTTTTGTATTGTTTTCACAATTATAATTATGTCTTTTATATGTTCGTTGGATTTTTTTTAGTTCATCAAATGCTATATTTATTTGATGACATTTTTTATGTTGTCCAACATCAAAATGGATCCCCAACTCAGCCTCCAGATGAAGGAAATTTTGTGATCCAAAATTCAAACCTGATTGATATATTTGGAGTTCTTTGTTTATATATGACATGCTTTATTTGTAAATTTATGACATGCTTTATTTATGAATTTATGACATGTTTTATTTATATATTTGGAGTTATTTGTTTTGGGTTTTTTTTTTGGGTTACAGAGTTTTCAATTTACATTTTGTCGCATGTCCTATCAACATTGACACATGCTTAGTTTTTGTTTTGTGTCTTATTGTCTTTATTATTTTTAGAAATAATCTCTATATTAACTTTGCATGACCAAATTTCCGTTTCAGTATTCACATGTTGCAATATACATTCATATTGTTAACAAATATTCCTGATTGTTTGGTTTTTGTTGTGGGTTGTTTCTGGGTTTTATTACTTAAGGAAATTTTGTGTTACACAATTTAAACCTAATTGATGACATGTCAGATCAAAATAATGGTGATATGGATGAGACACAAACAGGCATGGATATAGGTAATTCTACAATATTTATATTGAACTTATTACATTTTTTATTACTTAATTACATACATTAAGCTAATTTACTTTATATAAATTTGCTTTGTATAGATTACTTATTCAAGGACCCAACAATAGACGATAGTGATGATTATGATGAATAGAGCATTCTAGGCACACCATGTCAATATGAAAATACAAGTTTCCACTCATATCTTTTTTAAATATATTGTTTTGTCTTTGATGTCTACAATTATAAATTATTAATTTATAGGTGCTCCTTACATTCATATTGGACATCAAGCTTGGTAATGCCAAAATTTATAGGTGCTACTTACAATGATGTTGGACGTTCATATAATCTAATCTTTGCATTCATGTCATCTTATTGGAAGCCTCCTTTATCTATGTGTTATGTTTATTATCAAATATTTGATTGATAATGTTTATTATCAAATATATTACATCCTTTATCTATGTGTTATGTTTACTACCAAATATTTGACATCCTTTATTTGTGTCTTATCTTTATTGTCAATTATATGGCATACTTTATTTATATATTTGGAGTTCTTTGTTTTTTTTTTTTGGGGGGGGGGGGGGGGGGGGTTGGGTTACAAAGTTTTTAATTTACATTTTGTCACATGCCCTCTCAAAATTGACACACACTTACTTTTTATTCTGTGTCCTATTGTCTTTATTATTTTTAAAAATAATCTCCATATTAACTTCGCATGACCAAATTCTTGTTTCAGCGTTCACATCTTGCAATATAGATTCATATTCTTAACAAATTTTCCTCATTGTTTGGTTTTTGTTATGGGTGGTTTCTGGGTTACAGTGATTTCTATTTACATCTGCACACGGTCAGTGTCTATAGATTAACTACTCATAACCAAATTTTTGTTACACCATTCACGACCTATTGTATAAATTTAATTTTCCCCAAAATTTTCCTCATTGTTTACTTTTTGTTTAGCGTTCTTATTAAATTTCTGTGTGTTAATTTTTTTGTTGCTTTCACTGCCCAGATTTGTATTTTCGTCCCAATGACTTTTACATTGTGTCTGCGATTTTTAAAAGTTCATTTTTCTTAGGATCTGCTAACCTTTGTGGTTATGTCTTCCTATTTTTGAGGAATTTAAATTAATCGGTCATTATTTTGCAACATTTATTTACATTTTTTAATTGGTTTCTGGATAGTTTACCCTCCACAAAGTATCCCCGGACTATGACATTGATTGAAAGACCTTGATTGATAGACAACACCCGCCACTATCCAATGTTAAATCCCGCCACTTATTTCTTACTGCATTTTGGGTATAGTGTACCCATAACAATACACGGTAATTGTTGTACACCTCAGATCACAATCCATTTAATTAATATCCTATCTAATATGTAGATTTGATTTTCACAGGGTGGGTGTCCATGGATTAAATTCACATAACCAATGTTTTCCCTAAGGTTTATGTTCATGTGCATCCCAGGCTGATGTCTCTAGCCTTTTTTCCAGTCTGTTTTTCCCATAGGACTTAATCCAATTTTGGTAGTTTTTTTTCATTAAACAAGCATGGTAAGAATTTTTTTACATATGTTTTTTCCACGGGCTAATACAAATCTCTTTTGTTAATGTATGTTTGTTACCCACTCAATTATGTTCTTATTTTTCTCTGCCCAACTTTTGTTGATCACAGTCGATCGACATTTATTTTGCAATTTTGATTTACATTTTTAATTGGTTTCTGGATAGTTTACCCTCTAGAAAATATCCATGGCCTGTGACATTCATTGGAAGACATTGATTGATAGACAACCCTCGCCACTATTCAATATTAAATCCCGCCATTTATTTTTTACTGCATTTTAAGTATAGTGTACTCATAATACTACACAATAATTATTGTACATCTCAGATCACAATCCACTTAATTATTATCCTACATAATTTACAACTTTTGATTCCCAATGCTACCATCCATCGCGTCTAATCATAAAACAAGACCGACAAAATTTAATCATTAACATACATAAGTATAAATATATGCTGTTATGTAGAATGAATATACACAATTTAGGGAAGCGTAAAAGACAAATACTAAACAAACATTAATAACTATTTGTTGTAACTATTCACCACCAAACTTAAGACTGGACTTTGAGGGGTCACAACTTATTTGGTGTCTTTCCAATAGTCACTGTTATATATTTATATTTACTATATTCATTGTAACTTCTTCCATTTGTGTGAAACCTTCAACTTCCACACGACAACATGAGTACATCGACATCTTCCTTTATTCCTGTAAGTTTCTTTCACTTTACCAGACTTCATTTTAACCTTATGACTATCTGTTCCAGTATGACCCTTCATATATTTCTTCTTTTCCTCTATCATTAATCTTTCACATTACTATTACTGTATAATTGTTCCTTACGTGTATATCATCCATTGTTCCCAAACTTACACATATCCTCTTTACACCACAAACATGATTGCACCCAAACTTACACATATCCTCCTCTTTATGTGTATGTCATCCACTTTTCCCAGGCTTACACATATCTTCTTCTGATTTACCGGTTTTTTGGGGTGCATGTTTCTGTCCAGCTTTTTGTAAACCCCACCATATTTATTTCTCCTAATAATTACATTATATATTGTGCTGCAGGGCCCCTCCAATTGGATGCCAAAAACCCAGTTTTTAGCGGCATTTCATGTTGACAAGGTCGACATTCACCATCCCAACTATTTTCCCATTTTCCTTTATCCAGATAAGAAAACAAACTTATTTTTATTGTTGACATTTTTCCTTGTAGAACATTATTGAGGTCCCTTTGTCTTACCATACACAATGACGGCCATATTACCCAACTTATGTTTTATTTGACTATAATGAAAGCAAACATTTTGTTAGGGTGCGGAATATGGCACCCAATATTTTTTTGCTGATGGTCTGAAAGAATTTCGAAGGACCCACGACATTAACGATAGTGTCATTATCCGGTTTTTTGTTCCCGACAAAAATACCTCTTTCGAGATTGATGTCATCAGACCTATCGATGGGCAATCACGTGGAAGGTCAGTGGTTACCACCAGAAGGCACATCTTTACAATTGATATCACACAAGATATGGTGCAACAATACTTGCCTTTGGTAGGAGTTTCTAACCCACTCAATTATGTTGTTGTTTTTCTCTGCCAACCTTAAGCTATTAGTCAAAGAACTGTCCTTTATATTCGTAATATTCATATAACATTTCCTGCTGCTTTAAAAAAAATGTCCATTAATTGCTGTTATAATTTGGCTGCAGGTTCTTCTAGTAACAACTCCAAATTTTTTGTTTGGCTCAAAAAAATATATTCTTGTCCACCGTGGTTATGGTAAACATAACCAGTGGCAGGTCACCATTCATGATGGTTTGCCATCCCTTGCAAACCCATGGTTCCAGTACCTCTCTCAATATAACTTAATGCCTGGATATGAAGTTATATTCTTCTTCATGTTTGATGAACATGCGTGGGAAATCCTATTTAGGAAAGAAGTTATATGGGATGACACCCTTTCTAGTTGAAGACCATCCCATAGAGAACTATATATTTTTTTTGTTTTAATTTGATTTATATTTTGCTTAATTTTGTTAGTCAAATACATTAGGGTATCAAACAATTGAGAACAAAACTTATTCACATTACAAGAACCTAGCTAGAGAAAACAGGTTGATGAACTTTTGATGTTTTATTGTTTGCAATTAAATGATTAATTCAAATGAATGATTACCAAAAGTAACCGTATACTCTACATCTTCTCAAAGTAATTTGACATGAGAATCAAATGGTTACACAAAATCCTAACATTCTGCATTAAAATTAATTAGCAAACCAGGTATCATTTGTAATACTTGACGGGTTTATTGGAATTCAAATTCCACATGCCTCCTTCCTTGAGATACTCAAGATACCTTGCAAATTCAGGCCTTGCTGTTGTTTTCTTTTTCCTACGAAGAGCCAAGAAGCTTAGAAGTGGGTGACTCTTGTCATTATTATTATTACCCTTCTTTGTGGGGTTTCTCTGTAGATTGATCTCCCCATAGGTGGAACCCAGAGCCATTTTTCTTGAGAATTGGATCCCCAAGAAGGTAAACTTGTGCTCCTCTTGAACCCTTCTTGCAAAAGTGCAGTGGTGGCAGATTCTTTACCTAAGCTTTCATACCCTCTCCGAGTAGTCATGGATCTAAACATGGTTGAGCTTGAATCTTGCTGTGTGAAAGACAAGGTTTTGATTGATTTACTTAGTGTAAGTAAAGAGGTGAGAGCAAAAGGGTTAGTGGGGATTGTAGATGAGAGATAACTTGAAGTGGCAAATTTACGTTAGAGGGTTCCATTTAGAAACAATTTACATAATAGGGTCTATTTTGAAAGTATTTGCACAGGGGGTCTCTTTTTGCATGGAAGCCACCATTGGCTTTGGCAGTAAAGCATGACCCGCCAGTGGCAATGGCGATACAGGCGTTGACGTGGAGGATCCCACCATTGGCACTAACGATACGCGCTGACGTGGAGAGGTGCCGCTGGTCCCATTGGCGAGACACGCCACGTGAAGAGGTTCCCGCTATCAGCAATGGTGATACTGACGTGGAGGAAGCTCTCACCTCTCCCATTGGCGATACTGATGTGGAACATTTCAACCATGCAGTGTTTGCAGTGTTATGCAGGCTAGGGTTGCAGTCTTTCTGATGAGTTGCAGTGATAGGTTAGGGTTGCAGGTTGCAGCTGTAGCTGAAAATGGAGGAGTAGGCTTGTGACCGTTGCTTCCTTACGTTTTCTCCTATAAAAAAATGCTTCATGAATGTAAATTTTTCTACACTTCTCCTCCCCCAAGTTGTTGTTGAGCTTTTCCTTTCTCCTTGAGTGTGTGTGTTGTGCTTCCTTGAAGCTTCTTGTGTGCCATTTCTCCTCCATAATTCTTGGTAAGTGATTTTTAAATTAAATAAGATTTATATATTCTGTTGTTAAATTGTAAAAATAGTAGGTTAGTTAGTATTAATAGATATTGTAAACTTAGGTTAATTAGTATTAATAGGTATTCTATTTTTAAGTTTTATGTATTAATAGATATTCCAAGGTTAGATTAGTTAATATGAAAATATTATTTGGTTGTTGTATATATTCTTAGATATTATATATATATATATATATATATATATATATATATATATATATATATATACACACACACACACGTATGATACTTTAGTTAAGGCACACTTAATATTAGTTTTTGTAATATTAGACATAAGTTAATATTATCTTTAGATATGTATTTGTAAATTTTAGGCCCACGTAAAATTTATATATTCTGGTAAGTGATTTTCAAATTAAATAAGATATATATTCTGTTGCTAAATTATAAAAATAGTAGGTTAGTTAGTATTAATAGGTATTCTAAGCTTACGTTAATTAATATGAAAATATTATTTAGTTAGCTAGTATGAAAATATTACTTAGTTGTTGTGTATATTGTTAGATTTTATATATGTGATATATATATATATATACACACACACGCATGATACATTAGCCAAGGCACACGTAATATTAGCTTTTGTAGTATTAGACACAAGTTAATATTAGCTTTAAGTATATATTTGTAAATTTTAGACACACGTAAGTTTTTAGTTTTTGTAATATTAACACTTCACACGTAAATAAATAATTGTAATATTAGACACTTTACACACGTAAATTTATATTTGTAGTATTATATTTTTTGTAAGTTAATATTATTTAAGTTAATTATTTTTAGTTAGAATGTTATATATATTATTTGTTAGTTTTAGTTTGTAGGTTAATATTATTTGTTTTAGAAAATTTACATGATTAAATATATGATACATTGTACATTATTATTATTTTTGTATTACACGTTGTTTAAATAATTTTTTGCATTTCAATATTTGTTTGTATTTTAATTTATTTGGTAGTCCATATTTTATTTAATTATTTATTTGTTAATTGTAGAATATATTATGTTATTTATTTAAATTTATTTGTGTGTATGTATTTGAAATTATTTGTAGAATATATTTAAATTTTATTATTTGTATAATATATTTTGTTATCAAATAAATATATTTTGTTATTTATTTAAATTTGTCTTCACATGTATTTTAATTTATCTATAGAATATATTCAAAATTGCCCAGTTTTATTTATTACAAATTTATTTATATATATTTAATAACGTTTTTATAGATGTGCGTAGTTTTATTTATATTATGTAGAAATAATGTATAAATTATTTTGTGAATTTATTCTAATATTTTATTTTACAGTATCAATGACATCTTCGTCGTCAACTCCATCAAATATTAAAATTAAGTTTGGCCCGATCGATGATGACGTATTATGGATGCAAGCTAAGCATGTTTCAGAGCATGTTTGAAATGAAGAAGAAGACCGGAAATTACATAAAATGGAATTCCTCAACTTAACAAAATTTCAGACACAAAATGGAAGGGTTAAACTTAAAAAAATTTCAGACACAAAAATCATCAAAAAAGAGACTTACAAATAATTACTGCTAATAATTTTTAAATAAAAAATCTAATTCACAAAATTAATACACTTAAATTTCAGCTTCAAATTTGATTCTAACCACAAAATTTATTACTTCAAAATAAACAATTTGTAAATGATAAAAATTATTCTAAAATTTAAGTTGAAACAAAATGAAAGAAGGCTTCTAAAAAATTGACTCAATAAAAAATACTTCCTTTAAATAAATACAAAATATCCTTACTTTAAATAAATAGAAGATGGAATCAACAAACTTCAAGCAAAACGAAACACTTTCTTTCTCTCTTCACACTACTTTCTTACTCTCTTCAGTGTCAAATTTTGCAACTGCTCTATTTAAAGAAAATTTACACCAAAGTTGAAGCATGCATGTGATCTACAACCAAAAATTACACGCCATTAAAGCATGCATGTGATCCTAAAACTGTATGCATGTGACCTGCTGCATGCCCTAGCATGCAAACCCTAACCTGTAACCAGCCAAGCAAGAACAGTGCCCTAGCTAGCACCTGTGTGACCTGTCTCGCAAGAAGGAATGGCGGATTCACGTTGTCTCGCAAGTAGTATTGGCGGGACTGCTGTACACGTTGATCACGTAGGAGCCAATGGCGGGACTGATCCATGTTGGCACATGTCCCGCCATTGGTATTGACGGCATTGGCTGTATTGCTGTTGGTGCTGGCGGCACCCAGCCACGTCAGCATCGTTCTCGCCACTGTTGATGGCGGTATCCTTGGTATCGCAATTGCAGGTGGCGGCATCCATTGCAAAACTAACCCCCTCCGTAAATACTTTCAAAACAGAACCTATTCTGTAAATAGTTTGTAAATGTGATCCTTTGACGTAAATTTGCCACTTGAAGTAGCACAACATAGTGCGGGGGCTTCATATATATGCATCTTGTTTAGGTCAAGTTTGGTTAGCTAGTAGTTTGGTCCTTCATGTTTTTTTATTCACTAACATATATATGTTTTGAATATATACTATATACACGTGGTGTGATTTGAAAACTTCAGTTGTGCAACTTATGTTGACTATATCTGTCGTCCCCACAATTATAAAACTTATATCCAATCATCAACTTGTGACGTACTATATTTCCACTGCCAATTACCACGAAAGTACATATAAATTAAGCTTCATTCATGAACTTATGCTGCTATGCATCATATTTTGTATGCACTGGGATATGAGTTTTGTCCCTAAAATACTCTATCTTATGTAAATTATATTGGCCAAACTTATGTTTTTTGTGAAGTGTGCAACAGTCAGATAAAAGTTGAAAATTGTGGAAAAAGAGTACCCATGCCTTCATTTACCTATGACTGACTAATAATATTCCTGGAATACTTGTAGTGTGTTGTGTTAATTGTTAATGATACTCTTCTATACCTTTTTTTAGTGTACTTTTTTTTATAAATATGCGTTAGGATTTTCTTACATCATATGCAAAATATTATATTTATTCTAAATTTTATTTGATCTAACAGTTCATATTATTTCAATTATAAAATCTGAAATTAACTTTAATTAGTCACGACCTTTTCTCTTTTTCCTAAAAGTTGATTGTCTCTCATTGTCCTTCGCACTCAGCCGCTATACTGTGTCTTCTCACTCTCCATGGCCGAGATTTTAGTTTTGTCGAATAAAAAAAATTATCTCCTAGGAATAAAAAATAAATAAATGTTTTGTACCTGTGCTCTCTATTCACCCTTTATATACTTGAGTAGTGTTTGAACTTTGAATAGATATGCAATAGTGTAAGATTACGTTCTTCTATGAATACGCCCTAGTCATATCAGATTTTACTGTTTATTTCATTTGTTAATTGTGTAGTTTAATTGATAACCTATTGCTTTTTTTTTTTTTTTTTTTTATGGAAGTGTCACTCTTCTTTGCTTTCACTGACTTTTCTTTCCCCACTTTAAATTTTACTAAGCAATAATTTATTGAGCTGTCAATTGTGATTGATAATTAATAATTAATTATAGTCTGATTCCTTAAGACTATTTGAAACTGTAACTTACTATGGCTTTGTTTTTTATTTTTTGTTTTGCTTTTTATTTACTCACAGGAATATATTTATGGTTGCTCAGCTTTTATTTAATGGACGTGTCTTATGTGACGACTACGTATCATTTTTTTTACCACATACACGAGAAGTTAATGTCATTATTCGATCTCGCAATTGGACGAAAAAAACAATATTACATCAATTTTAAAAATTAAGAAATCAAACTAATTTTAATAATAGAGGGATATAAAATTATAAAATTAAGTTGATGATTAAAGAAGGAAAGGAAACTAAGAGGTCATAGGTTCAAATTATTCATATTATCATTCTAATAACCATTAATATTTGTCGGTAAAAAAAATAAAATTGATCTAATCAAGTGTTCATTTATATAAACTTATTTGTTAAAACATCTATTTAAAAAGATAAACAATTGTTTTGTGTTTTGGTGTTTTTGCTTTTGCTTAAAAAAAGAATTCTTTTTTTTTTTAAGAAGCAAGTCTATCATGCTCCTGAAAAATTATTTTTTAAAAATGCTCTTTTCACAATTGTTTTTTTAGTTTAAACAAAAGGGTTCTAAATAAATAGAGAGAACAAATTAGTAATTTAGCATCTACTTAAAAATAAGTTTAAATATATTTTTAATCCTTTAAATTTGAGTAATTATTTTGTTTAATTCTTAAAATCTTATTTTTATGAGTTTCTTAAATTTTGGAAAAGTTACTTTTAGTCCCTTTAGTTCTTTGCGCTAATTATATCACAAATTTATAGAGATTTTTCACTGTCAAATATTTTTTACCATTACAAATCATCAAAAAATGTAAAAAAAAAAACACATCACAATTCAACATCTATATTTTAATTTTATTCTTTAAAATCATTAAACACATGTAAAAAAAAGTTACCAATCCAAATGAGTAAAATATTTTCACAATTTAAACCACCAAGAAATTTTTGGCAAATTGACCAAAGCGGATTCCTTTTAAAAACTTATTCCCAAAATAGGTATGTTTTAAAACTTTTTTCGGAGGGGGTTAATTTTTGGAGGGATGTCGCCGGTGGAGTTGGCGAGTTGGACACGTGGCCTGGTGAAGCTCGCAAGTGGAGATGATGAGACACGGTCCACGTGGTGGGTTCCACCATTCATAATGGCGAAATACTTTCTTTATGAAATTTGTTTTTAAACTTGAAACGGGTATTACTTTTGGTAGGAATGTTCCGTTTGAGGTCCAT
This sequence comes from Glycine max, assembly GCF_000004515.6. Classification (NCBI taxonomy): domain Eukaryota; kingdom Viridiplantae; phylum Streptophyta; class Magnoliopsida; order Fabales; family Fabaceae; genus Glycine; species Glycine max. The sequence continues at coordinate 29,488,490 of NC_038252.2, forward strand.
AATATGTCAAAATGCTTGAAATTAAATGAGAAATTCCCTGAGCATTTTGACATATTATGGGTATAACTTTTTAACTGTTATTTTTCTATTACCTTTTACTGGTATACTTTTTTTTATCATTGGTATGCATTTAAATTCTTAGATTCACAAGCACGTGCTAAAAAGAAAAGAAACCTATAAAGAAATTCAAGCTTCTTTTCTCTATAATTAACAACTATCTCAGTTTCTCAACTTTTTTTTTTCATTTAAATATATAGAAATATTTTTGTCCCTTTTTCATTTTTTTTCCTTTTATCTCCATGATAATTACTAGACTAACGTTCTGTTGGGTTACTGATTAATGGATGATAAAATTAAGTGGGAGCTAGCTACATATTTGAATATTTTTCATGGCCTGCATATTCTTAGTAATCAAGTTTTCATATATACTAAAATTTTAGGTAAATATGTTTATAGCTCTTAAGTCCTTCTCATTATAGCAAAGTTTGAAATTAAGAAGCAAAAGATTTTGACTACAGTGGCGACACAAATGGCCGACATCTTTCCTTCAGACCCCTCGTTGCTTTTGTTCTTCATGGCTCCAATCCTATCACTGCTTTGGTTGGTGACCACTCTCTTTCTCTCTTTTTGATCAAATCTTTACAATGTTTAAATTAATTATTTTAGTTTAGATCTAAAGTTTTTTTTTCCTTTATTGTTCTTGTTATTGGAATGCTAGGCAAGTTTTCAATTTTGAAAGCCAAAATTATGTTTGTCATTCATTTAAGGTTTTGACTAAATTATGCATGTGGTCCAATTGTGGTTAAATTTTTTAAAATATTTTAATTTTAAAAAATACATTCTAAGACGATTCTTTGAGAAAATCGTCTTAGCATGTCTATATATTTTATTTTATTTTAAAAAAATCACATTCTAAGATAGTTGTCTAAAAAATCATCTTAGAATTTCTACATTCAAAGATAGTTTTATGATAAAATCGTCTTAGAATCCTTAAATATATTTTAATTTTTTTAAAAACAGATATTTTAAGACGGTTCTTTGAAAAATAGTCTTAGAAAGTCTATCATTCTAAAAGGTTTTTAATTAAGAACCGTCGTAGAAAGGTATCATTCCAAGAAAGTTTTTAGCTAACAACTGTCTTAAAAAGATATCATTCTAAGACGGTTTTTAGCTAAGAATCGTCTTAAAAAAATATCTTTTTCTAAGATGATTTTTCAGAGAATCGTCGTAAAAAAAAGACTTTCTATGACATTGTTGACAATTGCTAAATAAGAGTTATGTTGATGATAAAAATATATTTAAAATATTTTTAAAAATATTTATTTAGCAGTTATTTTTGGCTTAAATGATATGAATTGATATTTTTTTTATTTATGACTTACAAATATGAAAAGGAAGGATTAAGATAAAAAAAAAGATCCAAAAAATATGAAAAATACAAATAAGGAAGATTTTTAGCATCAAGTCCAAATCTATGACAACAACAATAAAAAGGGAGTCAAGCCAAGGAGGAAAGGGACCAACACACAACAATCCACATACTGGGTCTATCCCTTAGGGGAAATCCTTTTTCCTTAGCCATCCCTTTTTTCTTGTTATCTATCACCTTCTTCCATCCACCTCAACCCCCTAAAGTATAAAAGGTTCTCATGACAATGAGAGGCTAACCCCCTTAGTTAGGGTCTGACAGACCTAAAAAGCCAACAGATGTATTGTAATGTTTCATATCTACCAATGTAATCATGTGTTTTTTTTCCTATTATCATTTCTTATTTTAATTTCATGTATCATTCATTCTTGCATCATCTTTAGGGGTTAGACGCTCGAAAGACGGTAATCCTTAATAGAAATACAAGAAAGGTCTTACATGCATTAGTTTTAGGGGTTAGTCGCTCGGGAGACAGTAATCCTTAACAGAGCTGGAAAAAGGGTATCTCAACATTGCATCTTCTAGGGATAGAGTTACTTTGTTGTGTCTCTGTATACATCTTTGTATTGTACTTAATGATTCCATCTTTGCAAAGGGATTTGGGAGAGAGAATACATAAATTAGGCTTTTCATCGTGAGGGATTCATGTTGAGCGTGGGTAGGAAAAATTCACCAAATTGGTAGAGAAAAATCTAAAATAATACATTTTAGGCAAATAAAACAAGTTACGTTCCAACATTATCACATTCTGAATTTCGTTATCTTCATCTTATCTTTTATTTTTCTTTTCTTATCTTTCTTTATCTTCTATCTTCTTTTATCTTTATTATCTTTTAATTCAAATATTTTATCTTTTTATCTTTAAATATTTATATTTTCTTCTAAATTTTTATTTTATCTCCTATTTAATATTTCCTTATCTTTTGCTTTTAAATTGAATTTACATCAATATAAGTACAGCCAAAGTCACTGTGAATTCGATACTCAAACTTTTGAGTACTTTACTACTTCTGACAAATTGATACACTTGTCAATCAGTTAACAATTGCCTATGACGATGATTAATAACCGTTGTAGAAAGTGTTTTTAAACCGTGTAGAATAGTCTCTTTCTAATGGTGCTATTATTAAGTCAGATATCAATAATATAGGATGTCCATTTTGAATTTTTCGATAAGCTATTCTTTTAAATATATCTATCAGATACTGATTCAGAGGAATGTATAAAGAGATTCAAATGCTCGATCTATTTTCATTGAATCCGAAGCAAAATAGAATATCTAAAACCAAACTTGACAAGACAACAAGAATCAATAGGGCTAGTTACACTATTGTCTTTTATCAGTGTTGATACCATACCACTGAACTTGAATCCTTTTTCATCCAATTATTGATTGTCGGAGCAACAAGAAATGAGAAGCGTTAGTGCCTAGTTCCATATGTGTGACAAAAATCCCATATGTTGTGTCTCAAAAACTTCACTGCCCACTAATCTTTGCTTTTTCCGCAACCACAACTACTGGTTTTTGGATTATGAACTAATGAGATCATCATTTAATTTTTTTTTTCTACAAGGATCAATGAATCGAATATCGTCCACGCTACTTTGCTTTTTCAATACATGGATTCCGTTTTCATCACACAAATCTCCATATACAATCTCTGCAAGGTTCCATTCATTCTCTAATAGTGCTTCATCTAAATTATCTTTCATTTGAAGATGAAAAAGAGCTGTACAAGGTGATTCGAAGAAAAACCCACCAAACAAAGGTTTATGTTGATGTTCATGTCCATTAATGATCACGCTCAAAACTAGATCTGAGGTAAAGTTCAAAAAATCTTCCTTAACAAAGCAAACAACTATGGCTGGGAGTTTGTTACGGAACCAGAAAAAAATTGACGGTCCCCGACTATGGCACTCAAACCACCCTGGAATCTTTCCACTTGGCAAAATAAAGAAGGTGTCTCCAACCTCATGTAGTTCCTGTTAGTCATAAATAATTCATCTAGTTTAGGAACACTAAAATACTATGTCAATGACCAAATTGAAAACATAAAAAAACATTACCTGATTCTGTAACATGCTTATACTTGAGGAAGTCAAGGCTAGGCATCCTAATGCAGAGAAATATTTCAAGTTTGGAGGAATCCCTCTAATTTCTTGAAGACGATCGCAATAATCCAAAGTAAGGGTAGTTAAAAAGCGGCAGTCTTTGATGCATTCGGGAATAACTGTGAATTTACTCGCTGACAGGTTTAAATTCTTCACATTTACAAAACATGAGAGAAATAGCCAAAGAAGCTCATCTGACAGGTCGCAGCCTATGAATTCAAGATGCTGCATGCTTGAACACACGACCGAGCTCAATTTCAAAACATCGTCAGGCAATAGCCTCCATTGCAATTGGGTAGCTTCAACCCGAGCTAGTTCTGGCATCATGCAAATGTTTGAAATGAAGGTGGCAGCATCAAAGCCTCTTAACCGGTAAGTTTCCTGTCCCAGATATAACTCTTGAAGCCGAGTAAGATTTCGAAATGAAGGTCGGAATTCTTTTATGCGACATTCATCCAAGTCAAGTACTGTTATATTTTCCATTTTTCCTAATATTTCAGGAAAACTCTCGAGATTGTGACAACCCGAAAGTTCAAACTGTTCAAGAGAGGTCAACTTCAATGGTGGAAAACTCTTAAGCTCTGGGCAACCTCCAGCATACAAGATCTTAAGCTTTTCCAATAAACCAACTGAATAGTGAATTGTAAACAAATTCCGACACCTTGCAAATGACAATTTTTCCAATTTTGAGAGACAAGATACATCTGGTATCTCTGTTAAACTATCACACTTGTCCAAGTTTAAAATTGTCAAATTCACGAACCTCTGCAACGTAAAAGGAAAAAAAGTAAATCAATAAACAAGAAGTGATTATTACTGTAAAATGTAAATAAAAAAAAGAACACAAATGAATAACCATAAAGTGAACTTATTACAATACAATATCAATGAAATGAACTCAATACACTTGCCTTTTCAAATAATGGGGCCAACTCTAGTGACGTAAAGCTACTATGGCGTAACTTGCATATAGCAAGTTGCTTTGGGTTAAAATTATGTGGCCAATCCCGTGAAGGACATCTCTTCCATTCCAATACCCTTAAAGTATTAGGAAGATATTTGGGACCTTTGGTAAAACAATCACTTTTGATAATAAGTGTTTTGAGATTTTTCATCTTCTTGAAGGCATCTCCATCCCATTCAACTTCTTCTCCAAATGAGGAAAAATTCATACATATGATTTCAATCTTACTAGTCCCCTTTTAAAACAAAAATCACAAATCAACCACATGAATATACATTGGGACTTTAAAATGTCTATTTAGAAAAATGTACATATTAACAAGCAAAAAATACTTGTGACAAGAGCATGTAATAATTAAAAGAGATAAATCATGTTTAAAGATGAAAAACCAAACCATTCAATGTATCGATCTTACTTACCTTATTTTCTTGTAAAACCTGATTTATATCCTCATGGGACCATAACCTGCTACGTTTCCCAGGCTCTGTTGGTGATTCTCTTCGGACAATTTCTTTACCCATGTCTTCTATCAAGTCATGCAATCTCATGACCTTATAATCCCATGACCCATGAATGTTTATAAGAGATTTTTTAACCAACACCCCAATATGATATTTCATGCAACGACCATAATGAGCATAAAGTATATCTTGGAGCTCTCCCAATTCATAATCTTTGAAGCAACAAGCAATATCAAGAAAAATACTTTTCTCATCTTCATTCAAAGCATCATAGCTTACTTTAAGTATCATATAGATACTTTTATCAGGAATTCTTTCATATCCATTTAGAGCAGATTCCCATTCTTTTATACTTTTTCCAAATAAGTTGGAACCTATTACTTCTAAAGCCAACGGAAGGCCTGAAGCATAAATTAGCGCTCGATTCAAAATATCATTGTAACTTGAATCAACTTCTTTTTCCAACTCAAAAGCCTTCTGAGTAAGTAATTGAAGAGCATGTTTCTCATTCAACTCTCTCACCTTATATGTTATTTTAACATTGTGTAGCGCTAACAAATGTTCGTTTCGAGTGGTGATGATGACTCTACTACCACAACCAAACCAATCAGGGCTGCCAATAATTGCTTGTAAGTGTTTATGTTCATCAACATCATCTAGAATCAAAAGAACCTTTTTTTGCTTGAGCTTATGCTTTATTATGGGAATTCCTTCTCTCCAATTTGTTAACTTAATTTTCTTCTCTCCAACTGTTTTAGAAAGAAGGATGCTTTGGAGATGTTGTAACCCCTTTTTGTTGGAAGTTTCTCTCACATTTTCAAGAAAGCAAGAAGCTTCAAAATGGCCAGCAATGGAATTATAGACTGCAACGGCAAGTGTTGTTTTACCCACTCCACCGAGTCCATGGATCCCCACCATGTGAACGACATCATCAGATCCAACATCCAGAAGCGACTTTACTTCTAGCACGGGTGACTCTAGCCCAACCAAGACATCAGGAACTTGTAAAAGAGCATGATTAAACTTGCTAGACACTGATTCAACTATCTCCTTAATAAACTTGTATTCATATTTGTTCCTGTATAATAAAGAAAATTTGTGAAGTCAAACTAAACACCTCATGTCCATTTGTTGATATGTACGATGTTTTTTTAAGTTTAAAAGTATTTTGATCCTAAGTTACAGAATTCGCTCACTTCACCATAAAATCGTGAATTGGTTCGTGGACACCAATTCACGATTCATTTTCAAAGTGGTTCGTTAAAATTTGTAAACAAATTCATGAAGAAGAACCAGAAACAATTGGTGGAAAATTGCATACCGCAACTCAAACAAAATAAAGGTGAGAAGAAAGAATAACTTAAACAAAAAGAAGAGGCACAACTAAGCTCTGCAGTGTGAAGACATAAGATGGGAAAACAAAGATGAGACAAAAAAAAAGGAAGTAAAAGCAAAACTCAAAGTAGAAGTCAAAAGATTTGAAAAGGCCAAAGGCAAGAGTAAGAGTAAGTTCCCTCCTTTTTTTAAATAATTATTTTCTTATGCTAACCATTTGAGTGCGAACAAATTCATTTCCAGTGTATGTGACCTATCTAAGGATGAATTTATTAGCATTTTACATATTTAAGATGAAAATAACTATAAAATTTTTTAGAGGAATATATAAATAGCATAATATTGATTAATAGCATAATTTATTTATTGTTTTGAAATTTTTAATAGTCATTTTTGTTATGTGTCACGTTCTCTTTTTTTATTAATAGTAACCAACAAAAATTAACGGATAAATGAATTTGTCATATTTTTTTTATTTTTCGAGACAAAAATATGAATTTCTATACTTGGGAATTTGTCATATTTTTTTTTTATTCAAACTCATTGTTTATTTAGTATTAAAGACTAAAAAGAGAAAATATATATTAGGGAGATGGCCTATAAAAAAATTTATAAATTATATAATTTTGAAACCAACAATTATCTGTTATCTTTCCTTAGTTAGGTACAAAGATAATATTATTTTTTAAATAAACTTAAAAATAATAATAAATCTATTGATTAAAGTGTAAATGATAAATTGTATTAATAAAAATGTATCATAAAATTCAAATAAACTATCACAAATAAACAATATTAAGTCCAATTGTCAGCAATGTTAACACTTCAAATATTTTATAAGAATTAAATTTGTTTTGGCAGCTGATTAATTTATACATTAGAAAATATTATAAATTTAAATAGTATACCGGTTGTATACATCCCCGATCGAGGACTAGTTCTTGGTGAGGCCGCGTACTGCGTACCTAAACCCATGTTTCCTACCGGACCATATTACGATTTATGTGATTATACTTTAATCTCTTTAAAATTTAACATTAAAATGTGATTAGACAAGTCAAAATTAAAGAATTTAAAATAAAGTAAGTGAGGAGGGTACGTACCCATCATGTTGGAAATGATGGCCAGAAATGTTAGAAACTTGGTGCAGAGCCATTTTCCAGGTCTCAAGATTCTCCATGTTATCAGAGTTCAACTTCTTTTCATGATTTGCCAGTGCTTCTCCAAAACTACCTCTGTGGTGTCGGACATCTGAAGGATCCACTATATAAAAAACTGGCAAAACCAACAGATCATTCTTCCCCTTAGTAAAGTTAAGGATGTGAGTGAGTTCGTTTAAGCAAAAGGAGGAAGATGCGTAGTTTTCAGAGAGCACGATGATGAAAATCTTGGACTTCTCAATTGCTTCCTCAAGTGCTGACGTGATTTGGTCCCCTTTCTGGAACTCGTCGTCATCAATGAAGGTGTGAATTCCCCTTTCCCGAAGGACATTGTAGAGATTGCCAGTGAAACTATAACGAGTATCTTCCCCTCGGAAGCTAAGGAACACATCGTAGGAGAATGATCGCACAGCCATCAGAACTTAGAATATAGGTTTGTATGAGTGTTGGGTCTCCATTCTAATAAAACAAGCAAACTTATATTTAGCCTTAAGCTTATAGCGTTTCTGTGAAGCTTCATATCTTTTTTTTTACTATGACCCTACGATCTATACGAAACTTAAAGAGAGTTTTCTATGAAGCTTCATATGTCTTTTTCTTTCACTATGGCCCTACGCGCATACTTAATTGGTTTGACAGTGTCGTTGGATGGTTAGAGTGTTGAGTCTCTACGAAACTTAAAATGACTTTTTCTTGAAGCTTCACATATTTCTTTAGTAGAAAATGAAGAGAGATGACATTGGGGTGTGTGCTTCTTCTATTAAGCTTCATCATTTTTTATTAAGTCTATTCAGATCGATACGTCAAGATGACACATGATTGTGAAATAATCATTAAAACATACATCGAATCTTTTAAATTCAATTCTATATTTAAATATCACACATTTACGAAACGAAAAACATACTTACATCAAAATTATCATTTGAGTTATAAATACTCATAGAAATAAAATCTAATTTGATTAATTCAAATATACATACCTAGCTACCAGTACACAATATTATTTCATTTTCGTTGTTTATTTCTAAAATAGTCAATTGTTAAACCTTTTTTATTTTATTTCTTCATTGAGCTTCTGTGGAGGATAGATACAAGAACACAAATTCACTGATCTTCATATTATTTTTCTAAGGTAATTTTTGTCCCTTTTAATTTTCTTTGAATTTTTTCTTATATATTTTGCTATTTTTATTTAGTTTTTCTGAAGGGTAAATACAAGTTACAAACGCGAATTTATTTTTTCCGCTGTGGTGGATTAACAGTGCTTGTATTGGACATGGTTTATTTGCCATGCTTGAACATGAGATAACCAAGTCAACATGAAAATTATCAGCACATTGGGGACAATATAATAAAATTTTCCTTCAGAGTCGTGAACTTTTAAAATAAAACCATTTGTGATATTCTTGATCTAGACCAAAAATAGTGATGAGGATAGTGACTATTTCTCATGATAACAGCTTTGGAAAGTAATTTAATAGAAATGCTGAAGGGTAAAGACTTGTTCTTATAGGGTATATGAAAGTCGTACACTGCATGTGTTGTTTAAAGGAGAGGGGAGAGGAGAGATTTTATTCAATGGGAGGAGAAAATTTTAATAGAGGGTGCTAAGACTTGTTTAATTCATGAGAAGAAAATAGGAAACAATATGGTCAATAATCAGTTTTCTTATATAAAAAAAATATTTTAAGTTAACAGACAAGAAAAAAAATATTTATTGCTCTTGAGTAACTTGATCCATCTTTTATATATATATACATATGAAGTTGCCAATTTTTAAAAAATATATTTAATTTTCAGCATATATACTGGCCAAATTTGTGTAGCACACAGCCACACGACCCTACAATATAGTAAAGAACGGATCCATAGCTGAAGTGGTAGGGAACGTTCATAACAAACTTTGCTTTGGACACAGGACGTATAAGCAGCTGGAGTTTTAAAAAGTTATATTTTGTTAAATGCATTTCTTGTTCGTTGAGCAGTTGTGCCACTTTGCCTCCACAAATGAACAAGGATATATAGATTTATTTTTTACTGAGTCGATCTTGAAACGTTCATGTATCAAATATTCTATAGGTATAAAAAAAAATTACGAAATCACACAATCTACATGAACAAGTATTAGTTGTTTCGATTAATTTACACAAAGTCGCGGTTAGAAAGCAAGACCAATTCATTAACATTTTTATAGAACTATTTGCCTTGTTCAAACTTACATTGTCTACTCACCAAATATTAAATTGTTTCAATGCATCATTTTGCAGACATTACAAATTTAAAAGATTGATATACTATTAGAGTGCGTTTTATAAAGAACTTTAGGTGAGGAAAATAATTTAATAGAAAATTTATTTATTTTAATCTAAAATTTATTATTCGGATGTTGTTCTATAAAGAATTTAAATTTTTGAAATTTTAAAACAGAATTTTAAACCATTAAAATTGTGGAATTTCAATTTCCTCCTAAATCGTGAAAAATTAAAATTCTCTTTTTGATATAAGAATCTTCTGAAAAAGTTTACGTATTTTTTTTATAATATTTATCTTCTTTTTCACTTGAAAATTTCTGAAATTCTGTTCTGTAGCAGAATTGCTCGACGGTGATGAAGGTCTAAGTCATGTCTTGTGTCGTTGACTAAATGTCATAATCAGGTGTGATAGTGTACGCAACCGTGTCTTGATTTTCCTATGATTTCTCATGCTAGATCAGTATTCTTCTTCTTGAAAGCACACTAACCATATACTTTTTTCTTTTTGTATTCATTTTCTTTCACCTTCATAATTTTAATTTTTTTTTCAAACACAATTTTGAGAATAAAAAAATTTTAATTAAAATATTTAAAATTCTCTTCATCAAAACACACTCTTTCGTGTGATAGCCAAGGGATATTTGACTAAGAAAATCAAATTGGCATAAAAAAATGTCGTTTTCAAATATTAGCGGGGAGATAGAGAGCTTTTTATCCACCTTCGTGCAAGTGGAAACTTAGTACTTAACAACTTAATAATTGGACAAAAATTTTATAATTGTGGGTACGGCAGAATAGAAATAGTCAACAAAAGTTGTAAAAACTGAATGGTTCCAAATCACACGGGTGCAGTAACCATTATTAGTAAATAATTGAGAAACACATGAAGGACCAAACTCTACTACATAACCAAACTTGACCCCAAAGATGCATATATAAAGTCCCACACTATGTTGTGTTATCCTCCAATTTATCTCATCTATAATCCCCAGCAACCCTTTTCCTCCACCTCTTTAATTACACTCAATATATCAACAAAGATTCAAAATCTTGTCTTTCACAGACAACAAGATCCAACCTTTAGATCCATGACTACTCGGAGGGGGTATGAAATATTAGGTAAAGAATCTGCCACCACTGCACTTTTGCATGAGGGGTTCAAGAGGAGCACTAGTTTGCCTTCTCATGGATCCAATTCTTCAAGAAAAATGGCTCTGGGTTCCACCTATGGGGACATCAATCAAAAGAGAAACCCCACAAAGAAGGGCAATGATAATAATAGTGACAAGAAGAGTCACCCACTTCTAAGCTTCTTGGCTCTTAGATGGAAAAAGAAAACAACAGCAAGGCCTGAATTTGCAAGGTATCTTGAGTATCTCAAGGAAGGAGGCATGTGGGATTTGAATTCCAATAAACCTGTGATGTATTACAAATGATCATAGCTATAGCTTGCTTTGGGTTTGAATGCAAAATTTGTTGGTATATTACGTTAAGAATTTATATAGTACTACTATTTGATTCTTAATTATGTCAAATTACTTTGACAAGATGTAGAGTATGGTTACCTTTGCTATTAATTAATCATTCATTTGAATCATGCATTTGCAAAATTCAAAAAGTTCATCAGCCTGTTTTCGATAGGTTCTAGTAATATAAAGAAGTTAATTAAGCATACTCTTTTTTTCCCACTGAATTATTGGTAGTTGATAGTGATTTTGTTTTTAATAACAAATTCTTTTTATTCGATTTTGGATAAATCAAACTTCATAAATATTTTGGATAAATTACAACATAACTGATGTCTTAAGGTGCAACGGGTTATAATTAGATAGTGGTTTATAATTAATATATGCTAAAGTAATTCATGTTTATGAAATGTGCCTATTTGACTATCTATCTATTTATAATATATAAAATTTGAATTTTTTAAAATCATGCTAGCATTTAAGCAAAATTAGTGATATGAAACAAGAATATTCTACATAATATCACATTATCATGTCATTAAAATGACTGATTTAAAGGAAGAAAAACATTTTATGTTTTATCTCATTATACTAATTCAAAGTAGCCCAGATCAACAACTATTAAAATATTTTAATAACATCAATTCGTCTCTCATTCTTAACCTTTTTTTCACTTCTGGATACTCTCTCCGACGGCCGACAAAGGGTTCGACGACGAGATATACTCTATTATTAAAAAAAATCAAATATCAATTGAAAAACATATTTTTATATATTTTTTATTACTATTTTTATTTTTTATTTTCTCTCGTATTTTTATTAATATTATTAGTATTGGATGATGGTTGGCTATGCAATAGACATTGCTCCATCTGATGTAATTATTTGGTTTGACCATGCTGGTACTGATTGTACCGGTTTTGGATTCATTTTAATAAAATTCCTTTCTTTTAGGTCTTAAAAAAAGTACAGATTCTAAGGTATTTTCATTGAATCCAAAGCAAAATAGAATATCTAAAACCAAACTTGATTTGACAACAAGAATCACTAGGGCTAGATACAGTGTTGTCTTTTATCAGTGTTGATACCATACAACTGCTGAACTTGTTTCCTCTTTCATCCAATTATTGATTGCCGGAGCAGCAAGAAATTACATTTGATAGTGCCCAGTTCCACACCTGTGACAAAAAATCCATATGTTGTTGCTGCTCTACAAATTGTGTCTCAACAACTTTACTGCCTACTAATCTTTGCTATTTTCTGCAGCCGCAACCTCTGAACTACAAATTTTTCTTTTTCTAAAAGGATCAGTGAATCAAATATCCTCCATGCTACTTTGTTGTTTCCATACATGGATTCCGTATTAGCCACACAAATCTTTATATACAATCTCTGCACGGTTCCATTCATTCTCTAACAGTGCTTCATCTAAATTATCTTCCATTTGAAGATGAAAAAGAACTGTAGCAGGTGTTTCAGCACTATACAAAGGTATATGTTCATGTTCATGTCCATTAATGAACACGCTGAGATCTGGATAATCGAAAACTTCCTCAAAATCTGAGTTAACAATGCAAACAGCTATGGCTGGGAAATCGTTACGGAACCAGAAACAAATTGGCGGTCCCGGACTCTTGTGCTCAAACCACTCTGGAATCTCTACTCTTGGCAAACTAAAGTTGGTGTCTCCAACCTCATGCAGTTTCTGTTAGTCATAAATAATTCATCAAGAGTAGCAACATTAAAATACTATGTCAATGATCAACAACAACAACAACAACAACAACGTCTTATCCCACTAGGTGGGGTCGGCTACATGGATCAACTTCCGCCATAATGTTCTATCAAGTACCATACTTTTATCCAAATCATTAAGTTCGCAGCGGCAGGGCGGATGTTTTCTTATAGTCTTTTTGGGTCTTCCTCTGCCTCGAATTGTTTGTCTTCCCTCTATCTGGTCTACTCTCCTCACTACAGAGTCTACCAGTCTTCTCTTTACATGCCCAAACCACCTAAGTCTATTTTCCACCATCTTCTCTACAATAGACGCTACTCCAACCCTCTCTCTAATAGCTTCGTTTCTAATTTTATCCTGTCGAGTCTTACCACACATCCACCGCAACATCCTCATCTCCGCTACACCTACTTTATTCTCATGTTGGCTCTTGACCGCCCAACATTCTGTTCCGTACAATATCGTCGGTCTTACCGCAGTCCGATAAATCTTTCCCTTTAGCTTGATCGGTACCTTTGCATCACATAACACCCCCGATGCTTTTTTCCATTTCATCCATCTTGCTTGAATGCGATGATTCACATCCCCTTCAATTTCTCCATCATCCTGTATTACAGACCCAAGATATTTAAACCGTGTGACTTGAGGGATAATATGGTCTCCTATTTTCACCTCTGAGTTAGAACTCTTCTTCTTTTGTTGACTTACATTCCATATACTCCGATTTGCTTCTGCTTAGGCGAAAGCCATGTGTTTCTAGAGCTCGTCTCCAAGTTTCCAACCTCTCATTCAACTCCTCCCTCGACTCTCCAAGGAGGACTATGTCATCTGCAAAAAACATGCATCTCGGCGCTATCTCTTGGATTTGTTCCGTGAGGACATCCAGAATTAAAGGTAAAAAGGTAGGGGCTAAGGGTTGACCCTTGATGCAAACCAATTGTGATGGGAAAATCGTCTGACTCTCCACCCTGTGTCCTAACACTAGTCGATACCCTATCATACATATCTTGGATAGCTCGAATATATGCAACCCTAACCCCTTTCTTCTCTAGAGCTTTCCACAAAATCTCTCTAGGCACTCTATCATACGCTTTCTCCAAGTCAATAAAAATCAAGTGCAAGTCTTGTTGGTCCATGCGATATTGCTCCATCACCCGCCGTAATAAATAAATCGCTTCCATGGTCGACCTTCCCGGCATGAAACCAAATTGATTCTCAGTAACTTGAGTCTCCTTTCTTAATCTCCGTTCGATCACTCTTTCCCATAATTTCATGGTATGACTCATGAGCTTGATTCCCCTATAATTTGCATAATTTTGTATGTCAATGATCAAATTGAAAAAAAAAAAAAAACTCTACCTTGTTCAGTAACATGCTTATACTTGAGGAAGTCAAGGTTGGGCCGTGTAATGTAGAGAAATGTTTCAAGTTTGGAGGAATCCCTCTAATTTCTTGAAGACCACCACAATAATCCAAAGTAAGGGTAGTTAAAAAGCGGCATTTTTCGATGCATTCGGGAATAACTGTGAATTCACTCCCGAGACTGACACAATACCAAACTTCAAACTGTTCAAGAGAGGTCAACTTCAACGGTGGAAAACTCTTAAGCTCTTGGTAATTTAGAGCGTCCAAGATTTTAAGCTTTTCCAATAAACCAACTGAATGGTGAATTGTTAATAAATTCTGACACCTTGCAAATGACAAATTTTCCAAATTTGAGAGACAAGATACATCTGGTATCTCTGTTAAACTATCACACTCGTCCAAGATTAAACTTGTCAAATTCAGGAGCCTCTACAACGTAAAAAGGAAATAAAAAAAAAGAAGTAAATCAATAAACAAGAAGTGATTATCTATATACTATATAATAAAAGAGAAATATATGGAAAAGGCTATTGTGTCCATGACTGAGAGGTTGACATCTGACACTTTTAGTGGGTTTTTTATTTTTCATTTTGTCCTTGCTTCATTCATTAACACCTGCATTTTTTTCTTCTTGAGTTGTTGACACTTGCATTTTGCAGTTCTGCATTTGTTGACACGTAGGTTGGGGGAGCTGGTGCCAGAGCAAGCAAAAAGCCATGCCTCAACTACGTGGTTGCCTCATTTGTTGACGTGTGCCACAGAGCTTCCCGTATTGTTCAAATTCAGGTTTTTCCTTTCTTCTTCTTCTTCTCATTCCCAATTCAATTTTCTTTCTTTCTAAAATTTATTCATTAATTAATTCCTTTGTGCCAAATAGGCAACACTGTTAGAGAGAGCTCTTGAACTACTTGCTTTGCCTGATGACTGCATTCCTAAATTACTCTTGCCGCATAGCTTCCTGTATTGTTCAAATTCAGGATTTCCCTTTCTTCTTCTTCTTCTTCTTCTTCTCCTCATTCCCAATTCAATTCTGAAATTTATTCATTAATTAATTCCTTTGTGCCAAATAGTCGACGCTGTCAGAGAGAGCTATTGAACTACTTGCTTTGTCTAATGACTGCATTCCTAAATTACTCTTGCCGCATAGCTTCCCGTATTGTTCAAACTCAGGATTTTCCTTTCTTCTTCTTCTTCTTCTTCTTCTTCTCCTCATTCCCAATTCAATTTTCTTTCTTTCTGAAATTCATTCATTAATTAATTCCTTTGTGCCAAATAGGCGACGCTGTCAGAGAGAGCTCTTGAACTACTTGCTTTGCCTAATGACTGCATTCCTAAATTACTCTTGCCGCATAGCTTCCCGTATTGTTCAAATTCAGGATTTCCCTTTCTTCTTCTTCTTCTTCTTCTTCTCCTCATTCCCAATTCAATTTTCTTTCTTTCTGAAATTCATTCATTAATTAATTCCTTTGTGCCAAATAGGCGACGGTGTCAAAGAGAGCTCTTGAACTAATTGCATTGCCTGATGACCGCATTCCTAAACTACTCCTTGATATCGGTAATTTAAATTTTAATTCAATTTAGCTATTCTCTATTGCTTTTGTCGATTTTTAATGGCTTATGAATAATTGGCGTAGGTTGTGGAACGGGACTTAACGGCGAGACAATCTCGGAGAATGGACACCATTGGATTGGGCTTGATATTTCAGCATCAATGCCTAGTATGTTATGTTTTGAAATATTGTTTGTTATTCCTATTTATTTTGAATTTTTATATATTTGTTGCTAATTCTATTTATTTTTGTTAAACGTGTAAGATGTTGTGGTGGAGCGAGAGGTTGAGGGTGACCTTTTACTTGGTGACATGGGTCAGGTATGTCTATACTATTCACCTTATTTATACTTAATCAGTATTATTGTTGTTGCAATTGTTGTTCTTGCTCAATGTTATCGTGCTCTAATTTATGTTATAAACTTATAATACTCTTATGTGTGTGTGTTTTGGTCATAATGTTTGTGTGCAACGAATGAGTTATTATTGACAAAATAAAAATGACATGCATGCTTATTATTATTATTAAAAATAATTCTTTCATCCTTTTTTTCCTCTTTTCTTTTGTGTGTTGTTGATGGATCCCAAGGGCTTAAAGCAGCAGCAGCCATAGGAGGTGGTACCAAACTTCCTCAGCCTCCCCCAACACAACCAACAACAAGGGAATTCCAACAACAACAACATGGGAGAGAACAAACCGTCAGAGGTTAAGGATTTCTAGATAGTGGTAGCTGCTGAGAAGGACGAGAGCAAGAAGCAACAACAGTTGGCACCAAAGAGGAGAAAGCTGGATTTGGTTTACCCCCTTATTGTTCCTTCTCCCCAGTAATCGAGTCTCCATATACAGGCGCTTCAATAAGCCATTTTTTTTGTTGTTTTTGTTACTTTTGATTTGTGATTTGCAATTTTTCTTGGGTTATAAACTTATAATTGTGTTAACTTGCAGGTGGAATTGCATGGCCAGATGGCTTAGCTGCTTTGGTCTGGCCTTAAAACTATTGTTTAATTCAGAGGTGTGTTGATTATTTTGTTCTTCTCTAGGACAGGGTGGAGTACTGAGATCGATTTGTTTTGTGAATTTGAAGATATAGTTTCATAATCATATTTGTCAAATTTCATATTGGATCTGGTATTTAGTACTTTTATCATCTGGGAAATTTTAATCTTTGTGTGGAACATCACTTGCAAGTTACATCTGTGAATCTGTATTGTCATTTGGTTTCAGGGTCTAGGAATTCATCCTGGAGTTATGGATGGGGCCATCAGTATATCTGTTGTTCGGGTTTGTTTTCAATATAAATGACTAAATCAAACTAAAATAGATTATTACAGAATGAGCCCCATGTTAAATGTGGAAAACAAAAGAATTGAATTTGGGCAGAACGCATACTGGGTGAATGAAATGATAAGGGGGATTATTATATTGAATAAGTATTCTTCTCTACCAAGTTTGATAGGGAGCATCTCACTTTCGTTGGTTTTTCTTTCAAGTTTTGATTTTGGAAAGTTGGTTTTACTTGTGTTTATTACTGATCATAGAACCAGTGCTTTTGGGGAATTTTGTTTGCATACTAATTTTGTTTCTCCAATTCATTTGGATGCAGTTTATATGGGGTTTCATGGATATTTAACTTTTCACTGCATATGGAATAAAATTTTCTCTTTATGATGGATCATAAGAATAGTATAATCACATTCAACCTTGCATCTTATGGTCCCTTCGATCTTAATATCTCACACACAAAGGGATAGTGAGAGACAAGGGGTAGAGACAAAAGAATTTTTTTTTTATCTCTGACTGTGCCAAATAACCAAGCTTAATATGTGTTTTCCTTTCCAATTGAAAAGTGATTATTACAACAGAATTGTGAAGGGTCGGTTTTCTGATTTGCCATCATTTCCTATAATTATCATCTATTTTTTCCCCTCAAGGTATTTGCTATTTAATTTAATGTTTCACCTTTTTGTTTCTTAGAGGAGTGATAACAGCTAAAAGTGATACAGATTGATAAATTGAGGTATCAAGATGTCTTATCGAAGGGGGTCTGATCAGCCACCGCAAAGGAGGATACTGCAGACTCAGACTGCTGGGAATTGAGAAGTGTTAAATTGTAATTGAATCTCTGACCTAATGTAAAGGATATGATGCATGTTGCAAACAAATGCCTCGTGTTTAGTGCTGTTGTTGCATGTTCCTCTTGAAGAATAAGACTGTCTAAAGATGATATTGAATCCAGGAAAAGTAAAATGGGCATACAAAAATTAAGCATTCCTAGACTCTTAGAATATGAGACCACAACACAATATTAGAGTTAACTCTTGCATCTTTTTTCTTAGAATGCTGCTCCTTCATTTCTCCTTCTTTTTATCCTGTTCTAGCCTTCTAGGTTATATTTATTTATAAATATTTGGATTACTTAATTTTGATGAGACCTTATATGGTATTAAAGGCAATAGGTGCATACCTACTCTTTGAAAAAGATTGCTTTGCGTTTCAAAAGCATAACAGAACATAAGTTGATTCCTTCTTCACAGTTATTCATACTCAATTTTGTGTTTCTTGACAGATGTAAATGTTTTTCCTTTTTTGCCATAAATCCCTAATATTACATTCCTAATATTATATCTTATCTCTTTCTTTATTTCTCTCTCTTTCAACAATCTAACCCGCTTTATATTATCTTCCTAGTCTACATCTTATTGTACTGTGAAAGAAATTCTGTTCATTTGACCTCAGGATTAAACATAAAAAACTCAAATCAAGACACTTTACTATCAAATAAATTGGAAATTCTTATGAAAACTTGTGTTTTTAAACATTTTTGTAACATATTTTGATAATTAATTACAAAAATAAATTTAACAATGTTTAGTTTTGTTGGATTCTGTGATATACTAATTATTTCATGCTATTATTATTATTATTATTATTATTATTTATTAAATAAACAATTTTCACCAAATAAATAGTCATCTCATTAAAAAAGAGAACAAATTTTTTAACAAAAAAAAAAGAAATGGAGTTAAAGAAGTATAAACAAAACTAATTATCACCCTTTATACCATAAATATCTGACCATTTAATAAAGAAAAAATGATATACAATGTAATAAATTTTTTATATTGGTATCGCAAATTTTAAATAAAATTTATTGATTTGTATAATAATTATTTTAATATTATTTTTAAGATGGTTTTTCAGTTAATAGTGTAAAAAA
This sequence comes from Glycine max, assembly GCF_000004515.6. Taxonomy (NCBI): domain Eukaryota; kingdom Viridiplantae; phylum Streptophyta; class Magnoliopsida; order Fabales; family Fabaceae; genus Glycine; species Glycine max. The sequence goes on from NC_038252.2 coordinate 29,507,539, forward strand.
ATTATACTAACATACACATTGAATCCTTTTGTAGAAACATTCTACAGCATAGATATGATTCATTTGTTAAGAATGTAGTGGATTTAAACTTTTCAATTCAAAGTTAGTTTTCAAGCTTATGATTGGGTGAATGAAGTTGTAATTTTGAGTAGGAAACTATAGAATTTAGAAGCATTATGTCGGTTGCTTTGTTATGCAAAGAATCACTAATGGACAGAACAAAGTGGTAATTGCTAATAGAATGTGGCTAGGCTTCTGTCCTCAACAAATCAGCCCAACTTTACGATTGCTAAGACTGTCTCTGAAGAAAAAAGGGAGGAAGGAGCAAACGATCATGTCCCTGAGTAAGGACATTGTTCAAATAACCATTTGGCTTAGAAAGAAGTTGGCAGCATTTTTCACCCTGCTATATATGTACATGTTTATTGTATTAATTTTATCTTATATCTATTAGAAGCTTTGTTTGTCCTAGCAATCTGGCTTTGACCTTTGTCACAATTTACCTGCATACCAAAGTTTTTGTGTAGCAGTTTAGGTTGAGTGACTCCATTATCAATAACTTAATTGATTGAATACATGTTTTTAGCTCATTAAATTGCTTGATTATCTTGAGTTTCATGTGAACCGCAGATTGTTTACAACTATATCTGTTGATTGTTAACACTTTTTCACTTCGTGCAGGTTAATTCTAGAAAAGTATCAGCTACAGTATGTTGTTATCTTACTGACATTTAATTTACACTGCTTATAAGTTTGCTTTAATCAACGTTCTACACATGAAATTTTAGTTATGTGCCAACCTTTTTTGTTTTGTTATTAGACGTTGAACAAATTTTCATGTATAGCATTGGCTGGGGTGTATACTGAGTATCTTATATATGGATTTTCTGAAGGAGGTCTAGATGACATAAGAAAGGTTTATGCAACTTTTTACTTACTTTCTTATTGGCAACATTTGGAAAGCTCACATGGCATTGCCATTACTAATTGTAATTTTCTTAATTGTAAACACTTGGGTTTATTGCTCAAGGACCTAGGCTTCGCACAGAAGAAGGCAGATTCTCAGGTTAGATGGTCTTTGCTAAACACGGTCTTGCGGAGGTATCAAGCAGCACGAGGGAAGGTTGTTGAGGCCTTATCAACGGGAAAATCCGTAGGATCCTACATTGACATTATAGAGAATTCTATTGATGTTTCAGACCTCTTACTGAAGCTTTGACCCCCTTGATTATTATTCCCTTCTTTTACTCTAAACTCTGCTCACAGATATGTCACTGCTAGAAAAAATGGATTTTTCGACACAATTTTTACAACGATCATTACGACATTGTCTTAAAAATTTAAGCGGTGACATTTTTGTAAATTTCACCTGCTATATAATTACGGTGCTATCCAAACCTGTTTTGAAATGAGTGCTTCAAGGACAGGTATTACAACACCGTCTTAAAATCCCTTACATGATAAATTTAATAACATTTTTTAAATTAAATTAAAAATATTTAAGACGGTGAGGATATACACCGTCTTTGAAGCGTGGGATACATGGACGGTCATACTATAGAGACCATCTTTAATTTTTAGGTTTAATAATTAAAATAGGACCTTTGGACCTCTCGAGCTCATAACCCCGATTGAACCTCGCGCCCTCTGTTGACCCAAGCTCCCGCCGTGGCATCACTGTACCTCTCATCGTGTCTTGACCCAAGCTCCTGCCGTGCCATCAATGTACATCGCATTGTGCCCTCACCCTAGGTCGCATTGTAGTGGCTGTAGCTCAGGTCGCACCAGAAGACCAACAGTTTTGCCTCATACTGCATAACCTAACCTTTCCTTATTCTCCTCTCCGTTCTCTCTTTCCCCTGTCACCCGTCGGCGACAGAGGCACACAGAACCGTATGCCATTTTTTTTCTATTCATTCCTTCATCGCATTAATTAAACACATTCATTTGATTGTCCTGATTCATTTTTCCGTAGGGGTTGAGAAGCTGCCCTGCGTTTAGCGTGTTACGTGAATAATAACATATTATGTTGTCGCGACAATCGCAATCATGCTTGTAAGGCGATTAATGAATTAAGTGATGGTGAAGACGAGAGATACAGCAGCGTCAATGACGAACGTCATAGAGGAGCAGGGAAACATGGCTCTGTCAAATGCCCAGGAAGAGAGAATCTTGGTTTCCATAAGAATAAGGCCTTTGAACAAGAGAGAAAAGGCTAGGCATGATACAAGAACAACGGCCATGTGGAACCACGACCACTCTCAATGGATACCTATGCCTTTGGTGCGTAACAAATATCAAAATGCTAGGTTATTTGTTTTCTCTTTAACGTATTTTTATGGATTTTTTATTTATTTATATCACAATTCTTGTTTTATTGGAAACATATAGGGTATTTGGGAAGAAGTGGAATACAAAGCAGGTTTATGAACAAGGGATTAAGGAAGTTGCTCTTGCAGTCGTTAGGGATTTTTTATGGATTTTTTATTTAACTGAATATGCTGTAACTGATAAATGTACTATGTTATGGATTTTCTCTTTAACGTATTTTTATGGATTTTTTTATTTATTTATATCACAATTCCTGTGAGTAATCTTTTTTCTATAATTCCTGATTGTGTTAATATGTATATTGTTGTGTTGGCTTTGAGGGATTTCTCTTTCTCATTGGTGAAACTGAAACATAATCTCAGCTAGCATTTTTGCATACAGGCAAACAAGCAGTGGAAAGACACACACCATGTCTGGCATTACTGAATATGTTGAAAGGGACATATATGAATACATTGAGAAGGTATAAAACCATTCAAATCCTGGTTTCACCTTACAGTGAAATGGATGATGTTCTTTCATTGTGGCTGAAATTTTGACATTTTGTTGTTGCTTTCAGCATAAAGACATAGAATTTGTTGTAAGTAATTGAGTTGGTATTTATTTTATCATTAAATTACTAAGTAATTGAGATAATTCTTCTCATTTTTTATTTCTAAGTAATTGAGTTGGTTTCTTTGTACAGAATTTTGTTGATCTAGTAGGAAGTGAGTGTGCTTCTCAAGCAATGACAGCAGGCATAAGATTGAGAGAAGGTAGCCACATAAATCACAGTTTACTGAGCCTTGAAACTCTAATTCGGAAACTAAGGTAGAATTCCATCCTGTGTACTGAGTTTAATTTTGGATAATTATGGGTTTAACATCACAAACACTATTAACAGTTATCCTATTCTTACCAGATTATGGGTTTAACATCACAAACACTATTAATATATAGTATACCTCTGAGGTCATATAATGTGGGGTACTGCATGGTGTGTGAAGCTAATCTGGTAAGAATAGGATAATCTGGTATCACTACCAACATCAACAATGAGCTTCATAATAAGGTAATCCACTTTTAGCTTCTTAAAACACCACAAGACTTTTTATTTTTCTGGACTGGTAAATTAATTAATTAATAATTATTACATTTGTGATTCTACAGAGGTAGGTAACTTGGTGATGTATTAATATTAATATTTTTAAATTTTAATAAATCCATAGGTTTAGGATTAAAGTAACTCTTCTAGTCTAGCTACTTCACATCACATTCCCTGCTAAAAGTATATCTGAGCTATTATTTTTTCACATTTTGGTACTTAATTCTTCCTCGATTTTTCTATCTTGCCTTCTATTATTACTTTCAAATACTTTGGAATCCAAGGGGCTTCAAAGTTTGACCTTATGGAACATTTTTCTTTTTTTTTCTTGCTTTTTTTAAATAAAAAAATTGATGCTAAATTTTTCTTTATAACTACCTACCTTTGGCTTAATTATTTTCCTTGTCCTGTGATTTGGCCGAATGGTGATATATATATATATATATGGAATAGCAAAGGTGGTGATATATATATTTTCCTTGCCCTGTGATATGGCTTAATTATTCTTGATGGTTTTCCTCGAACAATAAATCAAGCAGTGAGTATTGATACCCACCTAATGCCCTTATATTAATTAGTATATGTGCTTGTAGTTGGCTGTGATTTTTCTTGGGACTAACTAACCCCACAAGTGGCTATATTTTCTGTCCTCGACAATTTCCTGACATTCACTTTTCATAACTGCGATCTACTTAAAATGTGCTTGAAATCTGTGTGCTCAGAAAATATTGGAAGGGGTAACTGACATTGACTTGGTGGTCAATCTGAAGCTCCAAGAAGAAGCACTGCTTGCAAAATGCCTTGGTAGAAGAATTTGTAATCAATGTGGAGGAAATTTTAATATTGCCTCCATTAGCATCAAGGGTGAGAATGGGCGTCCTGGAATGGTCATGGCTCCACTTCTTCCTCCTGCACACTGTATGTCAAAGCTCATTACTCGGTCAGATGATACTAAAGCAGTAGTCAAAGAAAGGCTTCGTATATACAATGAAAAGGTATTTGTCTTATTATTTTGTCAAACTTCCTCATTCATTTCTAATAGTTTTATAATTTGTTTTCTATCATGCTTGCACAGTTATATATGGCCATGGTTTGATGGTTTCTAACATTGTCAGGAACAGATGATTTCTGTGAGAATTGCTGATTGATTAGCATTTAGCAATAAGCTTGTCAGAATCTGGCATATATATATCAACATGACCTTTTTTAATTAAATAAATATATTATATTTAATAAAAAGCCCTTAGTTGTCTCTGCTTAATTATTTCCTTTTTATTGTAATCTATCTCCAAAAAAGCCCTTTTTAATTTCCTAAGATCATCATCACTTCACTTGACACTTGCTCCTAACATTCAATTGAGTTAAATCAATCCTCGGTATTCACTGGCTTGCCACTCTTTTCTCACTTTTTAAGTTATAAAGATATTTACATGAAAAATCTCAAAGTTTCTTTCGTTTAGTTTATGTTATTGTTTGGTAGGCATGCTAATTTAACTTAATTTATTGCTTTTCTCAACATGTTCCTTTCTTTAAAAGAGTTTTAGTCTCTATCTCAGCTGCATGCCTGCATGTTTCTTTAAAAGTGTTTAACGCTTTCTACATCGGTCGTATCACAACCGCCGTCGTAGAACACGTGATAAACGACATCGTGTTTGTGCCAGCAACGTCGAAAAAACTTTCTACATCGGTCGTAAAATAACCGTCGTAGAACACGTCATAAACAACATCGTGCCTTCGACAGCAATGATGTTGTTTATAACGTGTTTCTAAGACGGTCATTGTACGACCGATGTAGAAACTCATCCTTTACAGCGACATTCGTTTCAAAGACGCGTGTCCACCGTTTTTGAAAGCCCATTTCCACCGATGTAAAACGCTGTTTTTCATAAATTTTCATATGGTATTATTACCTTGCTCAAATTCGGACTGAGTATTGACAAAAGGAGGGTTTGAAAAAAATAATATGATGCTCGCTAAATAAATAACCAGAGCTATTATGAGACTTTTTCTTTTCCCACTCTGAAATCAAAGTGATTTCAATTTCAGGGTTCAAAAAATCAAATTTTGAACTTTTGTACTAAAGTGTAGAATAAGAAGCTTTGTTCTCAAAATAACAATGTACACTCAACTTAAATAAATTTCTCTTATGTTTTTGCACTCGTGGGAGAGTCCTAGAGCTTGATATGAATTCAAGAAATTCTGATGAGCTTCTATTGTGTGTGACTTGACATGAATGTGTTCTCTAGAAATCATTATATCATCTCATAAAGAAAATAAATCTTCATATTAGCTGCAACAATCCATTTATTGGAAATAAAAAAAAACGATTAATGTAAACGAACACGAGAAGTTTATAATATAAAATAAAATATTAGTGGTACAAGGAGTTGCTTTGATTGTGTAAGAAAAAAAACAAAAAAAAATAAACAATTTTTGTGGAATTAAACGTATTAGTTTTTGGTTATTAAATCTTCTTTATTAATATTATGTCAAAAGTTTTTTTTCCCCTTTAAGCCTGTAAATTTTTTGGTGGAACTCTAAGCCTGTAAATAAGTACATTTATTCTGGAGATTAATGCACTCCAAAGGCATCATCATACATGATGATGATGTTGAATTTTTTATATCTCATCAAAATGTTAAAAGTGACGAACGAAGTCTTTTTTTTATATGCTTGATCACGTTTATTTTTTAAATAATTCTACCCAAACCATTTTTTATATATTACGAACCCAAACAAATTTAATACACATTATTATCTTGAATATCACACGCCAAACATGCATTGGTGTTGTTTCGCATATGTTTTTAGTATTGTTCTTCAATTCATGCTAGGCAATTGCTTTTAGTATTGTTCTTTAATTCATACCGTATGAATTATTTACTCGCATTTTAATTGTACAATTGCAATCTCTTAAAATAGTTTCTTAAATTAATTTTACAATGTATCTTCCAAAAAGATTTCATACAGGTGGGATAAAAAAATAGAAAATAAGCAATTTAGTATTTTCTTAAATTTAGTGTTATTTTTACCTTTCTCTTTCATTGGTTTTGCTTTGTAATTTTTTTTGAAGAAATAAGGCTTTCATTGATTCATTAATTTTACGAGGAAACCTACAATTGTATAATTCTTAAATTATTTTTGTTAAAGGAAAATGTTTTTCTTTAAAACACATTTTGAAAAACAATTCAAGCCTCCACTAAGTATCATCCATTGCTTTCTGTTCTTGCCCTAATTTCATACATTCTAGTTGCATGTTATTCTAAGTACTTCTTTATGTGTAGGGTATCTTGGCTGAGATCCTAGACTTTGTAATGGGGAAAAGTTTCATCCGAAATATGATGAGTTAGGCGCAATTTTACACTCCTATTATGACACCAAAACGTATTTTGTTATTTTTATTATGTAACACTACTTCCATTTTACAAGACAAATATATTATTTTGATTGAATCAATTGTTATTTGATGTAAAACGCACAACCTCTGTATTTTCAATGGGAGCTTATGGTTCAGAAAGCAGGGGATGACTAATGGAAAACATGCTTACATGGAGCTCATTTTATGTGTTTACTTGCTACACCATTTATGATAATGCAATATGCTACGCACAACTAAATATTTTTATTTATGTGTTGTATAGCTGGGTTTCTCAATCCGATTTACGAATGTAAGGCACATATAGTGAAGAGTATTTTGTTTATCACATTTTTTCTTTTTCTATTTTAATTTATAACAATTTCTGGATTTTGAAAGACCATATTTTAATTTATATTCATTTTGTGTATTTGTTTCAACAATTATTGATGGATTTTCATTTTAAATCAAATGATAAAAATCAATTTCATGGAAATCAATAGTTATCAATATCAGTGCATTCCAGTTTTGATATGATTTTTTTGTTTTTCCTTTCTACGTGTGGCCACTTTAAAAGAACTTGCTCTAAGTGTAATTTTTATCGTCTTTGATTTTTGGATTTCCCTTTGATTTATATGGTAAGACTATGTAAATTGATGGTTTTCTGGAATATATTGGTAACAGAAAAAGTTGTAATTTTAAAGATTTTTGGAATAGGTGAGCATGCTCACATTCGTGCTTTTACTGAACACTTGATAGAGATATTGGCAGAAGAGAGCTACTCTTTAGGTTTGTGTGAAAGCAGAAGGATTTACATATAACATGAGTGTTGTTTAGCTTTTATTTAATGTAACATCTTATGTGGATGCAAAATTTGAATTTAATTATATATGTGCATTATTTTCCCTTCATAGATAAAGAAGTAGACAGTCCACAAAAGGATTATGATGGATTTGTTAAATTCGTACTGACTATTGACAAGAGGAGTTTAATGTTTCATCCAGGATTTACAATGACAACCAGCAAGGGAACAATTTTAAAATTTACATGAATAAAAACATAAGAAAAGGTTTATTATCTCTTATGTAAATTACCTTGCAAAATGTAAGCCTTACTACTAATTGTTGGACTAGACGTGGATGCAAAATCTAAATTTAATTATATATGTGCATCATTTCTCCCTTCATAGATAAATTATATATGGTTATTATTATTATTATTATTATTATAATTATAATTATTATTATTATTATTATTATTATTATTATTATTATTATTATTATTATTATGCTGATGTAGTCATGCATGTTTGCTTCCTTTTAAAAAATTAAAATTTATTGATCATTAGGTACAATTCTATTAAGATATTATATAGAAGTGTGATTTATTCGATTTTTTTCCAGAATAAAAAAAATATTTTGAACTAGATAAGTTCAAATCAAAGAAGGATTTTGGAGGGTTTTATCTTATTTTATTCATTTTTTTAGTTTTATTCATAAATTAATATTAATTTCTTTTCATTTTTATTGTATTATATATATATATATATATATATAAAATAAAAATGAAAATTCTAATTAAAAAATATATATTTTCTTAAAGAAAAAAATGTGGATATTATGCCAATAATATCCTTACTCTTTTTTCTTTTAGCTTTTGTTTGGCAAGCTCATGTAAGTTTTCAAATGAGATCTGTAATTTGAGTAATGTCTTAAAAAAAATTAAGAATTTATCAGAAAACTAAAATTCGAACATTTTAACAATTTAAAAGATCAAATAAGTCTTACAGTGTGAATTATCGATTCCAATATTGAAATTTTTGGATATATACGAAAAAATACAAACCATCTCATCATCTACGCTTTGTATATTGAGAATCCTAATCCTATTATTTGATTTGAACCCATCACCAATAGAATACCTAGATTATAGATATGAAAGAATATTTTTGGTAAAAGTAATTATTGATCATTTGTAATAAAAGTCTCGACCCTTACTACAAATCCATTTTCGAAACTTATCTTATATATCTTCTCACAAAAATTTCATTTTTTAGAAATTTAGTATTAAAAGAAACAAAATGTGTTGTAATATAAGAGAATTAATTTGTGTTATTTTTGGATTTCGTTTAATTATTATTATTATTATTATTATGTGGGCGGTAACTTAAGGCCCTTTTTGCTGTTATCCATGTTTGTTTCGATATTAATCGTTTTCATTTGCAAGGTCATCCAAGAAGCATGCAGCAACCAATGTTTTTCTTTTGCTTTAACACAAGTCTTCTTTACACTTTCTTTTAATTTGTGTTATTATTATTATTATTATTATTATTATTATTATTATGTAGGCTTTACCTTAAGCCTCTTTTTGATTATGTAGACATCCGGCCGACAAGAATTTTCTTATGTATCTTTTTTACTTTTCTGAACAATTTGGATATTTGACTTTGAACACTAAATATATTATCCATATTAAATATATTATTATTTGCACATTGATTTTTATTTACATCCACTTTACAAAACAAATAAATATACATGCAAAAGGCTTTGGAAAAGACCCGTGCGTATCAATAACTAGTTACTATAAAACGTTAAAAAAAAAGACATGAATAACCATAAAGCGAACTTATTACAATACCATATCAATGAAATGAACTCAATACACTTATCTTTTCAAATAATGGGGCCAACCCTAGTGATGTAAAGCTACTATCGGGTAACTTGCTTTGGGTTAAAATTATGTGGCCAATGCTGCAAAGGACATCTCCACCATTCCAATACACTAACATTGTATTTGGATTAGAAATTTCAAAATTTCAATAAATTTAAAATACTTAGAATTTAAATTGTTTTGATTTTAATTTTCTTCATTTTTAAAATATTTTGTTTGAATAAATCAATTCAAATTTCTTCCATTTTGAGTTATTTGTTTGGATAGGACAATTCAATTTTCTCCATATACAAAATTTCAATTTTATATTTTAAATAGATGAAATTTTAATATGAAACTTCATAGCAAAATAAACACAATCTAATTTTTAAATATTAATAAAAATATATTTAATTTTTAATAATTTATAAATACAAAATATTGATAATTTTATCTAGGATTGTTTTGTCTGATCACAACCAATGATGTTTTTAAACCGACATCAATCAAGACTATTTTTCGATCGACATCAAATAAGATTTTTTTTGTTAAAGTATGCTGGCAATATTTGTCAACTGGCGTCAGTTGGGACTATTTTTTGGCTAACGTTGGTTGAGTCTATTTTTCAGTCGATGTTGGCTAGATTTTTTTACCAACGTTAGCTAGGGTTTGTTTGGTCGACATCGACTAGGGTCTTTTCGAATGACATTAACCAAAGCTATTTTTAACCAATGCCTGCCTAAAAAATCCTAGCAGGCGTTGCCAAAAAATCCACCCAATATTGGCTAAAAAATAGCTTGATCGATGTCGACTAATAGAACCTACTCGATGTTGGCTTAAAAATATCAATGGTCAATGTTGGTCGAAAAATCCCTGGTCAAAGTTGGCTAAAAAATAGCCCAGACCAATGTCAGACAAAAAATCATACCCAACATCGGCTATAAAATAGCCTTGGCTAATGTTGCCTAAAAAGCCAATAAATGTATGATGTACTCCATATTTATCAATGCAACACGTGTTTTCTATCCTATATATTGTCTTTTCTTATTTATATTTCATGCATTACTCATCTTTATATTATGTTAGGGGTTAAATGCTTGACAGAGGGTAACTCTTAATAAAAATATAAAGAAAATATGCATGTATCAGTTTTAGGGATTAGGCGCTCGACAGAGGATAACTTCTAATAAAACAAAAAGAAAATATATCATAATAAAATCATTGCTAGACATAGGATGATAACATTATGCCCATGCATTAAATCACACATCTAGAATCAAAGTTTTATGCATTTTATCTATTGAATCTTTGCAAAGGTATTTGGAAGATAGGTAGGTAAAATAGGCTTGTCATCGTGAGGCATCATGGGCAAATAATCGAATAGATGTGGGTAGGATAAATTCACCTAATTGATAAAGAAAAATCTAAAATCCATACATCCTAGGGAAACAATGCATGTTAGGTCCTAACATTCTCATTCTATTGAATTCTCTAATTAATTATTTTGCTTTCTATTATTTTCTCTACCATTAGTTGTTATCTATTACTATTCTTTTACTTATTTTACAACACTATTTATTTCTTCCCTTACGAATTGAAAATTATACAATAAAAGTACAAAACAAAGTCCCTGTGGAATTTGACACTCGGACTTCCGAGTTTTACTACTTGGACATTTGATGCACTTGCCAAACCGTTAAAAGTTTTTGGCGCCGTTGTCGGGGATTTTGTCTTCGTACATGGTTGCCATACATTTTCAATTTGTAAGCAATAATTCTTTTATTCTTTATTTTACAATTTTTCTTTTCCATTTTTTTCTTCCATAATTTGAACGATAGTGCTTGTTTTTGTGTATGCGAGGTAGAACTTCCGGTGTCCCTGAAACTGCTATACGCCTTAATTTCTTTTCTTTTTCTTTAGCAGGGGAAGAAAAAAGGCGGCTACACTCCTTTAAGGGTAATAGCTTGTGGACTTGGGATGAAGTCATAGAAAACTTCCTAAAGAAATACTTCCTAGAGTCAAAGACTACTGAAGGGAAGATGGAAATATCTTCATTCCATCAATTTCCTTATGTATCCCTCAGTGAGGCGCTTGACCGTTTCCATGGACTACTCAAAAAGACGCCTACACATGGGTACAGTTAGTCAATGCAACTAAACATCTTTATAGATGGCCTACGACCACAATCAAAGCAACTCCTTGACGCATCCGCAAGGGGAAAATCAAGCTGAAGACACCAGAAGAGGCAATGGAGCTTATAGAAAACATGGCAGCCAATGATCACGCCATCCTTTGTGATCGAGCGTACATGCCAACAAAGAGATACCTTCTAGAACTCATAGCCCAAGAAGCAACTTTGGCCCAGAACAAGCTATTATCTCAGCAGATAGAGGCCCTAACGGAGACCCTTTGCAAGCTTTCGCAACAACTACAAGTGGTGAGTCCCTCTCACTCTTTAATCATGCAAATAGGGGGATGCCACATCTACGGAAGAGCACATGAGCCAGGGCAATGCATAGCGCAAGAAGATTCTTCTAGGGGGTATAAACTACATGGGAGCTCAAAATTGCCACAAATTCCAAGGCTACAACCAAGGAGGATCATCGGGATTCAACCAAGGGAGAAATTTCACACAGGGCTCAAGCTAAAGGAATCATCCAGGGAACCAATTCAACAAGGAGCATGGAAGTCAACCAGCCCAAAATTCCAACCAAGGGATAGATCTTTATGAGAAGACTAGTAGGCTTGAGGAGACACTGAATCAATTCATGCAGATATCCATGTCCAACCATATGAGCACAGAAGCCTCCATCAAGAACCTAGAAATACAAGTGGGGCAATTAGCCTAACAAATAGCCGAAAGACCCACCAACACCTTTGGAGCAACCACAAAAAAAAAACTTGAAAGAGGAATGTAAGGAGTTTTTGACTAGAAGTTAGAAGAGAGCACAAGGAGAGGAAGAGAAAATTGAAGGAGACCAGTCTGAGGAAGGAAGGGTAGACAAAGAAGGGGAGAAAGAGGAAGAAGAGAAAGAAGAAGAAAATAAGTTCTTAACCTCCAAGACCAAAAACCAACTAGCCTAAAAGGCTAGGAAAAAAGACCCATCAGCCTCTCTAAAGGATCCCCCATATCCTTTGGTGCCATCAAAGAAGAATAAGGAGCATTACTTCAAGCATTTCTTGGAGATATTCAAAGGGCTGGACATGACCATGTCATTTGGGGAAGCCTTACAACAAATGCCTCTCTACACCAAATTCATGAAGGAAATCCTCACCAAGAAGGGGAAGTACATTGATAGTGAAAACATTATGGTGGGAGGCTACTGTAGTGTAGTGACACAGAGGAAGCTGCCCGAGAAATTTAAGGACCCCGGGAGCGTGACAATCCCTTGCACCATAGGGAATGATTCAGTAGGGAAGGCTCTCATTGACTTAGGAGCAAGCATCAACTTGATGCCATTCTCAATGTGTAGGAGAATTGGAAACCTAAAGATAGACCCTACCAAGATGACGCTCCAGCTAGCAGATCGATCAATCACCAAACCATACGGGGTAGTGGAAGATGTCTTGGTCAAAGTCTGCCATTTTACTTTCTCGATAGATTTTGTCATCATAGACATAGAAGAAGATGCAGAAATTCTTTTTATCCTAGGCAAACCCTTCATGCTAACTGCCAACTTTGTGGTAGATATGGGGAATGACAATCTAAAAATGAGTATCGACGACCAAAAGGTAACCTTCAATATTTTTTAAGAAATTAAATGCCCAGGAAAAGATAGGAGGTGCTTCAAGGTGGAGGGGGTAGATAAAGAAGACATCGGTATTCTCCAAACTACACAAACATCATTGGATAAAGCTCTAATCAATGTTATGGATTATCTACCCAGTGAAGAGGAGAAAGATCTAAGGTCTTGCTTGGAAGACTTAGATCACAAAGGAAACATTCTTGCCAAGGGGACCAATTGTGAAGAATTGAAAAGTAGGAATCCATCTGAGAAGACCAAGTTGGTCTCATGAAAATGTCGAGCAGTGCCTACTCTAAAAGGGGATTCCACCTAGGATTTTCCCTCGCTCCACTTCAGAAAATGTCACCCCAACATACTATGCCCCACCACTTGTTGTCCGTCGCCAACCATCCCCCACCTCAATCCTGATGGACCAACATAGTCAGATGCTTCAGTTCATCTACCAAGGCCAACAAATCATTGCCCATGGTCTTTGCAGACTCTCCATACACCTAGGGATGGACCCACCACTGACAACCCCGGAGGCCTTCATCCAGCAAGTTTCTTAGCTAGAAGGCCAGCCATCTACTGATGGGGGGAAGGGGTGAGCCCTCTGAGATCATAAAGACTACTGAGGCTAGAGTTAGGAATGACATCATGGCAAAATTGGCAGCTGCTGATTGGGGCCCACGGCTAGAATTGGGTTGAGGAAGCAAAAAAATAATAAAAAATAATAAAATAATAAAATAAATTAAAATAAAAGTAATTTAATAAATAAAAAAATAAGCTTCATCTGTAGATAATTTTTATTTCAATTCAGTCACTATGTCTTTAGTTTTATTTTCTCTCAAATAATTCCATGATATTTATGAGGCACTGTTGCTAAGGCTTTTTTTTTAAAGGGCTTAAACACTTGAAATGTTGCATACCAGTTTCATGGAAATGCTGGTTCCATGAAGGCCAGCGTCAGTCAAGTAGTGGAGTATGAATCACAACAAAGAGAGAAAATGTTAGTCTGTCTTAAAGAAATCATGGTGTTGTAAGCCAACAATTTTATTTTGTCCCGGTGAGTTGTGTGAACTTATTTGTGAGAGAACGTTTGTTTTTAATTTCCCAATTTTGCATCATCCTTAGATTGTTATATTGATTACATGGAATGGAAATGATCAAGGCCATGTTTCTTATTATTTTTAGCCACCTAGCCAAAAAGCCAACCTTTGATGATAAATTATCCCTTGCACCATAATTGAGCCAAATTTGATAATTATTTTTCTATAAAGACCCTAACCATATTTTTTCCTGATATCCATGACCTTGTTTTAAGGTTCTAAGAGAGCATAAGGGTTTTAGTCATGATATACCCCTAATTTGGGGGAGGGTTAGGATAAATATCATCTTAGGAAGGTAAAAACAACGCTCAATAAGGCACCCTCAAATAAAAAAAAGCTAATAAACCCAACGGTGTTTTCTTAAAAAAAAGGCAGAAAATAAATAGGTGCCATTAGTGCTGAGGCTGAAAGACAAATAAACCTAGGTTGAATAAGTGTAAGTTTTTCTAGGATAAATGCTCTCTTATAACCCTAATTTTTGAAATCCTAGAAAATTATAGATTCTTGATTAGCTAGTAACCAACTCTATCTCCATGTTGCTTATGCTTCCATTACAAGATCGTGGCCAATGCAAGAAGACCCAACTGAAGGGATTTGAAAAATTGCAACTATTAAAAGTGTTGGAGCATTCAAAGCCCACTCTTATGTTTATTTTTGCTTGTGGACAAGCAAAGCTTTTAATTTAGGGGATTTTGATAACTGCTAAATAAAATATGTTTTTTTATGAAAATAAAGTTAAAATATCTGTAAAAATAATTATTTAACAGTTATCCATGCTTAATTGTTAGGAATTGATGTTTTTTGTTTATGGCTGCAGATATAAAAAAATGGAGGGATTAAAAGCAAAAGGATGCAAAAAATAAAAAATAAAAAGATGAAGATTTTAGCATCAGGTCCAGCCCAAGACGCACTCAGCGCACAGCACGCGCTAAGCGCGAAAATAGGAACCTGCACTAAGTGAGCAGAGTGCGCTAAGCGCGAGTACGCAGGCCCAAGTCCACTCTAGCAACTATAAAAAGGGAGTCAAGCCAAAGGGAAAAGACACACCGAGTCTTAGAATACTCTCACACATACCCAAAGCCTGAGAACTCTTCTTTAGGGAATTCTCTTCTCTCTCGTCATTTTTTCTATTCCCTTCTTCCATCCCTTCTCCTCCACTAATTCTTATAACTCCATTTCAGTGTATGGTCCTCAATGGCCATGGGAGGCTAAACTCCTAGTTAGGGCCTGCCAGGCCTAAAAAGCCAAAAGATGTATGATGTACTCCATATTTGTCAATGTAACACGTGTTTTCTATCCTATTTTCTTTTCTTATTTATATTTCATGCATTACTCCTCTTTACATTATGTTAGGGGTTAGATGCTCGACAAAGGGTAACTCTTAATAAAAATTAAAGAAAACATGCATGTATCAGTTTTAGGGGTTAGGCGCTCGACAGAGGATAACTTCTAATAGAACAAAAATAAAATATATCATAATAAAATCATAGCTAGACATAGGATGATAATATTATGCCCATGCATTAAAGCACACATCTAGAATCAAAGCTTCACGCATTTTATCTATTGAATCTTTGCAAAGGCATTGGAAGATTGGTAGGTAAAATAGGCTTGTCATCATGACGCATCAAGGGCAAGTAATCGAATAGATATGAGTAGGATAAATTCACCTAATTGATAAAGAAAAATCTAAAAATCATAAATCCTAGGTAAATGAGGCATGCTAGGTCCTAACATTCTCATTCTATTGAATTCTCTAATAAATTATTTTGCTTTCTATTATTTTCTCTACCATTAGTTGTTATCTATTACTATTCTTTTACTTATTTTATATCACTTTTTATTTCTTCCCTAACGAATTGAAAATTATACAATAAAAGTACAAAACAAAATTCCTGTGAAATTCGACACTCGGACTTTCGAGTTTTACTACTTGGACATTTGGTGCACTTGCCAAATCATTAACACATGATAACTTGGATCAACTTCTTTTTCCAACTCAAAAGCCTTCCGAGTAAGTAATTGAAGAGCATGTTTCTCATTCAACTCTCTCACCTTATATGTTATTTTAATGTTGTGAAGTGCTAACAAATGTTCGTCCCGAGTGGTGATGATGACTCTAGTGCCACTACCAAACCAATCAAGGCTGCCAATAATCGCTTGTAATTGTGTCTGTTCATCAACATCATCTAGAATCAATAGAACCTTCTTTCCCTTGAGCTTACGCTTTATTATGTGAATTCCTTCTCTCCAATTCGTTAACTTAATTTCTCCAACTGTTTTGGAAAGAATGATGCTTTGGAGATCTTCTAACCCATTTATCTCGTTGGAAGTTCCTCTCACATTTCCAAGAAAGAAAGAAGCTTCAAAATGGCCACCAATGGAATTATAGACTGCGACAGCAAGTGATCTTTTACCCACTTCATCAAGCCCATGGATCCCCACCATGTGGATGACATCATCACGTCCAACATCCAAAAGCAACTTAACTTCTAGCATCGGTGACTCTAGCCTAACCAGGACATCCGAAACATGTAAATGATCACGATTAACCTTGCTAGACACCCATTCAACTATCTCCTTAATGAACTTGTATTCATATTTGTTCCTGTTCAACAAAGAAATTGTGTGAAGTCAGAGTAAAACCCATCATGTCCATTTGTTGATATGTATGATGTTTTTTCAAGTTAACAAGTATTTTGATCCTAAGTTACAGAATTCGCTCACTTCACCATAAAATCGCAAATTGGTTCGTGAATACAAATTCACATGACTCATTTTTGAACTAGTTCGTTAAAATTTGTAAGCAAATTCGTGAAGAAGAACTAGAAACGATGGGGAAAATTTGCATATTGTAACTCAAACAAAATAAACTACTTTAGAGGTGAGAAGAAAGAATAACAGATACAAAGAGAAGGGACAAAGCTAAGCTCTGCAGCGTGAAGACATAAGATGTGTAAAACAAAGATGAAACCAAAAAAAAGTAAAAGCAAAACTCAAACTGAGATGTCAAAGATTTGAAAAGGAGAAAATTTCCTTTTTTTTAGGATAAATATTCATTTTCATTCTTAAATGTATAGACGCTGACAAATTTATTCCCAAAAATTTGTCAGTGCTCTACATATTTAGTCACGAAAATAATTATTTATTCAAAATATAATTTAATCTTCATATTTTATTTTTAATTGTTGCAAACATGACATTACACTAAACACTTAAAAATAGAAAAACAACCATAAGTTAAAATAAACATAATAATAAGCATAATATTGATTAGTAAACCAAACATGTTTGTTGTTTTGAAATTTCTATTGAAACAACATTAGATAGTGGAAAAATCAAGTTGAGTCTCATTTTTTTTGTAAGAATTAACTTAATAGTTATGTATTTTTGTTTGAATCTCATATTTTGAGTAAGGTACGGTCATACTAGATTCGTTCTAACCTATGTTTGCTTTTCTAATTTTTTAAAGTTTTTTATTGTAATGTTATACTTACAACGATTAAAAAATGGGAGAAGATGAAGATTAAATTATATTAATAGAAATTTTAGATCAATCATGCTTATTAATCAATATTATGTTTATTATTGTATTTGTTCTAACTTATGTTTGTTTTCCTATTTTTTAAGTGTTTATTGAAATGTTATACTTGCAGCGATTAAAAAATAAGAGCAAATGAAGATTAAATTATATTTGGATAAATAATCATTTTTGTCCATAGATGTGTAGAGCTGAATTCTCGTGAATGCATAGAGCACTAACAAATTTGTCCCTAAATGTGACATGTAGGCTCTCATTAATGGTAAAGAACGAAAGTTAACATATGTATTAATTTGTCTCAATTAAAAAATGACTATTTAACTTTTTATTTTAACAAATAAATAATTATTGAATTCATGGTTTCGGAAACTGTAACTGTTGGTTTCAAAATATATATTATTGTTTAATTTAGTATTAAAGACTAAAAAGAGAAAATATATATTATGGAGATTCTTCATAAAAAAAAGTTATAGAATATATAAATTTGTCCTAATCAGTAAGATCAAATAAACAATAATATTTTAAAAATAATAATAATTTATTATCTTTCCTTAGTCTTATATCTAGGTATAAAAGATAATATTATTTTTTAAATAAACTTAAAATGATAATAAATCTATCGATTAAAGTGCAACTAATAAATTATCTTAATAAAAAATATATCATAAAATTCAAATAAACTATCACAAATAAATAATATTAAGTCCAATTGTCAGTAATATTAATACTTCAAATATTTTATAAGAATTAAAAAATTTTGGCAGCTTATTAATTTATACATTAGAACATATTATAAATTTAAATAGTGTACCGATTGTATATATACATCCCCAAGGACCAGTTATTGGTAAGGCCGCTACTGCGTACCTAAACCCATGTTTCAAACCGGAGCATATTACAATTTATGTGATTATACTTTTATCTCTTTAAAATTTAACATTAAAGTGTGATTAGACAAGTCAAAATTAAAGAATTTAAAATAAAGTAAGTGAGGAAGGGTACCCATCATCTTGGAAATGATAGCCAGAAATGTTAGAAACTTGGTGCAAAGCCATCTTCCAGGTCTGAAGCTTCTCCGTGTTATTAGAGTTCAACTTCTTTTCATGATTAGCTAGTGCTTCTCCAAAACTACCTCTATGGTGTCGGACATCTGAAGGGTTCACTTTATGAAAAACTGGCAAAACCAACACATCATTCTTCTCCTTAGTAAAGTTAAGGATGTGAGTGAGTTCGTTTAAGCAAAAGGAGGAAGATGCGTAGTTCTCAGAGAGCACGATGATGAAAATCTTGGACTTCTCAATTGCCTCCTCAAGTGCTGTGGTGATCGATTTGGTCCCCTTTCTGGAGCTCGTCGTCATCAATGAAGGTGTGAACTCCCCTTTCCCGGTGAACATTGTAGAGATTGCCAGTGAAACCATAACGAGTATCTTCCCCTCGGAAGCTAAGGAACACATCGTAAGAGAATGATCGCACAGCCATCAGAACTTAGAATAAAGGTTTGTATGACTGTAGATGGAGGAGTGTTGGGTCTCCATAGTAATAAAACAAAGCAAACTTATAGCCTTAAGCTTATAGCGTTTCTGTGAAGCTTCATGTCTTTTTTTTTTTTTTTACTATGGCCCTACGATCTCTAGGAAACTTGGTTTTCTACGAAGCTTCATATGTCTTTTTCTTTCACTATGGCTCTACGCACATACTTATCTTCATGAAATAAAATCCAATTTGATTAATTCAAATATACATACCTAGCTACGCATACACAAGATATATTATTTCATTTTCGTTGTTTCTTTCTAAAATAGTCAATTGTTAAACTTTTATTTTTATTTCTTCATTAAGCTTTTGTGTGATAAATACAAGAACACGAATTCACTGATCTTCATATTATTTTTCTAAGGCAATTTTTTGTCCTTTTTAATTTTCTTTGAATTTTTTCTTATATATTTTGTTATTTTTATTTAGTTTTTATGAAGGGTAAATAAAAGTTACAAACACGAATTTATATTTTCTGATGGGGTGGATTAAGAGTGCTTGTTGTTAATAGATCGGATAAGTGCACCAATTTTAAATCCACAAGGATTTCGTTTGTATTGATTCAAATCCAATTTAAATTTAAAAGCAAACTAGAGATAAGTAAATAAAATAATAGATAAATAAGATAGGAGATAAGATAAATATTTAAAAGAAAAATAAAAGATTTAAAGATAAAAATAGAAGATAAAATATTTAAATTAAAAGATGATAAAGATAAAAGAAAATAGAAGATAAAAAAATATAAGATAAGAAAAATAAAAGATAAGATGAAGATAGAATCATAATGCAATGATGTTGGGACCTAGTATGTCAAAACTACTCATAGTATAATAATTGATTTTCTCTATTTTATAAAATTCTTGTTTCCACCCACATCTACTGAGTTATCTTATCTTTAGTTTCCTGTATTTTTCAATGTGCATTAACCTCTAAACAATATATAGGTGATTAGACCCTAATAACATAAAAGCAAATAGAAGAATAATAGAAACAAAATTGCATTATAAATAGATAATAGGAAAGAATTATATTATAAGAGTTTGGCCTCTAGCTGACTCCCAACAAAAGAGATTTAGTCTTTCATAGCCATAAAAGATTTTACACGTTAGGGGGTTAATGGAAGAAGGTGATGGATGACTAATAACAAGAAAAAGGGAAATGACTAAAGAGAGAGGATTTTCCCTAAGGGATAGACCTTGTGTGTGGGTTGTGTGACTGTGTGTCTTTTTCTTTTGCTTTCTCCTCCTTATATAGGCACTAAATAGTTTACTTATCACGCTGACTTTGCGATTAGTACGGACTTTCGCGCTAAGCGTGCCTTTGGGCTTCTTCGTGAGCCTTATGCGCGCTAAAGCCTGTAACGGGCTAAGTCTGGAGTGCATGCTAAGCCCGGAGTGCATGTTAAGCCTCTAACGCGAGCGCCCGATTCTTCCTACTTTTTCTTCAAGGTTTTTTTTCTTTCAGTTTTTACATCAATTTTTCCTCAAAACACTTGAAATCTTTTTTTTTTTTAATTCTACTAATCACAAATAACAAAAATGTTAATTTCTTCATTATTTCATTAAAAATAATAATAAAGTAAAGAAATTACAATCATTTTTAACAAAAATTGATTATCAAATTAGCTTATATTTCGCAATTATCACTTGGACATGGTTTATTTGCCATGCTTAGAACATGAGATAGCCAAGTCAACATGGAAATTATCAGCACATTGCGAATGTATCATCACTGCTCCTCATTTTTGTCTTAATTTTTAGTGGAAACAAGATAATACAATTTTCCTTCAGAGTCGTGAAATTTTAAAATAAAACCATTTGTGATATTCTCGATCTAGGCCAAAAATAGTGATGAAGATAGTGACTATTTCTCATGATAACAACTTTGGAAAATAATTTAATAGAAATGCTGAAGGGTAAAGACTTGTTCTTATAGGGTATATAAAAGTCGTGCACTACATGTGTTGTTTAAAGGAGGGGGAAGAGGAGAGATTTTATTCAATGGGAGGAGAAGAATTTTAATAAAGGGTGGTAAATTCATGAGTGTGATTTTACAGTTCATCACTCACAACTCAATGCACACATCTTAATTGATCTAACAATTTAACTCATACTCAAATTATTACTTACACATAGTTCATCACACTTTCATAATCCCAAGACAACACGTTATCATGCCTTTTGCATCATATACATGTTACACAATAATAATATTAATATGTTATGTTCATATGATTAAACTCCTCAAATAATTTCACATAATCATGTCAAAATTAAAAGAATCACAATCATAGGTCAAAAACACGAAGTCACATTATGACATCAATTAGCCCGTCAAACACAACAATCTCGTAATTACTCAATTTTTTCAACCAAGTCACATTATGACATCAATTAGCCCGTCAAACACAACAATCTCGTAATTATCATTGTAAAAGAAGAATTACAACACATTATATATTCCAAAATGAACCTCAATTTAATCATTTAAGGATCTCGTTCTAACCCCAATTACGATCAATTAATCTCTTACCTTTTAATCTTAATATTATAAAATCTATAATATCACATAAATTTAATATTTTATATAAAAATTTAATCTGATGAGTAATTACTTAACATCATTTTGAGTCTACAACTGACTCTACATATTAATATTTTTTTATATTTTTCTATGTGAACTTGAAATATTATTTTATTTGTATGATAAATAAATTAAAATAATAAATATGTAACAATTGAAAAAAAATATTAAAAAAAAAAATACTATAATAGAAAAAAGAATCTCATCATTTATTCAAAGTGTTTTCTTTTATCAGCAAGAAATTACAAGTGATAGTTCTCAGTTCCACAAGTGTGACAAAAAACCCATATGCTGTTGCTGCCCTACAAATTGAGTCTCAACAACTTCACTGCCTACTAATCTTTGTTTTTTCCCCAACCGCAACCTCTGAACTACAAATATTTCTTTTTCTAAAAGGATCAGTGAATCGAATATCCCCCATGCTACTTTGCTGTTTCCATACATGGATTCCGTATTCGTCACACGAATCTTCACACACAATCTCTGCACGGTTCCATTCTTTCTCTAATAGTGTTTCATGTAAATTATCTTTCATTTGAAGACGAAAAACAACCGTACAAGGTTTTCCGTCGAAAAAGTAGCTACATAAAGGTTTATGTTTGTATTCATGTCCATTAATGATCACGCTGGGAACTAGATAACTAGAAAATTTCTTAAAATCTGAGTTAACAACGCAAACAGCTATGGCTGGGAATTCATTACGGAACCAGAAAAAAATTGACGGTCCCCGACTCTGGCATTCAAACCACTCTGGAATCTCTACTCTTGGCAAACTAAAGTTGGTGTCTCCAGCCTCGTGCAGTTCCTGTTAGTCATAAATAATTCATCAAGTTTAGTAACATCAAAATACTCTGTCAATGACCAAATTGAAAACATAAAAAACACTACCTGATTCAGCAACATGCTTATACTTGAGGAAGTCAAGGCTGGGCATCCTATTGCAGAGAATTTTTTCAAGTTTGGAGGAATCCCTCTAAATTCTTGAAGATGATTGCAAAAATCCAAAGTAAGGATAGTTAAAAAGCGGCATTCTTTGATGCATTCGGGAATAACTGTGAATTTACTCCATGATAGATCTAAATTGATCACATTTACAAAACATGAGAAAATTAGCGGAAGAAGCTCATCTCCCAGGTCGCAGTTTGCGAAACAAAGAAATTGAATGCTTGAACACGCGACTGAGGTCAATTTCAAAACATCGTCAGGCAGCCTCCATTGCAATTGGGCAGCTTCAACCCGAAACAGTTCTGGCATCATGCAAATATTCGAAATGAAGGTGGCAGCATCAAAGCCTCTTAACCGGTAAGTTTCCTGTCCCAGGTATAACACTTGAAGCCGAGTAAGATTTCGAAATGAAGGTGGGAGTTTTGTTATGGGACAATCAATCAAGCCAAGTTCTGTTATATTTTCCATCTTTCCTAATATTTCAGGAAAACTCTCGAGACTGACACAATACGAAAGTTCAAACCTTTCAAGAGAGGTTAACTTCAACGGTGGAAAACTCTTAAGCTCTCGGCAACCTTCAGCATCCAAGATTTTAAGCTTTTCCAATAAACCAACTGAATGGTGAATTGTAAATAAATTCCGGCACCTTGCAAATGACAATTTTTCCAATTTTGAGAGACAGGACACATCTGGTATCTCTGTTAAACTATCACACATGCTCAAATTTAAACTTGTCAAATTCACGAACTTCTGCAAAGTAAAAAGGAAATAAAAAAAGAGGTAAATCAATAAACAAGAAGTGATTACTAATATAAAATGAAAAAAAAAAAGAACGCATGAATAACCATAAAGTGAACTCATTAAAATACAATATCAATGAAATGAACTCAATACACTTGCCTTTTCAAACAATGGGGCCAACCCGAGTGATGTAAAGCTATTATCGGGCAACTTGCATATAGCAAGTTGCTTTGGGTTAAAATTATGTGGCCAATCCTGTGAAGGACATCTCCACCATTCCAATACTCTTAAAGTATTAGGAAGATGTTTGGGACCTTTGGAAAAACAATCACTCTTGATAATAAGTGTTTTGAGATTTTTCATCTTCTTGAAGGCATCTCCATCCCATTCTACTTCTTCTCCAAATGAGGAAAAATTCATACATATGATTTCAATCTTACTAGTCCCCTTTTAACACAAAAATCACGAATCAGCCACAATACATACATGAACATACATTCGGAGTTTAACATGCTTATTTAGAGAAATGTACATATGATCAAGCAAAAAATACTTGTCACAAGAGCATGTAATAATTCAAAGAGATAGTTCATGTTTAAAGATGAAAAACCAAACCATTCAATGTATCAATCTTACTGACCTTATTTTCTTGTAAAACTTGATTTATATCATCATGGAACCATAACCTACTACGTTTCCAAGGCTCTGTTGGTGATTCTCTTCGGACAATTTCTTTACCCATGTCTTCTATCAAGTTATGTAATCTGATGACCTTATGTAACCGATGAATGTTTATAAGAGATTTTTTAACCAACACCCCAATATGATATTTCATGCAACGACCATAATGAGCATAAAGTATATCTTGGACCTCTGCCAATTCATAATCTTTGAAGCAACAAGCAATATCAAGAAAAATACTTTTCTCATCTTCATTCAAAGCATCATAGCTTACTTTAAGTATTGCATAGATCTTTATATCAGGAATTCTTTCATATCCATTTAGAGCAGATTCCCATTCTTCTATACTTTTTTCAAATAAGTTGGAACCTATTACTTCTAAAGCTAATGGAAGGCCGGAAGCATAAGTTACCGCTCGATTCAAAATATCATGGTAACTTGGATCAACTTCTTTTTCCAACTCAAAAGCCTTCTGAGTAAGTAATTGAAGAGCATGTTTCTCATTCAACTCTTTCACCTTATATGTTATTTTAACATTATGAAGCGCTAACAAATGTTCGTCTCGAGTTGTGATAATGACTCTACTACCACGACCAAACCAATCAGGATTGCCAATAATCGCTTGTAACTGTTTATGTTCATCAACATCATCTAGAATCAAAAGAACCTTTTTTTGCTTGAGCTTATGCTTTATTATGGGAATTCCTTCTCTCCAATTTGTTAACTTAATTTTCTTCTCTCCAACTGTTTTAGAAAGAAGGATGCTTTGGAGATCTTCTAACCCAATTTTATTGGATGTTTCTCTCACATTTGCAAGAAAACAAGAAGCTTCAAATTGGTCAGCAATGGAATTATAGACTGCGACAGCAAGTGTTGTTTTACCCACTGCGGCGAGTCCATGGATCCCCACCATGTGGACAACATCATCAGATTCAATGTCCAGAAGCGACTTTACTTCTAGCACAGGTGACTCTAGCCCAACTAGGACATCCGGAACATGCAAAAAAGCACGATTAAACTTGCTAGACACCGATTCAACTATCTCCTTTATAAACTTGTATTCATATTTGCCCCTGTTCAATAAAGAAATTGTGTGAAGTCATACTAACACCTCATGTCCATTTTTTTATATGTATAATATTTTTTCAAGTTAACAAGTATTTCGATCCCAAGTTACATCCCCAAGTCACAGAATTCGCTCACTTCACCATAAAACTGTGAATTGGCTTGCGCATACCAATTCACGATTCATTTTCGAACTAGTAAACAAATTCTTGAAGAAGAAGAACCAGAAACGATGGGGGAAAATTGCATATCGTAGCTCAAATAAAATAAACCACTTTAGAGGTGAGAAGAAAGAATAACAAAAACAAAAAGAAGGGGCAAAGCTAAGCTTTGCAGCATGAAGACATAAGATGTGAAAACAAAGATGAGACAAAAAAAAAAAAAAAAGTAAAAGCAAAACTCAAACTTAGAAGTCAAAAGATTTGAAAAGGCAAAAGACAAGAGATAGAGAAATTTCCTTCTTTTTATTGGATAAATATTCATTTTCATTTTTGAATATGTAAGACGTTGATAAATTTGTTCCCGAAAGATGCAAATTAAAAAATTTAATCCCAAATAAAAGAAGTACAAAAAATTAACTCCGTTTTCATATTCATGGACGAAAATGATTATTTATTCAAAATATAATTTAATTTTCATCTCCTTATTTTTTAATTGTTCCAAACATAACATTAAAATAAACATTTTAAAAAATAGGAAAACAAACATAAAAATAAGTATAATATTAATTAATAAGCATAATATTGATTATAAATGGAAGAAAATAAAGATTAAATTATATTTTGACTAAACAGTCATTTTTGTCCTTAAATATGTAACACTAACAAATTCATCTTGAATGTGTTATATAGGTTCTTTCATTCGAGAACTAAAATTTAAATTTTTATTTTTTGAAAATGAATTTGTGAACGTTCTACACATTCAGAAACAAAATGATTATTTATCCTTTTTTTAACAAATAAATAATTGTTGAATTGCTGGTTTTGGGAACTATAACCGTTGGTTTCAAAATATTATTTTTTATTTGATATTAAAGACTTAAAAGAGAAAATATTTATTACGGAGATCGTTTATAAAAAAAAGTGATGGATTATATAAATTTGTGCATCTTAACAAAAAAAAATTCTTTTAATTCTTAACCAAATATCTTAAAGACACGTGTATCCAATAAACAATAATATTTTGAAACCAAAAATTATTTATTATCTTTCCTTAGTCTTATATCTAGTTACAAAGATAATATTTTTTTAAAAATAAGCTTAAAATAATAATAAATCTATTGATTAAAGTGTAACTGATAAATTATATTAATAAATTCAAATAAACTATCACAAATAAATAGTATTAATACCAATTGTCAGTAATATTAAGACTTCAAATATTTTATAAGAATTAATTTTTTTTTACAACTTATTAATTTATACATTAGAACATATTATAAATTTAAATAGTGTACCGGTTGCATATATACATCCCCAAGGACCAGTTCTTATTGGCAAGGCCGCCTATTGCGTAACTAAACCCATGTTTCGTACGGGAGCATATTACCATTCATGTGATTATACTTTTATCTCTTTAAAATTGAACATTAAAGTGTGATTAGACAAGTCAAAATTAAAGAATTTAAAATAAAGTAAGCGAGGAGGGTACGTACCCATCATGTTGGAAATGATGGCCAGAAATGTTAGAAACTTGTTGCAGAGCCATCTTCCAGGTCTCAAGCTTCTCCATGTTATTAGAGTTCAACTTCTTTTCATGATTAGCCAGTGCTTCTCCATAACTACCTCTGTGTTTTCGGACAATTGAAGGATTCACTTTATAAAAAACTGGCAAAACCAACCGATCATTCTTTCCCTCAGTAAAGTTAAGGATGTGAGTTAGTTCGTTTAAGCAAAAGGAGGAAGATGCGTAGTTTTCAGAGAGCACGATGATGAAAATCTTGGACTTCTCAATTGCCTCCTCAAGTGCTGTGGTGATTTCGTCCCCTTTTTGGAGCTCGTCGTCATCAATGAAGGTGTGAATTCCCCTTTCCCGAAGGACATTGTAGAGATTGCCCGTGAAACCATAACGAGTATCTTCCCCTCGGAAGCTGAGGAACACATCATAAGAGAATGATCGCACAGCCATCAGAACTTAGAATAAAGATTTGTATGATTTTATATGGAGGAGTGTTGGGTCTCCATAGTAATAAAACAAGCAAACTTTATAGCCTTAAGCTTCTTGCGTTTCTGTGAAGCTTCATATCTCTTTTTTTTTTTTTACTATGGCCCTACGATGTCTACGAAACTTAAAGAGAGTTTTCTATGAAGCTTCATACGTCTTTTTCTTTCACTATTGCCCTACGCTCATACTTAATTGGTATGACAGTGTCGTTGGATTCTTACAGTGGTTATACTAAACTTAAAAAGACTTTTCACTATGGCCCTACGCTCATACTTAATTTGTATGGGTGTGAAACAAGAGGTACATCATATCATACGATAATCTCATCTTTATTGTATTATCATTTCCAGGGAGGTGTTATTTATGGTACGGTCACTGTTATGGCGGTACTTGATAGTTTGATAGTTAGTCAGTGGCTTTGCTTGTGCATTTTGCGTGTTGCCTTACATTGAAGTTTACAGTAATGTTTTATATATGGAGGACTCTTAGTCTGCCAGTGTATTCTGTGTCTTTTTATTACTGTTTTCACTTGAAGTTTCAACATTTCCAATTTTTTTATTTCACATTATTGTTAATTTCTCTTAACTTTCAATTTTTATAGTCTTCTACATTTAAATGTGCTTCGGACTTAGAAATCAATTATGTCTAAAATTTTATTTAAGCCATCGTATTTTTTAATTTTCCCTGCACAAAGGCACAATTCTTAGATTGTTTATTTAGGGCGTGTTTGGATGAATGTTGATAAAATTAATTTTAAATCATAAAGTAATTTTCGATTAACGTGATTTTATATAATTGATTTTAGGTGATTTTTGTTTGGATAACATTATTAGAAAATTAATTTTTAAAGAGAATAATGTTTGAATATTTTTAGTCATAATTAATTTTGAAAGTAAAATTACTAAAATAGACCTTAAGTCTTTGAATACTTATTTGTTATTATAATTTACTATTTTTTTATATACATAAAAATAAATTAAAATTAAATAGATATATAAACTCATATTCATTGTAAAAAATTAAAATTAACATAAATACACAAATATATTTAAATTAAAAAGTACAAATAAGAAACATATATAAAGTCAATCAAATTCAATAATAAATATAATATTAGTTTTTTTTCTTGTACCGTATAATTTAATCTCGAATATAGTCTCGAATATGATCCATCTCTGATGCAGAAACTATGTTTAGAACTTGGGATTGGTCAAAGCTAGTCTCATTGTGATTATTATAATCTACATCAAGAAATATGTCTTCTTCTTCATAGCGTATAAAATCAAAATCCATTTCAACATTCCTTTATGTATAGTCATTATTGCACAAACTATTGGAACTTGTGTTTCAAATTTGTATTTAGGCATATGACATAAAATTGCAAACCTATTCTTCCACACAACAAAAGTTCTTTCTATTGTGCACCTTAAACTTGAGTGATAAAAATTGAAGACCTGATTATCATTTGCAAATCCAGATTTACGTCTAAAACCAGGGAGATAATAACGTTCACATCTATAAAGACCAAGATACCCCATTGGTGTTGGGTAGCTAACATCCACTAAATAATATTTACCTAATAAAACAATTAAAAAAGTGAATAAACATGATATTTTTATTCAAATTATTAATCATGTATATTATGTCTTTAACTGAGAGAACAAGTAAATATAATAATAAATTTTCAACTATCCAAATAAGTAAAGTCTTAAGAAAATATGAATGTCCAACTATAATATAGTCTATCACGAAGTTAAATAATAATATTTTATAATTTCTTGAATCAATTTAGGTTAAATTGAAAGCTAGCTCCTCCTACCTACTTTGAAGTCACAGTTATTTTGAGGATCGAATATGAAATTATAAAATAACATCCAAACATATTGATATAAAATCAAATCAAGTTTGATCAAAATTATCGTGATTCACAGGTTACACCGTCAAACCAAACATGCTTAGTCAAAATTTGATACCGTGATTCTGTTATATAAGCTTAACTTTTTTTTGCTTTTTAATGATACATTTTTTTGGACACACTTGGCAACACCAAGTGGCGAGTTAACAGAAGAT
Organism: Glycine max; assembly: GCF_000004515.6. Lineage (NCBI taxonomy): Eukaryota > Viridiplantae > Streptophyta > Magnoliopsida > Fabales > Fabaceae > Glycine > Glycine max. Next base: position 29,537,117 of record NC_038252.2, read on the forward strand.
TACTTAATGTTGTGGAGTCCCTCTAGGCTGACGGAGGTAACATTGCAGGTCTGACTGATGATAAAGATGTAAGCATAAACAGTAACAACTTTTGAAGATATCTTTACGTAAGTTCTTTTGACTTGTAGGTTCCTATACCAGAGAGGGGCTACCTTTAGTTCTTTTTTTAAAAAAAAAAAGACGTTACTTCAGTCAAAATGAATAATTTATTCAAAAAATTATTTAGGCACAAATATATAATGAAACTACCGGAACTGAATTGAACCAGCTGGATGAGAAAAAATATAAATAGCTAAAGATTTATTGAGATTTATTTCGTACAATGTAACTACATTACTAATTTATTTGCATCATGTTTCCATTCACAGGGACAACTATACTCATTTACACGTTTCCAATTTTATTAATAGCCACTTTAGCCAGTTTATATTTTCACCTGGAGCAAAAACGTTTTAATCACAATACTACACTATTTTATACCTTGTTTTCTCATCACTTTGAAATTTCACTAATATTTTTAATGCTTGACCAACCAAAAGTATGTTAATTTCTTGTTCTTACCAAGGTAGGCTTCTTAGGATTTGCATCATGGAAAAGACCATTGCTTGGAACTGGTCCTCTTGGGATAATCACTATGACAGAGCTCTCTTTCATTATGATGTTTGTTTTACTATTAATTTGGGTAGTTGATATATGATAGGCTGTGTCTCAGAAACCGGCTTCGAAGGCCAGGACTTCCAAAAGAACAAGGAAGAAGAAGAGAAATTATAGGTAAAAGGGCAATATTATTTCACACCTTGCTTGTTATTTACATAAATACTTGTAGTATTCCTAGTAACAGAATTATGTTCATAGGAATGTTACAAAATAACAGAAATTTGTTATACTTGTCTCCTCTGGACAGACAAGCATCAACCAAGCAAGATTACACTGAGATTGCTCTACCAATTCTACCCTCCACCTTAAACGTAGTCTCTGAGGTATGATGGTTTTGAAATTCTCCTATGGGGCTTTACTTCTTTTTGCACCTTGGTTCCATAAGTATGATGTTGTCGTTTTCTCTGTTTCTGATGCTGTGTTTTCTGCTTTTGGTTCCATATCAATATATATAGACACGGTGATATTTATTCAATGCATTTAAAATTATATTGAAAATTCATAATGCATTCAAATATAGTAATCAAATTATAATGCTTATATATTAATCCAGCTTTGTCTCCTTTAAGAGAAGCTCACGTCCACCTTGTCATGCCCTTTGTATTGTGGTTCAACAGTTCAGCTACAGCCTTTGCATGGAGAAGGAAAAAAGAAACACACCTTCAAGCAATAGTTTCTACACTATGTTCTCACAATTTAGCATGTGTTCTTTTGTCCTTTCTACCTCAGCTGCAATTGTATACACATGTTTAGTTAATGTACACTTGCCTCTTCAAAGTTTCTTTTTTTCCTGCTTGAATTACGTGTTGCGTTATTATTATACGTACCAAGGACCGAATCAGACTTGAATCACAGGGTCCCAAATTATAGAAATTAAAATTTATCTTTTTTGTGGAAAAATTAAAATTTATCTAACAAATATATTAACAAAAAATATGATACAAAAAATTCATAATTGTATTTTTCCAAAATGATAAAAGAATATATTATATAAAACCATAGAGTGCTTGAATCAATTGACAAAAAGATTGTCTCAATTTAATCAATGATCTCAAATTTGAGTCATAGAAATACAATTTCATTAAATAATTGCTTTTAGTGAAAGATATTTGTGGTTTGTGAAAAAATATATATAATATAAAATATATTTAAATAGAAAACAAAAAAATATATTTTATTATAAAAATATTTAAGATTACAAATGTTTCACATGTTACAAAGAATCATTATAGATTTATAACAAGAATTTGTATATACTTTAACCATAATTTTTTTAAAAATATCTTATTGATTATGTTATAAAAACTTACTCGATTAAAATAAATTATGTTAGTAAAATGCAATGACCAAAACAGAAAAAAGAAGAAAAAAAACAAAAAAGAATATAAAAATAGTAATAGAAGAGAATATTTGTTGATATATGTACTTAAAAATTTAAGCAATCAATTTCTTACATAGTTTTGTAAGTTTATCTCATTCACAGATGTTAATAAATTGTCTTTAATATGTAATTATCAAATCAATATAAAGGAAAAACTAATCAAATCATTTGAATACAAATGTAGTCATTTATAGATTTTAAAATAACAAATGGATTATAAAAAGAAAAATAAATGATACTTAAATATCTTATCTAAAATGAAAAAATGCAATTATCTTCTCAATAAAAACCATAAAAAGGGATACAATATTTTGTAAAAAAATATAAAACAAATAAATATCACTTAAAAGTTAAAAATTAACCGCCATAATTTTAAAATGGTAAGGAATTTATTTAATTGCACGTTTAGGATTTCAAAATTACAATTTTCGGTTAAAGTTGCATAAAACACTAGCTCACTTAATCAATTTGTTAGCCTCAGCAAATTCTCTCTAGACTGCACGGATAAGTTATGAATTCTGTATATGTTTGAAGGAATTTATATTGAAAAATAAAAAATAAAAATCTGGAGCCAAGGCCTCCACTGCGCACTTGGGTCAAGTGCAATACATCGAGTAGCATATAAATTTAAATATTTTACCTAAAAATTCACTCTAATTCATGATTACTTGACACAATTTTATGTGTATTGACACCATGTATTAGTATTTTTTATATTTTTCTATTTGAACTCAAAATATTGTTTTATTTGTATTATAAATAAAATTAAAATAATAAATATATAACAATTGAAAAAAATATAAAAAATACTACAATTTAGAAAAGAATCTCATCATTTCTTACAGAGACAATATTTGCCAACTTTCCTTTTTAAAAGCTTTACAGTATTTTTTTTAACCAAACCAATTTAAAATAATATTTTTTAAAAAGTAATAAAAGATAGAGCTTTCTGGAAAGAGTGAAAGACCAAGGCCGTTCTTCTTTCTTGTTTTCTATGCCTCACGTTTCAAAAGCTCTCTCATCTAAATTAACCTTTCTTTCACTTTGGTTACTCTATCCTACGGAAATGATCAAATATCAATTAAAAAACCCACATATATATATATATATATATATATATATATATATATATATATATATATATATATAATTTTATTAATATTTTAATTTTAATTTTTGCTCTCGTATATTTATTAGTATTGGATGGTGATTGGCTATGCAATAGACATTGCTCCATCTGATGTAATTATTTGGTTTTGGATTCATTTGAATAAAATTCCTTTCTTTTAGTTCTTTAAAAGAGTACTGATTCAGAGGAATGTATTAAGAGATTGGAATGCTCGATCTATTTTCATTGAATCCAAAGCAAAATAGAATATCTAAAACCAAACTTGACTAGACAACAAGAATCAGTAGGGCTACTTACAGTGTTGTCTTTTATCAGCCTTGATACCATACAACTCCTCAACTTGATTCCTCTTTCATCCACACGTGTGAGAAAAAACCCATATGTTGTTGCTGCTCTACAAATTGTGTCTCAACAACTTCACTGCCTACTAATCTTTGCTTTTTCCCCAACCGCAATCTCTGAACTACAAATTTTTCTTTTTCTAAAAGGATCAGTTAATCGAATATCCTCCATGCTGCTTTACTCTTTCAATACATGGATTCCGCATTCGTCCCAAGAATCTTCACATACATATGAGTGATAATCGAATATCCTCCATGGTTCCCGACTCTGGCACTCAAACCACTCTGGAATCTTTAGTATTGGTAAACTAAAGTCGACCTCGTGCAGTTCCTGTTAGTCATAAATAATTGATCAAGTTTAGCTAACATTAAAATACTCTGTCAATGACCAAATTGAAAGCATAAAAAACACTACCTGATTCAGTATCATGCCTATGCTTGAGGAAGTCAAAGCTAGGCATCCTAATGCAGAGAATTCTTTCAAGTTTGGAGGAATCCCTCTAATTTCTTGGAGACGATCGCAATAATCCAAAGTAAGGGTAGTTAAAAAGCGGCATTCTTTGATGCATTCGGGAATAACTGTGAATTTACTCCATGATAGATTTAAATTTCTCACGTTTACAAAACATGAGAGAAATAGCGGAAGAAGCTCATCTGACAGTTCCAAAGAAAGAGATTGAATGCTTGAACACACAACTGAGGTCAATTTCAAAACATCGTCAGGCAATAGCTTCCATTGCAAACTGCTAGCTGAAATATCATATAGTTCTGGCATCATGCAGATGTTCGAAATGAGGGTGGCAGCATCAAAGTCCATTAACGGAGCAGTTTCGGGTCCCAGTCTCAACACTTGAAGCCGAGTAAGATTTCGAAATGAAGGTGGGAGTTTTGTTATGGGACATTCAATCAAGTGAAGTTCTGTTATATTTTCCATTTTTCCTAATATTTCAGGAAAACTCTCGAGACTGAAACAATACGAAAGTTCAAGCCATTCGAGAGAGGTCAACTTCAACGGTGGAAAACTCTTAAGCTCTGGGCAAAATTCAGCATCCAAGATTTTAAGCTTTTCCAATAAACCAACTGAATGGTGAATTGTAAATAAATTCGGACACCCTCTAAATGACAAATTTTCCAAATTTGAGAGACAAGATACATCTGGTATCTCTGTTAAACTATCACACTCGTCCAAAATTAAACTTGTCAAATTCACGAGCCTCTGCAATGTAAAAAGGAAATAAAAAAAAGAAGTAAATCAATAAACAAGAAGTGATTATTACTACAAAACGTAAAAAAAAAAAAACACAAATAACCATAAAGTGAACTTATTACAATAGAATATCAATGAAGTGAACTCAATACACTTGCCTTTTCAAATAATGGGGCCAACCCGAGTGATGTAAAGCTACTATCGGGTAACTTGCATATAGCAAGTTGCTTTGGGTTAAAATTATGTGGCCAATCCTGTGAAGGACATCTCCACCATTCCAATACTCTTAAAGTATTAGGAAGATGTTTGGGACCTTTGGAAAAACAATCACTCTTGATAATTAGTGTTTTGAGATTTTTCATCTTCTTGAAGGCATCTCCATCCCATTCTACTTCTTCTCCAAATGAGGAAGAATTCATACATATGATTTCAATCTTTCTAGTCCCCTTTTAACACAAAAATCATGAATCAACCACAATACATGAATATACATTGGGACTTTAACATGCCTATTTAAAGAAATGTACATATTATAAAGCAAAAAATACTTGTGACAAGAGCATGTACTAACTAAAAGAGATAATCCACGTTTAAAGATGAAAGCCAAACCATTCAGTGTATCAATCTTACTTACCTTATTTTCGTGTAAAACTTGATTTATATCCTCATGGGACCATAACCTGCTACGTTTCCCAGGCTCTGTTGGTGATTCTCTTCGGACAATTTCTTTACCCATGTCTTCTATCAAGTCATGTAATCTCATGAGCTTACCCCACCAATGAATGTTTATGAGAGATTTTTTAACCAACACCCCAATATGATATTTCATACAACGACCATAATGAGCATAAAGTATATCTTGGAGCTCTCCCAATTCATAATCTTTGAAGCAACAAGCAATGTCAAGAAAAATACTTTTCTCATCTTCATTCAAAGCATCATAGCTTACTTTAAGTATCATATAGATGCTTTTATCAGGAATTCTTTCATATCCATTTAGAGCAGATTCCCATTCTTCTATACTTTTTTCAAATAAGTTGGAACCTATCACTTCTAAAGCCAACGGAAGGCCTGAAGCATAAGCTACCGCTCGATTCAAAATATCATGGTAACTTGGATCAACTTCTTTTTCCAATTCAAAAGCCTTCTGACTAAGTAATTGAAGAGCATGTTTCTCATTCAACTCTCTCACCTTATATGTTATTTTAACATTGTGAAGTGCTAACAAATGTTCATCTCGAGTGGTGATGATGACTCTACTTCCACCACCAAACCAATCAGGGCTGCCAATAATTGCTTGTAACTGTTTTTGTTCGTCAACATCATCTAGAATCAAAAGAACCTTCTTTTCCTTGAGCTTACGCTTTATTATGTGAATTCCTTCTCTCCAATTTGTTAACTTAATTTTCTTCTCTCCAACTGTTTTAGAAAGAAGGATGCTTTGGAGATGTTGTAATCCCTTTTTGTTGGAAGTTTCTCTCACATTTTCAAGAAAGCAAGAGGCTTCAAAATGGTCAGCAATGGAATTATAGACTGCGACAGCAAGTGTTGTTTTACCCACTCCGCCAAGTCCATGGATCCCCACCATTTGGACGACATCATCAGATCCAACATCCATAAGTGACTTTACTTCTAGCACCGGTGACTCTAGCCCAACCAGGGCATCCGAAACATGTAAAAGATCACGATTAAACTTGTTAGACACCAATTCAACTATCTCCTTAATAAACTTGTATTCATATTTGTCCCTGTTCAATAAAAAAAATTGTTTGAAGTCAGACTAAATACCTCATGTCCATCTGTTGATATGTATGGTGTTTTCTCAAGTTAACAAGTATTTTGATTCTATGTTACAGAATTCGCTCACTTTACCATAAAACCGCGAATTGGTTCGTGCATACCAATTCATGATTGGTTTTCGAACTAGTTCCTTAAAATTTGTAAACAATTCGTGAACAAAAACGATGAGGAAATTTGTATACAGTAACTCAAACAAAATAAATAGTGTACTAGTTTTATACATCCCCAAGGACCAGTTCTTGGTAAGGCCGCGTAATGCGTACCTAAACCCATGTCTCGTACCGGAGCATATTACTATTTATGTGGTTATAATTTGATCTCTTTAAAATTGAACATTAAAGTGTCATTAGACAAGTCAAAATTAAAGAATTTAAAATAAAGTGAGGAAATGATAGCCATGTCTCGTACCCATCATGTTGGAAATGATAGCCAGAAATGTTAGAAACTTGGTGCAGAGCGATCTTCCATGTCTCAAGGTTCTCCATGTTAGTAGAATTCAACTTCTTTTCATGATTAGCCAGTGCTTCTCCAAAACTACCTCTGTGGTGTCGGACATCTGAAGGATCCACTATATAAAAAACTGGCAAAACCAACAGATCATTCTTCCCCTTAGTAAAGTTAAGGATGTGAGTGAGTTCGTTTAAGCAAAAGGAGGAAGATGCGTAGTTTTCAGAGAGCACGATGATGAAAATCTTGGACTTCTCAATTGCTTCCTGAAGTGCTGACGTGATTTGGTCCCCTTTCTGGAGCTCGTCGTCATCAATGAAGGTGTGAATTCCCCTTTCGCGAAGGACATTGTAGAGATTGCCAGTGAAACAATAACGAGTATCTTCCCCTCGGAAGCTGAGGAACACATCGTAAGAGAATGATCGCACAGCCATCAGAATTTTGAATAAAGGTTTGTGTGAGTTTTCGGTCTCCATTCTAATAAAACAAGCAAACTTATATATAGCCTTAATCTTATTGCGTTTCTGTGAAGTTTCATATCTTTTTTTTTTTTTTTTAGTATGACCCTAGGATCTCTACGAAACTTAAAGAGAGTATTCTATGAAGCTTCATATGTTTTTTTCTTTCACTATGGCCCTACGCGTATACTTAATTGGTTTGACAGTGTCGTTGGATGGTTAGGGTGTTGGGTCTCTACGAAACTTAAAATGACTTTTTCATGAAGCTTCACATATTTCTTTAGTAGAAAATGAAGAGTGATGACATTGGGGTGTGGGCTTCTTCTATTAAGCTTCATCATTTTTTATTAAGTTTGTTCAGATCGATACGTCAAGATGACACATGATTGTGAAATAATCATTAAAACATACATCGAATCTTCTAAATTCAATTCTATATTAAAATATCACATATTTATAATTATGAAGAAGAAAATACTCATATCAAAATTATCATTTGAGTTATAAATACTCATAGAAATAAAATCTAATTTGATTAATTCAAATATACATACCTAGCTACGCATACACAATATTATTTCATTTTCGTTGTTTATTTCTAAAATAGTCAATTGTTAAGCCTTTTTTTATTTATTTATTAAGCTTCTGTGGAGGATAAATACAAGAACACAAATTCTCTGATCTTCATATTATTTTTCTAAGGTAATTTTTGTCCCTTTTAATTTTCTTTGATTTTTTTCTTATATATATTTTTTATTTAGTTTTTATGAAGGGTAAATACAAGTTACAAACGCGAATTTATATTTTCCACTGTGGTGGATTAACAGTGCTTGTATCGAACATGGTTTATTTGTCATGCTTAGAACATGAAATAGCCAAGTCAACATGAAAATTATCAGCACATTGCGAATGCATCATCACTATTTCTCATTTTGTCTTAATTTTTAGCGGAGACAATATAATACAATTTTCCTTCAGAGTCGTAAAATTTTAAAATAAAACCATTTGTGATATTCTTGATCTAGGCCAAAAATAGTGACTATTTTTCATGATAACAGCTTTGAAAAATAATTTAATAGAAATGCTAAAGGGTAAAGACTTATTCTTATAGGGTATACGAAAGAAAGTCGTGCACTGCATGTGTTGTTTAAAGGAGAGGGGAGAGATTTTATTCATTGGCAGGAGAAGAATTCTAATAGAGGGGGCTAAGACTTGTTTAATTCATGAGAAGAAAATATGAAACAATATGGTAAATAATCAGTTTTTTATATAAAAAAATATTTTAAGTTGACAGACAAGAAAAAAATTATTTATTGCTCTTGAGGAACTTGATCTCTCCTTTTATATATACAGGGAACACTTTGCTTTGGACACAGGACGTATAAGCAGCTGGAGTTGTAAAAAGTTAAATTTTGTTAAAAGCATTTCTTGTTCGTTGAGCAGTTGTGCCACTTTGCCTCCACAAATGAACAAGGATATATAGATTATTTTTTACTGATTCGATCTTCAAACGTTCATATATCATAAATATTCTATAGGTATAAAAAAAAAAACAATTACGAAATCACACAATCTACATGAACTGGTATTAGTTGTTCAGATTAATTTACACAAAGTCGCGGTTAGAAAGCAAGACCAATTCATTAACATTTTTATAGAACTATTTGCCTCGTTCAAACTTAAATTTTCTACTCACCAATTATTAAATTGTGTCAATGCATCATTTTGCAGACATTACAATTTTAAAAGATGGATATACTATTAGAGTGTGTTTTATAAAGAATTTTAATTAAAAAAAGTAATTTAATAAAAAAATTAAATTATTTTAATCTAAAACTCAATGTTTGGATGTTTTTCTATAAAGAATTTAAATTTTTGGAATTTTAAAACAGAATTTTAAACCACTAAAATTGTGAAATTTTAATTTTCTCATAAAAGATGAAAAATTGAAATTCTCTTTTTATAACTTTTATCTTCTCTTTTACATGAAAATTTCCAAAATCTCATTTTGCAGCAGAGATGCTCAACGATGATGAAGGCCTGAATCATGTTTTATGTCGTTGATTGAATGTCATGGTCAGGGTGTGGTGGTGTATGCAGTGTCTCGATTTTCCTACGACTTTTCATGTCACATAAGTATTCTTCTCCTTGAAAGCATCCTAACCATATTTTCTCTTCTCTTTGCATTCATTTTCTTCTACCCTCATAATTTTAATTTTTTTGTCCAAACACAATTTTAAAAATAAAAGAATTTCAATTGAAATATTTAAAATTTTTAAAATCCTTTGGTGCGATAGCCGAGAGACAAATTTGACTGAGAAAATCAAATTGGCATAAAAAAAATGTCGTTTTCAAATATTAGCGGGGAGAGAGAGCTTTTTATCCACCTTCGTGGAAGAGGAAACTTAGTACTTAACAACTTAATAATTGGACAAAATTTTTATAATTGTGGGTACGGCAGAATAGAAATAGTCAACAAAAGTTGCAAAAACTGAATGGTTCCAAATCACACGGTGCAGTAACCATTATTAGTAAATAATTGAGAAACACATGAAGGACCAAAGTCTACTACATAACCAAACTTGACCCCAAAGATGCATATCTAAAGCCCCACACTATGTTGTGCTATCCTCCAATTTATCTCATCTATAATCCCCAGCAACCCTTTTCCTCCACCTCTTTAATTACACTCAATATATCAACAAAGATTCAAAATCTTGTCTTTCACACACAACAAGATCCAACCTTTAGATCAATGACTACTTGGAGGGGGTATGAAATATTAGGTAAAGAATCTGCCACTACTGCACTTTAGCATGAGGGGTTCAAGAGGAGCACTAGTTTGCCTTCTCATGGATCCAATTCTTCAAGAAAAATGGCTCTGGATTCCAACTATGGGGACATCAATCAAAAGAGAAACCCCACAAAGAAGGTCAGTGATAATAATAGGGATAAGAAGAGTCACCCACTTCTAAGCTTCTTGGCTCTTCGATGGAAAAAGAAAACAACAGCAAGGTCTGAATTTGCAAGGTATCTTGAGTATCTCAAGGAAGGAGGCATGCATGTGGGATTTGAATTCCAATAAACCTGTGATGTATTACAAATCATCATAGCTATAGCTTGCTTTGGGTTTGAATGCAAAATTTGTTGGTATAAGAATTTATATAGTACTACTATTTGATTCTTAATTATGTCAAATTACTTTGACAAGATGTAGAGTATGGTTACTTTTACTATCAATTAATCATTCATTTGAATCATGCATTTGCAAACATCAAAAAGTTCATCGGCCTGTTTTCGATAGGTTCTAGTAATATAAAGAGACTACAAGGAAAATGACTTTTACCTACAGTTAAAATCTATCACTAGAAGTCCAAAATCTGTAGATAGATGTATAAAGGACTTTGTCCTACAGACGTTTTTTATGTCAACTTTGAGGGGGTATATAGTGACAACTAATAGTCTGTCACTATAGGCTTTACCTACGGATATATTTTTACCTACAGTCAAATTTAACTATCACTATGTGTAGGTAAAAAATATTAATTTATACATATAATCTCTAACTGTAGGTAAAAGTCAGTTTACTTGTACCTACGGTCTTCTGTAGGTAAATGTTATATAATAATAATAAAACTAGTTCCTAATTACACTCTTTGTTGATTATAATTTTTAATTAAATATACATGAACTTGTTACTATGCTGCACAAAGTTAGAGATCTGCTGCAACATGGCCTTTGAAAAGTTACAACAACCTGCTACATACAATTAAATTTTTGTTAGCCTAATTTGTGATTATACACTTTAATTAATTAAAATTCACAAACTAGAAAAAGAGATATAGTTCTCATAATACCAACTAATTCATCTCAAGGAAAAGAGTAAAAAGAAAATGAACAAAAACATGAAACTTTGAAGGTATGAGGAGTTAAGTTCAAGAAGAAAGGTACCTGTAAAGAGGAATTGCATTGTGGAGTTAGTGTATTTTATAAATTCTATATGATTTCTATAGGTTTTCATAATGGAGGAGAGGTTTGCAAAGATGCAAAAGAGAGTGATTTATTCTGTAAAAGGGAAAGAAAACTATCAGTCTACAGCATCCATTTCTCCTTTGCCTTTGGCTTTATACATTTAGGTAAGAGTTAGGACTATCATGTATAACACAGAAGAAAAGACACATCAAATCTGCTCTTACTGGTTACTACAAATTACATAAATGTTTGGTTTCTTGGAAGAAAATATGTAAACTAGTGGAAGAAAACATACCTTTGGAAGATATGAAAAGTGGTCCACTCTTGAAAATCTGCAAGATATGAAATTACAGGAAATTAATTTAGGTATCAGAGGGGCATGGAAACTTTCGCTTCAAACTAGATAAATTTTATAGTATTTTTTTCTTCCCAAATTTGCAAGCCTCTCATCACCTGGGTAAGGACAATTATGATATGCTCAAACAAAATTCCATGTCTGCAAAGGACAACAATTACCATATTGCCGCTTCCACCTTGAGAACGTAGATTTTGCTCTTGTGGCCCAAACACTAATAAAAAAATTGGCTTTAGATCTCTAAAAATATCATAAAACCATCATAATTATATAAATCCTGTTGACCAATAAATGCTACAACCATGGTCCTAATATTAAATATTAAAATATATTTATTTTATTTAATTAACATTTTTTATTAAAATTAAGCAAAAGTATAACATTGTCTCAGTTTGCTCAATAGTAGTTATATGGTACACCTGAAAATCAATTTATATTAATTAACAAAACAAAAAAATTCACACATTACAAATAAATAAGCTAATAGTAAATTTAATATAGTATGTATAAAACTGTTATGTTATATTAATTTATAATTATTAAGTTATATAAATATCATAAATTTTAGTTATATAACAAATAAATAAATAAGCTAATAGAGGCTGAATAAATCTAGTTGGTGAGCTGTTGATCTAGTTTGTCCACTCCTAACAATGCAAATCAACGGTGAGCTATTGATCTAGTTTCTTAAATAATAGTATTATAATGGGAACACACATAAATAAACAATGATTCTTATACTGTGATATCTGTTATATTACATGATTAAAATTTTATATTACACGATTCAATATTTTGTGCTGAAAATTGTTATATTACATGTATAAAATTTTATCCATATTATTGTCAAATAAACAAAAATATTCATATTGTATATGATTTCAATTAATTACTAGGTATAAATTGCATAACCTATAGTATAATTTTAGAAAAAAATATAATTGATGAATTGTGATTGAATATTAATATAAAATAGTTCTAATTATCATAAAAAATTATATAAGTTATGATTTGTGGTTAAATAATAGTTATTTTATTAAAAAAATTGAATGTAAAAAAAATTAGAACAAGTCAGGCACTTTCATTTAACAAACTACAAACTACGCACTAGACTCGCTTATGGAGAATGTTTGGTACCTACATTATATAAAAATGAATATGAATATGGAAACAGCCTTACAACCAATAGAGTTTTAAAAGTATTTTCAAACATACACTTACTTTTGGGAAGCAAAACAATCACCTCAGGAAAGAAGCGAGAGAAACCAAACTTAGTCAACAAGAGGACATGCTCCATGATTAAAATTGTTGCAAGTCCAGGCTCTATTTTCCATTTTCCCTCCTCATCATATAGCCATGCTAAAATAGCACAGTTGGTGCATATAGACATCAGTATAAGAAACTACAAAATGAAAAAATGTTCTCAAATTAGAGTTGTATACAAATCAAGTGTATAATTCATGGTGTAGAAATCTTTCATATAGTTGGTTATTTGGTGAACATGTTTTCCAATTTATAATTAATATGAAGTGGATTATCAAAAATAATTGACAAGCACCTTCCAAAGTCTGTATATATAAATAAATACCTGAAATATGTTAAGCCAGACTCCTACTGTTGCAGCGGCACGAGGAACATGCCGCCTCAAAATTACTAGCAGCTTCAATGCATCTGTCCTGATCTCCATAAGGTTGTTCTGATCAAGTAAGTTGTCAACGATGTAATATTTTATAAAAGCCCAAAATGAATTAAAGAGCATTTATAGCAATAGTGAAAGCAAGTGCAAAAAAGGGAGGTAGATAAAAGCATTTATACCACAGCAGCAAAAGCAAATGCAGGTGGGAATGCGCAAGCAAACATCAAAATCATTCCAAACTGCAATGCCAATTCTAAGAAATCTGCAAAACAGGTTAGGACAATGTCAGTCTTGGGACGCTTCTCAAACATGATGAGAAATCAAGCCTTTTTAGTTTAGAATGCCACACACATATGTATATCTAAATGCAACTACTTATATTCCATATGTTCAAGAATTAATTAAAAATCATATACAATTTAAAAGTATAATGAATTTGGAAGTACCATCAAATAGCCCATCTTCAAGCTCCTCACCAATGCTAGCAGAGTAAGAGGGGCTTCAGGTATTCTTTTTGTACTCTAGAAGTAAATTGGAACTTTTCTCTTGCTTCTCCTTTCTCATTCTTCTTGTGTCTTGAGAAATAAAAGATAAATTAGCTATTGTATATTGGTAACAGGTAACATGGTTAACAAAATAAACCCAGCATAGTCCATGTCCAAGGGATGAAAAGGCTTACCGAACCCTGTACTTTTTATAGCTATACCTGAGATAAGGCAATGAATTTTCTACCAAGTTTTCCAACACCTGGAAAGATGTTTTCTTTTACTCCACTATTTTAAAGGAAAAGCCCCAAACTAAAGAAAGGGAGAAAAGTAGAAAAGTAACGGGTAAAGGAGAATGGAATAAATTAGCAGTAAATAATACACATTTACATAGCAGTAGGTGACTCAGTGAGAATAGATAATATAAAAAAAAGGAATCTTTGGAAAAGGATTAGCAAAACCAAGAGTAGCACACCATGAAAGCCAAAAGAGCCAATAATGTCTTCAAATCCACATCTCCTAGAACAAAGGTGATCTTTGGTGTGCTTGAATTTGTGTTATCCCTAGAGTGGAAGCATATATAGCAATTTCCTTAGGCAACACAAAGATGCCACCAAAAATTGAGCTCAAGCTGCTTGTTCAGTGAATTCCAAAGATAAAGTTATTCATGAACCTTATGTGGTAATAACTAATGAACAAACACATCAGTAAAACACATGGATAGTTAAGATTGAAGCAACAAAAGAAATTTGTGATAACTGATGATGACTAAGTTAATTTAAAAAAAAAATGCAAAACTTTCATGAAATTTGGGTTCCGGAAAACATTAATGTTATCATATAACCGTGATTCAACTTACAGTCCTCATCCACTTGTCTGCAAGTCCCTTTGCTTAGCACTTTCTGTTTAGTAAGCCTAAAACAAAAAACTTACAACTTTAATGCATAGCCCATTACAGACCCACATGTTACTTGTCCTACTCCAATAGAAATTCTAAAAATCAATATAACCCAAATAGCAGATAATCTCATAACATAACAATCCCTTCTACAAATTCATGGCAGAACTCAATTTTGCTATTCTAAAGCCTTCATTAGGATTTTCCAATTTTGGATGACAAAACTGTATCCCAATATATACCATTTTAGCATCCAGTACCTTCTAGTTACCTAGAGAAACAAGTCAGTTTGAATCTTCAGCATCATATCATAAGATTACACAAAATAAATTATAGAGCAATCTGAAACTAATACTGAGGTCTAAATTACACAGACACACATAGGTTATTAATATAATTATGTTCAAGCCAAGTTATTCTATTTACTTTATCTCCCCTGAGCTTTGACATTATCATTTAGTGGGATCATATCACCAGCCAATCTCTCTCTCTCTCTCTTGAGTTTAATATTATCACTTAGACACTTGTCAGGGACTTTATCTAGTTGAAGGTAAAAATACATTTAAATTTCAAATGATCTAACACTCAACCTGAAATTTAATTAAGGCCTACAGAGTACAGACAATTTCATTTTACCTTTTTAGAGTATAGAAGTTCTTCACACATAATCATAAAATGAAACGAGAAACCATGAACAAACAAGGAAGAAAACAGAATGCAACACCGTTTTAAATAGGCAGATCCCTCCCTCACTTCTTAACATGTAAATTTCTATAATATTTTGTTCCACTTTCAATACAATAGTTTGACTGCATAATAGAATTCATAGTTGACCATTTAATAAAATAAATAGAAAAATAATCAACACTTTTTGATATCTTACCAACATGTCATGTCGTAACAGCCTTGAGTAAGCTCAATCATTCTACAACACTTTTTGATATCAATCATTCTAGGAAGCCTCATTAATTCCTTGTGCATCCCATTTAGACTAGCATTGTTTAAGCCTTTTTCAGGTTGCACTGCTTTCTTTGTTGTGCTCACCTAATAATGTATTACAATTATTCACAAGCACCATACAGACAAAAAAATAGAGAGAGAGAGAGAGAGAGAGAGAGAGAGAGAGAGAGAGAGAGAGAGAGAGAGAGAAGGGATTGTTATGTTATGAGGAAGTGGACCAGTGATTCTCCTAACTCTTACTCAAGTTCTACATGTTATAGATACCTGGGTGCGAGTATCACTGGTCCACTTCCTCTGGTTTTTAACCTCCACTTCATCAATGCCATACAAAGAAGGATCTTTAGAGGCTATAAAAATTGCTTTGTCCAATTCATCCACCTTTATATCAAAAGAATTATATTTCAATAGTTTGAATAGGTTGCATTGTAGAAGGAAAAACCATAGTTAAGATGTGTGCGCATTTAGAAGAATTAGTTATTAGATATTAGATGATACGAACAATCTTAGAATATGTTTGCGCATTTAAAACATACCTAGAAACTAAAAATTCAATAACATATAATGAGTCGGAAATGTAATTAGGAGAAGTTGGCTAGCCTGTAAATCCATCTCTGCTTGCACTATGCTCCATCCCATTCTGGGAACCAAGAACAGCATGAAAGTCAATTATGCATTTAATATCATATTCCCTGCAACATGATAATTAGGCATATTTTTTGTTAGAAGGAAAAACAAAGTTCCAATTGTGCTATAAACCTTGAAGATAATGCTGCAAAATCAAAAACTATTGTGCCCGTGAAAATGCATTATCTAGAGCTTCAAGACTTCCTCCAATAAATGGACTCGGAGCATCAGGATTATAAGCAATCCACCACCCAACTGGTATCCTCACAGTATTTATTCCATGTTTATATAGAAATTTGAAATCCTCTATGGTGATAAAGCTATTTCTATGTCTTTTCAGTTACAACAATGAATAGGGAACACATTTGTATGTATTATTATGTATGTGATGGCGTTCATGGATGCAAAAGATTTGCACAAACAAAATATATATAAGTTTCATGAAAGGAAGTTACAGAAAAATATATGGAGACTTATTCCTATTCATCAAATGAATGACAAACTAAGTTGAATTCGCGTTCTTTCACACTTGGCTTGTTACAACCATTTTTACTCACAAATTTCATACTCACGCAAAAAAATATAGCCCATACTGCTGCAACATGAGGACTTGACTAGTAGGGCCGTACTCCACTATCAAATTCTCGAGGATTTTGGCTTGCCACATACTACTGCAACATTAGCGCTTCCTCCTCTGCCTGTACAGATATAATAATGCATGCACACACACACAAAGTGAAAATAAAAATAAAGTTGAAACTAGAAATAAATACAGAAATTCACTCCATTTCCAAAATCGATTATACCGAACACAAATTCTTAGGTGAAACACTGAAACCTGCAAGAGTCTGGCCAATTCCTCATCGGATTTCAACAAATCGGCAGCGCTTGGTTCCGGTTCGGAGTCGTTGACCGAGACTAGTCGTAGTTTGTCAGAAATGGCGACGAGATCAGAGTCATTGACCACTGGAGTATCTTGTTCGGCTCCGAAAATCTATGCAAAATTTAAGAAGAGAATCAGAGTCTAGGAAATAAATATATGAAAATTTAGGAGAGGAATTGAAACCTTTTGTTGATGAGGTGGAACGGAAGAGAGGGAATAGAGCTGGAATTGAAAAACCTGCAATAGCGGAAGAATGAATGAATTGGAAAATGAATAGGGAGAAAGATGAGTTATGGAGAAAGAGGCGCACTTCGAAGCCGTCGTCTGTGTCGTAATGGAGATCAAGAAATACCTTTGAAATACCTTTAAAAAATTTCTATAGAAGTTAATCTTTTTATTCATGTCATGGTTTTAAATTGCTGGTGAGTTAGAAAACTTTTATATTACAAAAAAAATATGGTTGTGGTTGTATTGTAATGTGTCAAAAGACATTTAATGTGTCAAGAAAAATATTATCATATAAATTTTTTATAAAAAATAATTTTTTTATATAATAAGAATAGTTTTATCTACACCAAGTAGTTGTATGTATAAGTTTTTTGAAATTTTACCTACACTCACCATTTATATGTAGAAGTCTTTATGATTTTACTTACATTAATTGAGTGTAGGTATATGTTTTTTTTGGAATTTTACCCACACCAAATGACTACAGGTGCAAGGAGATTTTACATACACTCACTATTTGTAGGTTGATTTTTTTTTTTATTGAGTTTTTCTTACACCAAACAATTAAGGTATATGTCTTTGATTTTACCTACCATAAGTATTTGTAGGTAAATGTTTTTCCTAAGTTTTACCTACACTAAATTAAACATGTAGATAAAAGTGTTTGTAGGCATAGGTTTTTTTTTTTTTTTGTAGTGGAAGTTAATTAAGTAGACTCTTTTTTTTTCCACTGAATTATTGGTAGTTGATAGTGATTTTGTTTTTAATAACAAATTCTTTCTATTCGATTTTGGATAAATCAAACTTCATAAATATTTTGGATAAATTACAACACAACTGATGTCTTAAGGTGCAACTGGTTATAATTAGATAGTGGTTTATATTTGATATATGCTAAAGTAATTCATGTTTTTGAAATGTGTATGTTTGGCTATCTATCAGTATATAAAATTTGAATTTTTTTTAATATCATGCTAGCATGTAAGTAAAATTAGTGATATGAAAGAAGAACATCCTACATATATTCCGTTATTGCGTTCTTAAAATTAGTGATTTAGAGGAAGAAAAACATTTTATATTTTGTCATTATACTAATTTAAAGTAGTACGGATCAACAACTATTGAAATATTTTAATAACATCAATAATTTTTCATGTTAATAACAATTTAAATTATTTCTACTATTTAATTTTACATATTGAATTAATATAAAAGAAAAATTATTAAATAAAATAAATGTAAAATTTTACACTAATTTAATATTATTATCTATGCATAATTTATTTATTTTTATAATTAGTTACTTTAAAATATATTTCTGAAAATAATAATATATTAAATTCATGACTTTAAAATTATAAAATAATATAATATAAAAATAAAAAAAATTAAAATTAGATATATATATATATATATATATATATATAATTAAAATTAAAAATATTTATATTTATATTCAATGTTAATTATTTAAATTATAACTAATTAGATAAATGTAAACTGATGATAGAATACTAATAGTTAGTATAAATATAAGAGTTTTTACATTATTTTTATTGTAAACTTTATTTTGTAAACTAATTTTTAAAAAAACTATAAATGTAATAATTAAATAATAAATATTGTTGTCTTCACTTTTATATAAAAATAGTTATATATAAAAATATAGGTTACAAAATTTATGGTATGATAAAGTTAACAATATTTTTTAATTTTAAATTATGTTTTTTAAAATAACCTTTTGCTCTATGATAAAAAAATTAATTATATTTTAGATTATTTTAACGGTTATATATATTGTAATACTATTGAATCATATTAAACAAGATTAATATCAAACCGTTATATATACACAAATGAGCTTTAGGATTGAATTTTATGTAAAATAAATAAATCTGAAATTTAAATTAATTTATTTGTAAAATATAATTTTTAATTAAGTTCATCTATAGTCATTTAAAGGAATTAACCCTAATTATATAGTTTTGAGACTATTTTAAATAATAATCTTCACATCAATAATAAATTAAACAATATTTGACTATGCTTAATTATATTTTTTTTAAAAATAATGTACATTCAAGTATATATTTCACAAAATAACTAAAAATATTTATAATATAATATACTGCTAAATAATGTATACTAAAATTGTCTAAGTCATTATTATTATATATAATAAAACAGTATACATTATTACTTTTACTACTATTATTATTATTATTATTATTATATATTAATATAACATAATATATTGTTCGTTTCTAGCTTTTTCTTACTTGGTTTTTTATGAGAATTTACTATTGTTTAAAGCTTTTAATAATGAAATTATTTTTAAAATAAATACTATTTATAATCATTAGTTATAATTAAAATTATATGATCATTTTCGCCGTTTATTATCAAATTGATGATTTCATTTTCTATATAAACTCTACTTCAATGAATTGTAAATATCCACCCAATTTTATTCTAGTATACTTTCTATGTTCTTCTTATTCTTTTTATTATAATATCATTTATTTTATTCTTTATTTTTATTTTTATGTATGAAAAATGATACTTGAATATGTTATTGATCATCAACAAAAATGAGGATTTAACTATGTTAGATCAAAGCTATAAGGTGGATTTATATTAATAATTGATAAAAAAAATTCATCTAGTAGCAAAATGAAACGATAACGAACAAGAGAACATCGAAAAGATAAAAGAAAAAATAAACGAAGAAAAAGTCATGATAAAATTACACACTCGATCAAATGGTTAAACTCTGTAACCAGTCCACAGTGGAGTCACTATCTGTCATCACGTAAGTAACAACATGACGACGAAATAAAAAAATAGATAAATCAGATAAATTCTTTCCCAAAAAAAAAAATTGGTGAGTCGCCACCAACGTGTATTTAAAGAAAATGTCGGAAAAACCAGAAAGGATAAGGGATGGTAGATCTACGATTGGAGAAAAAGGATTCGGAAATCGTTTACGCACGGGAAAGGTTTTGCACCTCGCACATCTGTCATGAAAACGATAATATTTAATTGAGTGTGCTAAAAAATAAAGTGACTTTTGATTATTTATCATCCCTTGAAAACATGAATTATATTTTTTTTTAGAAAAGGAAATCAAATTTTTATTTTTAGAAATAGAAGAGATTTTAATTTTTGTTTTTTTGGGTCGACTAGGGATTTACCCTCACTCTTACATATTCCCAGGTGCAATGAGAAAATAAAACTTACGTAGTTCTTTGTAGAAAAAGAACTTGTGTGTTGGTTGATTTTTCTTTTTGAAAGATTTTGATTTTGTGATAAACTTTATGGAAGCAAGTTGGAGACCCAACATGACATTTATAAAATTTACTCACACTTTATGGAAGCACCGCCAATCAGTTCGAGACCCAACATGACATGGCGAGCCTAGTCACCAACCTAAGTGGTAGGGGTAGATATATAAAGGAGGGAGTGTAACCATCAATTTAATTTTACTTCAGACTTCACAAAAATGACCTAAGCCCAAAATAGAAAATATGTGCATGTGTTAAAAATGGGGGTGTAGATAACAAATTTATTTTATATTGTAAATAGCGGTTTTCATTTTATTTCAGACTTCGTAAAATTAGGCTATTCCCAAAATGAAAAAAAAAAAGTGCATGTGTTAAATAAGGGGGCAGATAGTGGTTTCTATTTTATTTTAGACTTCACAAAATTAGACTAGGCACAAAATGAAAAAAAAGGTACATGTGTTAAAAAGGGGATGTAAACAACAATATATTCTTTTTTGCTAGGGTTGGAATCGGATTAGGGTGACCCAGCCCAACCCGTAATTAGCCAATAGAGTTGGAAAACCCTAAATGTCTAAGCCCTCTAAACGGTGCGGGAAAGGAGTCATCACTGCGGAGGGTGATTAGCCTCTCTGGCACCACCAGTGCAAGGCCTGGCAGCGCAAGGCTGCCATGGGGATGACGACGGCACGATAAAGGCACAGGGAACGCAAACAAAAATATAACAAATGGAGGAAACACAAACCACTAACAACGAAATAAAATAAAGCACAAGAAAATCAACAGTGTCGACCTATATGAATCTCGTCGGCGGCCAAGACACCCTCCGCCGAGATGAAACAAACCAAATAGTGGACTACACAAGGAAAAATGAAAAGAATGAAGGAGAAGAAGTAAGAGAGAGCCAAGGAGAGAAGAGGAAAAAAGAATATGAGACACTGAAGGAATGAGGGATACCTTGGAACCCTTCCTTTCTCTGACAGTGCTACCAAATATCACTTCTTTGTTGGTCCCTATGACACCTTCTACCCCTCACATATATACTAATAAGGAATAAAAAATTCAAATATTAATTAAAAGTATTTTTAAAACATTTTTTTACAAGTCTTTCAAAGGGGAAAAATGTTCACATTCATTTTCTTTTACATCATATTCAAACTTGTCCAAATAAATAATAAAGTATTCTCGACTCAACAAGGTCGTCTAAGCTTCATACAATTAATATAGAACATATATCCTAATGTCACATCCTATCAGAGCGTTGTGTTTCCGTGTCCTCTAGCATGAGATTCTTCATAGTCATCCACCTATTTTCTGCTCCCCCGAACACAAGTTCAAAATCATCACAGGATCCAAACACAACAACAAACAGAAAGTGAGTTATCACATTCCTAGCTAATAGAGAAACAAGACAATTAAATATACATATTATATAAATGAGATACCACTTGCTTAAACATAGCTCACGTAACTTCACCACTTCATCATTCAAAATTCACTTTTCAATCATCAATCACATTACACAATAATCTCACACTCCGATCAAGATATAATAACGCATCAATTAGCAAGCATATGCAACAGTTATGCTAAGACTCAATCCTATATGCAATGTGGTACCATGTCAGTGAAAAACCACCCTGGGGCGCTTAGGAGTACATAACAAGACACACCACACCATGGGTTTGTCATGTCACTCTCACTAAGTAAGATCATAGGGAGACCAGTCAGGGTCACGATGTTTTGCGAGAATGCTCAAACCATATGGGATCAGCATAGGCTTAAAGGAGCACTCAAACCCGATGACCCCCAAGGTCTACACTCCGAAGAGTCCGTCAGGGCCTCTCCCTCCTGATTCAGGTCCAACCCCTAAAATAATTTTTGCATGCAGACACTACTCATGAATTATACAATACCCACGACCTTACACTCGTGTTTTAAACACGTTCAACACCATAGCACTACGATTTAACACTGGTTCCTAAATAGGAAACCTACATTTTCTCTTTAACACTGCGCATCAACGCTTTTCTCAAGATAACGCTGGTCGGGTTATTGTACAATTCATAGCTTAAATCCACCATCACATGTTTACACGTATCTCACAAATTAACACATGTTCAACTTTACACTTATACTCAATCTCAATAACAATATTATAATCTCAAAGCAACATGTTATTCTACAATTCATCACATACTCACAATTTGAATCATCATTTCATATCCTCAATATAACAATTTATAATAAAGACTATCACAACATGAGGACTAAAACCCCTCAAATAATATTACACAATTATATCAAAATCATAGGTCGAAATATACAAATATCAAGAGCACAATTTATCAAGCAATTTTCATTAGGACATCAATATTTTATTTATAATCATAAAGGAAAAATTGCAATTTAACAAACATCCCAAAACAAAACCCCAATTTAATCCTCTAAGGATCCCTACACATGTTCTCACTAATCCCCAACTGTGAATAACTCATCCCTTACCTCTAAGCGGACTCACGTGTCTTCAGACAACGATAGCAGCATCTCTAGCGGTTCCCTAAGATTCCTCCAGTTTCCAAACGTCAGAGAAACGTAGAAGGGATTGAAGCCTCAATTTGGACTATCTTCATGAAATTCCTTTTTCTCTCTCCACGAACATCATCTCACAAATCCCAACGGTCAAAGCGTGCACAATTGAATTTCGAACAACATATCCAAATTTTACAACAATCCAACGGTTAACGAAACCGGGATCATAATTTTACCAAGACAGCTCTGGGTTTTTGCGGGAAAGAAAAAGGCTACAATTCGAAGGGTATTTCTCTCAGTTCAGACATGATATCGAAATTCCCAACGGTGAGAATTCTCGGAATTTGGTTGCTAACGTGGTGCTCAAATTTCACGACGATCCAACGGTGAATGAGTCCGAGATCATCGTTTTTCTGAGACAGGTTTGGTGGGCTGCGGGAAAAAAGAAAGGATTTTGAGAGGAGAAGGGAAAAAACGAGAATGAGGGAAGGAAGAGACAGCGTCAGTGTGAAAACTGACCTAACACTATTTATAACTAGGTTTACTCTATTTATTTATTTATTTATTATTTTATAAAATAAACTCTATTTTATTCTCTATCAAACCCTTTTTATTTTCTCTCAAATCATTATTTAAATTAATAATTATATCTCCTTATTTATTTATTTATAGAATCTCATCATTTTTTTAACTCTATTTATTTATAAATAAAAATTATTTTTTTAAATTAGTTTACAGAAAATGGGATGTTACAATCCCTTTCTTCTTTTTGGGATCTATGTCGCTATATCTGTCAAGACCTTTCTCTTTTACTCTTTTATGCATTGTGTTGTTTCTTTTGACCTAATGGACATTCCTTGAGAGCTCAATAGGTCGTACAATGTATTTTTTTTTTTCATTTTCTTTTTTGTTTTTTTTACTGTTTTTTTAATTTTTTTTTTTACAAAAAACAAAGTCACAATTTGTGTTTATTGATACAACGAAAATAAGTGAGTGTTGTTTGTCTGAATTGTATTTATGCATGTGTTGGCTGTGATTGAGTGTTGGAGTGAATTCAAAGAGAAAATAATCATTATTGTATTTTTTTAATCAATTAAGAGTGATTATTATATATATTTTATGTTTTTATGATTTTTATGTCTCATCATACATAAACAAAACGTAACAGAACGATTCATGCGCATTCACGGTTCAAGGATTTCGGTTAAAGTTGCATAAAACACTAGCTCACTTAATCAATTTGTTAACCTCAGCAAATCCTCGCTAGTCTGCACGTACGAATGAGTTATGAATTCTATACATAGGGCAAAGGCCTCCCACGCACTTGGATTAATTCCAATAAACGATTATTTAACCGAGTTCTTAATCTTAATATTATAAAATCTATAATATTACATAAATTTAATATTTTATATAAAAATTCAATCAGATGCGTAATTACTTAACATAATATTGAGTCTACAACTGACTCTACATATTAATATTTTTTTATATTTTTCTATTTGAACTTGAAATATTATTTTATTTGTATTATAAATAAAATTAAAATAATAAATATGTAACAATTAAAAAAATATAAAAATACAACAATTTAGAAAAGAATCTCATCATTTCTTGCAGAAGACAATATTTGCCCACTGTCATTTTTTAAAAGCTTTATAGTATTTTTTTAACCAATTTAAAATAACATTTTTTAAAAAAGTAATAAAACATAGAGCTTTCTTGAAAGAGTGAAAGACCAAGGCCCTTCTTCTTTCTTGCTTTCTCTGCCTAACGTTTCAAGCGCTCTCTCATCTAAATTAACCTTTCTCTAGCTCTATCCTACGGAAATGATCAAATATCAATTGAAAAACCCATTTTTGCATATTTTTTTATTTAAATTTTTGCTCTCGTATCTTTATTAGTATTGGATGGTGATTGACTATGCAATAGACATTGCTCCATCTGATGTAATTATTTGGTTTTTTATTCATTTGCATAAAACTCCTTTCTTTTAGTTCTTTAAAAAAAGTACATTCAGAGGAATGTATTAAGAGATTGAAATGCTCGATCTATTTTCATTGAATCCAAAGCAAAATAGAATATCTAAAACCAAACTTGACTAGACAACAAGAATCAGTAGGGCTACTTACACTGTTGTCTTTTGTCAGCGTTGATACCATACCACTGCTGAACTTGAATTCTCTCTTTCATCCAATTATTGATTGCCGGATCTGCGAGACATTACAAGTGATAGTGTCCAGTTCCACACGTGTGACAAAAAACCCATATGTTGTTGCTGCTCTACAAATTTTGTCTCAACAACTTCACTGCCTACTAATCTTTGCTTTTTTCCCCCAACAGCAACCTCCTCCGAACAACAATTTTTTCTTTTCCTAAAAGGATCAGTGAATCGAATATCCTCCATGCTACTTTGCTCTTTCAATACATGGATTCCGCATTCGTCCCACGACAGGTTACATACAATCTCTGCATGGTTCCATTCACTCTTTGATATTTCTTCATCTAAATTATCTTTCATTTGAAGACGAAAAATAGATGTAGAAGGTGTTTTGCTGAAGCAGCCATCATGGAAACGGTCATGTTTATGTTCATGTTTCTTATTAATGATCACGCTGAGAACCAGCGAATCGGAAGAATATGCCTCAAAATGTGACTTAACAATGCAAAAAGTTATGGCTGGGAATTCGTTACGGAACCAGAAAAAAATTGATGGTCCCCGACTCTGGCACTCAAACCACTCTGGAATCTTTAATATTGGCAAACTAAAGTCAGTGTGTCCAGCCTCATGCAGTTCCTGTTAGTCATAAATAATTGATCAAGTTTAGCAACATTAAAATACTCTGCAATGACCAAATTGAAAACATAAAAAACACTACCTGATTCAGCAACATGCTTATGCTTGAGGAAGTCAAGTCTGGGGATTCTGTTGCGGCGAATCTTTCCAAGTTTGGAGGAATCCCTCTAATTTCTTGAAGACGATCGCAACCACTCAAAATAAGGATAGATAAAAAGCGGCATTCTTTGATGCATTCGGGAATGACTGTGCATTTACTCCCTTCTAGCCGTAAATTCTCCACATTTACAAACCATGAGAGAAATAGCGGAAGAAGCTCATCTGACAGTTCCAAAGTGAGAGAATGAACGCTTGAACACACGACTGAGGTCAATTTCAAAGCATCGTCTGGCAATAGCCTCCATTGCAAACGGCGAGCACTAATATCATATAGTTCTGGCATCATGCAGATGTTCGAAATGAGGGTGGCAGCATCAAAGTCCATTAACTGATCAGCACTTTCGGGTCCATGATCCAACTCCAACTCTTGAAGCCGAGTAAGATTTCGAAATGAAGGTGGGAGTTTTGTTATGGGACATTCGCTCAAGTCAAGTTCTGTTATATTTTCCATCTTTCCTAATATTTCAGGAAAACTCTCGAGACTGGAACAATACGAAAGATCAAGGCTTTCAAGAGAGGTCAACTTCAACGGTGGAAAACTCTTAAGCTCTGGGCAACCTTCAGCATTCAAGATTTTAAGCTTTCCCAATAAACCAACTGAATGGTGAATTCTAAATAAATTCAGACACTCACTAAATGACAAATTTTCCAAATTTGAGAGACAGGATACATCTGGTATCTCTGTTAAACTATCACACTCGTCCAAAATTAAACTTGTCAAATTCACGAGCGTCTGCAACGTAAAAGGGAAATAAAAAAATAAGTAAATCAATAAACAACAAGTGATTATTACTACAAAACGTTAAAAAAAAAAAAAAAAAAAACACATGAATAACCATAAAGTGAACTTATTACAATACAATATCAATGAAATGAACTCAATACACTTGCCTTTTCATAGAATGGATCCAACCCGACTGACGTAAAGCTACTATCCTGTGAAGGACATCTCCGCCTTTGCTTTTTCCAGACCCGCAACCTTTTCTTAGTGAATCGAATATCCTCCATGCTACTTTGCTCTTTCAATACATGGATTGCGTATTCGTCCCACAAATATTCACAACCAATCTCTGCACGGTTCCATTCATTCTTTAATAGTTCTTCATCTAAATAATCTTCCATTTTAAGACGAAAAACAGCTGTAGAAGGACCCATGCAGCATTCGGTAACATCCAAACTTACATGATTACTTTCATCTTCATCATTAATGAACACGTTGACAGCAAGCTCATCAAAGCAAAACTCTGTATCAATGCAAACAATTATGGCTGGGAATTTGTTACGGAACCAGAAAACAATTGACTCTCCCCGACTCTGGCACTCAAACCACTTTGGAATCTTTACTCTTGGCAAATTAACGTAGATGTCTCGAGCCTCATGCAGTTCCTGTTAGTCATAAATAATTCATCAAGTTTAGTAACATTAAAATACTCTGTCAATGACCAAATTGAAAACATAAAAAACACTACCTGATTCAGGAACATGCTTATGCTTGAGGAAGTCAAGGCTGGGCATCCTGTTGCAGAGAATTTTTTCAAGTTTGGAGGAATCCCTCTAATTTCTTGAAGACGAGCGCAACCATCCACAATAAGGGTAGTTAAAAAGCGGCATTCTTCGATGCATTCGGGAATACTCTCGAGATTGACACAATACGAAAGTTTAAGCCATTCAAGAGAGGTCAACTTCAACGGTGGAAAACTCTCAAGCTTTCGGCAACCTTTAGCATCCAAGATTTTAAGCTTTTCCAATAAACCAACTGAAGGGTGAATTGTAAATAAATTCCTACAATCTTTAAATGACAATTTTTCCAATTTTGAGAGACAGGATACATCTGGTATCTCTGTTAAACTATCACACTCGTCCAAAATTAAACTTGTCAAATTCACGACACTCTGCAACGTAAAAAGGAAATAAAAAAAGAAGTAAATCAATAAACAAGAAGTGATTATTACTACAAAACGTAAAATAAAAAACACATATAAATAACCATAAAGTGAACTTGTAACAATACAATATCAATGAAATGAACTGAATACACTTGCCTTATCAAATAATGGAGCCAACCCGAGTGACGTAAAGTTACTATGGGGTAACTTGCATATAGCAAGTTGCTTTGGGTTAAAATTATGTGGCAAATCCTGTGAAGGACATCTCCACCATTCCAATACTCTTAAAGAATTCGGAAGATGTTTGGGACCTTTGGAAAAACAAGCACTCTTGATAATAAGTGTTTTGAGATTTTCCATCTTCTTTAAGGCATCTCCGTCCCATTCTACTTCTTTTCCAAATGAGGAAAAATTCATACATATGATTTCAATCTTTCCAGTCCCCTTTTAACACAAAAATCATGAATCAGCCACAGTACATGGATATGGGACTTTAAAATGCCTATTTAGAGAAATGTACACATTATAAAGCAAAAAATACTTGGGACAAGAGCATATAATAATTAAAAGAGATAATTCACGTTTAAAGATGAAAACCAAACCATTCAGTGTATTAATTTTACTTACCTTTTTTTCTTGTAAAACTTCCTTTATATCCTCATGGGACCATAACCTGCTACGTTTCCCAGGCTCTTTTGGTGATTCTCTTCGGACAATTTCTTTACCCACGTCTTCTATCAAGTCATGCAATCTCATGACCTCCTTATCATACCATGACCTATGAATGTTTATCAGAGATTTTTCAACCAACACCCCAATATCATATTTCATGGAACGACCATAATGAGCATAAAGTATATCTTGAACCTTTGCCAATTCATAATCTTTGAAGCAACAAGCAATATCAAGAAAAATACTTTTCTCATCTTCATTCAAAGCATCATAACTTACTTTAAGTGTCATATAGATACTTTTATCAGGACTTCTTTCATATCCATCTAGAACAGATTCCCATTCTTCTATACTTTTTCCAAATAAGTTGGAACCTATTACTTTTAAAGCCAATGGAAGGCCTGAAGCATAAGTTACCGCTCGATTCAAAATATCATGGTAACTTGGATCAACTTTTTTTTCCAACCCAAAAGCCTTCTGAGTAAGTAATTGAAGAGCATGTTTCTCATTCAACTCTCTCACCTTATATGTTCTTTTAACATTGTGAAGCACTAACAATTGTTCATCTCGAGTGGTGATGATGACTCTACTACCACGACCAAACCAATCAGGGCTGTCAATAATCGCTTGTAACTGTTCATGTTCATTAACATCATCTAGAACCAGAAGAACCTTCTTTTCCTTGAGCTTACGCTTTATTATGTCAGTTCCTTCTCTCGAATTTGTTACTTCAATTTTCATATCTCCAACTGTTTTAGAAAGAAGGATGTTTTGGAGACTTTCTAACCCCTTTTTGTTGGAAGTTTCTCTCACATTTTCAAGAAAGCAACAGGCTTCAAAATGGCAAGCAATGGAATTATAGACTGCGACAGCAAGTGTTGTTTTACCCACTCCGCCAAGTCCATGGATCCCCACCATGTGGACAACATCATCAGCTCCAACATCCAGAAGCGACTTTACTGCTAGCACCGGTGACTTTAGCCCAACCAGGACATCCGAAACATATAAAAGATTACGATTAAACTTGCTAGGCACCGATTCAACTATCTCCTTAATAAAATCGTATTCATATTTGTCCCTGTTCAATAAAAAAATTGTTTGAAGTCAGACTAAACACCTCATGTCCATTTGTTTGAAGTATTTTGATCCTAAGTTACAAAATTCACTCACGTACTTCACCATAAAACCATGAATTGGTTCGTGCATACCAATCACATGACTCATTTTCGAGCTTTTTCGTTAAAATTTGTAAGTAAATTCCTGATGAAGGACCAGAAACGATGGAGAAAATTGCATATTGTAACTCAAACAAAATAAACTACTTTAGAGGTACAAAAGATATATTTTGGAGATTTTTTATAAAAAAAGTTATAGCTCTTGCATATTAAAATGTTTAATATATCCAAAAAAAAGTTATCCCTTTTACCATGTTTTCTAATATTTATATTCTCACTAGAAGATGGGAAAGTGATATTTCTCTAATACACAAGTGACTTTCTTTTTTATTTTAATTACTTTAAATTTTGTTATAAAAAATACTAATTTTTATTTAAATTATTTTAAAATTTAAAAATTATTCTCATGCATATTAAAATGTTTAATATATCTAAAAATGATATTATCATGTTAAATTCCTAAAAATATAAAAAAAAATTCTGTAAAACAAACACACAATTTTATGTAATTAAAATTAATAATATATATTATATTATAATTAGAACTTATAATAAATAAATTTATATAAATTTATTTTTATATTATAAATTAAAATATATAATTTGAAAAGTGGAATTTTCTTCTCTTTACTTTGTGAATTAAATATTCTTAATTTTTTATATATAATATTCTTAATGTTTTTCTCTTCTCTTATTCGAAAGCATACACACCATCTTACAATAAAATATATAACCTTATTTTTTTGGATCACCAACTAATAACCTTATTAATATGTTCTCTAAATACTTAATTGGCAACTATATTTCAACTCCTTCAATAAGAATATTTTAATAGAAAAAATATTGTCATAATAATCAATAATTTGGATAAGTAATAATTTTCTTAAAAACAATGCATATCTCCTTGAAAGACAACATAAAGTAGAGCATCTGCCATCTAAGTATATCATTACAATTGCCCATATTAGGTTTTCTTTTTCTCCATACTACACGCTTTCTCTCTCCAAAATCCTTAAAATACACTTGTTTCAAAACTAATTTCCAAACTACACCCGATTTTTAAGATAGTTAAATGAAATTAAAACATAATAAAAGAAATATAATAAAACAAAAATAACTGAACTAACAATAACGATTCAAACATCAAAATGACAAAACTAAAAAATTACAATGTTAACTAAATTTATTTTAAGTTTTTTATTAATACAAAAATATTATTTAAAAACAAATAAAATGTTAACTAAAAAAATTAAAATTCATTTTTAAAATTACTATAATAAAAAAAATGGTCGTTGAGAAGTCGGATTGTCAGCTCCCGACTTCTCATAGGCTTGAAAATCAGATGTACTTTGGGAATTAATTTTGAAACTAGTATATTTTAAGGATTTTGGAGAGAGAAAGTGTATAGTACTAGAAAAAACCGCTCATATGCCCTGTTTGCACGAATCAGGAAAAAAAAACATTAGATAAATTATAAAATATAATGAAAGACATTTAAATAATTTTAAATTATGAATATTCATAAAATATAAATACCTTTCTATTCATCTTCATCGTGTTAAAAATTGAAATCGTAACGGATTTCACCTAAGGCTTCTAGTTTTCTTGTCATCGCTATATGTGGACCTACTACACCAAGCACCAGCTATACATAGTACATGTTTCATCTACCCAAAATTTGATAAATGAGGGCTACAGCTATAGCTTGTACAATTTACTATTTCCAGTATAAAAAAATATATATTATGGAGATTTTTTTTATAAAAAAAGTTATAGAAAATATAAATTTGTCCTAAAGAGGCTCGTTAGTAAGATCAAATAAACAATAATATTTTAAAAACAATAATAATTATTATCTTTCCTTAGTCTTATATCTAGGTACAAAAGACAATATTATTTTTTAAATAAACTTAAAATGATAATAAATCTATCGATTAAAGTGTAACTGATAAATTATATTAATAAAAAAATATATCATAAAGTTCAAATAAACTATCACAAATAAATAACATTAAGTCCAATTGTCAGTAATATTACCACTTCAAATATTTTATATGAATTAAAATTTTGTTGGCAGCTTATTAATTTATACATTAGAACATATTATAAATTTAAATAGTGTACCGGTTGTACATGATTATAATTTGATCTCTTTAAAATTGAACATTAAAGTGTGATTAGACAAGTCAAAATTAAAGAATTTAAAATAAAGTAAGTGAGGAAGGGTACGTACCCATCAGGTTGGAAATGATGGCCAGAAAAGTTAGAAACTTGTTGCAGAGCCATCTTCCAGATCTGAAGCTTCTCCATGTAATTAGACTTCAACTTCTTTTCATGATTAGCCAGTGCTTCTCCAAAACTACCTCTGTGGTATCGGACATCTGAAGGATCCACTTTATAAAAAACTGGCAAAATCGACCGATCACTCTTCCCCTTAGTAAAGTTAAGGATGTGAGTGAGTTCGTTTAAGCAAAAGGAGGAAGATGCGTAGTTTTCAGAGAGCACGATGATGAAAATCTTGGACTTCTCAATTGCCTCCTCAAGTGCTTTTGTGATTTCGTGCCCTTTCTGGAGCTCCTCGTCATCAATGAAGGTGTCAATTCCCCTTTCCCGGAGGACATTGTAGAGATTGCCAGTGAAACCATGACGAGTATCTTCCCCTCGGAAGCTGAGGAACACATCGTAGGAGGATGATCGCACAGCCATTAGAACTTCGAATAAAGGTTTCTAAGATTGTAGATGGAGGAGTGTTGGGGCTCCATTCTAATCAAACAAGAAACTTATAGGCTTAAGCTTATAGCGTTTCTGTGAAGCTTCATATCTTTTTTTTTTTTTTTTTAACTATGACCATGCGTTCTCTACGAAACTTCAAAGAGGTTTCTATGAAGTTTCCTATGTCTTTTTCTTTCACTATTTCCTTGATGGAGGAGTGTTTTTTTTTTAACTATGACCATGCGTTCTCTACGTAATTGGTATGACAGTGACCATCGTTTGGATGAAAATGAAAAGTAAACACAGACATGTCAGCCTTTTTTACTAAATTTTTCCTTTTTTTCTAAATAAACATGTCAAGATCTAGTTAATATATGATAAGATTTTAATATTAATTAAATCTCTCATATTCCATTTCAAATTCAAAATATCGTATATTTATATTTTTATAAGAAGAAAAAAATATATATAAAATTTAAAATTTCAAATATTTTAATATTTATAGAGATAGTAAAATATATTTTAAACTTTTTTTATTTCATGGATGCAGTGTTGGGTTTGTTCCCATGATCGAAGGGGCCCAAAAAAAATTTAGACAGTTATAGTGTGGAAGAAAGAAAAATTCAATTCCTTTTAACGATAGCTTTATTTTGTTAGTTTTTCTATAAAAAAACTAATTCCTAAATTTTAACTTTTCCAACACTCAAGCTAACAAAATGATTTTTAAAAAAAACTTATACGAATTATTAATTTTTATGACACAAGTTTTTTTTTAAGCCATACAGATTAATAATGCGTATGACTTTCAACTAACAGAAAATACATTTTTTTTTAAAGACTTAAGCCGGCCGGATGGTTAATCTACTTGTGACTTCGACCTCAACTAGAAGATAGTAAATTTCAGTTGACCGTGTAATAAGATAAGATTACGTTAGAAATTCATCTTGTACAAGAAATGAAAATTAAGTTGGCACTTTTGGGTGGGGTGAAGGAAGCCATGATTTTTCATCTTTGGCTGGGACCAAAAGGCTGAAAAAGAGAAAGGTTATCTGGCAGAGCAGTTAATATTGACTAGGGGCAGAAGGCATACAATTTTAAGGTCACTTTCGAAACAAACAAACCCGTGACCAAACACGGAATCATATACCTACTTTACTTTGGATCAAACACCACAAGAAAAAGGCCCTTAATAAGGGAAGGACATTTTTTAACTAGCCTTACTTTCGGCTTTTGTGCAAGTGCAACAACGTTCAGTAGTTGAACTTGAATGCACTAGGATGGATTATCCGGTCAAGAAAAACTATAGCTGGTCAACGTTGTCAGCGAATACGTGCGTGATCGACACTACAGAATTTAGCAATAATTGCCCCTACTAATATATTGGTTTCATAGATTCCTTAAGGATGATGATAATGATCTGGACAGAACCACTGTCGGATCTAGATCTTAAATCTTAATAACTCGAATTTATGACGCGTTCATGAAAGTGACAACCATATCGAACCTAAACCAAACTATTATGTTCACTAGTGGAGAGTCCGTCTAATGCACGGGACGATATTTTACTGTAAATGTTAAAAATACTATTAATCAAGATCCTGTTTGTATATAATAACATAAAAAATGTTTGTAAAAAAAGATGATGATGTCTGAAATATTTTGAAATTGTTGAAAATAATATAAAAGAAACATAGGAGATGAAGGAAAAAATATTGCGGGTTTGCAGTCTAATTATTGGTAATAGTTACTGTTTGATTTCTATTTTAGATGTTGTTCATGATTTTTGAGTATTTACATGTAAGAGGGGTCAAATTTGTATAATTAGTGGGCACATGTGACTGTGATCTGCTATACTAAATTAACCAATCATTTTTTACCACGTTGAAGCAAAAGTTCACAAAATAAATATAAATACAAAAAGATAAACAAAACACTGAACAAAATTAGCAGTACGAAAATGTGGATAATATTTAAATTTTAGTGGTGCAAAAGGGCAGTAGTAGCAAACATATTGTTTGATAACAAAAGGAAAAGTAAAGATATTGTCTGATAAGAGGACGAAACAAAAAAGGCAAATTATTGAAGCTTTTTAAAATTAAAGATGGTTATAAAAGAACTCATTCGTCGAAGTTGATGTCGTCGTTGTCCTATTCAATAACTTTTCTGATGAGCAATTCCCATGCATGCTCGTCAAAACGGTAGTAGAAGGCTACCTAATCTCCGGGTGTCAAATTTTTGTCATGAATAAAGTTGAACCATGATTGTGTGATTGCTGGGATGTCATTGTGGATGTTGAGTTGCCACTGGGTGCGTTTTGGAAGGTCGTGCTGTATGGTAATACTTTTCTTTGAACCATAGATGAATCTGGAAGCTGCTGCGGGAAGTATCTGTATGATCAACACAAAGGATGGGCAAAGAATTTGATGAGGAATGGAAAGAAAAAAGCAACAACAAACTATTATATATTGAAAAAAGTGTAGTAAAACTCACCAAAGGCTGGTTGTTCTGTATCATGTCATCTATGATATCAGTTGTAAAAATGTATGTACATACAACCGGCTTTAGGCGGGACTGGCAGTGTGTAGGTCCGTCAACATGAACCGTGAAAGTTGTATTTTTGTCAGCAACAACGAAACGTAGAATGACACTCTCATTTAGATTGTGTGCCTTTCTAAAATCGTTTAAACCATCAGCAAAGAAACATTTGGTACCAAGTGTCCTTACTCTGATGAAATGTATATTTCCATCAAAGTGGAATAACACATATTTTGGGTAATTGCGAATCCATTGCCTATGATAAGAGTATGGAACTTGTAGAAGGTTCTGCAGGCAAAAGAAGTGAAGCGAAGTAGTTGATAAAAAATGGAAATGAAGTTAAGTAGAAAATAGTTGTGTATGTGAATTGTTACCTTTTGAACACGGAAGGGTGCCATAAATCTGATGTTGTCCATTGGATCGGATGGGAACTACACGAATAATGTGAAAATAGTAAGTAACGAAAGGAACAGAGCAAATAGATATAACAACGATGAAAATGAGAAGCACACGAAATAAGTTACAATTGTGGAGCGGGAACCAGAAGTGGCCATAGTTGTTTGTTTTGGTAAGATGCGAAGAAGTTGAATAGGGAATGTAGTATATACATAGATATATGTGTGTGTGTGTGTGTGTGTGTGTGTGTGTGTGTGTGTGTGTGTGTGTGTGTATATATATATATATATAGTGGATATGTAGTATTTGTTGGGGTTGTAACTGGCGATGGTGTTAGATCGATATAAACACCGATTTAATTAACAAATTAAATGGTGACTCTCCGTTGATGGTTTCAAAAAAGAGTTGTGAAGAGTCACAACTGGTGGATGTATACAGCGCTGACGTCTCCCGTTATTATTATTTTAGAGTACGAATGTATGTTAATGATTACATCTAATGTAGTATATGGAGATACAACTGCAGTAATTGTGCAGTGCATTTATTAGAAAGGTTCCTGAGTGGTATAAGTCTTATTTGGGAGGAGAAAGCAGTTTTTTTTGTAGACAAAGTGGAAGTTCAGAAGGCAAACCAATAGCAGAGTAAGCAGGGATAGAAAGCGTGTATGTAGTGGGAAAAGTAAGCGTTCAGTAGCAATTGTGCAGCGTATTTATTAGGAATGCGGTTTCGCTGCTGATGCTTTGATTTGGAAGTAGATAAGTTGTATTTTTTTGTAGACTCTGGAAGTTTAAAAGGCAATCGAATAGTAGTGTAAGCACGAATAGAAAATATGCAGGGGTGGTCTAGGGAGTTGGAAAACATTATGATTAAATCACATTAAATTTAAAAAGGAGTTTAATTTAATTGACCATAATATGCATTTGTATGTGTAATTCATAAATGATTATGTGATTTGTAATTATATAAATAAATTACTATCAAATACACAATTTGATATTGACCATTTGATATAAATTTTCAAATAAGATTTGTAGTATTGAATAAATTGGTTGAAGTTGCATTGATTTCCCGGAAATCAGCATAGCAATTTTGCAATGCAACAACATACATGGTACATGTGTTATATGTCAGAGTGAATAAAACAATCAAACAGAAAGGTTAAATGAAATTGTATTGTACGATGAAAGAATACATGTTTATAAATTGGCAAAGACTTCCTTGTAAACAACATTAGTGGTAATATTTTTTGGATTACCGTCATTGTCATGTATGAGAATATGAAGTTCGTCTTTGCTTTTAACCCTTGAAAGTGCAACATATAGTTGGCCATGGCTAAAAACTGGGTGTGGCAAATACAGTCCTACGTGTTGTAATGATTATCCCTGAGACTTGTTTATAGTCATAGCATAAGAAACTATGAATGGAAACTGCCTCTTGATAAGTTTGAATGGCCATGGAGATTCAAAAGGAGACATATTTATTATGGGTATGTATGTCCTATTTCCTGTATTAGGCCCAGTAATTACTTCGGCCTCAATCACATTAGATCCAAGTTTTGTGATGATGAGCCTAGTTCCATTGCACAGTCCATCAGTTTGGTCGAGATTTCATATTAGCATGATTGGAGTCCCGACCTTAAGTTTTAATTTATGATTAGGTATACATGATGTTTGCAATGAATACAAGAATTCAGGTGGCAATAATGCGAAAGCAGGATTGAGCAGTTCATCTGATTTATCGATACTATCTGCGCTGCAATACTCCCTTTCGTTATTGGGTATAAGTGATAAGACATAATCATTTATTTTGTCAACAATTTCCTTTTTAGTAGCAAGAACAACTCTTTTTTGCAAGTAATATGTGTTACTATAGTTATCCATCAAGTTGGGATAAGTGGCTTCAACAATAACATGGATAGGATCACCATAATCCATTATAAGAAACTCATATGGGATGGTGATTTCTGAAAATCCGTCATTATGTTGTCCAATTTTTCCATCTCCTATGTCAAGTAGCCATTCTGAAAATTGTTTGAGCTCTTCATTGTTGGCCTATTGGGGAGCAGTTGATAGCAATCTCATGTTTTTTGTGAGCTTAAGAATTTGGCAATGGTCCCAAATGTATGATGCATTTATAGTTGCATGAACGATGTCTGAGTGATTACCGTTTGGAACAATTGGCAAGATCTGTCGGAAATCTCCACCAAAAACAATAATTTTTCCTCCAAAAGGCACATTGTTCTGCATGATGTCTTTAAGACTTTTATCTAGTTCCTTAAATGCAAATTTGTGACACATTGGAGCTTCATCCCAGACTATTAGTTTTGTAACCTTTAATAATTCAGCTAACTCACTGCCTTGATGAATATTGCATGTTGAATTTTGTGTTGCAGGGACTGGTATAGCAAATTTGGAATGTGTTATCTGACCACCAGGCTAGAGTAATGAAGCAATTCCACTTGAAGCAACTGTACAAACAATTCCACCATTGGAGCATATAGCAGATGATAAGGTTGTCCAAACAAATGTTTTGCCAGTTCCACCATATCCATAGAGGAAGTAAACTGCAGCTGATTGAGTGTTAACTACACGCATAATGATATCGACAATAGTTTTTTGCTCATCTGTAATTATATATTGACATATTAAGAAATAGTAATATATGCTACTATGATTAAGGACTTGCTGAATAAAATATGTTATAATTTGTGAATACCTGTGAGCAAATGGTATGCTGTGTTGAATTCTGCTGCTAGCATTTCTTTGTCATATGCC
The DNA here is from genome assembly GCF_000004515.6 of Glycine max. Classification (NCBI taxonomy): domain Eukaryota; kingdom Viridiplantae; phylum Streptophyta; class Magnoliopsida; order Fabales; family Fabaceae; genus Glycine; species Glycine max. The sequence goes on from NC_038252.2 coordinate 29,575,497, forward strand.
ATTTCATTATGGATCAGTTTATTATGATGTTGGTTGGGTGCATATCCTATTGGGTATGGCATGGATGGAAAATCTCGCAAGCTCCTTCTATTGGCTTGTAGCATATTCTCAATCTCAGTCAAGCATAAATGAATTGTTTCCTTTTCAGTAAGGTGGATACCTGTGATTAGTAAAATAAGAAACACAATGATTATGAGTAAACAATAATTATTGAGAATATATAAGATTACCTTGTTTTCTATGATTGAATGTGATATCATCTGCCATCCATTGCCATGTCTGCTACCAAACATATTCTGGTCTGTCCATGGTGTTCATAAATAAAAGCTTGACAAATAATTTTCTTAGGTAGTGTGCAGTACCCCAATTATTAACTTCTTGTAAAGCACTAATAAATTCTTGATCACTACCTAGAAAGCCTTTTGCAAAACATGCTTCCCTAAATGTAGCATATAGGACACCATTGACTGTTCTAATGTCACTGTAAGACTATGCACCTTTGGCAGTGGATAGCATCATTCTAAGGTAAAACAGTTCACCAGCTGAAGGTAGGACCCATATGAGTCTGCTTATTGTATTCCCTTGTTTTCTTGGTTGCCAGCATCTTTTGCGGGCAACATAAACAAATCTTGAGATATATTGATGATATGTAAGATCCCGTCCATAAGAACATACTATGTTAGAATGCATCTAGGCTATGAACATGGATTCTTTGATTGTGTTCTTTGATAGGACTTCACCTATTTGTTGATCATCTGTCCAGTAAACATGTTGTTGATTTTCAAGGTGGAAATATAGCCGCTCTACTGCTGGGGAACGCCCATGCATTGGGAATGCGAAAATTTTCCAACATGCTTCTGGGGGAGATACATATCTAATGATTCAAGTAGCATAGATATATTGTTGAAGATAGAGTCAGACGTTGGTAAGTTTGAGTAAAATATATAACATTTAATAAATGAATTTATGTAAAATGATGTTTTTATTTTAATCAGGTAAGAATAGAAGCATACCTGCAATCAAGATATGGTTGAATTTCATCTTGAATCTGAGAGTGATCACCATTCGTGCTGTGATGATTTTGAAGAGTAGCTCTGATACGGTCAGAACCTTTGTTGATGTATTTGAACAGATATTTAATGGATGTACTTTGATTACACCATTCCACATTTAGGTGTGTTTTATACTTCAATAAGAGTTGTGGATTGTATGGTACAACAAATCTGTTATCTAGTTCAATTCCATTTTTCATTACTGTACGTCCATCATTTCTCCTCCTATAAATTAGGAATCCAGCCTGGTCAACAATTGTTGCTCCATGAAATTTTTTTGGAAAACATCTAATACACTTTCCATTGACCATACATGGTGATCTTTTATTTGCAAACCCACATGGTCCATGCATCATATGGTTGGAGACAATTTCAAATAATTCTGGCTGGGTGCGTTTGTTAGGTATTTTTGCTGAAATGATTTGATCAATATCCTCTGGATTTGGTAATTTGTTTGAAGGGTGCAGAAAGATTAAAATGTGGGCGTGTGGCAATCCTCTTTTTTGCCACTCAATTATATAAATAACTGCAATAAACTTGCATCAGTGATACTATAAACATCAATTTAGAAAGTAGGGAAAAAGTTGCATAATTTTTTATCACTTACATCCAATAATGTTACCAAAGATATTGGCATGTTTTAAGTCATTCATCAAATGATTGAGTTTTATTTTGAAAACTTGTGTGATAATATCAGGGTAATTATTGGGGGTGAGATTGGATTGTGTGACCTTGCATTGTATTTCTGGCCATGTTGGATTACATGTTATTGTTAAGAATAGGTCTGGAAATCCAAGATGTCCACAAATTGTCATGCTATCAAAATGCAGTTGCTCCATATATCTTTGACTACCAACAAAACTACTTGGCAGTATGATTCTCTTTCCTTTGTCCCTACCAAGTGTTTCAGGATGATCATTAGAGGCAGTTAAATTGATGTATTTGTCAACCCTGAGTTGTTGTTGATGTTGTCTCACATAGTTAAGTTTTTGAGACTCAATCATATAATATCCATCAACAATCCATTGCTGAAATAATCTTCTGGAATGAAGTATAGTCTGGGGTTCGTTGGTTCTTGACTGTAGCCTGTAACAAAAATATTTGCGCAATGTGACTTTTTTCCTCTTTGCAGTATGTATATTGGCATGATCTTTGTGAGGTATATCTAGTCTGTAACCATCTTCTCCTTTTGGGTATAAAAGTGGATATTGCAAAGGCAATTATGCAGGATGAAGTTCATGTATTCTCTTCAGAAGTCCGGATTGTTTTTCTATTATGATATCTCTTTTATCAGCTGAGTGTTCATCACCAACAATCAAAGCAGCAACTTCAATGGTTGTTGGTAAGTTATACAACCTTCCGTATGTTTGCCTTTGACTAATCAATTTTATCTTTAGGTCTGGAAGTGTAGCAGATTGCAATTTGTCCCTAGCCATCATAAACTTTTGGGCATAATGATTGTGATGATCGAGCATGTCTTTAATTGCAATGATAATCTGTTCATCAAGCATATCGTGCATGCTGTAAATTAAAAATTAGTCAGAGCAGTATAGGCAGCTATTTGAATATGTAAATTTATATAGGTGTAACATAAGTATAAATACTAACGGATTTTGTGAAAGTCTGTTGATGATTTCATTGTCTGTATCATAAATATATAGTTGTGCAAACTTAGGTGGGTTATTAGGCATAGGGAGGAGGCTGCCAATAAGATGATGTGTTTGGCCATGTATACGGAAAGTTGGAGGTCCCTTTCCAGTGTTATAGGATGTGTCATATTTGATACCACGAGATGTGAAAGCAAACATTAGATTATACATTCGTATGTACTGCTAGAAATTCCTAGCTTTAGGATCCTGGTATTTGAAAAGTAAATAATTCAATGGATGAGGTGGTTCATGCAACAAAGGCAACTGTATTTTTCCATCAGAACAACATAATGAAAACCTTGGTTTCTGGGTTTGTTTGTCTTTATTTATCCTCTCATCATACCACATCATAACTTTACAATGTGGGCATTCCCATACAGGATCTCCAATATCAATGTAAGCACCACCTATAAATAACATATGAATAATAATTATATATATCAAACACATTTGAATACATTTTATAGTTGGAAGATAAAACCTGTATTTTGGTATGCAAATGAGGCAGATAGAAAGCTCTGTTCATCGTAATCATCAAAGATCATCTATTGTTGGGTCATTGAATGAGTATTCTATATATATTGATATAGTATAACACACATCAGCCGAAACTATTTGATTTATTTATTTGATGATGGAAGAAACACAATAAAAATAAATATAAATAATGGATAAATACCTATATTGATGTTTTCCTGTGTGATATTTACATCATCATTGGTGGAATCTGAGATGTCATGGGTGACAAATTGATCATCGTGTGTAGTGTTAGTTGGTGTGTGATGTTCATCTGCATAATAAACAGACAATATGACATCCTATATATAAGTTGACTGTAGAATAAAATTTGAAAAGGATGTAATAATAAACAAAATGTGCGTATGTAGATATTTAATAATAGCATAACAAAAAAAAATACCTATATGAATGTGAGACTGTGTGATATTGGAATAACGATCAGTGGCTTGGCATGTGGATGTACAAGGAGTTGTTATATTTTTTTATTGTCATAACATGACATCAAATTCCTCTGGATGGAAGAAACATTGACTGTATGTTTTTTCGAGCAATGTCCAGAATCATTTATAGATAAAGTTCTGTGTGGTGGTGGTGTACATTGGAAGCTTGTAGCGGGGTTATTATTATCGTTAATGGTTGGACTACATTGTGAGATACACTGCAAGTTGTCTATAACAATATTTTTTGTAAGTATAATATTAATATGAAGAATAATGTACAAATTAGAAATCTATATTAATTGTTACCATTAGTGGCTGAACGTTGTGTTTTTCGTTGTAAAATAGTTTTCCTACGCTTCCTTCGTTCAACATACTTGTCCATGAGTAGTTTGATTTCTGCAACAACTGGCTTATAATTGCCAACCAACACAAAAATCAAACGTTGAAACCGAGTTAAATAAGTTGGTGTAGTAGGTTGATTTTGAAATGATACCAATATTATAGTTATTTGCATTTGTATGACTGAGTAAAGGGGTATCTATTTGCAATCGAAAAAGCACAATAACATAAAATAGTAGAAAAATTTGTATTGAAAGATGCATTAAATTTCATACTCAATGTTTTAGTCTAGTACGAATGGTCCGCTGCTGTAAAATGTTAGGTTTGCAAATTCTCTGCTGTGCGAACATTTATGATCATCTTCTTTCTTTTTGAAGTCGAAAACATGTAGTGTTTGATGAGGGAGGAAACAAAACGTTCGAAATTAAATGGTGCATTTCTGGATGAATTGAAAGTAACAAAATTTTTTAACAATTGTTTTCACAGCACTAATATTGATATTGATTGATGGACATCAATGGGGGATTGACAAAGGCCATCGAATGAGGGAAATAAGTTTATACAGTTGGTGAATCCACCTAACGAATCAAGCTTAGTCAGTGTTGCTGGTAAAGGTGTATCTAAATTTGTTTCATTAAATGCATTGAGTGTGACATCCCAAAAAATAGCCGCCTATAAAACGCAGAACAATCATACCATATGTTTTTATAGCTGTACACATTAAATGCATTTGCAGATAATGAGGTCAGTAACAAAATAATAATAATTGTAAGCATTGAAAAAATCAGAAAGCAATAGACATATATTAGCGCCATTATTGTTAGTGTTTTGTATATATGTGAATAATAATAATAATTTTTGGAAGCCTGGGATACGTTAAGCATGGGATATTCATTTAAAATATGAATAAAATTATTATAATTATTAATATAACTCATGTAATGAATTCATGAATTTTAATTGTGTTGTGTTATAGGCTAAGTAAATAAAAATGATTTTGTGTGTCGGTCCACAATGTTTTACGTAGGTAGATAATAATACTAACACTAATTGAATTAAAATTTAATACTACCAAAAGCAAGACGTTAAACAGCCGATTAAGAAAAATGTTTATTCAACCATATATAATATTGATTCAAGTGGTTCAACAAATATGATATTGTGTAATATGCCAACATATATGAAAGTAAAAAAGAATATCGATTTTGCGATGGACAACCAAAGAAACGAAACACTGTTATAAGTGTTATCCGTCTTATATATAAAAATATAAATATGAATATAAGAATAAGAATAAATAAATAAAAGCATTAAATGAGATAAGCTAATATTTGGATATATCCCAACATTTGGATATATATAATATTAAAACGGTAAATATGACAGGAGGATATTCCATGAAAGGTAGTATTTTGCATGTCATACAGTCAAAGTTGACTTAGTAACATCCAAACAAAGCAAACCAAATCGATTTATATGTTATCGTATCGCAATTTGAACAGTTAATTGATATGGTCCGATGTAATCGATTTAATAATTGTAATGGCATTTGCGATAGTAAAGAGTATGAGACGGATGAATACCAATGAAAAGTCAAAGTTTAAATAAATATTCACATATATATTTGACATTCGATTGTTTATACATCATTGCTATCAAATGATGGTGGACCGCACAAAATATATTGTCATATGTACTCAGTTAGCACATTCAATACGATGGAATTGATGTTAAACAAAACATAGAAGCTGATACCACAAGATTGTGCAACCACTAATTACTCAGCTTTGATATGTTTGTTAGTTGATAACTGATACTGTGTATACTTATCAAAATCAAAATCAGAACTGGTTTGCTGACAACTAATCCTTTTGGTTGGAGTTAAACAGGTCGAGTTCCCCGGATCATAATCAGCGGAATGTGACAACGATGGTTGTGGACAGATTTAGTAATAAATATATTAAGAACAATATGATAACTAAATATTTGGCATCATGCAATAATAGTTAAAAACATCTGCCAATCCCCCACCCATGAAAATATTGAAACAAAAGACTCACCGTGGGAACTAAAATTGGTGGTGAACTTTCTGGCTCAACAACTATTGCTTTTCCCTTACTTGATTGTTCCTGTATGAAAAATATTAACACAGGAAAAACACCATTTATTGTTGTTGACCTTATATTGTGATAAACTTATTTAGTTATTACCTTGAACCCAAGGGTGGCTGTCAATGATTCAATATGATGGAGTTCTTCACTCACATCCAACACAGATGATTGGCGCAATTGCGAACGGAACTTAAATCTAACAGCCCAAGTTTTGGACAGAATTTCATCAACACAGGTTGGAAACACCTTAATATCGTCCCCAGCCTAGACAAGTGAAGTAATTGGTGTCAATGACAAACCACAAAATCAATATTTAATATATGGTTGTATTGTGTATAACATACCGCTATCAATTCATCTCGACATTTTGCAACAATCTTACCGAACAGCTTAATACATGTTGCATCCCAGAGAAGGAAGTTTCCTTTGTCCTCATTATGCTCCATCCTAACATTTAATTTATACCTTGGCATCCATAGAAGTTTCAGGAAAATTTGGTAAAACAGGGAAGCGCGTAAGTAAATAATTAGTGCAAAAAATGATGATGACTAACCGTGGAACTGTATCGATGACAGTGGTATGGAAGGAATGGAAAGCTGAGCCACTTTTTGATGGATCAAATGTGGTGGTACAGTTAGGACAATTGTCATAACTCCATGGAGCATCAATGATGATTTCATCAATTATTCCAATAGTCAAGTAGTAACAATCTTGTAACACGATAAATAATAGATGAGGTAACAAAGATGCGGTAAAGCCCACATTAACAAAAGCATTGTTCAATTATTAACCTGTCTGAGATTGTTGATTTCACCTATACTGACCACCCGAGCATTGTGCAAAAACTTCTCCACCATATTACTCTGGCTAGATTGGGACTGAGAACCACCTTTATCATGGATTATCCTACCACAATGAAATGGGACAGACAAACTGAATGGACGACAATATAAAAAAATAGAATGAGACCATTAAAACGTATAAAAAATGCAAAGAAACAAAAAAAATGAGCGTTGCAGCATCGCAACACTTCCAAAATGTTAAATTAATGACAAACCTTTGACGAAATTGGTGTATCTTTGCAATATCAGCGTTGACATACAATCTAGATCCAAATTTGTTATTTTGCACGCTTAGCGGATACTCGTCTGGAATGATATGCATCAATATCATCAACAACATACGTTTTTATCACCCAAAGTGAATAAATATGCAAAACAAAGACGAACCAATATCAGACGTACCTGTAGCATCCTTGATTTTACCTAGGGTCAACATAACAACCAATGGTTCCTGAAGCAGAAGGTTTTTGTCAATAGCATCATGTAGCTGAATATCAAAGTCCTCCCAAACTGTCATTAAAATGTCGCAGTTACTATGACCACACAATCACAATCAGCATGTTAGTTGTTGCTAACCCATTCATCATATATCATATATCATATATCATATTCATATAAAATAATAAAGAGAAGCTGGAATGGTCTGATTTGGTTAGTGTGAGAAGATATATATATATATATATATGTTAAATTAGGACATTTGAATACCTGTTATCTCTGAGCCTGACTGTCATCCTGTGAGGGGGATTAACTATCTTAACATCGATGAGATCAGCAACCACACCAACAATGTCTTGTCAAACATGGCCAGCCAAGACAAACGTTAGTCTGAGACAAAGATGCATATCAAGTTGTTGGTTAAACGAAAAAGTAAACAATCTGACCCACTAAAGTATGGCGGGGTGCCAGGCCAGAGATTATATCAGTAAAAGGAGTAATCAGATAAATATTAGAAGGAATTTTTGGACGGTGGAATTCCTTGACAGATGTAGTTTTCAGGAAATAAACCAAATATGGAACTGGGCTGACTCAGTATTCAGATTGGTTGTCAACAATCCTCAGGTTCTGAATCAAATACGAAGAACCACAATGTAACTTGTCCCGCAACTCAGTGAACAGTTCTTGCTAGAGAGTAGCCCCAATTTTTGAACCCTGAAACACTTAAACCATAAAATGAAGTGACATCACATACAATACAAATGAGTAATAACAACAAACAGAAATAACACAACAATAACCGTTTGGTCCATAAACACCATCTCAATTGCTTGTTTACTATTTTTCTTTCGAGCTTGCCAAAGATCTGTGATACGAACAACTATTTTCTATGTCCCTTTTCTGGTGTGTAAGTCAGATATGAGATTTTCTTTTCGAGACATGGCTACAACACAGATAATAATGACCATTGGGAATGACAATAAGACAGACAAATACAGAGAAAAAAGGATGCACATTAAAGCAGGATCAAATAGTGGGAACAATGCCAACGTCGAAAACCTTTTTGTCTTTTCAAAAAACAGAGTCAAACAGGAGCAAATAAGGGGAACAATACGAACATCGAAAAACTTTATGTTCAGAATAAAACAGAAAAGAACAGGGAAATAGTAGAAGACAAAATAGTATTGACAATGGAAAACATAGTCAAACGCAAACCCAAAAATAGTGTACTTGCATCATTTTGTGAGCAGAGACATTTTTTAAAACCAACAAACAAATGGGCAGAGAATCAAAAGGAACCAAATACAAATTTGGTCAATGAAAGGAATGGAAAAAGAAGAGCAAATGCATAGCTCAAAACGTGGTTAGAACAAAATAACAACAGACATTAGCAAACCTTATTAGCAAAGCTTATTGGTTTTACAAACAGTGGCAAACAGGAGCAATCCGAAAAAGAAAGTTGTAGGAAAATAGAAACCTGGATAGGAGAAGTAAATAGCAACACACGTCACAAAAATCCAAGAAAAAGGTAAAGGGTAACAGAAAAGAAGGATGGAAGAAAAATAGAGGGAATAAAATCAATCAAAACGGACAGAAACACAAAAACCAAATACAAACCTGGAGAAAGAATAACGAAATGACAATTCGAGAGCTGGATATAGAAGAAGTTAAACAGTAGTAAAAAAAATGAGAATGAGACAAAGGTCACATTTGTTTTCAGTCCAAAGCAATATACAACCAAAACAAATGAAAATCAAAATGAGACAAAGGTGATGATTTTTTTTCAGTTTTTCAGTACAAAGCAATATACACAAAAACCAACTACAAAGGTAAAGCTTTAAATAGATGACAACCAACATAAAGGCCAAGAGGAACCAAATACAAACCTGGAAAAAGAAGAAGAAAATCGGAGCCCGAGACCTGGATATAGAAGAAGAAAATAGCATGAGACGTTCGCAAAACCGAAGGATAAAAGATCATCTGTAACCGGAAAATAAATATGCAGAAGAATATAGGGAAACACAAATTTTGATACATGAATAAATACGAACAGAAACGCAAAATGGCAGAGGATGGTTGGTACACAGTCGCGAACTAAAGCATAATCAGACAAAGGCGACGCCTTTTTCAGTTTCCCAGTCCAAAGCAATACACATAAAAAACAAAGAAAAAGGTGAAGGTTTTTAACACATGCATGCAAACGACCATAAAGGCCAAAACGAACCACATACAAACGTCGGAAAAGAAGAACAAAATAGAAACAGTAATAGGCATCAAAACGAACAGAAAGGCATAAACAGTAGCAATGTAAATCAGAATCAGACACAGCTAACACATGTTTTCAATACTTCAGTCCAAAGGAATATACAAAAAAGGGAAAAAGAAATAAAACAATTACATGCAAAGGAGCGACAATGAAAGGGAATGAAAATACAAAAAAAAAAGTGAGGCAGCAGGAAGCAAAACAAAAACCCATGAACAAAAACCGAAACCGAAAAAGGTAAACAGACAATGAACACATAACCGTTTAAAAAAAAGCAAATGCAACGCAAACCGAAAGTTCAGAAAGCAAGCCCAAAGGAGAGAAAGAGTGAACGGAGTGAGAACGACAATAGAAGAAAAGAAGAAGAAATGGGAAAAAACCCAGGAGAGTTGGAGGTACGGAGTAGGAATGGCAAAACAATGACAATATGGGAAAAGAAGAAATCGCAAAAAACCCCGACAGTACAGCTGTAGGTACGGGCAAAAAATTGGAAAGCGATTTATGAGAGGGTTTATGATTTTTTTATTGGACAGGTGTCAACAGGACAAAGATCCGATAGTCAGGGCCTTGTTTGTATAATTATAGAGATTACGAAAACAAAAACTAAAAGAAGAATGGAAGCAATAATTGGAAATAAAAAAAGAGAGAAATTAAATGAACTCACTGAGTAAGCCAACAAAGTTTTTTTAACATCTCATTTTTCATAAGCCAATTTAAAAATAATTTTTATTTTTAAATAAATAGAGTTTTAGAAAAATGATCAGGTTTTTATAAATAAATAAATAAATAATAAGAAATAATGATTTGAAGGAAAAAAAGGAACATTTGATTTATTCATTTGATAGGGAATAAAATAGAGTTCTTTTTTATAAAATATTAAAAACAAATAAATAGAGTAATAATAAGTTGTGTGTGCTCTAGGTATAAATAGTGATATTAGGTCAGTTTACAATGCATCTCTTTCCCTCATTTTCGTTTTTATCTCTTTTTCTCTCAAAATCCTCTCTTTTTCCCGCAGATCACCAAATTTGTCTCAGAAAAACGACGATCTCGGACTCATTCACCGTTGGATTGTCGTGAAATTTGAGCACCACGTTCGCAACCCAATTCCAAGCATTCTCACCAGTGGGAATTTTAATATCATGTTAGAAATACCTTTCGCATCGTAGCTTTTTTCTTTCCCGCTTAAACCTAGAGCTGTCTCGGTAAAAATATGATGCCGGTTTCTCTAACCGTTGGATTGTCTTGAAATTTTGATATGTTGTTCGAAATTCAATTTCTCATGCTTTCACCGTTGGGATTTGCGAGATAATATTCTTGGAGGGAGAAGAAGGAATCGTATGAAGATAATACAAATGAATGCTTCAATCCATTGTCCGTCTCTTTGACGTTTGGGAACTCTATCGAAGCAGTCGAAGGAAAAAACTGGAGGAATTTCAGGGAATCGCTAGAGATGCTGCTATCGCTGGCTGAAGACACATGAGTCCGCTTAGAGGTAAGGGATGTGTTATTCACAGTTGGGGATTAGTGAGAACATGTGTAGGGATCCTTAGAGATATCAATTGGAATGAGTTTTTGGGTGTTTTTGCAATTTTCATTTTATCCTTATAATTATTACAGTGAATTATATATGTTTCATGAATCAATTGATGTCCCAATTAAAAACTGCTGTGAAATTGATGTGTTCTTGTGTTGAGTGTGAATCTCTTAGAAAAATTAAGCTCCTTTTATTAACGTAAATTATATTTTAAATAATATTATTCAATGACTTATTTTATACAAATTATTATTTTGTTCTAATTTTTCTACGATGATGATCAACATGTTATGTGTATATAATCATTGTAATACTAGAATAATAAATTAAAGAAAATTGTAAGGTTAATGCCTAGTAGTAATTTCTTTTGATGTAATATTAAATTAATTGTTATAGAAATTCTTTGATTAACAATAATGTAGTTTAATTTACTATACACATATACATATATATGTTTTGTATCATGCAAATATTATTATGGTGTGATGTGTATATGAGTTATAAGGTGTAATAAGTTATTATAATGGTATTATAATATTATAGTAAAAATTGAGTGGTACAAAATTGAATGTGTCAATTTGTGAGATACATGTAAAAATGAGATGGTTGATGTGATATTATGAGATGTTAAATTGTGGGCATGATATTTGATTGTGAATAAGTGTGTGTGTTTGATACTTAATGTGACAATAATTATATTGTGAGTTATGAATTATACAATAACCCGACCAGTGTTATCTTGAGAAAAGCGTGGATGCGCAGTGTTTAAGAGAAAATGTAGGTTTCCTATTCAGGAACCAGTGTTAAATTGTAACGCAATGTGTTAAACGTGTTTGAAACACGAGTGTGAGGTCGTGGGTATTGTATAATTCATGAGCAGTGCTTATAAATGAAATATGTGATGAATTGTGGAATAATATGTTGCCTTGAGATTATAATATTGTTATTGAGATTGAGTAAAAGTGTAAAGTAGAACAGGTGTTGAATTGTGAGATACGTGAAAACATGTGATGGTGGATTGTGACATTATGAGATGTGAAATTGTGAATGAGTTTTGGTTGTGAATAAGTGTGTGATTAACTCTTAATGTGACATTATTTGTGTTGTAAGCTGTGAATTGTACAATAACCCGACTAGTGTTATCTTGAGAAAAGTGTAAATGCGCAATGTTAAAGAGAAAGTGTGGGTTTCCTATTTAGGAACCAGTGTTAAAGAGAAAGTGTAGGTTTTCTATTTAGGAACCAGTGTTAAATTGTAGCGCAATATGTTGTACATGTTTAAAACACAAGTGTGAGGTCGTGGGTATTGTATAATTCACTAGCAGTGTCTGTGTGCTAAAATGATTTTAGGGGTTGGACCTGAATCAGGAGAAAGAGGCCCTGACGGACTTTTCGGAGTGTAGGCCTTGGGGGTCTCCGGGTTTGAGTGCTCCTTTAAGTCTATGCTGATCCCATATGGTTGGAGCATTCTCGCAAAACATCATGACCCTGACTGGTCTCCCTATGATCTTACTTAGTGAGAGTGACCTAACAAACCCATTGTGTGGTGTGTCTTGTTATGTACTCCTAAGCGCCTCAGGGTGGTTTTTCACTGACTTGATACCGCATTGCATATAGGCTTGAGTCTTAGCATAACTGTCTCATGCGCTTGCTAATTATTTATTATGAAATTGATGTGTTATTATGTCTTGATCAGAGCATGTGATTCTTGTGTAATGTGATTGATGATTGAAAAATGCGATTGATGGATGAAAAGTGAACTTTGAATGACAAAGTGGTGGAATTACGTGAATTACGTGTAAGTAAGTTTTATTTGGTTTATATTATATGTATATCTAGTTGTCTTGTTTCTCTATTAGTTAGGAATGTGATAACTCACTCCCCGTGTGCTGTTTGTGTTTGGATCCTGTGATGATCTTGAACTTTGTGTTCGGGGGAGCAGATGACTAGGTAAATTGCTTTAAGGAATCTTGTGCTGAAGGACGTCGAGACACAATGCTCTGATAGGATGTGACATTGGGGTATAGGGTTTTATATTAATTGTATGAAGTCTTAGATGGTCTTGTTTGAACCGAGATGACTTTATTATATGATGTAGAAGAAAGTGAATGTGAACCTTTTATCCCTTTGAAGGGCTTGTATTTAAAAATGTAAAAAAATACTTTTAATTAATATTTGAATTTTTATTCCTTTGTTAGTATATATGTGAGGGGTAGAGGGTGTCATAGTTTGTGACAGAGGCCATTGAATAGTTATCACTCACAACTCAATGCACACACATTTCAATTGATCTAACAATTTAACACATATTCAATTTGTTACTTACACATAGTTCATCACACTTCCATAATCCCAAGACAACACATTATCACGCCTCTTGCATCATATACATGTTAGACAATAATAATATTAATATGTTATATTCGTATGATTAAATCCCTCAATCAATTTCACATAATTATATCAAAATCAAAAGAATCAAAATCATAGGTCAAAAACACGAAAAATACTAAGAGCACTCAATTTTATTAACCAAGTCATTTTAGAACATCAATTAGTCCGTCAAACACAACAATTTTGTAATTATAATTATAAAGGAAGAATTACAATACAATAAATATTCTAAAATAAACCCCAATTTGATCATTTAAGAATACTTACACATGTTCATTCTAACCCTAGTTGCAATTAATTAATCTCTTACCTCTAAGCGGACTCACATGTGTAATCCGACAGTGATAGCGATGTCTCTAGCAGTTCCCTAATATTTCTTAAGCTTTTTCTTTGGTTTCTCGTCTAGGGTTTTCAATTATTAGAGAGAAGGAGAAGGGATTATAACCTAAAATTTACTGTCTCCGTGCGAGAGACATTTTTTCTCCGTAAACATTATTTCACAAATTCCAACAATGGGGATGTGAGAAAATTTTAGGATGATCCAGCGGTGAACGAGTCTGAGATTGTAGTTATACTCAGACAGGTTTGGGTGTATAGAGAAAAATGAGAGTTTTGAGAGAAAAATAAGAGAAAACAAAGTCAAGAGAAAGAGAAAGCATATAAACATATGGTAAATATAAAAAAACTAACTTAATATGTTTCTATTTATAACTAGGGTACTTATTATTTACTCTAATTTTTTTTATTTTTTATTTTATAAAAATAAACTCTATTTTACTCTTTGTTAAATGAATAAATAAAATATTTTTTATTTTCTAAAAATACATATTTATTTTATTTACCTCAAAAATTATTTTAATTAATAAAATTATTTCTTCTTATTTATTTAATTACAAAAACCTCATTATTTTTCTAAAATTATATTAATTTTTAAATAAAATTCTTTTTTTTATTTTAAGAAAAACAAAGTCACAGTTTGTGTTTATTGATACAAGAAGAATAAATGAGTATTGTTTGTCAGAATTGTGTTTGTACATGTGTTGGCTCTGATTAAGTGTTGGAGTGAATTCAATGAGAAAAGAATAATTATTGTATTTTTTTTCTAATCAATTAAGAATAGTTATTATATATATTTTATATTTTTATCATTTTTATGTCTCATCATAAATATGTAGCATGTATCAATTGCTATTGTAAGAAAAAAAAAGGAGGGGGGAATGACTCTTAGACTAAGAGAAAAAGATCAATCATTATGGGAGTGATTCTTGATCTAATCACAATTTCAATTAAAATAAAATAAAAAATATAACAAAACGTAACAGAACGATTCATGCGCATGCACGGTTCAAGGATTTCGGATAAAGTTGCATAACACACTAGCTCACTTAATCAATTTGTTAACCTCAGCAAATCCTCGCTAGTCTGCACGTACGAATGAGTTATGAATTCTATACATAGGGCCAAGGCCTCCCACGCACTTGAATCAATTCCAATAAACGATTATTTAACCGAGTTCTTAATCTTAATATTATAAAATCTATAATATTACATAAATTTAATATTTTATATAAAAATTCAATCTGATGCGTAATTACTTAACATAATATTGAGTCTACAACTGACTCTACATATTATTATTTTTTTATATTTTTCTATTTGAACTCGAAATATTATTTTATTTGTATTATAAATAAAATTAAAATAATAAATATGTAACAATTGAAAAAATATAAAAATACTACAATTTAGAAAAGAATCTCATCATTTCTTGCAGAAGACAATATTTGCCAACTGTCATTTTTTAAAAGCTTTACAGTATTTTTTTAACCAATTTAAAATAACATTTTTTAAAAAAGTAATAAAACATAGAACTTTCTTGAAAGAGTGAAATGATCAAATATCAATTGAAAAACCCATTTTTGCATATTTTTTATTTAAATTTTTGCTCTCGTATCTTTATTAGTATTGGATGGTGATTGACTATGCAATAGACATTGCTCGATCTGATGTAATTATTTGGTTTTGGATTGATTTGAATAAAATTCCTTTCTTTTAGTTCTTTAAAAAAAGTACATTCAGAGGAATGTATTAAGAGATTGAAATGCTCGATCTATTTTTATTGAATCCAAAACAAAATAGAATATCTAAAACCAAACTTGACTAGACAACAAGAATCAGTAGGGCTACTTACAGTGTTGTCTTTTGTCAGCGTTGATACCATGCCACGTACTGCTGAACTTGAATTCTCTCTTTCATCCAATTATTGATTGCCGGAGCAGCGAGACATTACAAGTGATAGTGCCCAGTTCTACACGTGTGAGAAAAAAACCCATATGTTGTTGCTGCTCTACAAATTGTGTCTCAACAACTTCACTGCCTACTAATCTTTGCTTTTTCCCCAACCCCAACCTCTGAACTACAAATTTTTCTCTTTCTAAAAGGATCAGGATCAGGATCACTGAATCGAATATTTCTCTTTGTTTATGTTTATGTTTCTTATTAATGATCACGCTGAGAACCAGATCATTGGAATATTCCTTAAAATGTGACTCAACAATGCAAACAGTTATGGCTGGGAATTCGTTACGGAACCAGAAAAAAATTGACGGTTCCCGACTCTGGCACTCAAACCACTCTGGAATCTTTACTATTGGCAAACTAAAGTAGGTGTCTCCAGCCTCGTGCAGTTCCTGTTAGTCATAAATAATTGATCAAGTGTAGCAACATTAAAATACTCTGTCAATGACCAAATTGAAAACATAATAAACACTACCTGATTCAGCAACATGCTTATGCTTGAGGAAGTCAAGTCTGGGCATGCTATTGCAGAGAATCTTTTCAAGTTTGGAGGAATCCCTCTAATTTCTTGAAGACGATCGCAACCATTCAATTTAGGGGTAGATAAAAAGCGGCATTCTTTGATGCATTCGGGAATAACTGTTAATTTACTCCCTTTTAGCTCTAAATTTATCACATTTACAAAACATGACAGAAATAGCCGAAGAAGCTCATCTGACAGGTCGCCGTGACAAAGAAATTCAATGCTTGAATTCAGAAGAGAGGTCAATTTCAAAAAATCGTCAGGCCATAGCCTCCATTGCAAACAAGCATCGTCAGGCCATAGCCTCCATTGCAAACTGTTTGCTGCAATTTCAAACAGTTCTGACATCATGCAGATGTTCGAAATGAGGGTGGCAACATCAAAGTCCATTAACGGAGTAGTTTCGGTTCCCACATATAACACTTTAAGCCGAGTAAGATTTCGAAATGAAGGTGGGAGTTTTCTTATGGAAAATCCAATCAAGTGAAGTCGTGTTATATTTTCCATCTTTCCTAATATTTCAGGAAAACTCTCGAGATTGGAACAATACGAAAGATCAAGGCTTTCAAGAGAGGTCAACTTCAACGGTGGAAAACTCTTAAGCTCTGGGCAACCTTCAGCATCCAAGATTTTAAGCTTTTCCAATAAACCAACTGAATGGTGAATTCTAAATAAATTCCGACGCTCTCTAAATGACAAAATTTCCAAATTTGAGAGACAAGATACATCTGATATCTCTGTTAAACTATCACACTCGTCCAAAATTAAACTTGTCAAATTCACGAGCCTCTGCAACGTCAAAAGGAAATAAAAAAAGAAGTAAATCAATAAACAAGAAGTGATTATTACTACAAAACTAAAAAAAAAACACAAATAACCATAAAGTGAACTTATTACAATACAATATCAATGAAATGAACTGAATACACTTGCCTTTTCAAATAATGAATCAACCACAATACATGAATATACATTGGGACTTTAACATGCCTATTTAGAGAAATGTACATATTATAAAGCAAAAAATACTTGCGACAAGAGCATGTAATAATTAAAAGAGATAATTCACATTTAAAGATGAAAATTAAACCATTCAGTGTATTAATCTTACTTACCTTATTTTCTTGTAAAACTTTCTTTATATCCTCACGGGACCATAACCTGCTCTGTTCCGCAGGCTCTGTCGCTGATTCTCTTCGAACAATTTCTTTATCCATGTCTTCTATCAAGTCATGTAATGTCACGACCTTAGGCAATTAAATGTTTATCAGAGATTTTTTAACCAACACCCATAATGAGCATAAACTATATCTTGGACCTATGCCAATTCATAATCTTTGAAGCAACAAGCAATATCAAGAAAAATACTTTTCTCATCTTCATTCAAAGCATCATAGCTCACTTTAAGTATTTCATAGATATTATTATCAGGAATTCTTTCAAATCCATTTAGAGCAGATTCCGATTCTTCTATACTCTTTCCAAATAAGTTGGAACCTATTATTTCTAGAGCCAATGGAAGGTCGGAAGCATAAGTTACCGCTCGATTCAAAAAATAACAGTATCTTGGATCAACTTCTTTTTCCAACTCAAAAGCCTTGTGAGTAAGTAATAGAAGAGCATGTATCTTATTGAACTCTCTCACCTTATATGTTATTTTAACATTGTGAAGCACTAACAAATTTTCGTCTCGAGTGGTGATGATGACTCTACTACCACGACCAAACCAATCAGGACTGTCAGTAATCGCTTGTAACTGTTTATGTTTATCAACATCATCTAGAATCAAAAGAATCTTCTTTTGCTTGAGCTTACGCTTTATTATGGTAATTCCTTCTCTCCAATTTGTAAACTTAATTTCTCCAACCATTTTAGAAAGAAGGTTGTTTTGGAGTTTTTCTAACCCATCTATCGTGTTGGAAGTTCTTTTCGCATTTCCAAGAAAGCAAGAAGCTTCAAAATGGCCAGCAATGAAATTATAGACCGTGACAACAAGTGTTGTTTTACCCACTCCACCGAGTCCATGGATCCCCACCATGTGGACAACATCATCACGTCCAACATCCAGAAGCGATTAGTGACCCTAGCCCAACCAGCACATCCGAAACATATAAATGATCACGATTAAACTTGTTAGACACTGATTCAACTATCTCCTTAATAAACTTGTATTCATACTTGTTCCTGTTCAACATAGAAATGGCTTGAAATCAGACTAAACACCTCATGTCCATTTGTTGATATATGTATGGTGTTTTTTCAAGTTAACAAGTATTTTGATCCTAAGTTACAAAATTCACTCACTTCACCATAAAATCATGAATAGGTTCGTGCATATCAATTTACACGACTCATTTTCGAACTTGTTCGTTAAAATTTGTAAGTAAATTCCTGATGAAGAACCATAAACATGGAGAAAATTACATATTGTAACTCAAACAAAATAAACTACTTTAGAGGTTCAAAAGATATATTACGGAGATTTTTTATAAAAAAAAGTTATAACTCTTGCATATTAAAATGTTTAATATATCCAAAAATAATATTCTCATGTTAAATTCCTAAAAATATAAAAAAATTCTGTAAAACAAACACACAATTTTATGTAACTAAAATTAATAATATATATTATATTATAATTAGAATTTATAATAAATAAATTTATATAAATTTATTTTTATATTATAAATTAAAATATATAATTTGAAAAGTGGAATTTTCTTCTCTTCACTTTGTGAATTAAATATTCTTAATATTTTTTATATATAATATTCTTAATTTTTTTCTCTTCTCTTATTCGAAAGCATACACACCATCTTACAATAAAATATATAACCTTATTTTTTTTGGATCACCAACTAATAACCTTATTAATACGTTCTCTAAATACTTAATTCGCAACTATATTTCAACTCAGAAAAAATATTGTCATAATAATCAATAATTTGGATAAGTAATAATTTTCTTAAAAAAAATACATATCTCCTTGAAAGACAACATAAAGTATAGCATCTGCTATCTAAGTATATCATTACAATTGCCCATATTACCTATATGCACGAATGAGGTAAAAAAACACTAGATAATTATAAAATATAATGAAAGACATTTAAGTAATTTCAAATTATGAATATTCATAAAATATAGATACCTTGGTATCCACCATGATCGTGTTAAAAATTAAATTCGTAACAGATTTCATCTAAGGGTACTAGTTTTCTTGTCATCGCTATATGTGGACCTACTACACCAAGCACCAGCTATACATAGTTAGGGGTGAGAATAGATCAGACTAGCTTAGACTTTAAAAGGCCTAAGTCTAGTTTATCATGAATTTTTTAGGCTTATCAAATATTTTTATTTTGACTCAGTTTGTCCTTTTTAAAAGCCTAGCCTGACCTTATAATCTTTTTAAAAGTCTTCATCACATTAAAAGGAACAGGAAAATAAGCCAATAAAAAGGATACGATATTTTTGTTTGCTCTACAATTTTTTGTTTACTCTGCAACTTTTCAAAGGAATAAGAAGATGAAACACAAAGTTTTAAAGTTTTACCTCTATAAAAGCTTGAAGTGAAAATGATACGATTTTTGTTTGCTTTTTGTTAGTTGTGTTCTCTATGACAGAGAAAGAAACGTAATAGGAAAGGAAAACGTTAAAAGAAATAGCTAAATAAGCCAATAAAAATGATGAGGAATATAAAAAGAATGAACTGGATCTCTTAAAACTACTAATAAGAATGAAACGACAGTCAGCACATGATTCACACCACTTAAATTGTAATTAAAGTCTTACTTGATATATAGTGTGTAATCAATCAAAGTCTACAAGTTAAAAAAAAAAATATTAATTACACAGTGTTTTGTTCAATGCAATGACACATATATATATTGGTATCCAAAAGAATAATACAAATATATACATATATATAGGCATATCTATCAGACTTACAAGACTATTTAATAAATTTGGCTTATTTAATTTAATAGGTTTTTAAAAAAATTTAAGTCTAACTTTTTTATTAAATAGGTCAATCTAGACCAGACTTTATTAGGTCAGGTCGTAGGATCCTATAGACTGGCCTGACCTATTCACACACCCTTATATAGTAAATGTTTCATCCACCCAAAATTTGATAAATGAGGATCAGAGCTATTACTCGTACAATTTAGTATTTGCAGTTAAAGAAAATATATATTATGGAGATTTTTAATAAAAAAAAGTTATAGAATATATAAATTTGTCCTAACGAGGCTTGTTAGCAAGATTCAATAAACAATAATATTTTAAAAACAATAATAATTTATTATCTTTCCTACAAAAGATAATATTATTTTTTAACTAAACTTTAAATGATAATAAAACTATCGATTAAAGTGTAACTGATAAAATATATTAATAAAAAATATATCACAAAATTCAAATAAACTGTCACAAATAAATAAGATTAACTCCAATTGTCAGTAATATTAACACTTCAAAAATTTTTGAAGAATTAAAATTTTGTTGGCAGCTTATTAATTTATACATTAGAAAATACTATAAATTTAAATAGTGTACCGGTTGTATAATACATCCCCAAGGACCAGTTCTTGGTAAGGCCGCCTACTGCGTACCTAAACCCATGTTTCGTATCGGAGCATATTACGATTTATGTGATTATACTTTAATCTCTTTAAAATTGAACATTAAAGTGTGATTAGACAAGTCAAAATTAAAGAATTTAAAACAAAGTAAGTGAGGAAGGGTACCCATCATCTTGGAAATGATAGCCAGAAATGTTAGAAACTTGGTGCAGAGCCTTCTTCCAGATCTGAAGCTTCTCCATGTTATTAGAGTTCAAGTTCTTTTCATGATTAGCCAGTGCTTCTCCAAAACTACCTCTATGGTGTCGGACATCTGAAGGATCCACTTTATAAAAAACTGGCAAAACCAACACATCATTATTCTCCTTAGTAAAGTTAAGGATGTGAGTGAGTTCGTTTAAGCAAAAGGAGGAAGATGCGTAGTTTTCAGAGAGCACGATGATGAAAATCTTGGACTTCTCAATAGCCTCCTCAAGTGCTGTGGTGATTTGGTCCCCTTCCTGGAGCTCCTCGTCATCAATGAAGGTGTGAATTCCCCTTTCCTGGAGGACTTTGTAGAGATTGCCAGTGAAACCATAACGAGTATCTTCCCCTCGGAAGCTGAGGAACATATCGTAGGAGAATGATCGCAGAGCCATCAGAAGTTAGAATAAAGGTTTGTATGATTGTAGATGGAGGAGTGTTGGGGCTCCATTCTAATCAAACAAGCAAACTTAAGGCTTAAGCTTATAGCGTTTCTGTGAAGCTTCATATGTTTTTTTCTTCACTATTGCCCTACGCCGCGCATACTTAATTGGTATGACATGACAATAGTTGGATGGTTAGAGTGGTCAGCCTTTTTAATATGGTTAGAGTGGTTAGAGTTGGATGGTTAGAGTGGTCACTATTGCCCTATTGCCCTACGCCGCGCATACTTTTCTATGAAGCTTCATATATTTAAGAAAATGAAAAGTAAACACAGGCATGTCAGCCTTTTTTACTAAATTTTTTCTTTTTTTCTCAATAAACACGTCAAGATCTAGTTAATACATGATAAGATTTTAATATTAATCAAATCTCTCAGATTCCATTTCAAATTCAAAATATCGTATATTTATATTTTTATAAGAAGAAAAAATATATATTTAAAATCTTAAATTTCAAATATTTTAATATTTATAGGGATAGTAAAATATATTTTGAACTTTTTTTATTTCATGGATGCAGTGTTGGGTTTGTTCCCCTGAGCGAAGGGCCCCAAAAAAATTTAGACAGTTATAGTGAAAGAAAGAAAAATTCAATTCCTTTTAACGATAGCTTTATTTTTTTAGTTTTTCTAAAAAAAATTAATTCCTAAATTTTAACTTTTCCAACATCCAAGCTAACAAAATTTCAATTTTTTTTAAAAAAAAAATAAATATTCATTTGTATGCAATATTCTAATTTTGTATGTATTTAAGAGCATAAAAAATATTTTATATGTAATAAAATATGTTATTTTTAATAAAAATGTGTGTCTATTTTTTTATGAAATATATATTTATCTTGTATAAAAAATTCTTATCTATTATTTTTTCATGCACCTATAAAAATGTTAGGATTCAACACGGCTGTTGGGTTCTACGAAGCTTTATATATAGTAGGTAAGGCAATGAATTTTGATGAAACAACAGATTCAATAGTTTTATATAGAAAAATAATTTATGAAATTTCTATGTTTTGATAAAAAGAGTGAGTTCCAGCTTCTTCCCGAGTTCCTCAAGGTAGCTAACTTGTCGTGTAGCATATGAATTGCAATTCATGATGATTTGTGAGATAATAAAAATGATTTTTGCATGAAAATCATCTACTGGTTCCTGGATGAACAAGAGTTACATCATATGATAATCTCATCTTTATTGTATTATCATTTCCAGGGAGGTGTTATTTATGGTCACAGTGTCATGGCGGTACTTGATAGTTTGATAGTCATGGATGCTGCTATTCAGATTTTTGCATTTTGCGTGTTGCCTTACATTGAAGTTTACAGTAATGTTTTATATATGGAGGACTCTTAGTCTGCCAGTGCATTTTGTGGGCAAATTTTTCCATTTGGGGTAGTTTTATAAACTATTTTTTCATATGGGATTCTTTTAAAATATTTTTCATTAGGAGGCTCTTTTTGTACGTATTTTGCATGCATGCACCACCCAAACCGTCAGTTCCACTGACGAATTTGGTCTCCGTGAACAAATCGTCATTTCCACTAGTGATATATGCATGTATAGGGAACCACCTGGCGAGTTCCACTAGGTAGGCGCAGGAGGTTCAGCTTTGCAGGTCATGCAGGTGTAGGAGGGAACCGCCAATACGGATGGCGAGTTGTGTGTTGCGAGGTGTGTGTGTGTGTTAGGTTAGCTTTAGTTAATTTGATAATATTATTTTCTTAAAATTTTGTTAATTAGTATGGTATTAATTGTTTTATATATACATATGGTACGTTTGTTGATGTTAGGTGGAACTTTTAAATTTTAAGTAGTGCGTTGGAATATTAATATTATTTGTATTATATGTATATGTTACAAATTTGAGTTGGTATATTATTATTTGTATGTTAGTTGTAGTTGATTTATTAATATGATTTTGTTAAAATTTTTTAAATGTCTGTTATTATTTGTGATAAAATTATTTGTATGTTAATTTTATTTGTTATGATATTATTATTTGGTTTAGATTTATTAGGTTTGTATAATATTATTTGTATTTTATATATGGTATTTTAGGTTTAGTTAGAATGTGAATATTATTTAGTTTACTTATTTATAGTTTTTATTGAAATATATGATACTTTATTAATTTTATATATATACGTTGTTTAACTTTTTTATTCCATAGTAATTTTTGGATTTATTACCATTTTTTTATAATATATGCTATTTAATTTACATTTTAATAATTGGAAAAAAATATGGTCATTTATTTAAATTTATGTAGGTATTTTAATATTTAATTTTATTATTTGTAGAGTATTTTAGTTAGTAAATTAAGTTTTGTTGTGTTAAATTTATGTACGTGTTTTATTTTATAATTTTTTTATGTACGTATTTTAATTTGGTCATTTGTTTAAATTTATATTGGTATGTTAATTTTTAATTTTGTTATTTGTAGAGTATTTTAGGTAGTATTATAAGTTTTTGTGTGTTAAATTTATGTACGTGTTTAAATTTTTAATTTTGTTATGTATTTTAATTTGGTTATTTATTTAAATTTGTGTAGGTATTTAATTTTTAATTTTGTTATTTGCAAAGTATTTTAGGTAGTATTTTAAGTTTTTTGTGTTAAATTTATGTACGTGTTTAAATTTTCAATTTTGTGTTATATATTTTAATTTGTTCATTTATTTAAATTTGTGTAGGTATGTAATTTTTAATTTTGTTATTTGTAGAGTATTTTAGGTAGTATTTTAAGTTTTTTTGTATTAAATTTATGTACGTGTTTAAATTTTTAATTTTGTTATGTATTTTAATTTGGTCATTTTTTTAAATTTATGTAGCTATTTTATTTTTAATTTTGTTATTTGTAGAGTATTTTAGGTAGTATTTTAAGTTTTTTGTATTAAATTTATGTACGTGTTTAAAATTTTAATTTTGTTATGTATTTTAATTTGGTCATTTATTTAAATTTGTGAAGGTATGTAATTTTTAATTTTGTTGTTTGTAGAGTATTTTAAGTTTTGTTGTGTTAAATTTATGTACGTGTTTAAATTTTTAATTTTGTGTTATGTATTTTAGTTTGGTCATTTATTTAAATTTATGTAGGTATTTAATTTTTAATTTTGTTATTTGTAGAGTATTTTAGGTAGTATTTTAAGTTTTTATGTGTTAAATTTATGTACGTGTTTAAATTTTTAATTTTGTTATGTATTTTAATTTGGTCATTTATTTAAATTTGTGTAGGTATTTAATTTTTAATTTTGTTATTTGTAGGGTATTTTAGAGCATTTATTTAAATTTGTGTACGTATTGTTATTTTTAATTTTGTTATTTGTTCAAATTGATGTATTTTGATATTTATTCAGATTTTAATTATGTGGTATGTATATTTAATTGATTTTTTGTAAGTGTAGTTAATTTTTTTAATGTAAAATTTTTGTTGTCAATTTTTTGTATTATATTTTATTTTACAGTATCAATGACATCTTCGTCATGTTCATCTAGTATACACATTAAGTCTGGTCCAATAGATGAAGACGTTTTATGGATGCAAGCTAAACATGTTTCAGAACATGTTTGGAATGAGGAACCAAACAGAAAACTACACATTAGACGAGTTGTCCCCATCTATCAAGGACAAGAAGAAATACCAGAGGAAATTATTCCTTTGCTTCGACAATCTGAATTTTATTGGATAATGAAAATGGGGTACCTCAAAATAAATTCGTCATTAATTACAACCTTGATTGAAAGATGGAGGCCCGAAACACACACGTTTCACTTGAGATGCGGAGAGACTACCGTTACTCTTCAAGATGTGTCAGTTTTATTAGGTCTTCGTACTAACGGGGCACCATTAATTGGTTAGACTAATCTTGATTGGTCTGAATTGTGTGAAGAATTGTTGGGAGTCAGACCACAGGAAGGTGAACTTCAAGACAGTGTGGTCAAATTAAGTTGGCTGGCTCACCATTTTTCACAAATAAATATCCATGACGGTAACGTAGAACAATTACAAAGGTTTACCCGTGCATGGATCCTCAAATTCATAGGAGGTGTTCTATTTGTTGACAAAAGCAGCAGTAAAGTTTCCCTAAGGTACCTCCAATTTTTACGGGACTTTGAACAGTGCAGCACGTATGCATGGGGACCTGCCGTGCTTGCTTATTTATATAGAGAGATGTGCAGCGCCACTTAAATCAATCGGAGGTATGTGCATCTTAATCCAAATGTGGGCATTGGGAATGCTGCACGACTTTGGCTCCAAAGAGGACTCCTCCTGTAATAGAAAATAAACCACTCGGACACAGGTTAGTTGTTTTAAAAATAAGATTTCATTTGAAAATAATCAATAATGTAATGCGTCGTCACTAATTATTTCATATTTTTTTGTAGGTGGCTGCGACGTGGAAACCAACATATTGGAAATGATGATCTAATAGTTTTCCATCACAAATTGGATATCATGAAACAACATGAGGTAAGAAGATCATTATGTATTCGTTACATAATAAGTAAAATGTCATGTTTAAGTCAAGATTAACAATTGTGTTATTGTATGAAGTTTCTGTAGGAGCCTTACAAAGCAACTGTTATGTCGATGTTGCCTCCCATTTGTTTGGTTGGTAGTGTGGCGTGGTGTGCAGTGGTGCCACTCATTTGTTTCCATGTTGTAGAGTGGCACCAACCCGATAGAGTGTTGCGACAATATGGAGTTGATTATGATGAAGTGTTTGCACCGATTGCCCTCATGGAGACCATTCGTCTTCTTATTTCCTTGGCAGCTCAAATGAAGTGGAGAATTTTTCAGCTTGATGTAAAATCGGCATTTCAAATGGCTATCTTGAAGAAAATGTCTATGTTGAACAACCAATGGGTTTTGTCATCAAAGGTCAAGAAGGAAAAGTCTTGAAATTGAACAAGGCATTGTATGGTCTAAAGCAAGCACTGAGGGCATGGAATACTCGCATTGACAAGTACTTCCAAGACAATGGGTTTGTTCGTTGTCAAAATGAGTATGCTCTTTATGTTAAAACTTTTAATAATGGTGATGTCTTATTTATTTGTCTTTATTTGGATGACCTTATCTTTACCGGCAATAACCCAAATTTGTTTGAAGACTTCAAGGAGTCCATGTCTCGTGAATTTGATATGACAGATATGGGACTCATGTCATATTACTTGGGAATGAAAGTGAAGCAAACAGAGAATGGTATCTTTGTCTCACAAGAAAGGTACACAAAAGAAGTGTTGAAGAAATTTAATATGCTTGATTGCAATCCGGTGAACACACCTATGGAAGGTGGCTTGAAGTTATCAAAGTTTGATGAAGAAGAGAAGGTAGACTCCATGATCTTCAAGAGTCTTGTGGGGAGTTTAAGGTATCTAACCAATACAAGGTCCGATATTCTATATGTGGTGGGAATTGTGTGTCGCTTTACGGAGGCTCCTACCTCTCCTCATCTAAAAGCCGCAAAAAGAATTCTTCGTTACTTGAAAGGTACAATTGATTTTGGATTGTTTTATTCTCCCTCCAATAATTATAAGCTTGTGGGATTTTGTGATAGTGATTTTGTCGGAGATGTTGATGATAGAAAAAGTACTACCAGATTTGTATTTTTTATGGGTGATTGTGTTTTTACATGAAGTTCTAAGAAGCAAGGCATTGTGACACTTTCTACTTGTGAAGCCGAGTATGTAGCTGCAACTTCTTGCACATGTCAAGCCATTTGGCTAAGAAGATTGTTGGAGGAACTTCAGTTGTTGCAAAAGAAAAGCACAAAGATCTATGTTGATAATAGATCTGCACAAGAGCTTGCCAAGAATCCGGTGTTCCATGAACGAAGTAAGCATATAGATACAAGGTATCATTTCATTAGAGAGTGCATTACCAAGAAAGAAGTAGAATTCACTCATGTGAAAATTCAAGATCAAGTTGCGGATATTTTCACCAAACCTCTCAAATTTGAAGATTTTCGAAGATTGCGAGCAAGACTTGGTGTGCAGAATAATTTTTCCAATTAAGGGAGGATGTTAGATATTAATTAGAAAAATAATAATAACAAGTTTTATGAGCCTTAAATTGTGGAAGATGAAAGTTGTAAGGTTGTAAGTTACAAAGTCTTGAATAAGCAATTATGTGAGCATTTAGTATTTTTAAATAAGCAAATTATGTGAGTGGTCACTCTATTTTAGTATAAATAAGGGCTCTTGTATTTTGTGTGTCAAATAAAATAAAATCTTCTTCTTCCAATAGGCATGTCAGCCTTTTTTACTATTTTTTTTCTTTTTTTCTCAATAAACACGTCAAGATCTAGTTAATATATGATAAGATTTTAATATTAATCAAATCTCTCATATTCCGTTTCAAATTCAAAATATCGTATATTTATATTTTTACAAGAAGAAAAAATATATTTAAAATTTAAAATTTCAAATATTTTAATATTTATAGAGATAGTAAAATATTTTTTAAACTTTTTTTTATTTCATGGATGCAGCGTTGGGTTTGTTCCCATCAAGGGCCCCAAACAAAATTTAGACAGTTATAGTGTGGAAGAAAGAAAAATTCAATTCATTTTAACGATAGCGTTAGTTTGTTAGTTTTTTCTTAAAAAAAATTAATTCCTAAATTTTAACTTTTCCAACATTCAAGCTAACAAAATTTCAATTCTTTTTTAAAAATTAAATATTTATTTGCATGTAATATTCTAATTTTGTATGTATTTATGAGCATAAAAATATTTTATATGTAATAAAATATGTTATTTTTAATAAAAATGTGTGTCTATTTTTTTTTATGAAATATATATTTATCTTGTATAAAAAAAAATTATCTATTATATTTTCATGCACCTATAAAAATGTTAGGATCCAACACGGGTGTTGGGTTCTACGAAGCTTTATAGTGGGTAAGGCAATGATGTTTGATGAAGCAATCGATTCAATAGTTTTATATAGAAAAATAATTTATGATATTTCTATGTCTTGATAAAAAAAGAGTGAGTTCCAGCTTCTTCCCGAGTTCCTCAAGGTAGCTAACATGTCGTGTAGCATATGAATTGCAATTACATGATGGTTTGTGAGATAATAAAAATGATTTTTGCATGAAAATCCTCTACTGGTTCCTGGATGCTGCTGTTCGATCAGATTGGTATGGGTGTGGAAGAAGAGGTACATCATATGATAATGTCATCTTTATTGTATTATCATTTCCAGGGAGGTGTTATTTATGGTAAAGACCATTGCTTGGAACTGGTCCTCTTGGGATAATCACTATGACTCAGCTCTCTTTCATTATGATGTTTGTTTTACTATTAATTTGGGTAGAATGTAAAATCAAATAGGAAATCTTAACATTATAATATATTTTCCTATGAATGCACAACTTATCTATAAATGTAATAAACATGTCCAAAATATTATTTCATGTCAAGCTGTGATTACTCTCTTTTCTTTTTCAAGTTTTATTTTCTGGTTTTTATTACTTTGTGCTTATGTTTTGTTTTTATTACTTTTTAAAATCTAATATGCTTATGTTTTGCTTGGCTTCGCTTACTTTTTTTTACAATTGATGCTATCTTCTACAAGGTATGTGTTCAATATTTTTTTTTTCTTACATATTTCTTGCCTTGCAAAGGAAGAGATTCGTGCACAAGGTGACATTTAGTTCTACTTTAAAAATTAACTCTGACTGCTTTAAATATTTTTTTATTTTTATTTATAGAAAATAGGTTCTCTTTTTCAATAAAAAATACTGAATTATAATGATTCCTCCTTATTCAAAAAAAGAAAAAGAAAACATTTAACTAGTTAAAAATATTTTAATCTATAAAAAAAACTCTTAGGAAATAGTAGTTAATTATCCTTTAGTGTCTCTGTAATTTCAAAAAACTATTAGAAAATGTTCATCTATTATTACTATTTCTTAAACGACTCTCTGAAAAATCTAAAATTATTTTAAACAAAATCATATTAGAATCTTAATTTTTTATTAAAAAAATAATTTAAGACTATTCTCAGAAAAATCATCTTAAAAATATATTTTAAGATAATTTTACCCAAAAATCAGAAGATATATTTTTCCTAAGATGATTTTTTAGGCACCCTCATAAAAAGTATTAATAGATGGTTAAAAATAATCATAAAAAAAACCTCAAAATTGTCATAAAAAATAATTTTTTAGTAGTAACTGTCAAAATAAAATAAAAAAGTGACACAATTGCTTAACGAAAATGCATTTAACAAAATTTAACTTTTTTTCAACTCCAGCCAGCTGCTTATACGTCCTGTGTCCAAAGCAAAGTTTGTTATGAACGTTCCCTACCACTTACTTAAAAGCAATAAAAGATTCAATTAGACGATGTAATTTTTAAAAATATTTTTCAATTAGGTCTCTTTACTTTTAAAATATTTAATTAAGTCATTTATTTTTTAAATGAGTTTAATTTAGTCTCATATTTCTTTCATTTGCTTTGAAATTTTTTAAAATAAAAATAAATTTGATTTTAAATGGAACAAAATTGAGCCTACTTTAAAAAAATAAGGAAGTTAATTCAAACTTCTAAAAATAAAAGGATTAAATCAAAGTATTTTAAAAAATTATAAAACCTAATTGAACCTTTTATTAATTAATAATAAGAGAACTAAATTAAATTTAAAATAAATTAAAATCTATTTTTTTGGGGAGTAATTAAATCCAAATTTTAGCATATATATCACCTCTTGTGTGGCATCAATTACATTAAATTGTAGTTGATATATATAGACACGGCGATATTTATTCAATGCATTTAAAAATATATTCAAAATTCATAATGCATTCAAATATAGCAATCAAATTATAATGCTTATATATTAATCCAGCTTTGTCTACCCTGACATCCCTTTGTATTGTGGTTCAACAGTTCAACTACTGCCTTTGCATGGAGAAGGAAAAAAGAAACACACCTTCAAGCAATAGTTTCTACACTATGTTCTCACAATTAATTTAGCATGTGTTCTTACAATTAATTTAGCATGTGTTCTTTTGTGCTTTCTACCTCAGCTGCAATTGTATACACATGTTTAGTTAATGTACACTTGCCTCTTCAAGTTTCTTTTTTTCCTGCTTGAATTACATGTTACGTTATTCCGTATCAAGGACCGAGTCAGACTTGAATCACAGGGTCCCAAATTATAGAAATTAAAATTTATCCTTTTTTTGTGGAAAATTAAAATTTATCTAACAAATATATTAACATAAAATATGATAAAAAAAATTCATAATCATATTTTTCTAAAATGATAAAAGAAAATATTATATAAAACCATAGCATGCATGAATTAATTGACATAAGATTGTTTTAATTTGATTGGTGACATCAAATTTGAGTCTTAAGAATACAATTTCTCATTAAATATTTCTGGCACTCGCACTGCTTTTAGTTTTAGTGAAAGATATTTGTGATTTATGAAAAAAAATATAATATAATATATATTTAAATAGAAAACAAAAAAGATATTTTCTTAAAAAAATACTTACAAATGTTTCACATGTTACAAAGAATCTTTATGGATTTATAACAACAATTCGTATATACTTTAACCATAATTTTTTCAAAAATATCTAATTAATTATGCTATAAAAACTTATTCAATTAAAATAAATTATGTTAGTAAAAGGCAATGATCAAAACAGAAAAAACAAGAAAAAAACAAAAAAGAATATAAAAATAGTAATAGAAGAGAATATTTGTTGATATATGTACTTTAAAATTTAAGCTATCAATTTCTTACATAATTTTGTAAGTTTATCTCATTCACAAATGTTAATAAATTGTATTATCAAATCAAATTAAAGGAAAAAGTAATCAAATCATTTGAATACAAATGTAATCATTTATAGATTTTAAAATAACAAATGGATTATAAAAAGAAAAATAAATGATACATAAAAATATTATCTAAAATGAAAAAATGTAATTATCTTCTCAATAAAAACCATAAAAAGGGATACAATATTTTGTAAAAAAATATAAAAGAAATAAATATCACTTAAAAGTTAAAAATTAACTACTTGATAACCGTTAAATAATAGTGAATTAATAGTGGAAAATCGATCTAAAATTAACTTAGAATTAATTATTTAGCAGTTATTTATGCTTTAATTTGGAAAGATTTAATTAATTTTGAATTTTGATTGCAGATGTGAAAAAAGGAAGTACAACAAGCAAAAAAGAACAGAAATAAAGGAAAAACAGAAGAAAATCAGAAGAAGCCCAAGTTCAACAAGGCGCTAAGCGCAGGACGCGTCCAACACGCAAGAAGTCGAGGCGCTAAGTGCACGACACGCACTGAGCGCGACGTGGCGCTGAGCGTGAGGCTTTGCGCTCAACGAGACTACGAAAAGCCCAAACCCAAGTTTGCACCAATAAATAAGAGGGTCAGCCTAGGAAAACGAGCACACTTTCTCAGAGCTCAGTTTTTAGACTTCTGGCACTGAGTCCTCTCCTTTTCCCTCCCTTTTCTTATATTATTATTATTCACTTTCTTTCTTTCACCCCTCTTTTCATTGTAAAGCCCTCATGACTATGAGTGGCTAAACCCCCTAACTAGGGTCTGGAAGGCCTAAAAAAGCCAATGATGTATGGAGCATTTCAAGAAGTTATCAATAAAATGAGGATTTCCTTCTAGGTTCTTTTATTTATTTACCGTTCTTTCTTTTTCATCATGTATCTCAGACCTTACTTTCTGGTAGGGTTTAGTCCACTCGGGAGAGGATAAAGTCTAATTAGAGGTAGGGAATGAATACTTGAATCTGTTTTAAGGGTTAGGCCACTCGGGAGAGGGTAACGCTTAGTAGAACACTAAAAGGAAGAAATTATCAGGTTATCTTTTAGATGGTTTTCCTTCAGGTTCTTTTATCTGCTTTTCTTTCTTATTTATTCTGCATCTCGGACTTTATTTTCTGTTAGTCTTTAGGCCACTCGGGAGAGGGTAAAGCCTAATTAGGGATAAGGAATGAATGCGTGAATCAGTTTTAAGGGTTAGGCCACTCGGGAGAGGGTAACGCTTAATAGAACAACAAAAGAAAGAAATCATAGGGTTCGCATTGACCCAATGCCCTTGCTTTAGCAAACATCTAGAATATAATCTTAATGCATCTTAGTTATTGAGTCTTCGCAAAGGGCATTTGGAAGATAGGTAATTAAGGTAGGCTTGTCATCATGAGGCATCAGGGGCAAGTAGATGGATAAATGTGGGGCAGAATTGTTCACTGGTATTGATAACAGACAAATCATTGTCCTCTATTTAGGAGTAGGTATTTAGGCTTACTAGATTTAGACTTTATCCTTCCTTTATTTAAATTTCGTAAAAGTAGTTATCTTTGTCACAATTTAAATATTTTATCTTCTAATTTTATCTTTTAATCTTAAATCTTTTATCTTATCTATTATTTTTATCTTTTATTTCTTATCCTTTGCTAGATTTAAATTACATTTACTTTTATACACCCAATTTACAAATTGCAAACTGAAAAGTATTTTATCTAAGTGTAACAAAATCCTTGTGGTACGATACTCGGCCTACCGTGAGATTATTAGTACGAACGATTTGGTAAACTTGCCAAAGAGCTAATACTACTCTAATCTTAAAATGGAAATGATTTTATTTAATTGGACGTTTAGGATCTCAAAATTACAATTTTCGGTTAAAGTTGCTTAAAACACTAGCTCACTCAATCAATTTGTTAACCTCAGTAAATTCTCGCTAGACTGCACGGATAAGTTATGAATTCTGTATATGTTTGAAGGATTTTAAATTGGAAAATAAAAAAAATCTGGAGCCAAGGCCTCCACTACGCGCACTTGATCAACTCCAATAAATTGATGGTTTAACTCAACTCTTAATCTTAATATCATAGAACTTATAATATCATATAAATTTAAATATTTTACATAAAAATTCACTTTAATTCATAATTACTTAACACAATTTTATGAGTATTGACTCCATGTATTAGTATTTTTTATATTTTTCGAATTGAACTCAAAATATTATTTTATTTGTATTATAAATAAAATTAAAATAATAAATGTAACAATTGAAACAAATATAAAAAATACTACAATTTAAAAAAGAATCTCATCATTTCTTGCAGAAGACAATATTTGCCAACTGTCATTTTTAAAAGCTTTACAGTATTTTTTTAACCAACTTAAAATAATTTTTTAAAAAGTAATAAAAGATAGAGCTATCTGAAAAGAGTGAAATGAAAGACGAAGGCCCTTCTTCTTTCTTGCTTTCTCTGCCTCACGTTTCAAACCCTCTCTCATCTAAATTAACCTTTCTTTCACTTTTGGTTACTCTATCCTACGGAAATGATCAAATATCAATTAAAAAACCCATTTTTATATACTTTTTTATTAATATTTTTGCTCTCGTATCTTTATTACTTATTATTATTGACGTTAAAGAAATGACCTTAAAGAAATGCTTACCGGGAGGTAATCTAAGATTTCTTACTTTATCTTTCTTTTAGTTAATTGCAATTTATTTTTTTAGGATAGTTGTGTTATTTCTTTTCTTTATTTTGAATTTGTGCATTTTGATTTCAGCAATTTAATTCCGGTAGTTTAAATTCAGTTATTGAATAAAAATTGCATGATATTTGTGAAGTCACTATTTAGGCTTTTTCTAAAGGATTCAACACTTGAAATGTTACATGACAATTGTGAAAATACTGGTTTCCTGAAAACAAGAGTCAGTCAAACAGTGAAACATGAATCACAAAGAGAGAAAAGGTTAGCTTGATGGAATTATATCATGGTCCGGTAAGCCAATAACTTTATCTTGTCCCGGTGAACTGTGTGAACTTAATTATGAGAGAATGTCTATTTTTAAATTCCTAATTTTGCATCATTCTTAGACTGTTAGATTATTTACATAAGGTGGATATGATCAAGACCATGTTTCTTTTTTATTTTAGCCACTTAGCCAAAAAGCCAACTTGTAATGAAATTTATCCCTTGCACCCTTCTTGAGCAAAAATTAGTAATTATTTTTCTAAATAAAACCCCTAAGCCTAATTGTGATATCTCTAACCTTATTTTAGGGTTCTAAGAGAGCATAAAGGTTTTAGTCATAATAAACCCCTAATTTGGGGGATGGGTAGAATAAAGATGGTCTTGGGAATGTAAAAGTAGCACATAATAAGGCACCAAAAACAAAAAAGCTTGTAAGCCCAAAGTCTCTTTCCTAAAAAAAAAAGAAAAAAAAGAAAATAAGGGCATAAAAAAAAAAAAAAAAAGAGGTACCATAAGTGCTAAGGTTGGAAATAAGAAAAATAGATTACATATGTGTTAAGGCTGAAAAACAAATAAAGCCTAGGCTAAGTATAAGTTTTTCTAGGATGAATGCTCTCTTATAATCTTAAGTTTTGGAAATCCCAGAAAACCATGATTTCTTGTTTAGCCAGACCCCATTACAAGCCAATAAAAGTTCTTAGTGATCCACCAAATGTAAGTAAGAATAACTTTAATTGAGATGAAGTGCAAAATTTGGAAATCTTAGTTGCAGGTCGTATAAATTTTAAACACTCACCCTAGACACTTGTGCGCAGAGATAAAGACTAACCATGTGAGGAAAGTGAGGCAAACCAACTTGATTGATTTCCGATACTAACCAATTTCACCTTAATATAATTTATGCTTCCATTGTGAGATTATGACAAATGCGAAAAGGACCAGTTGGAGGAATTTGAGAAATTGCAGCCAACGAGTTAACAAGAACTCAATTAAAACTTTTGGAAATAAAAGGATAAGTCAAAGTATTTTTAAAAATTATAAAACCTAATTGAACCTTTTAATAATAAGAGAACCAAATTAAATTTAAAATAAATTAAAATTTATATTTTTGGGGAGTAATTAAATCCAAATTTTAGCATATATATCACCTCTTGTGTGCCATCAATTACATTAAATTGTAGTTGATATATATAGACACGGCAATATTTATTCAATGCATTTAAAAATATATTGAAAATTCAAAATGCATTCAAATATAGCAATCAAATTATAATGCTTATATATTAATCCAGCTTTGTCTACTCTCCTTTAAGAGAAGCTCACATCCACCTTCACATGCTCTTTGTATTGTGGTTCAACAGTTCAACTACTGCCTTTTTGCACGGAGAAGGAAAAAAGAAACACATCTTGAGGCAATAGTTTCTACACTATATTCTCACAATTTAGCATATGTTATTTTGTCCTTTCTACCTCAGGTGATGCAATAGTATATGCTGGTAAATATTTGTATTTTAATTTAAAATTTATAAATATATATTAATTATATTAATTCTGTTTTATAAAATAAAATATTTATTTTAGATTTTCTTAGAATTTTATTTTAATGAGTCAACTAGTTTGTTATATTTGTTGTGACAATTGTAGGTTGATTTTCAATGGTCATATTTCCAACGGTTATATTTTGTTGTTGCAAAAATGCTTATATATATCTCTTTTCTTTTTTCTAAAAAAAGACACAGAGCGTCTGGTTCCTTTTTCCCAAAAAATTGTCTCTTCCTTTTTCTATAAAAAATTTATTTTTGTGATAGCAAGAACATTGGTGTTCAAAAGGTTTGGGGATTCTTTCGCTACATACCATCGGAACCAACGAGTTGTCGTATCTTGAGAAAGGAGCACAATCAGAATTTCTTACCCATGCGTTTACGTGCTTCAACCCCGAGACTATTTCTTTCCCTAATTTATTTTTTCCTTGTACTTATTGTATGTTATAATGCATATTCATGTGCTGTCAATTAAATTTATTTTGTTATTGTTAGTTTATTATTTAATTTAAGATTATGCATTTTTTTTCGTATTTATTTTCTTTCATTTTTATTTTATTTTCTAACAGTATACACATGTTTAGTTAATATACACTTGCCTCTTCAAGTTTCTTTGTTTTCTGCTTGAATTACATGTTACGTTATTATTACGTATCAAGGACCGAGTAAGACTTGAATCAAAGGGTCCCAAATAATAGAAATTAAAATTTATATATCCTTTTTTTGGAGAAATTAAAATTTATCTAACAAATATATTAAGATAGAATATGATAAAAAAATTCATAATTATATTTTTCCAAAATGATAAAAAAAATATTATATAAAACCATAGAGTGCTTGAATCAATTGACATAACATTATTTTAATTTAACCAGTGACATCAAATTTGAGTCATAGGAATACAATTTCATTAAACAACTGCTTTTAGGAAAGATATTCGTGGTTTGTGAAAAAAAATATAAAATATTTTTAAATAGAAAACAAACAAAATATATTTTATTATAAAAATATTCAAGATTATAAATGTTTCCCATGTTACAATTTACAAAGAAGCTTGTTGGATTTATAACAAGAATTTTTATATACTTTAAACATAATTTTTTTTAAATATCTTATTAATTATGTTATAAAAACTTACTCGATTAAAATAAATTATGTTAGTAAAATGCAATGACCAAAACAAAAAAAAAACAAAAAAGCATATAAAAATAGTAATAGAAGAGAATATTTGTTGATACGTGTACTTAAAAATTTAAGCTATCAATTTCTTACATAGTTTTGTTAGTTTATCTCATTCACAAATGTTAATAAATTTTCTTTAATATGTAATTATCAAATCAATATAAAGGAAAAACTAATCAAATCATTTGAATACAAATGTAGTCATTTATAGATTTTAAAATAACAAATGGATTATAAAAAGAAAAATAAATGATACTTAAATATCTTATCTAAAATGAAAAAATGTAATTATCTTCTCAATAAAAACCATAAAAAGGGATCCAATATTTTGTAAAAAAATATAAAACAAATAAATATCACTTAAAAGTTAAAAATTAACCACCATAATTTTAAAATGGTAAGGATTTTATTTAATTGCACATTTAGGATTTCAAAATTACAATTTTCCGTTAAAGTTGCATAAAATACTAGCTCACTTAATCAATTTATTAACCTCAGCAAATCCTCGCTAGTCTGCACGTACAAATGAGTTATGAATTCTATACATGTGTGAAGGATTTTAAATTGAAAAAAAAATCAGGGCCAAGGCCTCCCACGCACTTGGATCAATTCCAATAAATGATCATTTAACCGAGTTCTTAATCTTAATATTATAAAATCTATAATATCACATAAATTTAATATTTTATACAAAAAAAATCAATCTGACGCGTAATTACTTAACATAATTTTGAGTCTACAACTGACTCTACATATTTATATTTTTTATATTTTTCTATTTGAACATGAAATATTATTTTATTTGTATTATAAATAAAATTAAAATAATAAATATGTAATAATTGAAAAAAATATAAAAAATACTATAATAGAGAAAAGAATCTCATCATTTATTGCAGAAGACAATATTTGCCAACCGTCATTCTTTAAAAGCTTCACAGTATTTTTTTTTCTAACAAATTTGAAATAACATTCTTAATCTTTCCTTCATTTTCGGTTACTCTCTCCTACGTCCGACAAAGGGTTTGACGACGAGATATGATCTACTATATCAATTAAAAAACCCATTTTTATATATTTTATATTTTTTCTCTCGAATTTTTATTAGCATTGGATGGTGATTGGCTATACAATAGACATTGCCCCATCTGATGTAATTATATATGGTTTGACCATACTGGTACTGCTTGTACCGATTTTGGATTCATTTTAATAAAATTCCTTTCTTTCAGTTCTTTAAAAAAAAAATACAGATTCAGAGGAATGTATTAAGAGATTGAAATGCTGGATCTATTTTCATTGAATCCAAAGCAAAATACAATATCTAAAACCAAACTTGACTAGACTACAAGAATCAGTAGGGCTACTTACACTGTTGTCTTTTATCAGCGTTGTTACCATATGCTTAACTTGAATTCTCTTTCATCCAATTATTGATTGCCGGAGCAGCAAGAAATTACAAGTGATAGTGCCCAGTTCCACACGTGTGAGAAAAAACCCATATGTTGTTGCTGCTCTACAAATTGTGTCTCAACAACTTCACTGCCTACTAATCTTTGCTTTTTCCCCAACCCCAACCTCTGAACTACAAATTTTTCTTTTTCTGCAAGGATCACTGAATCGAATATCCTCCATGCTACTTTTCTCTTTCAGTACATGGATTCCGTATGCGGCCCACGAATCTTCGCATACAATCTCTGCAAGGTTCCATTCACTCTTTGATAGTTCTTCATCTAAATTATCTTTCATTTGAAGACGAAAAACAGTTGTAGAAGGTATTGCGTTGGAACCGTTACTATAAAAACGTTGATGTCGATGTTTATGTTTCTTATTAATAATCACGTTGAGAACCAGATAATTGGAATATTTCTTAGGACCTGAGGTAACAATGCAAACAGTTATTACTGGGAATTTGTTAGGGAACCAGAAAAAAATTGACGGTCCCCGACTCTGGCACTCAAACCACTCTGGAATCTTTACTATTGGCAAACTTATTAAGTGAATGTCTCGAGCCTCAAGCAGTTCCTGTTAGTCATAAATAATTGATCAAGTTTAGCAACACTAAAATACTCTGTCAATGACCAAATTGAAAACATAAAAAACACTACCTGATTCAGCAACATGCTTATGCTTGAGGAAGTCAAGGCTGGGCATGTCCTTGCACGGAATCTTATCAAGTTTGGAGGAATCCCTCTAATTTCTTGTAGACGATCGCAATAATCCAAAGTAAGGAAAGTTAAAAAGCGGCATTCTTTGATGCATTCGGGAATAACTGTGAATTTACAACTTGTTAGCTTTAAATTTATCACATTTACAAAACATGAGAGAAATAGCCGAAGAAGCTCATCTGACAGGTCGCAGTAATAGAAACAAACAAATCGAATGCTTGGACACACAACTGAGGTCAATTTCAAAACATCGTCAGGCAATAGCCTCAATTGCAAACCGCCAAACTCAATTTGACTTAGTTCTGGCATCATGCAGATGTTCGGAATGAGGGTGGCAGCATCAAAGTCAATTAACTGCTCAGTTCGGTGATGGGGTCCAAGACATAAGGATCGAAGCCGAGTAAGATTTCGAAATGAAGGTGGGAGTTTTGTTATGGGACAATCAGTCAAGAAAAGTTCTGTTATATTTTCCATCTTTCCTAATATTTCAGAAAAACTCTCGAGACTCCAACAATACCAAAGTTCAAGCCTTTCAAGAGAGGTCAACTTCAACGGTGGAAAACTCTTAAGCTTTGGGCAATCTTGAGCATCCAAGATTTTAAGCTTTTCCAATAAACCAACTGAATGGTGAATTGTAAATAAATTCCGACACTCTCCAAATGACAAATTTTCCAAATTTGAGAGACAAGATACATCTGGTATCTCTGTTAAACTATCACACTCGTCCAAAGTTAACCTTGTCAAATTCACGAGCCTCTGCAACGTAAAAAAGAAATAAAAAAAGAAGTAAATCAATGAACAAGAAGTGATTATTACTACAACACGTTAAAAAAAAAAAACACATGAATAACCATAAAGTGAACTTATTACAATACAATATCAATGAAATGAACTCAATACACTTGCCTTTTCAAATAATGGGGCCAACCCGAGTGACGTAAAGCTACTCTCGGGTAACTTGCATATAGCAAGTTGCTTTGGGTTAAAATTACGTGGCCATTCCTGTGAAGGACATCTCCACCATTCCAATACTCTTAAAGTATTTGGAAGATGTTTGGGACCTTTGGAAAAACAATCACTCTTGATAATAAGTGTTTTCAGATTTTTCATCTCCTTGAAGGCATCTCCATCCCATTCTACTTCTTCTCCAGATGAGGAAAAATTCATACATATGATTTCAATCTTTCTAGTCCCCTTTTAACACAAAAATAATGAATCAACCACAATACATGAATATACATTGGGACTTTAACATGCCTATTTAGAAAAATGTACATATTATAAAGCAAAAAATACTTGTGACAAAAGCATGTGTAATAATTAAAAGAGATAATCCACTTTTAAAGATGAAAACCAAATCAATCTTACTTACCTTGTTTTCTTGTAAAACTTGATTTATATCCTCATGGGACCATAACCTGCTACGCTCCCCAGGCTCTTTCGGTGATTCTCTTCTGACAATTTCTTTACCCATATCTTCTATCAAGTCATGTAATGTCACGACCTTAGAATATGTAAATTTCTCCTAAAGACACTCGTTAGTAAGATTCAATAAACAATAATATTTTAAAAACAATAATAATTTATTATCTTTCCTACAAAAGATAATATTATTTTTTAACTAAACTTAAAATGATAATAAATCTATCGATTAAAGTTTAACGGATAAATTATATTAATAAAAAATATATCATAAAATTCAAATAAACTATCACAAATAAATAACATTAAGTCCAATTGTCAGTAATATTAACACTTCAAATATTTTATTAAGAATTAAAATTTTGTTGGCAGCTTGGAACCTAAACCCATGTTTCGCACATGAGCATATTACGATTTATGTGATTATAATTTGATATCTTTAAAATTGAACATTAAAGTGTGATTAGACAAGTCAAAATTAAAGAATTTAAAATAAAGTAAGTGAGGAGGGGTACGTACCCATCATCTTTGAAATGATGGCCAACAAAGTTAGAAACTTGGTGCAGAGCCATCTTCCAGATCTGAAGCTTCTCCATGTTATTAGACTTCAACTTCTTTTCATGATTAGCCAGTGCTTCTCCAAAACTACCTGTGTGTTTTCGGACATCTGAAGGATCCACTTTGTAAAAAACTGGCAAAACCGACAGATCATTCTTCCCCTCAGTAAAGTTAAGGATGTGAGTGAGTTCGTTTAAGCAAAAGGAGGAATATGCGTAGTTTTCAGAGAGCACGATGATGAAAATCTTGGACTTCTCAATTGCCTCCTCAAGTGCTTTTGTGATTTCGTCCCCTTTATTGAGCTCCTGGTCATCAATGAAGGTGTCAATTTCCCTTTCCCGGAGGACATTGTAGAGATAGCCAGTGAAACCATAACGAGTATCTTCCCCTCGGAAGCTGAGGAACACATCGTAGGAGAATGATCGCACAGCCATCAGAACTTAGAATAAAGGTTTGTATGATTGTAGATGGAGGAGTGTTGGGTCTCCATTCTAATCAAACAAGCTAACTTATACAGGCTTAAGCTTATAGCGTTTCTGTGAAGCTTCATATCTTCTTCTTTTTTTTAACTATGACCATACTATCTCTTCGAAACTTAAAGAGAGTTTTAATTTCTATGAAGTTTCGTATGTCTTTATTCATTCACTATTGCCCTACGCGCTTACTTAATTGGTATGACAGTGTCTATCGTTGGATGGTTAGAGTGGTCATACTAAACTTAATAAGACTTTAATTTCTGTGAAGCTTCGCATATTTCAGAAAATGAAAAGTAAACAAAGCCATGTAAGCCTTTTTTACTAAATTTTTTCGTTTTTTCTCAATAAACCCATAAAGATCTAGTTATAGGGATAGTAAAATCGTATATTTATATTCTTATAAGAAGAAGAAAATACATTTAAAATTTTAAATTTCAAATATTTTAATATTTATAGGGATAGTAAAATATATTTTATTTTATTTTTTTGTTTCATGGATGCAGTGTTGGGTTTGTTCCCATGTTCGAAGGGGCCCAAAAAAATTTAGACAGTTATAGTGTGGAAGAAAGAAAAATTCAATTCCTTTTAACGATAGCGTTAGTTTCTAAGTTTTTTCTTAAAAAAAAAATTAATTCCTAAATTTTAACTTTTCCAACATTCAAGCTAACAAAATTTCAATTCTTTTTTTTAAATAAAAAAAATTTATTTGCATGTAATATTCTAATTTTGTATGTATTTATGAGCATAAAAATATTTTATATGTAATAAAATATGTTATTTTTAATAAAAATGTGTGTCTATTTTTTTTATGAAATATATATTTATCTTGTATAAAAAAAATTATCTATTATATTTTCATGCACCTATAAAAATGTTAGGATCCAACACGGGTGTTGGGTTCTACGAAGCTTTATAGTGGGTAATTGGCAATGATGTTTGATGAAGCAATCGATTCAATAGTTTTATATAGAAAAATAATTTATGATATTTCTATGTCTTGATAAAAAAAGAGTGAGTTCCAGCTTCTTCCCGAGTTCCTCAAGGTAGCTAACATGTCGTGTAGCATATGAATTGCAATTACATGATGGTTTGTGAGATAATAAAAATGAGTTTTGAATGAAAATCCTCTACTGGTTCCTGGATGCTGCTGTTCGATCAGATTGGTATGGGTGTGGAAGAAGAGGTACATCATATGATAATGTCATCTTTATTGTATTATCATTTCCAGGGAGGTGTTATTTATGGTAAAGACCATTGCTTGGAACTGGTCCTCTTGGGATAATCACTATATGACTGAGCTCTCTTTCATTATGATGTTTGTTTTACTATTAATTTGGGTAGTTGATATATATAGACACGGCGATATTCATTCAATGCATTTAAAATTATATTGAAAATTCATAATGCATTCGAATGTAGCAATCAAATTATAATGCATATGTATTAATCCAGCTCTGTCTCCTTTAAGAGAAGCTCACATCCACCTTATTGTCATGTCCTATGTATTGTCGTTCAACAGTTCAACTACTGCCTTTGCATGGAGAAGGAAAAAAGAAACACACCTTCAAGCAATAGTTTCTATACTA
The DNA here is from genome assembly GCF_000004515.6 of Glycine max. Classification (NCBI taxonomy): domain Eukaryota; kingdom Viridiplantae; phylum Streptophyta; class Magnoliopsida; order Fabales; family Fabaceae; genus Glycine; species Glycine max. Next base: position 29,618,879 of record NC_038252.2, read on the forward strand.
TGTTCTACCTCACAATTTAGCATGTGTTCTTTTGTGCTTTCTATCTCTGCAATTGTATACATGCACATGTTTAGTTAATGTAAACTTGCCTCTTCAAGTTTCGTTTTTTCCTTCTTGAATTGCATTTACGTTATTATTACGTACCAAGGACCCAGTTAGACTTGGATCACATGGTTCCAAATTATAGAAATTAATTTTTTTTTTGTGGAAAAATTAAAATTTATTTAGCAAATATATTATCATATGATACAAAAAATTCATAATTATATTTTTCCAAAATGATAAAAAAAATATATTATATAAAGCCATAGAGTGATTGAATCAATTGACAAAAAGATTGTTTCAATTTAATCAATGATCTCAAATTTGAGTCATTAGAATACAATTTCATTAAATGCTTTTAGTGAAAGATATCTGTGGTTTGTGAAAAAAATATATAATATAAAATATATTTAAATTGAAAACAAAAAAATATTTTCTTATAAAAATACTTAAGATTACAAGTGTTTCACATGTTACAAAGAATCTTTAAGGATTTATAACAACAATTTGTATATACTTTAACCACAATTTTTTCAAAAATATATTATTAATTATGTTATAAAAACCTACTTGATTAAAATAAATTATGTTAGTAAAAAGAAATGACCAAAACAGAAAAAAGAAGAAAAATCCAAAAAAAGAATATAAAAATAGTAATAGAAGAGAATATTTGTTGATATATGTACTTAAAAGTTTAAGCTACCAATTTCTTACATAGTTTTGTAAGTTTATCTCATTCACAAATGTTAATAAATTGTCTTTAATATGTAATTATCAAATCAATATAAAGGAAAAACTAGTCAAATCATTTGAATACAAATGTAGTCATTTATAGATTTGAAAATTACAAATGGATTATAAAAAGAAAAATAAATGATACTTAAATATCTCATCTAAAATGAAAAAAATGAAATTATCTTCTCAATAAAAACCATAAAAAGGGATACAATATTTTGTAAAAAAATATAAAACAAATAAATATCACTTAAAAGTTAAAAATTAACCACCATAATTTTAAAATGGTAAGGATATTTATATAAAACATAATAAAATAGGTTATTTTTAATAAAATTGTGTGTCTATTTTTTATGAAATATATTTATCTTGTATAAAAAAATTCTTATCTAATATTTTTTCGTGCACCTATAAAAAATTCATATCTATTATTTTTTATGCACAGAAAATTGTGTCTCTTTTTATTAATTTTCTGTTCTTTATGTAATTAATTTTATGTATTTATGAGCACAGAAAATATTATTTTATGTAATAAAATATGTTATTTTAAATAATAATGTGTGTTTATCTTTTTATGAAATATATATTTATCATGCTTGTAAAAAAATTCTTATTTATTATTTTGTCATGAAACTATAAAATGTTGGGATCCATACTGGTGTTGGGCTCTAAGAAGCTTTATAGTAGTAAGGCAATTATGTTTGATGAGGAAATCAATTCAATATATAGTTTTATATAGATTAATTAATACTAATAAATTCGGTTAATATTAGCATAATAAATTCATGTTAATAAATTAATTAATATCAGTGAATTAATAATTAATCATATCGGACTATATTGCATTTTTTTTATCTCATTTTTATCAAATTTGTTTTTGTCTCATAATACATTTCATTTTTATTTTTATTTTCAGTAATAATAATTATAGGAAATGAATATGTCTTTTTCTTTCACTATGGCCCTAGGCGCATACCTGATAAGTCATCAGTGTGGTTGGATGGTTAGATTGTTGGGTCTGCGAAACTCAAAATGACATTTCCACGAAACTTCATTTTTTTATTTAGTCTTGACGTGTCAACTACGTGAAAATATTGACATAAGGACATGACATTAACATATAAAATTGAATCTTCTAAATCCACCTTCCAGTCAAAATATTATAAATTGCATGAGGACAAAAAATATATTCAAAATTTTATAAAAAGTTAAATATTTATTAGCATGTAATATTCTAAATTTGTATGTATTCACGAGCACAGGAAATATTATTTTAAATAAAATTGCGTGTCTATCTTTTTATGAAATATATCTTCATCATACTTGTAAAACAATTTCTATTTTATGCAACTATAAAATTTATTAAGAATTCATTTTTTTCTTCAAAATTATGATTATATTTTTGTTCTCGTAAAATGCAAATGCATATATTTTAACTTGAAGCTAGATTTAGAAAATTCAATCATGTGTTAACGTATCTTTATTATGTAACAACTATATGTTCACGTATTTAACACGCTAAGATTGACTTAATAAAAAAATGATGAAGTTTAATAAAAAAAGCCACATGCCCATATATTTACTGTTCATTTTCTATTATAGAAATATGTGAAGCTTCGTGGAAAAGTCATTTTGAGTTTCGCAGAGACCCTACAATCTAACCATCCAACCCCACTGACTTACCAGGTATGTGCCTAGGGCCACAGTGAAAGAAAAAGAGGTACGAAGCTTCACAGAAACGCTAGCTATAAGCTTAAGGCTATAAGTTTTCTTGTTTTATTAGAATGGAGATCCAACAGTCCTCCATCTACAATCATACAAACCTTTATTCTAAGTTCTGATGGCTCTGCGATCATTCTCTTACGATGTGTTCCTCAGCTTCCGAGGGGAAGATACTCGTTATGGTTTCACTGGCTATCTCTACAATGTCCTTCGGGAAAGGGGAATTCACACCTTCATTGATGACGACGAGCCCCAGGAAGGGGACGAAATCACGACAGCACTTGAGGCGGCTATTGAGAAGTCCAAGATTTTCATCATCGTGCTCTCTGAAAACTACGCATCTTCCTCCTTTTGTTTAAACTCACTCACTCACATCCTTAACTTTACTAAGGAGAATAATGATGTGTTGGTTTTGCCCGTTTTTTATAGAGTGAATCCTTCAGATGTCCGACACCACAGAGGTAGTTTTGGAGAAGCACTGGCTAATCATGAAAAGAAGTCGAACTCTAATAACATGGAGAAGCTTGAGACGTGGAAGATGGCTCTGCACCAAGTGTCTAACATTTCTGGCCATCATTTCCAACATGATGGGTATGTACCCTTCCTCACTTACTTTATTTTAAATTCTTTAATTTTGACTTGTCTAATCACACTTTAACGTTCAATTTTAAAGAGATCAAATTATAATCACATAAATCGTAATATGGGTTTAGGTTCCAAGCTGCCAACAAAATTTTAATTCTTATAAAATATTTGAAGTGTTAATATTACTCACAATTGGACTTAATGTTATTTATTTGTGATAGTTTATTTGAACTTTATGATATATTTTTTATTAATATAATTTATCAGTTACACTTTAATCAATAGATTTATTATCATTTTAATTTCATTTAAAAAATAATATTGTCTTTTGTACCTAGATATAAGGCTAAGGAAAGATAATAAATTATTATTATTTTTAAAATATTATTGTTTATTGGATCTTACTAACGAGCGTCTGTAGGACAAATTTATATATTCTATAAAAAAAAATTATAAAAAAATCTCCATAATATATATTTTCTTTTGATGGGAAATAGTAAATTGTAGGAGCTATAGCTGTAACCCTCATTTATCAAATTTTGGGTCGATGAAACATGTACTATGTATAGCTGGTGCTTGGTGTAGTAGGTCCACATATAGCGATGACAAGAAAACTAGTACCCTTAGGTCCACATATAGCGATGACAAGAAAACTAGTACCCTTCGGTCCACATATAGAAAGGTTAAAATATTCTTATTGAAAGAGTTGAAATATAGTTGCGAATTAAGTATTTAGAGAACGTATTAATAAGGTTACTAGTTGGTGACAAAAAATAAGGTTATATATTTTATTGTAAGATGGTGTGTATACTTTCGAATAAGAGAAGAGAAAAACACTAAGAATATTATATATAAAAAATATTGAGAATATTTAATTCAGAAAGTGAAGAGAAGAAAATTACACCTTTCAAATTATATATTTTAATTTATAATATAAAAATAAATTTCTATAAATTTATTTATTATAAATTCCAATTATAATATAATATGTATTATTAATTTTAATTACATAAAATTGAGTGTTTGTTTTACCATTTTTTTTATATTTTTAGGAATGTTATTTTTAGGAATTTAACATGAGAATATTATTTTTGGATATATTAAACATTTTAATATGTGCGAGAATAACTTTTAAAATTTAAAATAATTTAAATAAAAAATTAGTATTTTTTATAAGAAAATTTAAAGTAATTTGAATAAAAAAGAAAGTCACTTGTGTATTAGACAAATATCACTTTCCCATCTTCTAGAGAGAATATAAATATTAGAAAACATGGTAAAAGAGATAACTTTTTTTTGGATATATTAAACATTTTAATATGCAAGAGCTATAACTTTTTTTTTATATATAAAAAATCTCCATAATATATCTTCTGTACCCCTAGAGTAGTTTTTTTTTTGTTTGAGTTACAATATGCAATTTATCACATTGTTTCTGGTTCTTCAAGAATTTACTTACAAATTTTAACGAACAAGTTCAAAAATGAGTCTGTGAATTGGTATGCACCAACCAATTCGTGGTTTTATGAAGTGAGTGAATTTTGTAACTTAGGATCAAATATTTGATAGCATGAAAAAATACCATGCATATCAACAAATGGCCATAGGTGTTTAGTCCAATTTCACACAATTTCTTTGTTGAACAGGAACAAATATGAATACAAGTTTATTAAGGAGATAGTTGAATCGGTGTCAAACAAGTTTAATCATGATCATTTACATGTTTCGGATGTCCTGGTTGGGCTAGAGTCACCAGTGCTAGAAGTAAAGTCGCTTCTGGATGTTGGACGTGATGATGTCGTCCACATGGTAGGGATCCATGGACTCGCCGGAGTGGGTAAAACAACACTTGCTATCGCGGTCTATAATTCTATTGCTGGCCATTTTGAAGCTTCTTGCTTTCTTGAAAATGTGAAAAGAACTTCCAACACGATAAATGGGTTAGAAAAACTCCAAAGCTTCCTTCTTTCTAAAACCGCTGGAGAAATTAAGTTAACAAATTGGAGAGAAGGAATTCCCATTATAAAGCGTAAGCTCAAGCAAAAAAAGGTTCTTCTTATTCTAGATGATGTTGATGAAGATAAACAGTTACAAGCACTTATTGGCAGCCCTGATTGGTTTGGTCTTGGCAGTAGAATCATCATAACCACTCGAGACGAACATTTGTTAGCTCTACACAATGTTAAAATAACATATAAGGTGAGAGAGTTGAATGAGAAACATGCTCTTCAATTACTTACTCAGAAGGCTTTTGAGTTGGAAAAAGGAATTGATCCAAGTTATCATGATATTTTGAATCGAGCGGTAACTTATGCTTCAGGTCTTCCATTTGTTTTAGAAGTAATAGGTTCCAACTTATTTGGAAAAAGTATAGAAGAATGGAAATCTGCTCTAGATGGATATGAAAGAATTCCTCATAAAAAAATCTATGCATACTTAAAGTAAGTTATGATGCTTTGAATGAAGATGAGAAAAGTATTTTTCTAGCTTGATATTGCACCCTTGCGATTTGGAGCAGCCCAATACAAGCGGATCTCCAATTAATGTATTACTAGTCACAATAGCAGTGAACGATTTGATGATTGCCTTACCAATTCCTCCTGTTTCTTTTAAAATATTAAAGTCCTTCTTCACTAGCGCTCCCTACAACATTTCAATTCAAACCTTAATGCTTCATGATACTTACAAGCCTTAAATATTTCAATCTTCGTATCGTTTTAAAATTATTGTGGCAAATAGAAATTGATTTTGATAAATGAAGTTAAACTAGTGATTATAAAGTGGAAAAAAACATAATTATATTGCTAAGATATTTTATGTATGCAAATATTTCAACAGTGTTCCTAATAAAACCAAAGCTACTACCTTCATTTTCTATATGGAAAAAAATGCTTTAACAAGGGTAAGAAAAAAGCATTGTGTATACCTGAATTTAGATGTCAAATAGTCGCCTTCCTAAGCTGTAAAATGTTTGATCATCAATGAACATGATTTCCGCAAAATGTAGATTAACTGTGTAGTTTCCATTTCCCAGACAAAATTCGTAGTAAGTAAGAGAATTGGGAGAAACTCGTGCATCCACGTACAAGTCCACCATAGTCCATAGAAAGCGAAGTTTTATTTTGCCTGGTAGAGTAGTCGTCACCCTCATTATCCATAAAGTTACCAATAGTGACAAATGCCCAATTAATTCTTTGTTCCACTTGGGTGAAATCTAGCTGGACCTCCAGTATCTAAATCATCATCATGTGTTTGTATTGACTGCTACCATCTTTCCACCACAATTTATATGAAGAGAATATGACGATGGGATAAAAATAAAAATAAACTTAGCAATAATTAAAATATTATTAAGAAAACTAAGAAAAATACATTCCTTCAAATTGTATCTTTCTAATTTTCTATCCCTTTTGTTTTCTACTTAAAATAAAGATACAGGAGTTATGTTAACGGATAGATATAGGTCTATCTAGTCACAGAAAGTAAGTGATGATATTTTGATGCTCATTTTTTGTTTTTCATGGCATACATCAGATTATTTATGTATGCTCGAAGGTTGGAACCATTATAAACTAGATTTTGAGAAGTTAAAATACAAAAGAATTAGAAAACCATTAATATATAAAAAAATGTTTAAAAAATTATTTTCATATTAAGGATCATTTATATGCTTTTGAAGATTAAGATCTAGAATAACTAAAGCACATTTAGTGCAACTAGGTGGCCATGAGTCTTATGACTTAATGCCCAAGGATAAAAGGGTAAACTATATGTAACTAAAGCAACATTTCTTAAATGAAAAGAAGGGAGACAATGGAAGAAAAAGAGGAAAAAATAAAGTCTCCTTAACAAGTTTTGTTCTCTGTCAACTTCTAATGCGTCATCTTCTCCATTGGCTACAAATATTCCACTACCAGTTATCTCCTTCATCTTATAATCCGAACATGGCTTTCTGGAAATTCCACACTAGATAATTTCATATGCCACAGAATATATAGACAGAGCAAAATTGATCTAGTATTCATAATATGATTCAATAGTTGACCTTCTATTCATTTCACAGTAATCTAGAATCACATGATAAGTAGGAACAACAAACTGAAAAATACATATAACAAAAGGAAACCAATATTTTCTCTTTTATATCCTTCTTTACATGCTCTAGGACTGGGAGAAAGGGAAAGGGAGTCAAAAGATACATGAATAACAAGTGTTTCTTCATTTGAGACAATAGATACTAGGGTCTCTTGCAGTGATATGACTCATTTCCACAAAAAGGTGATGTTGATAGCTCACAATGACGAATTATAACATACATGCACAGAATAAGAATGAGTGCTAAAGTTGTGGGTTTTCCAGGTACAAGGAGGAGAATGCAGATATATTGAATTAAATTTCACATACCTATTTTAAACCAACGCAATGTTGTAAATGTGTGTTACCTACTCTAATGGCAAGAATGGCGAGTAGCCAAGCTGGACCAAAATATCTCAATTCACCACTTAATTTTCTAAATCGGAGAAAAGTTTAATTAATAGATCCGATCATCAGAATCCAACGAACTCAGCCAACTTCATTTGACCCATTTCGAACATTCGCTTCTAATAAGCTTGATAATGTGCTCAAATTCTCAGTGAAAGAATGTGACAAAAAAAAATCAGATTATTGAATTCAGATCAATGACACAAACAACCACAGGAAGAAAAAAAAAACTAACATAAAAACAGAAACATAAGCCTAAGGAGAGATTCAACCTTTTTAAAGTAAACTTCAATCGATTACGGCATACCCTTCTCGAGGTTATTGACGTCATAGGAGGTAGTTGCGGATCTGTCCCGTAGCTCCCCCAACTTGGGCTTTCTTTCATCCTCTGCTTGAATCACTAAATCGCGACCTCTTATGGGGTAAGGTAAAGTGAAAAGGGAGGGCGGCGAAGACGATGCGGCCGAAGCTTACACCAGAGGGTTCTGCTAGGGTATGCGAGGGCAAGCTTCAATCGCAAAAAAGAAAAGCTGACACAAAACTCGAGGGCTCCTAAGCTTCAATCGCGAAATGGGGAAAGCTGACACAAAACTCGAGGGCTCATGTTACAACCAGTAACCCTAAACACATCTCCACTATTTGATTTTCTCATTTTAAAAATGGACGGCAACGATTGCTTCTTTTGTACCTAGATATAAGACTAAGGAAAGATAATAATAAAATAGTATTGTTTTTAAAATATTATTGTTTATTGGATCTTACTAACAAGCTAGTGTCTTTAAGATAAATTTATATATTTTATAACTTTTTTTATAAAAAATCTCCACAATATATATTTTGTATTTTTAGTCTTTAATACTAAATAAACAATAATATTTTGAAATTGTTAGTTGATATTTACGACTAATTTTTTGTATTGAATAGGTACACAAAATTAGCGTATTTCTTCTAATTTATGGTTTTTTTTTAGGAATTGTACATATTTTAATGTTAGTTGTATTCTATACAGGAGATATTTCCAATTTTGTGAATTAATGTTGAAACCACTACAATTTCAAGCTAAAAGAAGAGAAGGTTCTAGCAGTTGGTGTCTCGCTAAGCGAGCATTATGCGCTTAGTGAGTGACATTCGCTAAGCGAGGCACACAGCTAGCTTAGAGTGTTGGAAAACCTTAGAACATGATCAATCAGAGATATGCTCACCCAGTGCGCCGCAAGCTCACCCAGTGACTCATTTGTCTCTTCTCTCGCTTAGCGCGCTTAGCTCACTAAGCCAAATTTCACTAACTCGCACTTAGCAAACCATTCTCGCTAAGCAAGCCTTCATAATCTGAAACGCCAAGGAGCCTTTAAAACATTGAAGTTAGCGGAAACAAAAGGGAGGAGTCGAAAAATAGAGCCAAGGGAGAAGCTAGAGCGACAGAAACAAGCCTCCAAGAGAGTTTAGGTTAGAGGAGTGAGTTTAAGGTTCTAGAGGTTGGAGGAGACATCCTCAACCATTCTTAGCCTTTTCTTTCCTCAAAATCTATTCTTTGTGCTAAAAGTCCATTACTTGTAATGAAAGACTAAACCTCTTGTTGGGGAGTTTTGCTAAACCTTTGATGTAACTCTCTTTTACTATCTATTTAATGTTATTTTTATGTGTTCCTTGCTTCTATTTGTGCTTATTTTTACGTGTTTGTGGCTTGATCACCCATTTGTATGTATAGTTAGGATTTTTAACATTGGAAAATGCTTTAAAGCCTTAGAACTTGATAGAGCAAGTTAGAAAACTGTATGTCTAGGAATGGAGTGCAATGATTTAGTTTTTATTATGTTGTAACCTTAATGCAACTCGTTTAAAATAAGTTTGATGAGGGATCAAGGATGATGTTTAAATAGAGATAGACCCATTCACTTAAGGGATCTTGGTTTGGGTAATTTTTCAGCATAAGAACACTAAGATAACGTTAAATAGAGAAAAATATTTAACAACATCAAAAGAGATTCAATAGAATGACCCAACACTTTTTACTTGACTGTTTTTACTTCTCAACTTCTAGATATTTTAGTTTGTATTTAACTATATTTTCATACAAAATTCCAACTTGACATATACTTTGCTTTTGATGGTGTACAAATGTTTGCTTATTGAACATATATTTTCTGAGTGAAACAAGTTCCTTGTGGATTCAATACTCGGTTCTTACCGTTTTATATTACATATGTGACTCGGTACACTTACCGATTAACATCGTAGAAGTACGAACAGAAATCAACCGTTACAATTCCTGAAACCATCAATTTAATTATTATTTATTTGTTAAAAAATAATAATAATAATTTTTGTCTTTTTATATGTAGAGCGCAGACAAATTCATTCTCAAAAGATGAAAATTCAAATTTTAAGTGCTAGAAAGTAAAAAAATTATGACAAATACATATACATTTAGGGTTGAATTTGTTACTATTTTACGCATTCAAGGACAAACTTGTCAGTGTATTACATATTCAGGGACAAAAATGATTATTTATCCAAATATAACTTAATCTTCATTTTCTCTCATTTTTAATCGCGACAAGCATAACATTACAATAAACACTTACAAAATAGGAAAACAAACATAAATTAGAATAAACACAATAATAAGTACAATATTGATTAAGAAGCATGATTGATTTATTGGTCTGAAATTTCTATAAATACAATTTAATCTTCATCTACTCTTATTTTTTTAATTGTTGCAAGCATAACGTTACAATAAACACTTAAAAAATTAGGAAAGCAAACATAGGTGTAATGTCATGCTTATTTTCCTATTTTTAATTGTTCAACGTAATGTTATATTTATGACAATAAAAAAGATGAAGATTAAATTATATTTTAGATAAATAGTCATTTTTGTCATTAAATATGTAAAGCGTTGACAAATTTTTGGAAACAAATTTATAAGCGTCTACACATTTAAGAATGAAAATGAATATTTATCCTTTAAAAAAGGAAAATTTCTCCATCTAAAATCTTTGACATCTGAGCTTGAGTTTTGCTTTTACTATTTTTTTTTTTTTTGTCTCATCTTTGTTTTCACATCTTATGCCTTCACGCTGTAGAGCTTAGTTTTGCCCTTTCTTTTTGTTTCTGTTATTCTTTCTTTTCACCTCTAAAGTAATCTATTTTGTTTGAGTTATGATAGTATGCACGAACCAATTCCCCGTTTTATGATGAAGTGAACGAATAATATAACTTAAGATCAAAATACTTGTTAACTTGAGAAAACATCATACATATCAACAAATGAACATGAAGTGTTTAGTCCGACTTCACAAAATTTCTTTATTGAACATGAGGTGTTTATATTTTTTTTTAAGCGGTACTTACTAATTTTCTTAAATAATATTACTAATATATAGATTCTTGTCATGATTTTTAATAATTTTTTAACCAGTGTGATTGAAATATTATTAATAGTATCTTTGTAAAAATAAGGCATTTCTTTAACTCAAGATTAGTACATAAGCTGCCAAATTTCTAATGTTTTGCTTCTCGAATTTTCGTGATGTTGTCCATTTTTATTTTATGTATGTTGATTATTATCTGGACTTAAAAACATTAGAGAAATTCTTCTATTTTATATATAGTATATTTTAATTTATTTTAATACAAACAAGCATTGCTAATATAAAAGTTTTTACATTATTATTTAGAAATGATTTTAATATATACATAATTATTATAAAAAATAATAATGAGGTTTTTATTTATATTTTTAAGATATTTGCCAATTAATTTCAAAAGAAAACTTACAATGGTATAATTCTTAAATTATTCTTGATAAAAAAAATATTTTTCTATTCAACCTTAATCGTGTTTGCGATCTTTTTAATTTGTTTATGTTGTTGATTTAAATTAAACTTTATATCAATTTAGGTCATTGCTAATGTAATTGAGTGTTTATGTCTGCATTAACTAATTAGTCTTGATGTCAAATAGGTTTATAAAAGGCTCACTGAGATTATATCTATTGATTAAGAAGAATAAGTGAGTATTGTTTATGTGAATTATCTATGTACATGTGTTGGTTGTGATTGAGTGTTAAGTGAATTCGATGAAAAATGAATGATTGTTGTATTTTTTTAATCAGCCAAAGAGTGATTATTTTAAATGTTTTTTACTTTTATCATTTTTAGATCTTATCATGAGTATGTATAATAGTTATTGTAAGAAAAAAAAAAAAACAACTCAGAAAAAATCAATCATGATTTGACTGATTCTTAAGTTTCATTAATAAAATAAACAAAATGAAATGTAACAAAGTCTAACAGAGTGACCCTTGACCCTTGCACATGCATGAATTCAATGCTAGTTTCGATTAAAGTTGCATAAAACACTAGCTCACTTAATCAAATCAGGGGCCAAGGCCTCACTGCACTTGGATCAATTTCCATACATAATTGCTTAGCTGAGTTCCTAATCTTAATATTATAGGATCTATAATATTACATAAATTTATTTGAACTCAAAATATTATTTGGGTCTACAGTTGACTCTACATATTAATATTTTTTTATATTTTTCAATTTGAACTCAAAATATTATTTTATTTGTATCATAAATAAAATTAAAATAATAAATATGTAACAATTGAAAAAATATAAAAAAAATACTATAGTAGAGAAAAGAATCTCATCATTTCTTGCAGAAGACAATATTTGCCGACCATCATTTTTTAAAAGCTTCACAGTATTTTTTTTCTAAACCAATTTTAAATAACATTTTTTTAAAAGTCATAAAAGCTAGCTTTGTGGAAAGAGTGAAAGGCCAAGGCTCTTCCTTCTTTCATGTTTTCTCAGCCTCACGATTCAAACTCTCTCATTCTTAACCTTTCTTTAACTTCCGGATACTCTCTCCGACGGCCGACAAAGGGTTCGACAACGAGATATAATCTACTATTAAAAAGAAATCAAATATCAATTGAAAACCCATTTTTATATATTTTTTATTAGTATTTTTAATTTTTAATTTTCTCTCTCGTATTTTTATTAGTACTATTAGTATTGGATGATGATTGTCTATGCAATAGACATTGCTCCATCTGATGTAATTATTTGGTTTGACCATGCTGGTACTGATTGTACCGGTTTTGGATTCATTTTAATAAAATTCCTTTCTTTTAGCTCTTAAAAAAATACAGATTATGGGGTATTTTCATTGAATCCAAAGCAAAATAGAATATCTAAAACCAAACTTGATTAGAGAACAAGAATCAGTAGGGCTAGATACAGTGTTGTCTTTTATCAGTGTTGATACCATACAACTGCTGAACTTGTTTCCTCTTTCATCCAATTATTGATTGCCGGAGCAGCAAGAAATTACAAGTGATAGTGCCCAGTTCCACACGTGTGACAAAAAACCCATATGTTGTTGCTGCTCTACAAATTGTGTCTCAACAACTTCACTGCCTACTAATCTTTGCTTTTTCCCCAACCCCAACCTCTGAACTACAAATGTTTGCTTTTTCTAAAAGCTAGGATCAGTGAATCGAATATCCTCCATGCTACTTTGCTCTTTCAATACATGGATTCCGCATTCGTCCCACGACTCTTCACCACATACAATCTGTGCATGGTTCCATTCACTCTTTGATAGTTCTTCATCTAAATTATCTTCCATTTGAAGACGAAAAACATATGTAGAATGTCTGAAGGTGCCACGGTAAAAATCAATAATTCCATGTTTATTATATACATATTCCGGTTTATTATTAATGATCACGCTGAGCAACTGATAACTTAAATTTAGCTTAACAATGCAAACAGTTATGGCTGGAAATTTGTTACGGAACCAGAAACAAATTGGTGGTCCCCAACTATGGCACTCAAACCACTCTGGAATCTGTACTCTTGGCAAACTAAAGTCAGTGTCTCCAGCCTCATGCAGTTCCTGTTAGTCATAAATAATTCATCAAGTTTAGCAACATTAAAATACTCTATCAATGACCAAATTGAAAACATAAAAAACATTACCTGATTCAGCAACATGCTTATGCTTGAGGAATTCAAGGCTGGGGAATCCATTGCAGATAATATTTTCAAGTTTGGAGGAATCCCTCTAATTTCTTGAAGACGATAGCAATAATCCAAAGTAAGGGTAGTTAAAAAGCGGCATTCTTTGATGCATTCGGGAATAACTGTGAATTTACTCCATGATAGGTTCAACTTCTTCACGTTTACAAAACATGAGAGAAATAGCGGAAGAAGCTCATCTGACAGTTCCAAAGTAAGAGATTGAACGCTTGAACACACGACTGAGGTCAATTTCAAAACATCGTCAGGCAATAGCCTCCATTGCAAACCGGCAGCATCAATTTGATTTAGTTCTGGCATCATGCAGATGTTCGAAATGAGGGTGGCAGCATCAAAGTCATATTTTATAAAAGTTGTCAGAACTAACAATTGAAGCCGAGTAAGATTTCGAAATGAAGGTGGGAGTTTTGTTATGGCACAACCAGTCCAGGAAAGTTGTGTCATATTTTCCATCTTTCCTAATATTTCAGGAAAACTCTTGAGATTGTAACAACCCGAAAATTCAAACCTTTCAAGAGAGGTCAACTTCAACGGTGGAAAACTCTTAAGCTTTGGGCAACCTGCAGCATCCAAGATTTTAAGCTTTTCCAATAAACCAACTGAATGGTGAATTGTAAATAAATTCCGACACTTTCTAAATGACAAATTTTCCAAATTTGAGAGACAAGATACATCTGGTATCCATCTAAAACTATCACACTCGTCCAAAATTAAACTTGTCAAATTCACGAGCCTCTGCAACGTAAAAAGGAAATAAAAAAAGATGTAAATCAATAAACAAGAAGTGATTATTACTACAAAACGTTAAAAAAAAAAAAAAGAACACATAAATAACCATAAACTGAACTTATTACAATACAATATCAATGAAATGAACTCAATACACTTGCCTTTTTAAATAATGGGGCCAACCTGAGTGACGTAATGCTACTATGGGGTAACTTGCATATAGCAAGTTGCTTTGGGTTAAAATTACGTGGCCATTCCTGTGAAGGACATCTCGACCATTCCAATACTCTTAAAGTATTAGGAAGATGTTTGGGACCTTTGGAAAAACAATCACTCTTGATAATAAGTGTTTTCAGATTTTCCATCTTCTTGAAGCCATCTCCATCCCATTCCACTTCTTCTCCAAATGAGGAAAAATTCATACATATGATTTCAATCTTTCTAGTCCCCTTTTAACACAAAAATCATGAATCAACCACAATACATGAATATATATTGCGACTATAACAGGCCAACTTAGAGAAATATACATATTATAAAGCAAAAAATACTTGTGACAAGAGCATGTAATAATTAAAAGAGATAATCCATGTTTAAAGATGAATACCAAATCATTCAGTGTATCAAAACTTACCTTATTTTCTTGTAAAACTTGATTTATATCCTCATGAGACCATAACCTGCTACGTTTCCCAGGCTCTGTTGGTGATTCTCTTCTGACAATTTCTTTACCCATGTCTTCTATTAAGTCATGTAATCTCATGACCTTAGTAGGCCAGCAATGAATGTTTATCAGAGATTTTTTAACCAACACCCCAATATGATATTTCATGCAACGACCATAATGAGCATAAAGTATATCTTGAACATATGTCAATTCATAATCTTTGAAGCCACAAGCAATATCAAGAAAAATACTTTTCTCATCTTCATTCAAAGCATCATAGCTTACTTTAAGTATGTCATAGATCTTTTTATCAGGAATTCTTTCATATCCATCTAGAGCAGATTCCCATTCTTCTATACTTTTTCCAAATAAGTTGGAACCCATTACTTCTAGAGCCAATGGGAGGCCTGAAGCATAAGTTATCGCTCGATTCAAAATATCATGGTAACTTGGATCAACTTCTTTTTCCAACTCAAAAGCCTTCTGAGTAAGTAATTGAAGAGCATGTTTCTTATTCAACTCTCTCACCTCATATGTTATTTTAACTTTGTGAAGCGCTAACAAATGTTCGTCTCGAGTGGTGATGATGACTCTACTACCACGACCAAACCAATCAGGGTTGCCAATAATCGCTTGTAACTGTTTATGTTCATCAACATCATCTAGAATCAGAAGAACCTTCTTTTGCTTGAGCTTACGCTGTATTATGGTACTTCCTTCTCTCGAATTTGCTAACTTAATTTCTCCATCTGTTTTAGAAAGAAGGACGCTTTGGAGATGTACTAACCCATTTTTATTGGAAGTTTCTCTCACATTTTCAAGAAAGCAAGAAGCTTCAAAATGATCAACAATGGAATTATAGACCGCGACAGCAAGTGTTGTTTTACCCACTCCAGGGAGTCCATGGATCCCCACCATGTGAACAACATCATCACGTCCAACATCTAGAAGCTCCTTTACTTCTAGCAAGGGTGACTCTAGCCCAACCAGGACATCCGAAACATATAAATGATCACCATTAAGCTTGTTAGACACCGATTCAAGTATCTCCTTAATAAACTTGTATTCATATTTGTTCCTGTTCAACATAGAAATTGTGTGAAATCGGACTAAACACCTCATGTCCATTTGTTGATATATGTATGGTGTCTTTTCAAGCTAACAAGTATTTTGATCCTAAGTTACAAAATTCACTCATGTACTTCACCATAAAGCCACGAATTGGTTCATGCATACCAATTCACACGACTCATTTTTGAACTTGTTTGTTAAAATTTGTAAGTAAATTCCTGATGAGGAACGAGAAACGATGGAGAAAATTGCATATTGTAACTCAAACAAAATAAACTACTTTAGAGGTAAAAAAAGATATATTTTGGAGATTTTTTATAAAAAAAAGTTATAGCTCTTGCATATTAAAATGTTTAATATATCGGCCAAAAAAAAAAGTTACCCCTTTTACAATGTTTTCTAATATTTATATTCTCACTAGAAGATGGGAAAGTGATATTTCTCTAATACACAAATGACTTTCTTTTTTATTTAAATTACTTTAAATTTTGTTATAAAAAATACTAATTTTTTATATAAATTATTTAAATTTTTAAGATTATTTTCATGCATATTAAAATGTTAAATATATCCAAAAATAATATTCTCATGTTAAATTCCCAAAAATATAAAAAAAAAACTTCCGTAAAACAAATACACAATTTTATGTAATTAAAATTAATAATATATATTATATTATAATTAGAACATATAATAAATAAATTTATATAAATTTATTTTTATATTATAAATTAGAATATATAATTTGAAAAGTGGAATTTCTTCTCTTCACTTTGTGAATTAAATATTCTTAATATTTTTATATATAATATTCTTAATATTTGTCTCTTCTCTTATTCGAAAGCATACACACCATCTTACAATAAAATATATAACCTTATTTTCTTGGATCACCAACTAATATCCTTATTAATACGTTCTCTAAATACTTAATTCGCAACTATATTTCAACTCTTTCAAGAAGATCAATATCTTAAAAACAATGCATATCTCCTTGAAAGACAACATAAAGTAGAGTACCGGTTGTATATATACATCCCCCAAGGGCCAGTCCTTGGTAAGGCCGTCTACTGGGTACCTAAGCCCATGTGTCCTACCGGAGCATATTACGATTTATGTGATTATACTTTTATCACTTTAAAATTGAACATTAAAGTGTGATTAGACAAGTCAAAATTGAAGAATTTAAAATAAAGTAAGTGAGGAAGGGTACGTACCCATCAGGTTGGAAATGATGGCCAGAAAAGTTAGAAACTTGGCGCAGAGCCATCTTCCAGGTCTTAAGCTTGCCCATGTAATTAGAGTTCAAGTTCTTTTCATGATTAGCCAGTGCTTCTCCAAAACTACCTCTATGGTGTCGGACATCTGAAGGATCCACTTTATAAAAAACTGGCAAAACCAACACATCATCCCACCCCTTAGTAAAGTTAAGGATGTGAGTGAGTTCGTTTAAGCAAAAGAAAGAAGATGCGTAGTTTTCAGAGAGCACGATGATGAAAATCTTGGAGTTCTTAATTGCTTCCTCAAGTGCTTTTGTGATTTGGTCCGCTTTCTGGGGCTCGTCGTCATCAATGAAGGTGTGAATTCCCCTTTCGCGAAGGACATTGTAGAGATTGCCAGTGAAACCATGACGAGTATCTTCCCTTCGGAAGCTGAGGAACACATCGTAGGAGAATGATCGCCAAGCCATCAGAAGTTAGAATGAAGGTTTGTATGATTGTAGATGGAGGAGTGTTGGGGCTCCATAGTAATAAAACAAAGCAAACTTATAGCCTTAAGCTTACAGCGTTTCTGTGAAGCTTCATATCTCTCTCTTTTGTTTTTTTTTTTTTTTTTTACTATGCCCTACGATCTCTACGAAACTTAAAAAGAGTTTTATATTAAGCTTCATATGACTTTTTCTTTCACTATGGCCCTACATACTTAATTAATGGTGAAATATATATATATATATATATATATATATATATATATATATATATATATATAATTTTAATTATAAAATATCTTAATATTAGTCATTGCATCTTTTAATTGTTTTCTTCACATTTGGTCTGATCATTTGTCCGGACTTTGGAAATGGAAATATTTAACAACGATAATAAATATGTACAATAATGATATAATAATGATCCATTCAGGAAAAAAATATACAATAATAACAATAAGTATAAAAAATATACTATAAATTTTAGTGCTATGTGAATACTATAGTTAAAGTAAAAATACATAAAAATATATTTTAATTTTAAATAAATAATTAAGAGTAATCAAATTAATTATAATATAATTTATCTTTTTAATAGCATTCATTGTCTTTTTAATTAAAATTAAATTGGTTGGATACAAGTTATTATTTATAAAGATAATAAGAATTAATTTTATTAATAATAATCAAATTAGTTCATGTTATCATTAATTTAAATTTATATAAAAAGGCAGTTTTTGTAAAAATTAATTTGATTATTATAATACTATTACAAAATGTAATATGTATTGTTGTTAATATAATTTGTATCAAAATTAATTCAGGTAAAATATAACTTTTTTTACTAATAATTTTTCATGAAAGAATTCCCAGTGAAATGATTTTGTTGTGCAAATTTTTTTGCATCCCCTAGTATATCGAAATCATAATTCTATTATGATATAAAAAAAATGAAATGAAACTTTGTTATCCAAAAAGATTGAATGAAATTATGATTTTATTATGTTTAAAAAAATGAAAAAAAAAACTTTTAGTAATTGCACTTCACTAATAGGGGTTAAGAGAGTGGTGGGATGGGGAAGGATTGGTAAAATGTTGAAACTGTATTTTAGTAATTGCACTTCACTAATAGGGGTTAAGAGAAATTTTATAGGAGTCAATAATAGCATCCTTTGTAAAATTGCTTGCCCCTTATATAACGTCTGATCAAACAACTTGGGTTGGGCATATCATATGATTAACAATAGAGTTCGGTATGTGAATGAGTGTGAATTAAGCATCTTACGTAATTGTATTTTATTTTCCACTTTTTTTATTTTTTCCATATGAATGCGTATAAAAATGATTTAAATCAAAGAGGACAATAAAATTATTCCATTTTAATTATAGTATCTAAAAGACTTTTAATTTCTTTGCAAAGTTAAAAATATATATTCATCTTTTAGCTATGAAAAAAATGTATTCTTCGTCTTATTTTACATCTGATCATATTTATAAAAATAAGTTGTAGTGTAAATAGGACCAGAGGTGGTAATTTGAGGGGGAAAATTATGTTCAGTATTGTTATCTTTTGCTCTATTTCACAACGGGAAGCTACTATTTTCATCTAAGATTTTAGTATCTCACCCCTTTATTCTGTTGTATTTTCTTATTTTGAAAAATATCATTTTGACTAAAACTTGATTTCATTGTTTATTTATTACAATGGAATCATCTTTTCATTACAATGGAGGGATGCAATGTAAATTAACAATAAAGTGTGATTTAATTTGTACCTCCTCACAAAAATGAAAACACTTTTATGTTATCAATAACAAACTTGATTCCATTGTCTATTGATCACAATGAAGCCATGTTTTGTTACAACAGAGAGATACAATGTAAATTAACAACAAAATGTGATTTCATAGTGTATTTTGATCAACAAAATCTCCTTCCCGTTGTGTATTGAGTTTGCACCTCCTAATGAAATGACTTTTATGTTAATCAAAATAACAATAGAATTGTATTTTTTTTTTTTATATTTTGCTCAACCAAAATATCTTTCCATTGCGTTAAATTTTTGCAAAAAAAAAATATAATTTTTTTGCTGATTTTTTTTAACAATTGATATCATAATTATTTATATTACTATTAAAAAAGGCAATCATGACAATTTCTATAATAATTATTTTGATTACTAAAAAGATAACTTGTATCGTCATTAAATAATTAAAGAAAAAAACGTAATAAACAAAGCTGGGATTTTGTTATGTAAATGATTATTTGTAAGGATCTTATTATGTAATTAAAGTTTAATTAATTGATTTGTTTGTTTCCATACGAGCATTGTTTGGATATTTGGATGAGTATTCCTTTGTTACAGAGGGACTAAACCCTTGGGTACAAAATACCTGTTACATCATGTTCTACTATTTTTACATGGTTAGGGTATCATTTTTTTTTTAAACTACAATTTTAGTTATTCTATTTATATTAATTTTGTGTAATATAAATTTAATGTTTTTATTTAATAATAATAATAATTATTATTATTATTATTATTGTTGTTATTATTATTTATTTTTCCTTAATTTTAGTTTTATTTTCATTGCTTACTAATTTTCAAAAGTTATTTATGAAAATAATTATATGTTTAAAATTTTAAATATTATTGTTTTCATATTTATTAATTTATTAAATATATCACCAATTATCTGTATTTATTATTAATCTTTAATATGCTATTAACTATTATATTCTATTGTTTCTTTGTAATAATAATTATATTGCTACATACTAGCTATTTCAAATCATGATATTTAATTAATTTTTATTATCTTTTATGATCTAGATGTATAAGGATATTAACTTATTGTTATTATTATTGTTGCATTATTATTGTTATTATTGACGTCTAATATTTGCTATCAATTTAATTATTTAAATTATTTATGGTAATTTTTAGCATATATTTCAAAATTAAAAATATTATTCTTAAATTTATTGCGTTAGTGATAATTATTAAATTATTTACATTGATACCATGTATTTTATAGAACATAAATTAGCTAATTAATAGTTAAAAATTATCATTCGACAATTGATTTGAGCAGGGAAAAATAAAGATTTGTAAAGAAATTATTCAAAATATGATTGATACAAAAATAAAAATTATCACAATAATAAAATATCTTCATGTCTTGTTGAACAGATATAATGTAAAAGTAAGATTTCTAATACAATAGTTATAAAAGAAAAAAAATGAAACATGTATAAAAAACCTAAACAATAATAATAATTCAAACTTATAATAACATAACACTAAAACGAAGAAGAAGAAAAAACAAAAATGCTTCTTGCAAAGAAAAAAGAAAAAAATAATGAAAGAGAAAGAGAAAAATGATTCATGCAAGAACTTTCTAATAAAAGCATGATATTGATACAAATGTTTATTCAATTTCATAAAAAATATTTAAAGAAAAAATTAGACCTAAAATTAAAATATAAATATAAAAAATACTTAAAAAAATTTAAACAAATATTTTTTTTATCAAAGATGAATATAAATTCACATTATATCTTACTAATCTAAAAGATTTAATTTTGATTTTTTGACAATGACCGATGGTATGTTTAAAGTATCCTTTCATACATAAAAATGAAAAATAAAAGAAATGATATTATATCAAAATATAAAATATGAAGAGAAAAAAAAAAAAGAGAAATGATACTTGCAAAGAAGAAATAATGATAAAAGACAAAAAGTAAGATGATATACGGATGAAATATGATTTTCAATTTTCACTTTTCATTCCTCAAAATGTATTGGATAATTCATATAAGAAATTTTTAATAAAAACATGATATTGATTCAAATGTTTATTCAATTTCACAAAAATCATTCAAAGAAAGAGTTAGATCTAAAATCAATATATAAATATAATTAACACTAAAAATAAAAATGTAAACAAATAAATTTCTATCAATTATAAATATAAATCCACCTTATATCTCGCCAATTTAGAAGAGTTAAATCCTCATTTTTACCAATGATCAATAACACATTTAAGCATCTTTTTTATACATAAAAATAAAAATAAAGAATAAAATGAATGATATTATAATAATGAAAAGAAGACACATTAGAAAGAAATTGGGTGGAGTGGATATTTACAACCCTTAGAAGCATAATCTATATACAAAATAAAATCATCAATTTGATAATGAATGGTGAAAAATATAATATAATTTTAATTATAATCAATCACTATAAATATTATTTATTTTAAATGCATTTTAATTATTAAAACTTTAAATAATAGTAAATTTGTATAAAGAACCAAATAAAAAAGGAACAAATAATATATGATAGGATTTTAATATATAATAATAATAATGATGATGTCTACTATTTTAATATATATAATAATAATAATGTCTTACACAATTTTAATATATATTGTTTTATAGTATATAATATTATACATATTTTTAGTTATTTTTTGAAATATATACTTTAATATATCTTTTTTTAAAATACAATTAAACATAGTCAAATATTATTTAATTTACCATTAATATAAAATTTATTATTTATAATAGTATCAATTTTATTTAATTAGGGTTAATACATTTAAATGACTATGGATGAACTTAATTGAAAATTATACTTTCAATCTTAAAACTCATTCATATATATATATATATATATATACACACACACACAAATAGTTTTTTATTAATTTTGTTTAATATAATTTAACAATCTTTAAATACATGTAACCATTAAATCTTATTGGTATTCATTGTGTAGCTTCAATGTAGCATCAAAATAATATGAAATATTTTTTTTAATCATTGAACAAAAGTTGTTTTAGAAAACATCATTTAAAATTAAAAAATATTGTTAATTTTATAATACGATACATTTTGTAACATATATGTTTACATATAACTATTTTTCTATAAAAGTAAAGTCCATAATATTTATTATTTAATTATTAAATTTAACTCTTCTATTTCCGGCTGG